>NC_138770.1:522136820-522796820 GCF_965119305.1 Pelophylax lessonae | reverse complement strand
AACCTTACCTGCTGTTAGAATAAGACCCTAAAGGAGGTAATGCAAGTGCTCGGAGGTAGAAAACGCTGAACAAGGTGAGAGTCACCATAAGGTGGAAGATGGTTCTGTGCTCCATAACTTCAGCTCTGTTAAAGGACAAACCACTTGTCACATTCAATCAACGTGAAGCATAGTTACAATTTGTGTAGAACATATTACATTCCTCATAAGGACTTGTTATTTGTAACTCTTAATGCTGCTTTTAGAAAACTGTAAGCAGGTTATTATTGTGGGTATTAAAAAACAACTTTACCATTCTGTCTAAAAATATAACCTCCGAACCTATGATCTGAGATTGTAGCTAATTTAATTTAATAATAAATATAAATATGTGGTCTTACAGCACTATTTGCCTTATATGCTTATACATCTGCTGTTTTTATTATAATATTATTATTAATAAAAAGCAAAGTGTTCTAAAAGCATTATCTGAAACTTGGACCTGAAGAAAATACCTTTTATGGAACAAGTTTTATAAGGTACAAGCCACAATACACTTGTTGACATTTAAAGAATCAAAATAATTTAGTACATATAATACTAAAAAAAAACAATGATAAATACATAAAAGTATATAAGGTATAAAGCATACTTTTTAATGTGCAAATATAAGCAAGCTATTGCATTACTAACCTATCCATTGCTGTATATGGTATATCATTGACAACAATAAATAAAATAAATAAATACATAAATAAATAAATACTCATAGTATTTGTTTTGCAGGAATGTGGGCCAAACAGCAAGCATGATGCAAAAAATGAAGCAAACATACTTTCTGTGTGTTTACTAATTATAGCTGTGTTAAATATACTATAAAAAAAAAAAAAAATAATTAAAAAGTACTCTGTTATGGTGTCCATACACATATCAATCTGAACCAACAATTAATCACAGTCAGGTTATATGGTCAAATCTAGGAATGAATGTCATTGACTGGTTTCAAGCTAAACCAATCGATTTAATCACATTTTTTCTATTCTGTCTGAATGGAAAATCTGAATATAGGAAGGTAGATTGATAAGTATAAGGTGCATCGAATGTTCTTTTCCGATTTCCTGATAATTTTTCCAACTGGACAGGAAATGTATTGCAAATATGATCATATATAAGTTCATTCTGTGTATGGCCACCATTACTAGCGTTTGCATCTACCAATAGCATGTGTGTGAGCTGTATTCTGTAAACTGTTAACTGATTGTAAGTACTACCTCCAATGTCCCACAACCTTGAAAATTCCAGAAGCTTTAAAGAATTAAAACATAATCTAAGGTCACACAAGAAAGATTAGCCAGTCGATTCACTAGATGTATTCAGCTTTCATTATTTTTATTTTATATATTTTTTGGGCCCCTGAAAAGTGTGCAATACCTAACTGTATATACTGTAGCTAATATTTAAGTGTGTAAGGGTTACATGCATATACTGCAACTTATATATGAGTGTGCAATAGTTAACTATGCACTGCAGCTAATATGTAAGTGTGCAATAGTTAAATGTATACACTGCAAGTATTTAAGTGTGCAATAGATACGATATATACTGCTGCAGCTTATAATTAAACTAACAATAGTTAACTGTAATATTAAGGTAACTGTATAATAAAAGTGTGCAATGGTTAACTGTATGCATTTCAGCTAATATTCAAGTGTGAAATAGTTAACTGTGTACTGCAGCTTATATTTAGGTTTACAATAGTTAACTGTATCATAATAGTAGCTGTATAATAAAAGTGTGCAGGGGTTAACTGTATGCATTGCAGCTAATATTTGAGTGTGCAATAGGTAACTGTATTTTCTGCAACTAGTATTTAAGTGTGCAATAGTTAACTGTATATACTGCAGGTAATATTAAGGTGTACAATAGGTAACTGTATCATAAAAGTAACTGTACAATAAAGTGTGCAGTGGTTAACTGTATGCATTGCAGCTAACATTTAAGTGTGCAATATGTAACTGTATGCATTGCAGCTAATATTTGAGTGTGCAATAGGTAACTGTATATAGTGCAACTAATATTTAGGTGTGCAAAACTTAACTGTGTACACTGTTGCTAATATTTAAGTGTGCAATAGTTAACTGTATGTAGTACAGCTAATATTTAAGTATGCAATGGATAACTGTATGTAGTGCAGCTAATATTTTAGTGTGCAATAGATAACTGTATATACTGTTGCTTATATTTAAATGTACAATAGCTAACTGTATAATAAAAGTAAAGATATAACAAAAAGTGTTCAATAGCTAACTGTATCTATTGCAGCTAATATTGTGCAATAGCGAACTGGATATACTGCAACTAATCTTTAAGTCTGCAATATTTAACTGTATACACTGTGGCTAATTTGTATGTGTGTGATAGTTTACTGTATATATTACAGCTATTATTCAAGTGTGCAATAAATAAGTGTATGCACTGCGACTACTCTTTAAGTGTGCAATAGTTAACTTTAACTGTATTTTCTGCAGCCATAAGGTGTACAATATATAACTGCATATACTGTAGCTTATATTTAAGTGTACAATAGTTAACTGTATAATAAAAGTACCTATATAACAAAAAGTGTGCAATAGGTAACTGTATATATTGCAGCTAATATTTAGGTGTGCAATAGTTACCTGGACATACTGCAATTAATATTTAAGTGTGCAATATTTAACTGTATACACTGTTGCTAATAGTTAAGTGTGCAATAGTTAACTGTATGTACTGCAACTCATATTTAGATGTGCCAAAGATAGCTGTATAAACTGTAGCTTATATTAAGTTGTACAATAGTTAAGTGTCTAATACAAGTAACTATATAAATAAAGTGTGCAATAGTTAACTGGATATACTGCAACTGATATTTAAGTGTGTAACATGTAACTGTATACACTGCTGCTAATATTTAAGTGGGTGATAGTAACTGTAAATATTGCAGCTTATACTTATGTGTGCAATAGTTAACTGTATGTGCTGCAACTAATATGTATCAAGGGAACACTATTTAACTGTATATACTGCTTCTAAAAATCAAGTGTGCAATAGTTAACTCTATACATTGCAGCTAACATTTAAGTGTGCAAAAATAACGGTATGTACTGCAACTAATATTTAGGTGTGCAACAGATAGCTGTTTAAACTTTAGCTTATATTTAAGTGTACAATATTTAAGTGTATATTAAAAGTAGCTATATATAAAAAAAGTGTGCATTAGTTAACTGTATACACTGCTGCTAATATTTAAGTGTGTTATATTTAACTGCATATATTGCAACTAATATTTAAGTGTGCAATAGTTAACTGAAAATACTGCAACTGATATTTAAGTGTGTAACATGTAACTGTATACACTGCTGCTAATATTTAAGTGGGTGATAGTAACTGTATACATTGCAGCCTATACCTATGTGTGCAATAATTAACTGTATGTGCTGCTGCAACTAATATGCATCAAGGGAACAATATTTAACTGTATACACTGCTTCTAAAAATCAAGTGTGCAGTAGTTAACTGTATATAACACAGCTAATTATATTAAAGTGTGCAATAGTTAGCTGTATACATTGCAGATAATATTAAAGTGTGCAATAGTTAGCTGTATACATTGTAGCTAATAATAAAGTGTGCAATAGTTAGCTGTATACATTGCAGCTAATATTAAAGTGTGCAATAGTTAGCTGTATACATTGCAGCTAATAATAAAGTGTGCAATAGTTAGCTGTATACATTGCAGCTAATATTAAAGTGTGCAATAGTTAGCTGTATACATTGCAGCTAATATTAACGTGTGCATTAGTTAGCTGTATACATTGCAGCTAATAATAAAGTGTGCAATAGTTAGCTGTATACATTGCAGCTAATATTAACGTGTGCATTAGTTAGCTGTATACATTGCAGCTAATATTAAAGTGTGCAATAGTTTGCTGTATACATTGCAGCTAATATTAAAGTGTGCAATAGTTTGCTGTATACATTGCAGCTAATATTAAAGTGTGCAATAGTTAGCTGTATACATTGCAGCTAATATTAACGTGTGCATTAGTTAGCTGTATACATTGCAGCTAATAATAAAGTGTGCAATAGTAAGCTGTATACATTGCAGCTAATATTAAAGTGTGCAATAGTTAGCTGTATACATTGCAGCTAATATTAAAGTGTGCAATAGTTAGCTGTATACATTGCAGCTAATATTAAAGTGTGCAATAGTTAGCTGTATACATTGCAGCTAATATTAAAGTGTGCAATAGTTAGCTGTATACATTGCAGCTAATATTAAAGTGTGCAATAGTTAGCTGTATACATTGCAGCTAATATTAAAGTGTGCAATAGTTAGCTGTATACATTGCAGCTAATAATAAAGTGTGCAATAGTTTGCTGTATACATTGCAGCTAATATTAAAGTGTGCAATAGTTAGCTGTATACATTGCGGCTAATATTAAAGTGTGCATTAGTTAGCTGTATACATTGCAGCTAATAATAAAGTGTGCAATAGTTAGCTGTATACATTGCAGCTAATATTAACGTGTGCATTAGTTAGCTGTATACATTGCAGCTAATATTAAAGTGTGCAATAGTTTGCTGTATACATTGCAGCTAATATTAAAGTGTGCAATAGTTAGCTGTATACATTGCGGCTAATATTAAAGTGTGCAATAGTTAGCTGTATACATTGCAGCTAATATTAGTGTGCAATAGTTAGCTGTATACATTGCAGCTAATATTAAAGTGTGCAATTGTTTGCTGTATACATTGCAGCTAATATTAAAGTGTGCATTAGTTAGCTGTATACATTGTAGCTAATAATAAAGTGTGCAATAGCTGTTATATTAAAGTGTGCAATAGTTAGCTGTATACATTACAGCTAACGTTTAAGTGTAATAGTTAACTGTATACATTGCAGCTAATATTAAAGTGTGCAATAGTAAGCTGTATACATTGCAGCTAATATTAAACTGTGCAATAGTTAGCTGTATACATTACAGCTAAAGATTAAGTGTAATAGTTAACTGTATACATTGCAGCTAATGATAAAGTGTGCAATAGGTAACTGTAAAACATTGCAGCTAATATTTAGGTGTGAAAGAGTTACCTGTATACATTGCAGCTAATATTTAGGTGTGAAATAGTTACCTGTATACACCGCAGCTAATATCTAATTTTGCACGAGTTACCTGTATAATAAAATTGTGCACTAGTTAAGTGTCTATACTGCACTCGATATTTCAGCAGCATAGTCCCATTTGGGTGTACTTACCGTCCGAAAACGTGGGTTAGCCTCTTTTCTACAGTAGGTCCTTAGATGCGGAGAGTCCCCAATGGTAGAAGAAGAAGAAGGAGCCGCTCCGCTGTCCTTGGTGCTGAAAGTCCCAGCAGAGGTCGGGGAGAGGGACGGACGTATCGCCTCTGCTGCCGCTCCAAGTTCTGATCTTTTCACCGCTTGTCAGTGCAAGTTGTGTACTTAGCCAAGCTCGGCTCCTTTCTTTTAATACTCCGAGGCAGAAACATGCTCCTATAAAACGTGGGGGAGAGAAGGGCTGGTCATCAGGGCTAACTCGAGTGGCTTCTGTGTAGACGTCACTCCAGATCCCACTGGGATTTACTAAAAAGTCGTCATCACCTCCCTGCTTAGGACTACAGATGAAGTCTGTGTGATCAATGGGTTCCATAAGACATGACTATGTAGCAGTTAATTTACTTAGGTAATGAATGACTGCACATCTACAGTGTCATTAACATCGCTCCAGTTGTACCAGGACGACACAGCAGTGATGTTATTATAAGTGTATTAAAGTGACAAATGAAGGATGCCTGTTTCAGCGCTTGTCTGTCCAATGTCCATAGGATAGGCACTTTTTCTTCTCTAAGCACATTCATATTTGGTTTTACAATGGTGTCCCACACCAATGAATGTCATGATTAATATATGCACGTCTGCAAAAGAGGTACATATTTATTACCAGGGGGGAGGGTGACTGGAGATTGCTTTATTGATTCTGTTTGATTTATAGAAAGGACTTAATTAAACATGAATATTATTCAGACACAGATCAACAGTTTATGTGTTGTACATACAGCGTTGTGTCATTTGCTCATATAGACTAGACCAGTTTTTTCTCAATCAGGGTTCCTTAAGAGGTTGCTAGGGGTTCCTTGAGGAATCAGCAGTGCCAAAATTATCCCTGATCACCAGTGTCCTATACACTATAATTTCCACTGCCAGGGTGTGACTTATTAGACAAATAGGGGTTGATTTACTAATGGCAAATAGACTGTGCACTTTGGAAAGTGCAGTTGCACTCTGCCAGTGCAGTTGCTACAGAGCTTAGTAAATGAGCAAAAGATCTGCTGACTTCCATCATCCAATCACATGCAAGAAAATATGCTTTTTTTTATTATTATTATTTTTTTTTTTTATATTCCTTGCGTGATTGAGTATTCTTTGCAATGTGAAGGTGTACCTCATTCTGCACTTGCAGAGTGTAACTGCACAGTCGATATGTCTTTAGTAAATCCACCCCATAGCCTGTTTACTTTGCAATGGAAGTTGCACATTTTGCTGTTTTTTTTTTTTTTTTTTTACTGGCATGTGATTTTTGCAGGAATGAAATTTCACCACATTCACTAAGCGCTAAGGATAATTTCCTTGCACAATGCAACTTCCCTTGCAAAGTGAACATTTAGTAAATCTCAACCCCACTGTATTTTTTTTTTTTTAGGATTTAAAGGGTAACTCCACTTTTGTGAGGAAAAAAAATAGCAAATAAAAAAAAACAATACAGCGTATACGATTGCAACACAAATCATATTGCAATTGAATGTTATTAAAAGTGACCTTTCCTTTTCACTTTTCAATCTGCAGCTGCTGTAATTTTCTGAAAATGCAATGCAATATGGCTACTTGGGGGTGTTCTGTACACAGAATGTGTACTGACAACACCCCCAGAAACATCATTTCCTGCTTTTGTGATTGGCTCACCAATTTTCCAGAAGTCTGACTAAGATACAAGTCAGATTTTTGGCATCCCCTGCAACATAAATGTCATTTTTGGTGAGATACTCCCAATAGGAACACATCTAAAGGGATGCAGGCCCAGCAGATTTCCTCATTAGTGTCCTGCAGCTGCCACAGCTGATAGATGCTTATGAAACCACTCCCATTAGACCCTCTCAGCACAGAGGCACAGAGGAACAAACAATGATTTCTTCAGAATAGCAAAAGGTAGGAATCTGCAACAAAGTTTGTTAAAATCCCTGCAATGTACAGAGGAATGTTTTTTTCTCAACAAAAGTGGAGTTATGCTTTAAAGGTAAGCATAGCAGGGACAATACCTGTCAAAGAGGGTACATACAAAATCAGTGCACAAGGCAGTTATAATCTGGGGCTGAGAAATCCTCTAATGCCAACCCCTTTATTTGGTACCCTCCCATGGAGAGTCAGTTGGAATGCTGTAGTTGTGTTTTAGTAAACCAACTAAAAAAGTATTGAGTAAAAAGAAGGGAAGGAGAGGAATTAGGGTACACAAGGGGGAATGGTAAACTGGGGATTGAGAAGGGAAGTCCACTGGGAGTGGGTATGAGACATTCATTGACCAAGCAGGGTGCCCTAGCTATCCAGTTAGGATGATCAGATGAACACTAGCAAGTGGGTATAATTTTCAGTCCAAGGGGGTCCAAACAAATTCATCAGTGTTTATTTTCTGTCCGTTATTATTTATTAGATCCTTTTTATGATTGTTGCTGAGTTTAATTTTGTTATATAAAGATTGGAGGGGTAAAGTACCCACATCTTTTCTTTTATTTAAACATTTCTACAACCTATTGATTACATGAGTTGTAGGCATATAATATTTGTTGTAGGGTTCCCCCAAAATCTGGAGGCTATTGAAAGGGTTCCAACAAAAAAAGCCAATACACAAGTAACCTTATTTAATTAAAACACAATCCAGCTTGCCTAATTTGATAATATAAACCAGTACACTGAAAACATCAACTTATGGATATAATTTGTTATTTTTGCCTATTGCATTATGGCTAAACAGGCTCCTGAATGAATTATTGTGCACAAATAGAAAAGTTCACTTTTTTTTTATTATTATGCCATGCAAAACTGAGTCACAGCTGTGGACAGAATTAAATGGTTGGTCCAGTTGAAAAAAGACACATCTTCATCAAGCTTAAAAAAAAAGAACCAGTGATGAGCTGAACTTACCTGGGCTTTGTTCAGGGCAAGTTCTGTGAGCATGAGTAAAGTTCAGATGCTGAACGTGAATCCCATTGAAGTCAATAGGAACTGAATGTTTGAAACAATAATTCCCATTTTATAGCTAATATGCTAAGGCCGGCCATAGACAGTTAGAATCTTGGCCGGTTCAGCAGAGATCGATCAACTTGGGTACAACCAGCTTGTCTAATTTTTCATGCGATTATTGTGAGTTACAGCCACCAGCAATTATCACTGTGTGTTCTCCAGGCAGGAAGAAAAATCGAACCATATATAGCCGGCCTAAGGAGTGTCAAACAATTGACATGGTGGGTGGGCTGGATACTGCCCTGAGAGACATGTACTAAAGCAAAAAGGAACTTTTTAATTCTGTTTTTGGTGGGGAGGAGTCATTTTAGTAAGGCTTAAAGTAAGGCTTAAAGTGAAACATTAAAAATGCAAAATTGCAATAAATAATATGCCTGGGGAATGCTTTGACCCTGCCTGTGAAGTAGCCCATCTGTATCAAATATACAACCCAGTACAGCAACACTGACGTGTGTTTAACCACTTCAATACAGTGCACTTTCACCCCCTTCCTGCCCGGGCCAATTTTCGGCTTTCAAAGGCTGTCACACTTTGAATGACAATGGCAAATGGTCATGCTACACTGTACCCATTTGACAGTTTTATCATTTTTTTTCACACAAATAGAGCTTTCGTTTGGTGTTATTTAATCACCGCTGGGTTTTTTATTTCTTACAAAAAAAAAGAAAAAAGACAGAAAATTGTTTTTCTTATTTTCTGTGAGCACATTTTGAAAATAAGCAATTTTTTTCCTTCACTGATGTGAGCTGATGAGGAGGCACTGATGGGCACTGATAGGTTGCACTGATGGGCAATGATGAGGTGGCACTTATGGGCACTGATAAGGCGGCACTGATGAGGAGGTACTAATATGCCACACTGATGGGCACAGATAGGTGGCACTGATAGGCGTCACTGATGAGAACTGATAGGCAGCACTGATGAGCACTGATAGGTGGCACTGATGCACACTAAAAGGTGACACTGATGGGCACTGAGAGGTGGCACTGATGGACACTGATAGGTGGCACTGATAGGCGGCACTGACAGTCGGCACTGATGGGTACTGACGGGCAGCACTTATGAGCACTAATGGGTGGCACTGATGGACACTAATGGGCAGCACAGATGAGCAGGCACCGACTGGCACTGATTGTGGGCACTGTGGGAACTGATGGTGGGCACTGTGGGCACTGATGGTGGGTAATGATGGGCATTGCTTGGGGGGACTTATGGGCACTGTTTTTTTACTTTACAGTAATCAGAGCACTGATGATCAGTGCCCTGATTACCTTTCCTAGGCTACCCTTTGAGGAGGAGCCGCTGATCGGCTCTCTTCGCCACACACTCTTACAGTGTGAGGCGAGGAGAGCCAATAAACAGCACTTCCTCATTTACATGTTACCAGCTGAGATTAGACACAGCCGATCACATGGGTAAAGAGCCATGTCATTTGCTCTTTACCAAGATCGGGGTCGCGCCATGAGCTAGCAACACAGCACGGCCACAATCGCCGGAATGCGCACCCCCACGGGCGCGCGAGAGAGGCTGTTCTGGTGCATTGTCATATGACGGTGTCCCAGAATGAGAGCCGCACCGCTCTGCCATCATTTGGCTGGGGGCGGGCAGTAGTAGTTAAATTGACAGAAACATGACAGCCCCCCAACTGCTTCATTCCATTCATGTAAAAAGAGAGGCCAGGGATCTTATGTATCTGTACCAGACCCTTATCCAAGATGAAGATGTAATGTAGATGTTAATGAGGGACCCCCACAAAATATCACAGGATTCCCCCTTTTAGTCACACCAGGCCATTTGGGTCTGGTATGATTCTTAAGGGGGAACCCTTAATAAAGAATAAATTGTTAGGTGCCTCCTAGAAATCAACACCAGCCCCCTATCTGAGCATACAGCTTGGTAGGCCAAGAAAGGGGGAAGATGAGTGTGTCCCTTTCCTTCTGAATCGTTCAAAGCCACACTCCCTCAACATGGCCCTGAACCTTGCTAGGGGGGACCCACCTGGCAAATCACCTTTTCCCGATTTTGATAAGTACAATAGCCACTGGGCCAGGGTTGTGGGGGTCTGCTGGCAGGGGTTATTGAAATCTGGAAGCCCCCTTTAACAATCAGATATCACCATCCCATGTGAATAAGTAAGTACATAGTATCCTTACTCGTTCACAAAAAAAGTTTAAATAAACACAAGGACCCCGTTTCTGATAAATCTTTTAATAAAAAAAAATGTTGTCAGTCACGTCATTCAGCAATGAAGATCCACGTCAATCCTGATACCCAAGGTCCACTGACACACCAAAAGAAAAAGCTGACTGCTGACACACATTTATTCTCATCACTTCACTCCTGCTGAATGGCAGGCCTGGAGGATGAAAGCTGTTATAAACAAAGGGTCAGGGTCTCCTGGGTGACATCATTGCCAATATATTGCCATGTCCATGTATGGTCAGTAATGTTACCTGGGAAACCTGCCTCCTTGTTTATAAAAACTGTCCTCCTCTAGACCTCTTATTCAGTGGTAGTGAAGCAATGGGATCAGATGTGTGTGTCATGTCAGTGGACGTCACCAATTCACCAAAAGGATATCGGGTAACTAGAGAAAGTGCAGAGAAGGGCATCCAAACTCAAAAGGGACATGGAAGAGCTCAGCTATGAGGAAATATTAGAGGAACTGAATTTATTCTCTCTTGAGAAGAGGAGATTAAGGGTGGAAATGATCAACATGAATAAATAAATAAGGGGTCTATATAGTGAACTTGGTGTTGAGTTATTCACTTTAAGGTCATCACAGAGGACAAGGGGGCACTCTTTACCTCTGGAGGAAAATAGATGTAATCTCCAAATACGGAAAGGTTTCTTCACAGTAAGAACTGTGAAAATGTGGAATAGACTTCCTTAAGAGTTGGTTCTGTTCAGCTCAGTAGATTGCTTTAACCACTTGCTGCGCACCCACGGCCAAATGACGGCAACTCCGTCAAATGACGGCAGCGTGGCGATTGCGGTGTGGCCGTGTTCCTAGAACAAGGCGGGACCCTGATCTTGGTAAAGAGCCAATGACATGGCTCTTTACCCATGTGATTGGCTGATTTCAATCACAGCTGTTCACATGTAAATGCAGAAGTGCCATTTATCGGTTTTCTTTGCCTCACACTGTAAGAGTTTGTGGCCAATAGAGCTGATCTGCGGCTCCTCCTCAAAGGGGAGTCCAGGACAAGTAATCAGGACACTGATCATCAGTGCCCTGATTACAGTAATGCAACAGCAGTGCCCATCAGTGACACCAAACAGTGCATATCAGTGACACCAATTAATGCCCATCATTGACAAAAAATGAATGCCCATCAGTGACACCAATCAGTGCCCATTAGTGATGCCAGTCAGTGCCCATCAGTGCCTGCTCATCTGTGCTGTCCATCAGTGCCACTTATCAGTGCCCATCAGTGCCACTTATCAGTGCTCATCAGTGCTGCATATCAGTGCCACCTATCAGTGCCCATCAGTGTGGCATTTTAGTGCCTCCTCATCAGTGCCCATCAGTGCAGCCTATCAGTGTCCATCAGTTCTGCCTCATCAGCGCACATCAGTAAAGGAGAAAAATTACTTATTTACAGAATTTACTGACAGAAACTAAGAAAAAGATTTTTTTTTCAAAATTTTCTGTCTTTTTTCTTTTTTTTTTAGTAAAAAATAAAAAACTGAGCAGTGTTTAACCACTTGCCGACCAGCCGCCTTATTTTTACGGTGGCAGGTGTGCTCTGTCCCATGAAACAAAGTACCTGTGTTTTGCTTAGCAGGTCCACTAGCGGAGGCACGCGCACACGTCCATTGTCCAAAGGGGAAGCTAATCAGTGGGTCCGGTGGCCGAGATTGTCCCCGGGCACCCGCGATTGCTCCCCGTGGAGACAGAACGGTAGTCTGCCGTTGAACACATGGCAGACCGCTGTTCTGTCAGCTATGAACAGAGGGATCCTGTGTTCCTCCTATTTAGGAAAATAGGTCTCTGTGTTCATGCAGCAAGCCTATTCCTCCACAGTTAGAAAGCCCCCCCAAGGGACGCATTTAACTCTTTAATCACCCCTGGCATTAACCCCTTCCCTGCCAGTGTCATTAGTACAGTATCAATGCATATTTTTAGCACTGATGATTACTGTAGTAATGTCACTGGTCCCCCCAAAAGTGTCAAAAATGTCAGTTAGGTGTCCGTTCTGTCCGCCGCAATGTCGCAGTCCCACTAAAAATCGCTGATCGCCGCCATTACTAGTAAAAAAAAATAAAAATAAAATAAATGACATAAATTTTTCCCCTAGTTTGTAGACGCGATAACTTTTCCGCAAACCAATCAATAAACACTTATTGGAAATTTTTTTTTATCAAAAGTATGCAGCAGAATACAAATTACCCTAAAATGATGAAAACATTAGATTTTTTTTTATTTATTTTTTTATAGGGAATGTTATATAGCAGAAAGTAAAAAATATTGTTTTTTTTTTTTCCAGAATTGTCGCTCTTTTCTTGTTTATAGAGCAAAAAAAAAACAAATACAGGCAATTGTCAGCTAAAATAACGCAGTGCCCTATCGCAAAAAAATAAAGTGATAAATACTTCCGGTCCAGAAGTAGTTAAATACCACCAAAAAAAAGCTCTATTTATGTGAAAAAATGATAAAAATGTAATTTGGGTACAGCATTGCATGACCGCGCAGTTTTCTATTCAAAGTGTGACAGCACTGAAAGCTGAAAATTGGCCTAGGCAGGAAGGGGTGAAAGTGCCCTGTATTGAAATGGTTAAAAAAAGGCCTGGATTCCTTCCTAAATGTACATAATTATACCTGGATACTAACATTTATAGGTAAAGTTGATCCTGGGAATATCCGATTGCCTCTTGGGGGATTAGAAAGGAATTTTTTCCTCTGCTGGAGAAAATTGGATCATGCTTTGATGGGGTTTTGGCTTCCTCTGGATCATGTATAGGATTGTGTAGGATATAGGATTGTGTATATAGAGTACATCATTTTTTTTTCTCTTCTATTGGTTGAACTAGATGGACTTGTTTTTTTTTTTTAACCAGACTAACTATATCAGGATTGATATGAATCTGCATTGCTGGACGACATGATTGACAATAGATATACAGTACAACGTGACTTTTTTTAAATGAAAGGACCTGTCTAACTTTTTTTTTTTTTTTTTTGGGGAATGAATAAGGTTACTATGTATCCTTACTCATTCACATTGGGGAGATCGGTAGCTGGGACCTCTTTATTATTAAACAGGGCTTCCAGATTCTGATAGGCCCCCCAATCACCAATTCAGGGTTGGAAGAAAGAGACTCTTGTCCTCAAGTGAAGACAGGGTTCTTTGGTCCCCCCAAATGTTGAGGGAGCACATGGCCTGGTATAGTTCAAAAAGGGGAGGGGGGTGGCCACATGTTTGTCCCATCCTTACCTTACCTGCCAGGCTTGCATAAGGGTCTGGTGTGGATTTTTCTGGGGAGGACCTCGTGCTTTTTTATTTTTGTGTGGGGGGCTCACTCTTAAATTCATTCCAGACAAACAGGTTTTGGTGTGGATTTTTGGGGGAATCACACACTTTTTCAGGGGTTTTTTTTGTGCGTGGGGTTCTTGGGTTCTCTCCTAAAATCCATACCAAAACCTTATTCAAGCATGCAGCCTGGCAGACCAGAAAAAGGGGCAACAGGCATGTGCCCCCCACCACCCTAAACTTTTCCAGGCCACATAACCTTGCAAGGGGGACCAAAGCACCTTGTCCCCATTTTTTTTGTTTTCAAAAGATTTTTATTAGAAAGTCATATAAAACATTACAGATCATTTTCATCATACATCAAAACAGAGATATACAGTAGTTACAACCATATAGGAAAGGTATTACATAACAAGGTTGGCCTGAGAGCAATAACAAATCAGATGAGCCAAGCTATAATATAACAGGAGAGGATAAGAGATGCTGTGTGGCTCAATTACCGGATCATAGTGCCCAGAACCTAGGCTGTATTTGTATCAACCGTTAGAATCCCAATTAGCCCATTTGTTCTGAAATATTGGCATCGAGTTTTGTACTGAATGAAAAACTTTTTCTGATAGCTTAATACTTTCCATACGGGAGAGTACCTGAGACCACACCAGAGTGTCCGACCTCCAGTTAAGGGCTATCATCCAGTGAATGGAGCACATCAATGTATGGATCAGTCTCCCTGTCTGGCATGGGACACCAGGAGCTTTAATAGAGAGTAGACAGATTTTTGGGGAGAGGGAAATGTTTGAACCAGCTATTTTCGATACAAGTTTTTGAGCCTGATCCCAAATGGGCCACAAATAATTGCAGTTCCAAAAGAGATGAAGCAGAGTACCCTCCTCTGAACATCCTCTGAAACAAGAGGGAGAAACTGAGTCATAAAAAGAGTGTATTAGGGAAGGGGTTAGATACCATCTAGTAAAGAGTTTAAGGGGAGATTCCCTGCATGCACTAGAACGTGAACATCTGCGTAGATTACTCAACATATTATTCCATTCTAGAGTTGAAAAAGTACAGTTCAGGTCCTTTTCCCATTTAATCATATAACCCTGCTTCTCTGGAAGAGAGACGCCAACCAGATGAGAGTATAATGTGGATACAATACCCTTTCCTCTGGGGGAAGAGGAGCAAATGTTTTCAAATATAGTGAATGGCGGGTTAAGTGATATGGAGCCCTGTGACTGATAAAACTCCTTAATGCTCAAATAGTGGTCCAACTCTGATCTGGGGATCTTGTGCAATTGGATAAGTTGCTCAAAGGTACAGAGTATGTTGCAGACTGAGATGACTTTAAGAGAAACCAAGTCTCTAGAGATCCAAGGCTCCATGTCTGTTTCATTTAATGGGAAAGAGGGAGAGTTAATATGATTCATGAAGGAAGCCAGAGGAGAGACCTGGGATATCATTCCAAAAGGGATTTCAATCTAGACCAAAGTTGAAGTAAATGATTGATAATTTTATTAGAAACTGCATTATATCCAGGTGGTCGCGGATTGTCCCAGAGTATGGCTTGCAGAGAGCATGGGGCAACCGAGGCTCATTCGAAATTTTAGCCAAGGGATGACATCATCCTTGGAACTCCATTGAGCCAGCTGCTGAAATTTAGCAGAGAGGTAATAAAGCCACGAGTCTGGGAGACCCAGACCGCCAAGAGACTGAGGGGCATGCAAAACATGTTTTTATATCTGGATTTTTTCCCACACCAGACAAACTTCGATACATCTCTTTGAAAGGATATAATATGTGTTTTTGGGACATTGATGGGGAGGGCACGGAAAAGAAATAACAACTTGGGGAGTATAATCATCTTCACTGCTAAAACTCTACCCAAGAGTGAAATATGAAATGTAGACCAAGTTTTTAACAATAAGTTTAGTTTTTTAAACATGTTAGGGAAATTTAGCAAAAACAGGGAATCATAGTGAGGGGTGATATGCACTCCCAAATATTTAAATGATCTCGAACACCATGTGAATGAGAAACATTCTCTAATGGAGACCTGCATCCAATTTGGTAGGTTGATCGGCATGAGAGAACATTTGGGGAGATTAACCCCCAGACCTGAGATAGAACTAAATTGTTGCAACTCCACTAATAGTTGAGGTAGGGATATATGGGGGTGAGATAAAAATAGAAGAACATCATCCGCATAGAGGCTAAGTTTGAACTCCTTACCCTCTTTACGATAGCCGCTGATTTTAGTATTGTTTCTGATGGAGGCTGCTAGCGGTTCGATTGCCAAGGCAAACAGAAGTGGGGAAAGGGGGCATCCCCGTCGAGTACCCTGTTTCAGGAGAAAGAAGTCTGAGTTGCATCCCGGAAGGCGTACCCTCGTTTGTGGGGATTCATACAGGGCCCTGAAGCCGTGTACGAATCCATCACCCAGACCATATCTCGGAAGCAGATGGTTCAAATAAGCCCAGCTGACGCTATCAAACGCCTTGTGGATATCCAAACTGACTAGGCAAGTAGGAGATTTGCTGATGTTGGCGTCATGAATTATATTAGAGACTAACCTAATATTATCTGTAAGTTGCCTACCTGGAATAAAACCAGTTTGATCTGGGTTAATCAATTGGCAGATGTGTTTAGCCAATCTGTTGGCGAGTAAGCGACCAAATAGTTTTAGGTCATTATTCATAACCGAGATAGGCCTAAAGTTGTGAGGAAGAGAATGGTCTTTATCGGGTTTAGGGATGAGGGACATATTTGCATACAGCATCTACTCCGGGAAGCTACCGCCCTGTAAGATATGGTTAAACAATTTGGTTAATTTAGGGGTCAAAATTGAGGCAAAGCTATTGTAGTAGGAGGAGGAAAAACCGTCTGGACCTGAGGCTGTGGATGACTTCAAGGATTTTTTCAAGTCCAGGATCTCATCATCCGTACAGGGAGCTTCCAACTCTTCCCTCTGAGAAACTGAGAGGGAGGGGATCTGTAGTTTCCCAAACCAAGAGTCAAACTCAGCCGAAGATACATCAGAGGACACTGATAGGAGATCTTTGTAGAAATTAGTAAAAACCTCCAGAACCTCCTTGGGGTGAGAAACCGTTTTTCCATCAGGTCTTCTAAGTTTATAAACATGGGTGGGTTTCGAATCGTGTGTAAGTTTTTTGGCAAACATTGTGGACATGGCATTACTATTAAGCATAAATTTGGCCTTAGACCACCTAAGAGCCTTTTCTGTGTCATTAGACAGAATTTCATCAAGGGCATGCCTTTTGGTGGAAATCTGTTCCATCAAGTCTGAGGAGGGAGCATGATTATGCAGGTTACATAGTCTATCTAATTCTTTAGTAAGGGATTTAATATCAGTTAGTCTGGTTTTATTTTTGGCTGAGGCTAGGGCGATAATCTTACCCCTGATCACCGCTTTGTGTGCTATCCAAACTGTTGTTGTGGGAGTGTCATCATTCTCATTAATGTTAAAGTACTCATCCAAAGAGGATGAGATCTGAGCTGTGAATGAAGGGTCGTTCAATAGGGAGTCATTAAGTCTCCAAGTAAATGTTGAGTTTTTCATACCCACCCTACTTGCTTCGAATGACACGATTTTATGATCTGACCAGGGACAAACATGTATCCTGGCATCCGAAGAGTTAGCCATCAAGACCGGAGTGCAAAACACATAGTCTAGTCTAGCCGCACTGTCGTGAGGGTGGGAATAAAAAGCGAACTCCCTAATACCAATATTATGAGCTTGCCATGCGTCAATTAACTGAAAGTCACTAAGGGCTCGAGTAAGAGTTTTAGGAAAAGCCTTGGAGGAGGGCGTAACTCTACTCCTGTCAAGTGATGGGTGAGCAGAGAGGTTGAAGTCTCCCCCAACCACCATGTGAGGTGATTCAAATCTACCAAGGATCTCAAAGAAGTGCTTAAAAAACGTGGCCTGAGCTTCATTAGGGGCATAAAGAGAAGCAACTGTAATCCATTTATCTGCTATACTACCCTTGAGGATAAGGAACCTATTTTCCGGATCGCAATATGTTGATGAAATATCAAAAATAATATTGTTACGGATGAAGATAGCAACTCCTCTTGCTTTACTCCGAAAAGTGGAATACTGAAATTGTCTATATGACTTATCAAAAAATTTTGGGTGTTTGTCTGTAGCAAAATGAGTTTCTTGCAAGAGAATAATATCGGCGCCTAGCCTCTTGTAGTGTCTAAATGCTTTGTGTCTTTTGTTTGGGGAATTGAATCCCTGAACGTTTTGTAAAATAATTTTAAGACCCATATTTGTTATAAGGAAGATAGTTACCAATCTGGACTATTAGTGGGGATGATATTTGAGCTTGGACCCAATACTCTAGGGAAGACATTAAGTGTGCCTGTAAAAAAAAAGCATAAAACGTCTTGTGTGTAACCAACTTATCATAGCATTGTACAAATACCATGAAAATGAGAGGCATTACAACCTTCGGACAAGAGACCACGGACAGGCCAATTGACCGAAAAAACGATAAAATAGTTGTAACGATCTGAGTGAATGACTTTCTATTTTTCAAAAAACAACTTTTTTGTAGTATCATAAAACAAACTATACAAGCAGGAGTCCTAAAGACTCTTAGAGATAAAAAATATCTCAGGGAGATGGGCAATGCAAGTAAACCCATCAAAAATACAACCATACAGAGGACAATTAAGTCCAAGCGCCATTCGTAGGGGTCAGCGCCCTGAAGCCCCAGAAGCCTGGGGCAAGACACCAAACTGCTCCCCTTAAGGGCACAGACACCCACAAAATAGCACATAGGGGACAAAACAGCGGGGGAGGGGAGAGAGAAAGGCATGTGTAAACCTAAAACATAGAAATCTATTGATTTCAAACCGTCAGCATAACAATTCAAAAGGTTAAAGTATTGAAGGGTGCCTTTGACACAACATGACCCCACCATCAAGTGGTAAGCCGCCCTGCTGCGACAAGGGCCCATACTGAACCTCATTAACTCCGCAAAGAAAAACTTCCATTACAAAAAAATAGAATAAGAGAGCTCATTTTGTGTGCATAGGATCAAAAGGAACCGTCTCTGAAGGGGTTTCGCCATCTGCGTTGATCCCTTCTCGTTGCTGGAGTGGACCACACAGGTGAGGGTCTCGGAGTGGCCTGTGGACGGGCTTCGGGAGCTGCATTCAGCAGACCCAATTTAGTGAGCAGTTCCTTTCCTTCGGCTAAATTATAGACAACATAGACAGAACCGTTGTGTGGTACTGTGAGTTTGAAGGGAAAGCCCCATCTGTAACGAATCCTTGCTGTCTGCAAAATGGTGGTGACCTCCTTCATTCTGCGACGTTTCTCAAGAGTGGCTTGCGATATATCTGGGAAGATTTGAATCCTGGTACCTTCCAACATGATGTTTGGCGTGTTCCTGGAAACACGCAGGATGTCTTCCTTAACCAGGAAATCTTTAAGACATAACACCACGTCTCTTGGGGGCTTATCAGGGGGAGGCTTAGGGCGCAAGGCTCTGTGGACTCTATCACACAGGAAAGCAGAGGCTTATCTGGCAGCAGCTCACTGAAAAGTTTGGACACTGCAGGGATTAGCTCAGTCACTGATTCAGGAATACCTCTAAGGCGCAGGTTATTCCTACGATTTCTATTGTCCAAATCTTCAACTTGAGATTGTAGTAAGCCATAATTGTCAGACAAGAGCTCAAAATCCTTCCTGAGATCATTATGTGCAATGGCCAGTTCATCGTGTTTAGCCTCCAATACATCTGTGCGTCCCCCCAAGGCAGCTATCTCCTGTGACAGAGTGTTGGTTGATTTATGGATCTCAGTTTAAAATTTGTCTGCCAACTTGTTATACATCGCTGTGAGACTAGCATCGAGGTCAGCCTTAGAAATGCCATTAGAGTACTCACGATCTGCTGCGGGGGTTGTGGAGGAGGATGGCGGTGAAAAGGACTCTGCGCGCTGCGGAGGGCAGGCCTGGGCGCCATCTTTGGTCATCTTGGTAATTTCCTTGCGGAGGAGATAGGTCGTCAGGGAGTGTTGCGGAGGGCGTCCCCGATTATTTTTCTTAGTTGACGGCATGCACGGGATGTTCCCACGGGGGTGCTGATAACTTTCGCAGAAAAAAATGTTGATTTAGCCCCGGGAATGCTGCCTGTCTCTCTCCCCTCCGACGGAGCCGAGAGACTAGTGACCTTACAGCTTCGCACCGCGCATGCGCCCCCCCTTGTCCCCATTTTGATAAGGACAAATGTTTTTTCTCTATGTAGCAGGATTTCCAAGCATTGGGCCTGATGTGGGTCTGCCATGGTTACCGGTGACACCTTCAGCCCATTTAAGCTGAATACCCAAGTTTGAGATTTGAGTCGAGGATCAATCTGGCATTTTTGGTTTGTTTTGTTTATTTGATATTGGGGATGGGAGAAGGGAATGAGTGGGATACTCCTCTGGCTCAACTAGGTACAAATGGGACACTTTGGAGAAAAATGCCTTTCAGCGATGTCTTGACGCCGGCTGGATGCCGACCAACGCTTGTTGGCGCTTGAAAAACACTGACTTGCTGTACTGTACTTGAACTTGACTTCTGACACTCTGGTTAGCTCAAAAGTCCCAGACTGTACTGAGAACTGACTCCTGATGCTCTGGTTAGCTCAAAAGTCCTGAACACTGCTCCCTCCAGTCCCTCCTGACTGAGGTAGCTTCTGTATACTGCTTCTGCTGCTGCAACTCCGTACACTGCACACCGCATGCTGTACACTTTTAACACTTCAGGGCCCAATCGCTGGTGCCCCCTCTGTACTTCAGGGTCCTCTCACTAGGCACCCCCTCTACATTTCAGGTTCCTCTCACTAGGCCCCCCCTCTACACTTCAGGGTTCTCTCACTAGGCACCCCCCTCTACGCTTCAGTGTCCACACACTGGCACCCCCTTTGCTCTTCAGGGTCAACACTGGCACCCCCTTTACACTTGCTCCTGCACCGGCTAGCTAGCTCCTGGATCCCTCTGACCTTCACCAGAGTGGTCCCCTCTCTCTAGACAGACCCCCCAGGGGAAGTTTGCAGTACTCACAAACTGGGAATGCTTTCAGGAAACTTGACCCCTCTCTGCTCCTCTGGTCCTCGGCACACGGATCCTCTCTGCAGCTCAGCTCAGCCCTCTGTCCCCTCAGGCAAGCCGTCTGGGACACCCGATTCCTATGACAGGAGGAGAGACAGCTGCGTCATGTGCTCCCCTCAGACTTATACCCACTCCCAGAATGTTGTGCGGCAGAATCTGCCTTTCTGGGGTAGATACATGCCTGGGTGAGCCATTGGCTGGGTTTCCTCCACTGCCCAATGAGAACCCTCTCATTGAGTACAGTGAGGAGACTCCCCAGTCTTAACAGCCACACCTGGGAGCCATGACAGCCCAACTGAAAATCATGGCCCTGCTGTTAAGCAGACAAGGCCCACTATACTTTACCTAGCACCTACTTTGTAGGGTGCTACATCTATAACCCTGCGGATTTTGGGGATCAGTGGGAGGTGGGAATACCTTTTTTGTTTTTTAAAATTCATGCCAGACCTGAAGGGCATTTTATGAATTAGGGGGGAACCTCTACTCAGTATTTCTTTTAAACTATCCCCAGCTCTATTGCTGATGTAGCACCCTCCTAGTCAGGTGCTAGGTAAGAGTGTGTAGTTTTGTCTCTCTCTCTGCAGGAAAAATCTTTATGCACTCTGCTTATCAGGGAGCAGGATTTGTAGTTAGGTCTACTCAGTGTGCCCAGTGTGTGATTCATCTGGTCTCAGGGAGCATCCCCATCTGATTAAATGGGGAGGCACGTTGGTGTTAAGTTTCTGCAAACAGTTGCTATGGGTAACCCAGGGGAATCCCTAAAGTGTAATATCCAGTAGCCCTCTAAGTGGCAGTGCTACACTTAAATGCTCCACCAATGTCTTTAACAACTAATGATGGTGGGAAGCTGTCATTAATAATAACGATAGCAATATTACTATTATATATGCATGATATTCATCTCCCTCCAAATGGGTAAATGTCCTGTGTTTGTCCGAATGTCTGAACTGCCAAGGTTTGAACTGAAGCTGTGTTTGGACCATACCTTGAAGAACATTAATCCCTTTTTGCTGCACAAGTATGAGATGTGCTGCACATTCAGAATGGTTTCACAGTCTCCTGGAACATGTGACAGGAGGTTTTCTCTTTTAAGTGATGTTCTGCTTTAAGCTCATCCCTACATTAACATTGCAGTTGAGCCAGAAGAAGGCTGAAAATCCTACAATCCTAATGTATGTTTAGCATAAAATGTTGTTTTCCAACTGGCCCTAGGAGTGAATTGCTGAACCCCCCTGTACTCATGTAGGCCCAGATGCTTCTCTGCATCAGCGTTTAACTGTATTTGCACGTATGATATATTTTACTGAATCAGAGGTCCTGTACAATGTATGTGCATGCATAGGTAAATGTCAATGCTTACACACTCCTAACTAATTTCTAAGGCCAACTGAACACCCCACCTGTGAATCCACACTTCTGGTTCATTTACTAAATCAATAATCTGGTGCAGCTCTGCATAGAAACCACTCAGCTTTAAGGTTTTTTTTTTTTTTTGTCAAAGCTTAATTGAACACGCTGAAGTTGGAGGCTGATTAGCTACCATGCACAATTGCACCAGATTTTGCACTCTCCAGTTTTAGTAAATCAACTCTTACTTTTTTTTATGCTAGGAATATGTTATGCCAAAATCTGTCCCTATGTGTGAAGCTTAAGCTCTTTTTTCTTCCAGGCAGACTGCCCCCTTGTCTTTTGCAATGACCCTAAGCCTGGGTTTACACTATTTTGAACACAGACATCGCATGTGATTCACACTGCATTGCTGTGCAGATCACATGCAATGTCTGTGCAATGCAAATTCAGTCATACAGTTGTATGAATGATCTTGCATTGGATTCAAACAAAAAAAGGTGCAGGAACCTTTTTCCCCCCCGCACTGGAATTGGATTGCATGGGTGTTCACACCCATCTGATTCCTGTCTGAATTCACTGCGATCTGCAAACTGATCTGGGGGTGTCATTAATTTTGAATTGACACCCGCAGTGGTTCGGAGAGGGCAGTGTGAGGGGGAGATGTGATGCGGGAACCTGCACTAGAGTCTCGCTGGTTCCCGCATCGCAGTAGTGTGAACCCAGGCTCAAGCTGAACTCAAGGTCACTATTAACATTACCCCAATATTTTGCTTTTCCTTCCTCAGTAAGAGTGAGTGGTTTTTATTTTAATCACTTACCTAAATTTCAAGATATTGTCTACTGAAAACTCAATGATGTCATCACTATAAGTTTGGAAAAGGCAAAGATGCACAGCTACTGATTGGAGAGATCATCCAGCCGTAGACATCACAATCTTCTAGGAGTCCTGGCGAGGGACACCAAAAAGAGGAGGATCCAGGCTGCTCTGTGCAAAACCACCGCACAGAGCAGGTAAGTATAACATGTTTGTTATTTTTAAAGAAAAAAAAAAAAAAAACCGAGCCTTTAGTATCACTTTAACTACTTTAAAGCGGAGTTCCGGCCTCAAATACCTTTTTTAACTAAAAATACCCCTATAATACTAATCCATCGTCCTTTACAGAACCGCTATTCTCATACTTACAAGGTGTACAGTATTGGATTTTAGTCAAAATCTTACTTTAAAAAAACGCTGTCTGAGAGCTGCCATCTTGGATGTGGGCATCTGAAGCCGCAGTGTAATCTGCTGTGTCCTTCTTCCTGATTCCAGGGAGTGTTCTGGGAGTTCTTCCTGATTCCAGCCTCCTGGGAGTGATGACAAACAGCTCCCAGGATGCAATGCAAAGGTGGAAGTGATGTCGGTGGCCGTGGCCACAGAGGAGGGAGAAGGAGGAAGTACAATCAAAAATGACCTGAAAATAAGGTAAGGGACCCCCGAAAAAAAATTGAAAATGCCCAATTGTTTATCAGCATAGTGAGCACTCCAGGAATCACTAAAGTTGCAAAATAGGCCGGAACTCCACTCTAAGACCGGAAGGATTTGCCCCCTTCCTGACCAGGCCCTATTTTGCGATTCGGCACTGAATTACTTTAACGGACAATTCCGCAGTCGTGCGACACTGTACCCAAATAAAATTAATGTCCTTTTTTCTCACAAATAGAGCTTTCTTTTGGTGGTATTTGATCCCCTGTGCGATTTTTATTTTTTGCCCTATAAACAAAAAAAAGAGAGACAATTTTGAAAAAATTTACATTTTAGGCCAATTTGTTTTCTGCGACATAGTTTTGGTAAAAAAAATTGCAATAAGCAAATATGGATTGGTTTGCGCAAAAGTTATTGTTTACAACAGCCGACCATCCTTCTCTCTCAGCGGGGAGCGATCGCGGGTGTCAGGCGGCAATAGGAGCCCCCTGACACATGCATCGGCTTCCCCACTGCCGGGTGGGGGTGGGATCGATTTTTAGCAGGACTGTGACATTGCGGTGGACAGATCGGACACCTAACTGACACTTTTGACACTTTGGAGGGGACCAGTGACATTACGACAGTAATCAGTGCTAAAATAGGGGATGCTTTCTAACTGTGTGGGGGATGGACTCGCTGGAAGAACACAGAGACCTGTGTTCCTAAATAGAAGGAACACAGAATCCTTGTGTTCATCTCTGACAGAACAGCAGTCTGCCATGTTTATATCGGCAGACCGCCATTCTGTCTTCATGGGGAGCGATCGCAGGTGGCTACCGGACCCGCTGGTTGGCTCCCCCTCTGACTAATCGGCACGTGTGCACCCACACTATCTGTTACAGGAAGCAACGTGCTGGTACGTCGTTTCGCGTAATAGAGCCGACCTGCTGCAGTAAAACTACAGCGGCTGGTTAGCAAGCGGTTAAAGTGTGGAAATTTGCACTAAGTTTACAAAACCATTTATGTGCTTATACAAGGTGATTATATTCCCCCCCCCCCCCCCTAATTGTCATTTCTCAAGGGAGAATAAATTCAGTTTAGGTAATCTCTCTTTTTTAGCTTTATGATCACGTAGAAGAAAAAGCCCTTTGCTGATACCTCACCCATGGCAGCCAATTAAAGATCACGATTTCCTAAGATACACCTTTTTCAACAGGATGCTCTTTGTGTGTTTTTCAGGATGCTTTAGAAAAATGCCTAAAAATTGCCCCAATTTGCCCATAATTTGTCAGCAAGCCAGTAGGTGGATCAAGCCTGCCTTTTTTTGTTACACAAAGCCACAGATTTGTATTGTGCAGCATTACAACCTCTGGCACTGTTCAGGTCAGCTGAAATACTAGTCAATGCCAGTGTGCAAAGGTATATTGCTTTATGAAAATCCCCTCTAGAATTTTGTGTCCTAGATGTACAGAGGCTATTGCATTATGTAAAACTATTAGTTTCGATTTTACCTTTCACAATGGGATACCTCAAGATTGTGCATAATTTTAACCACTTGACTAGTGTTGAGCGAACACGGACTGTATTATTTGGGTTCGTACCGAATAATTGGATTTTTGCTACCCGGACACGGACCTGAAAACTTTACTGTATGTTCGGGTTTAAAATCCGTGTTCGGTAATTTTATTTCCTGCTTTGTATGTAATGGCGCGCTTTTAATGGCGGGCTTTCAACAGCCAATCAACAAGCGTTTAACTGGTGTGCCTTAAGCCATCCCAGCCATGCCTACTAATGTATTAGTAGCTGTGATTGGCCATCTGAAGCATGTGACCCATGTCTTTATAAGTTCGAGAGCCACAGCGCGCTGCGTCATTCTGCTGTAGTGTAGGGAGAGAGCACACATCATACGTGCTGGCTGCTGATTAGGGACAGAGAGTGAAAAATTGTGCCCGAAAAGAATGCAGGGACTGGGTGTAGGCAGGGAAAGTTATTTGAGCATTTTAGGGACAGGCTGGGGAGATTAGGCAGGGACAGTCTACATCGATTTTGCTGTGTGGGGGGTGGTGCAGTGAATGATCTTTTTAAAAAACATTTTATAGTTTGGGACTTTGTATGAGATGTGTGGCCCTATGTGACTGATAATTGTGCAACCATAATAAACAAAACATATCATGATGAATCATGTTTTATTGTACTCGTATCCAAGGTGATGGATGCTGATAATAGCAAAACATGTGAAGAACAGCATTGAAGGGTATGGATCATACATGGATGTACAACAATGACATAGGAATGATAACATCAGTACATGCATGTTGTTAAACAACATGAATGTCGACAATAAATAAATACAAGTATTGTAAAAAATACAGTAAAATACAAGATGAAACAAAATTGATGATATGAAGTTGCTTCATGAAAAGCTCGACGCGTTTCTTGTAAAAACACTCATCAGGAGCAGGTGTAGTCTGTGTATCTAAAGAAAATGATGTATATAAATACATGTGTATATAAGATAAACATGTATATGGCTGTTAAACAGCTCTATAAACCCAGCCCTTATAGCATTGAAACTCACAGTTTTGTTCTAAATTGAGTTGCAGGATGTGTAGAAATGCGCCATTTACGATACTATTTACGTTACTCTTAATACTTTTTTTTTCTTAGCTGGTGAGGGCAGTTTGTGTATATGCGGCCATGCCTGGGTTTTGTCTGGTTCCGGGAGCTGCGATGCGCTCCGCCCGCCTTCCCCTCCCTCCGCTCTCCGCGCCTTGAGGCGGGAGTGGGAGGCGGGGTTTGCGGCCGCAGCGCATCGGCGTCACGCACATCCGTACAGGTCCTGACGTCATGATTGGCGCCGGCGCCTTAACACGTGTTGTCCATCAGCGTTCCCACTTATGGATCTTTTGCTTCCGGCTTACACAGCCGTTTGCTGATCCCCTGTTGTGGTTGTAGCAGTGTGACGCTGGGAGCATACCCTGCTCATGTCTTCATGGAGGTACTTTTTGTCTCTTTCCTTCCTTTGCACTTTCACTTCTTTTCCGATCCAGTCAGAGATGGACTGACACTTTGATTTATTTGCACAATTTCATCATTAACTCGGGATATTCATTTCATATGAAACCCCCCCCTGTCAGTCATTGGTCTCCTTCACCAGTTATACCTTTTTGAACCACACATCCCTATTGGTCTATCACCAATCACTTTCATCTCTTATCCACCCTTGCACTCTTGTCACTCTTCTTTCTCCTTCTTAGTCTGCTTCACGGTTCATGCACTCTTCTACACTTCACCACTTTTCATCTATCACTTTTTTATTCACTCCATGGTTGTTGGTCTTGGCAGCTTGGTTCTCTGGCATGGACATTTCACCATCTCTCCTTACTTGCATACGTGCTAAGCTTCTTATATCTTTAATACTTCATTATGATACCATGATATTATCATTCTAGAAACCCATTGTGGTCAATTGGAGATTTTGGTGGTCCCCACATGAGAATTCATAGCATCCACAGATCCAGCACTACAGTCATCCATGTGTGCAGGCTTTGCCCCCTCAGCTCCCGTGTCAGGCATACCCTCCAATGGCGCATTTCTACACATCCTGCAACTCTATTTGGAACAAACCTGTGAGTTTCAATGCTATAAGGGCTGGGTTTATAGAGCTGTTTAACAGCCATATACATGTTTATCTTATATACACATGTATTTATATACATCATTTTCTTTAGATACACAGACTACACCTGCTCCTGATGAGTGTTTTTACACGAAACGCGTCAAGCTTTTCATGAAGCAACTTCATATCATCAATTTTGTTTCATCATGTATTTTACTGTATTTTTTACAATACTTGTATTTATTTATTGTCGACATTCATGTTGTTTAACAACATGCATGTACTGATGTTATCATTCCTATGTCATTGTTGTATATCCATGTATGATCCATACCCTTCAATGCTGTTCTTCACATGTTTTGCTATTATCAGCATCCATCACCTTGGATACGAGTACAATAAAACATGATTCATCATGATATGTTTTGTTTATTATGGTTGCACAATTATCAGTCACATAGGGCCACACATCTCATACAAAGTCCCAAACTATAAAATGTTTTTTATCGTGTGATAATAGGGATGGAGGCACATGTCTTTGTGTTGCCTCATATAAAGTCCCAAACCCCCTCTTTTTTCTTTGCTGAATGATCTTTTTGAGCATTATTAGGGACAGGCTGGAGAGATTAGGCAGGGACAGTCTACATCGATTTTGCTGTGTGGGGGGTGGTGCAGTGAACGATCCTTTTGAGCATTTTAGGGACAGGATGGAGAGATTAGGCAGGGACAGTCTACATCGATTTTGCTGTGTGGGGGGTGGTGCAGTGAACAATCTTTTTGACCTCACTTGAGCCCACTGAGGAGGAGGAGGGAGAAAAAAAATCTATTTTTATCAGTCTGTTGTGTGCAGCGTTCAGCTATATTTTATTACAGATTGCTGTTCTAATCTGCTTTTTAAAAATTAAGTTAAAGGGGAATTTTTTTTTTTCCCCCTTCATAGCCTGCTTGCTGCTGAGCTGACGGTGACATAAGACACTGCTGTGTTCACATGTGCTATTGAGTGATTTTCAATTTTATATACTTTTTTCTATTCCACTATTCAATCTACATCCTTTGGGGTAAAAAGAATTAAATTGCGGCATAGTCTGTTTCGGTACGTGTGAGATACACCTTCCAAATTTTTGGGGCGCATCTTCCACCGCCAAGGATTGCAGGGTGCTTCAGTTTGCCTCCTGCCTGTTCCGAACTCCTCCTACTCCTCATCCTGCCTTTAGAGTACAAAAAATTGTAATCGGGGCCTAGTCTGGGTCTGTACGTGTGAGATACACCTTTTGATATCATATTTTCTATTCCGCTATTCAATCTACACCCTTTGGGGTAAAAAGAATTAAATTGCGGCATAGTCAGTATCGGTACGTGTGAGATACAGCTTCCAAATTTTTGAGGCGCATCTTCCACCGCCAAGGATTGCAGGGTGCTTCAGTTTGCCTCCTGTTCCGAACTCCTCTTACTCCTCATCCTGCCTTTAGGGTACAAAAAATTGTAATCGGGGCCTAGTCTGGGTCTGTACATGTGAGATACACCTTTTGATATCATATTTTCTATTCCGCTATTCAATCTACACCCTTTGGGGTAAAAAGAATTAAATTGCGGCATAGTCTGTATCGGTACATGTGAGATATACCTTCCAAATTTTTGGGGCGCATCTTTCACCGCCGAGGATTGCAGGGTGCTTCAGTTTGCCTCCTGCCTTTTCCAAACTCCTCCTACTCCTCATCCTGCCTTTAGGGTACAAAAAATTGTAATCAGGGCCTAGTCTGGGTCTGTATGTGTGAGATACACCTTTTGATATCATATTTTCTATTCCGCTATTCAATCTACATCCTTTGGGGTAAAAAGAATTAAATTGCGGCATAGTCTGTATCGGTACGTGTGAGATACACCTTCCAAATTTTTGGGGCGCATCTTCCACCGCCGAGGATTGCAGGGTGCTTCAGTTTGCCTCCTGTTCCGAACTCCTCCTACTCCTCATCCTGCCTGTAGGGTACAAAAAATTGTAATCGGGGCCTAGTCTGTGTTTGTACGTGTGAGATACACCTTTTGATATCATATTTTCTATTCTGCTATTCAATCTACACCCTTTGGGGTAAAAATAATTAAATTTCGGCATAGTCTGTATCGGTACGTGTGAGATACACCTTCCAAATTTTTGGGGCGCATCTTCCACCGCTGAGGATTGCAGGGTGCTTCAGTTTGCCTCCTGTTCCGAACTCCTCCTACTCCTCATCCTGCCTGTAGGGTACAAAAAATTGTAATCTGGGCCTAGTCTGTGTTTGTACGTGTGAGATACACCGTTTTAAAAAAAATTTTCTATTCCGCTATTCAATCTACATCCTTTTGGGTAAAAAGAATTAAATTGCAGCATAGTTTGTATCGGTACGTGTGAGATACACCTTCCAAATTTTTGGGGCGCATCTTCCACCGCCGAGGATTGCAGGGTGCTTCAGTTTGCCTCCTGTTCCAAACTCCTCCTACTCCTCATCCTTCCTTTAGGGTACAAAAAATTGTAATCGGGGCCTAGTCTGGGTCTTTACGTGTGAGATACACCTTTTGATATCATATTTTCTATACCTTTATTCAATCTACACCCTTTGGGGTAAACGTGTCTGTACGTGTGAGATACACCTTTTGATATCATATTTTCTATTCCGCTATTCAATCTACACCCTTTGGGGTAAAAAGAATTAAATTGCGGCATAGTCTGTATCGGTACGTGTGAGATACACCTTCCAAATTTTTGGGGCGCATCTTCCATCCGCCGAGGATTGCAGGGTGCTTCAGTTTGCCTCCTGTTCCGAAATCCTCCTACTCCTCATCCTGCCTTTAAGTTACAAAAAATTGTAATCGGGGCCTAGTCTGGGTCTGTACGTGTGAGATACACCTTTTGATATCATATTTTCTATTCCGCTATTCAATCTACACCCTTTGGGGTAAAAAGAATTAAATTGCGGCATAGTCTGTATCAGTACGTGTGAGATACACATTCCAAATTTTTGGGGCGCATCTTCCACCGCCGAGGATTGCAGGGTGCTTCAGTTTGCCTCCTGTTCCGAACTCCTCCTACTCCTCATCCTGCCTTTAGGGTACAAAAAATTGTAATCGGGGCCTAGTCTGGGTCTGTACGTGTGAGATACACCTTTTGATATCATATTTTCTATTCCGCTATTCAATCTACACCCTTTTGGGTAAAAAGAATTAAATTGCGGCATAATCTGTATCGGTACGTGTGAGATACACCTTCCAAATTTTTGGGGCGCATCTTCCACCGCCGAGGATTGCAGGGTGCTTCAGTTTGCCTCCTGCCTGTTCCAAACTCCTCCTACTCCTCATCCTGCCTTTAGGGTACAAAATATTGTAATCGGGGCCTAGTCTGGGTCTGTACGTGTGAGATACACCTTTTGATATCATATTTTCTATTCCGCTTTTCAATCTACACCCTTTGGGGTAAAAAGAATTAAATTGCGGCATAGTCTGTATCGGTACGTGTGAGATACACCTTCCAAATTTCTGGGGCGCATCTTTCAGCGCCGAGGATGGCAGGGTGCTTCAGTTTGCCTCCTGCCTGTTCCAAACTCCTCCTACTCCTCATCCTGCCTTTAGGGTACAAAAAACTGTAATCGGGCCTAGTCTGGGTCTGTACATGTGAGATACACCTTTTGATATCATATTTTCTATTCCGCTATTCAATCTACACCCTTTGGGGTAAAAAAATTAAATTGCGGCATAGTTAGTGTCGGTACGTGTGAGATACACCTTCCAAATTTTTGGGGCGCATTTTCCACCGCCGAGGATTGCAGGGTGCTTCAGTTTTCCTCCTGTTCCGAACTCCTCTTACTCCTCATCCTGCCTTTAGGGTACAAAAAATTGTAATCGGGGCCTAGTCTGGGTCTGTACGTGTGAGATACACCTTTTGATATCATATTTTCTATTCCGCTATTCAATCTACACCCTTTTGGGTAAAAAGAATTAAATTGCGGCATAATCTGTATCGGTACGTGTGAGATACACCTTCCAAATTTTTGGGGCGCATCTTCCACCGCCGAGGATTGCAGGGTGCTTCAGTTTACCTCCTGCCTGTTCCAAACTCCTCCTACTCCTCATCCTGCCTTTAGGGTACAAAATATTGTAATCGGGGCCTAGTCTGGGTCTGTACGTGTGAGATACACCTTTTGATATCATATTTTCTATTCCGCTTTTCAATCTACACCCTTTGGGGTAAAAAGAATTAAATTGCGGCATAGTCTGTATCGGTACGTGTGAGATACACCTTCCAAATTTTTGGGGCGCATCTTTCAGCGCCGAGGATGGCAGGGTGCTTCAGTTTGCCTCCTGCCTGTTCCAAACTCCTCCTACTCCTCATCCTGCCTTTAGGGTACAAAAAACTGTAATCGGGCCTAGTCTGGGTCTGTACATGTGAGATACACCTTTTGATATCATATTTTCTATTCCGCTATTCAATCTACACCCTTTGGGGTAAAAAAATTAAATTGCGGCATAGTTAGTGTCGGTACGTGTGAGATACACCTTCCAAATTTTTGGGGCGCATTTTCCACCGCCGAGGATTGCAGGGTGCTTCAGTTTTCCTCCTGTTCCGAACTCCTCCTACTCCTCATCCTGCCTTTAGGGTACAAAAAATTGTAATCGGGGCCCAGTCTGGGTCTGTACGTGTGAGATCCACCTTTTGATATCATATTTTCTATTCCGCTATTCAATCTACACCCTTTGGGGTAAGGAGAATTAAATTTCGGCATAGTCAGTGTCGGTACGTGTGAGATACACCTTCCAAAATTTTTGGGGCGCATCTTCCACCGCCGAGAATTGCAGGGTGCTACAGTTTGCCTCCTGTTCTGAACTCCTCCTACTCCTCATCCTGCCTTTAGGGTACAAAAAATTGTAATCGGGGCCTGGTCTGGGTCTGTACGTGTGAGATGCACCTTTTGATATCATATTTTCTATTCTGCTATTCAATCTACACCCTTTGGGGTAAAAAGAATTACATTTTGGCATAGTCTGTATCGGTACGTGTGAGATACACCTTCCAAATTTTTGGGGCGCATCTTCCACCGCTGAGGATTGCAGGGTGCTTCAGTTTGCCTCCTGTTCCGAACTCCTCCTACTCCTCATCCTGCCTGTAGGATACAAAAAATTGTAATCTGGGCCTAGTCTGTGTTTGTACGTGTGAGATACACCGTTTTATAAAAAATTTTTCTATTCCGCTATTCAATATACACCCTTTGGGGTAAAAAAAATTAAATTGCGGCATAGTTTGTATCGGTACGTGTGAGACACAGCTTCCAAGTTTTTGGGGCGCATCTTCCACCGCCGAGAATTGCAGGGTGCTTCAGTTTGCCTCCAGCCTTTTCCAAACTCCTCCTACTCCTCATCCTGCCTTTAGGGTACAAAAAATTGTAATCGGGGCCTAGTCTGGGTCTGTACGTGTGAGATACACCTTTTGATATCATATTTTCTATTCCGCTATTCAATCTACACCCTTTTGGGTAAAAAGAATCAAATTGCGGCATAGTCTGTATCGGTACGTGTGAGATACACCTTCCAAATTTTTGGGGCGCATCTTTCACCGCCGAGGATTGCAGGGTGCTTCAGTTTGCCTCCTTTTCCAAACTCCTCCTACTCCTCATCCTGCCTTTAGGGTACAAAAAATTGTAATCGGGGCCTAGTCTGGGTCTGTACGTGTGAGATACTCCTTTTGATATCATATTTTCTATTCCGCTATTCAATCTACACCCTTTGGGGTAAAAAGAATTAAATTGCGGCATAGTCTGTATCGGTACGTGTGAGATACGCCTTTCCAATTTTTTGGGCGCATCTTACACCGCCGAGGATTGCAGGGTGCTTCAGTTTGCCTCCTTTTCCAAACTCCTCCTACTCCTCATCCTGCCTTTAGGGTACAAAAAATTGTAATCGGGGCCTAGTCTGTGTTTGTACGTGTGAGATACACCACTTTATAAAATTTTTCCTATTCCGCTATTCAATATACACCCTTTTGAAGTGTAAAAAATGTAATTACGGCATAGTCTGTATCGGTACATGTGAGATACACCTTTTAAATTTGTTTGGCCCATCTCCTTCCACCGCCAAGGATTGCAGGGCGCTTCAGTTTGCCTCCTGTTCCGAACTACTCCTACTCCTCTTCCTCATCCTCCCTTTAGGGTACAAAAAATTGTAATCGGGGCCTAGTCTGTGTTTGTACGTGTTAGATACACTGTTTTATATCCTTTTTTCTATTCCGCTTTTCAATATACACCCTTTTGGGGTGAAAAAAATTAAATTGCGGCATACTTTGCATATTTGACTGTGAGATACACACCGTTGTATTTGTATACTGTTTTTCTATTCTGCTATTTAATAAACACCCTTTTGGGGTACAAAAAATTAAATTGCGGCATAGTTTGCATATTTGACTGTGAGATACACCCGTGCGATACTGTTGTTGTTTTATTCCGCTATTCAATAAACACCTTTCTAGGGCAAGATCATAAATTACAGAAATATGAGGAGACCGTCAAATAGGGGCCGTGGCCTGGGTCGTGGTGCTGCTGGTAGAGCTCCTGTTGCAAGGAGAGGACGTGGTCGATCTGTGCCAGCTACATGCACAAGTGAAACACCTTCCTCAAGTGTGAGTAGGCGACAGAACCTGCAGCAGTATTTGGTAGGGCATCATGCGCCTCTACAAGTGTTGAGGCCAGAACAAGTAGAGGCGATAGTAGATTGGTTTGCTGCTGACAGTGCCTCCAGTTCCTTCACATTGTCTCCTACCCAGTCTACTGCGGAAAGGTCAGAGTTGGCACCTGCAGCCGATGTCCAACCGTCTTTCAGCTCACCCCCTTGCAAATCAGGCAAGCAGTCTTAGCCCCAAGTCATGCAGCAGTCTCTTCTTCTTTTTGATGACTCTGTCAGCAGGGTTTCCCAGGGCCATCCACCTAGCCCTGCCCCAGAAGTGGAAGAGATTGAGTGCAGCGATGCCCAACCACTTATTTCTCAAGATGAGTACATGGAAGGACCATCGCAGCATGTCTCCGATGATGACGAAACGCAGGTGCCAACTGCTGCGGCACTCAGAATTGTGGAGACCGACAAGGAGGGCAGGGGTGAAGACTGGGTGGAAGATGATGTGGAGGATGATGAGGTCCTTGTACCCACATGGAATGAAGGTCATGCAGGTGACCTGAGTAGTTTGGAGGAAGAGGTGGTGGTCGTACAGAGCCACTAGCACAGCAGAAGAGGGAGCAGGGTGCAGAAGCGGAGCGGCCGTGCCCTAGACACTATGCCTGCTACTGCCCAACGCAGCAAGGGACCGAGCGCACCAAAGCCAGCTCAAAGGAGTTCTCTAGCGTGGAAGTTCTTCAGAAAATGTGCTGATGACAGAACACGAGTGGTTTACACCCTGTGCAATCACAGCCTGAAGCGAGGCATAAACCTTCTCAACCTGAGCACAACCTGCATGATCAGGCATCTAAGTGCAAAGCACGAGCTGCAGTGGAGTAGACACCTTCAAAACCAAGAAAGGTCTCTGGCTCCTCCTGCTTCCTCTTCTGCTGCAGTCTCGGCCTCTTCATCCACCTCTGTAGTGATACCGGCACCTGCCACCCCGCAAACAGACGATCTGTCAGCAACACCACCACCTGGGTCACCAACCATCTCCACAATGTCCCATGGAAGCGTTCAGCTTTCCATCTCCCAAACACTTCAGAGGAAGAGGAAGTACCCCCCTACCCACCCACGATCCCTGGCCCTGAATGCCAGCATTTCAAAATTCTTGGCCTTTGAAATGCTGTCATTCCGTCTGGTGGAGACGCACAGTTTTAAAAGCCTTATGTCGGTGGCTGTCCTACAGTAAGTTGTGCCCAGCCACCACTACTTTTCCAGGCAAGCCATCCCTTCCCTGCACAACCAAGTTGGGGAAAAAATCAGGTATGCACTGCGCAACGCCATCTGTCAAGGTCCACCTAACTACCGATACGTGGACCAGTAAGCACGGTCAGGGGCGTTATATCTCCCTAACGGCACACTGGGTAAATGCAGTGGCGGATGGGCCTGAGGCGGATAGAGGATTTCAGGGCGCTTCAGTTTGCCTCCTGTTCCTAACTCCTCCTACTCCGCTTCCTCATCCTCTACCGCCTCCTCATCCGGTCAGCGTAACACCTTCACCACCAACTTCAGCACAGCCAGGGGTAAACGACAGCAGGCAGTTATAAAACTTGCCTGTTTGGGGGAAAAACCACACACCGCGCAGGAGTTGTGGAGGAGCATGGAACAGCAGACAAATGAGTGGTTGCTGCCAGCGAGCCTCAAGCCCGGCCTGGTGGTGTGCGATAACGGGCGAAATCTCATAGCAGCTCTGGGCCTAGCCAGTTTGACGCACATCCCTTGCCGGGCGCATGTGCTGAATTTGGTGGTGCAGAGGTTCCTTAAAAATTACCCCGATATGTCAGAGCTGCTGCAGAAAGTGCGGGCCGTCTGTGCGCACTTTCGGCGTTCTCACCCTGCTGCTGCTCGCCTGTCAGCGCTGCAGCGTAACTTTGGCCTTCCCGCTCACCGCCTCATATGTGACGTGCCCACAAGGTGGAACTCCACCTTGCACATGCTGAAAAGACTGTGCGAGCAGCAGCAGGCCATAGTGGATTTTCAGCTGCAGCATGCACGTGTGAGTCGCTCTGCGGAACAGCACCACTTCACCACCAATAACTGGGCCTTCATGCGAGACCTGTGTGCCTTGTTGCGCTGTTTTGAGTACTCCACCAACATGGCCAGTGCCGATGACTCCGTTGTCAGCTTAACTATCCCACTTCTATGCCTCCTTCAAAAAATGATTTGGGGGATGATGGAAGAGGATGTGGCACAGGATGAGGAGGAGGAGGATGAAGAGGTAACATTTCCAAGGCTTTCAGGGCAGTCATTCGCAAGTGGCTCCGAGGGTGGGTTCCTGCACACACAAACGCCAGGTACACAATTGTCCATCAGGGGCACAGTTCTGGAGGATGAGGAGGATGAGGAGGAGGAGATGGAGGAGGAGATGGAACCATGTTCACAGCAGGGTGGCACCCAGGCCAGCTCATGGCCATCACTGGTGCGTGGCTGGGGGGATACAGAGGACACAGACGATACACCTCCCACAGAGGACAGCCTTTCGTTGCCTCTGGGCAGCCTGGCACACATGAGCGATTACATGCTGCAGTGTCTCCACAACGACCGCCGAGTTGCCCACATTCTAACTTGTGCTGATTACTGGGTGGCCACGCTGCTGGATCCCCATTACAAGGACAACGTACCATCCTTAATTCACTCACTGGAGCGTGATCGCAAGATGCGCGAGTACAAGCGCACGCTGGTAGACGCGATGCTGCTGGCATTCCCACCTGACAGCGGGGCCACAGTGGAAGCACAAGGCCAAGGCAGAGGAGGAAGAGGTCGCCAATGCAACCAGGGCACCGCCAGCACCTCAGAAGGCAGGGTTAGCATGGCCAAAATGTGGAAAAGCTTTGTCAGCACGCCACAACAAACAGCAGCACCAGCAGCTCATATGGAACGTCTTAGCAGGAGGCAGCATTTCACCAACATGGTGGAGCAGTATGTGTGCACACGCCTACATGTAGTGAATGACGGGTCTGCCCCCTTCAACTTCTGGGTCTCCAAATTGGGCACATGGCCTGAGCTTGCCCTTTACGCCTTGGAGGTGCTGGCGTGCCCTGCAGCCAGTGTATTATCTGAACGTGTATTTAGCACGGCTGGGGGCGTTATCACAGACAAGCGCAGCCGCCTGTCCAGAGACAATGTGGACAAGCTCACGTTCATTAAAATGAACCAGGCATGGATCCCACAGGACTTTTCCGTACCTTGTGCAGAATAGAGATGGATACCGACCTTACCCAGCCATTGTTATATTTTTGATCTTTCTCACTCTTTTGGGGTGTACCCTAATTTAAAATGACTGAAAAAAAGCAGTGTTGGCTACCTCGTCCCCCTCCACCGCCGCTTCCACCTACACCGCCACATCCACCGCCACCTCAACCTCCCTCCTACTCCATATGGGCCTCGTCCTTCACAGATGAAGAAATTTTTTTTATTTTTTTTTGTTTTAAGTTATTTCCCTATCCACATTTGTTTGCAGAGCTCTTGCCATGCTCTTAACTATGTTTTGCTGCCATTTGCAGCACTCTAGCCCTTTCCATTGGTGTTTTAGAACCATTTTAGTGCCTGAGGTCCCCATTGACTTCAATGGGGTTTGGTGTCCGGGTAAAGTTTGGAAAAAGTCCGGGACACGGACCCGGACTTTTTTTTCAAGTTCGGCCCAACCCGCCGAACACGGACATCCAGGTGTCCGCTCAACTCTACGCTTGACCTCTGGATGATTCATCCCCCTTCCTGGTCAGGCCATTTTTGCGATACGGCACTGCATTACTTTAACTGACAACTCATGGGACACTGTACGCAAACAAAATGTATGTCCTTTTTCCCCCACAACAATAGATCTTTCTTTTAGTGGTATTTGATCACCTCTGCGTTTTTTTTTTTTTGCGCTATGAACAAAACAAGACAGACAATTTTGAGAAAAAAAAATATATATTTTTTACGGTCTGCTATCAAACATATACAATAAAAAAAATGTAAAAAATCCAGTTTCTTCATAATTTTGGCTAATATGTATATTGCTACATATTTTTGGTAAAAAAATAAAATTCCAGTCAGCGTATATTGATTGGTAGGCACAAAAGTTATAGCATCTTCAAACTATGGGATCATTTTATTTATTTACTAGTAATGGCAGTGAACAGCGATTTATAGCAGGACTGTGATACTGCGGTGGACATTCTGACACTAATTGACACTTCTGACACTTTTTGGGGACCAGTGACACAAATACAGTGATCAGTGCTAAAAAATATGCACTATCTCTGTACCAATGACACTGGCTGGGAAAGGGTTAACATCAGGGGCAATCAAAGGGTTAACTGTGTGCCTAGCTAGTGTTTCTGTGTACTATGGGAGGTGCTTTTACCAGGGGAAGACATGGAACACAGGTTCCATGCCTTCCCTACTGACAGAACAGAAATCTGCTTTGTTTACATAGGCATGATCGGCGGGTGCCACCTGACATCAAGTCCACGGTACCTGCTGATCATCTCCCACTGTGTATAACCACAGCAGAAGCGAGACACAAGCGGAGCACTTGTGCGCCCCCTACCTGGAAGACCTGGATCACGTATATATATACAGTATCCCACAAAAGTAGTACACCCCTAACATTTTTGGATATATTTTATTTTATCTTTTCATGTGACAACACTGAAGAAGTTACACTTTGCTACAATGCAAAGTAGTGAGTGTACAGCTTGTATAACAGTGTAAATTTTCTGTCCCCTCAAAATAACTCAACACAGCGATTAATGTCTAAACCGCTGGCAACAAAAGTGAGTACATCCCTAAGTGACAATGTCTAAATTGGGCCAAATTAGCCATTTTCCCTCCCTGGTGTCATGTGACTCGTTAGTGCTACAAAGTCTCAGGTGTGAATGGGGAGCAGGTGTGTTAAATTTGGTATTATCGCTCTCACACTCTCATACTGGTCACTAGAAGTTTAACATGGCACCTCATGGCAAAGAACTCTCTGAGGATCTGAAAAAAAGAATTGTGGCTCTACATAAAGATGGCCTAGGCTAAAAGAAGATTGCCAAGACCCTGAAATTGAACTGCAGCACGGTGGACAGGACCATACTGCGGTTTAACAGGACAGGTTCTACTCAGAACAGGCCTCATCATGGTCGACCAAAGATGTTGAGTGCATGTGCTCTGCGTCATATCCAGAGGTTTTCTTTGGGAAAAAGACATATGAGTGCAGCCAGCATTTCTGCAGAGGTTGAAGGGGTGGGGAGTCAGCCAGTCAGTGCTCAGATCATACGCCGCACACTACATCAAATTGGTCTGCATGGTTGTCGTCCCAGAAGGAAGCCACTTCTAAAGATGATGCACAAGAAAGCTTGCAAACAGTTTGCTGAAGACAAGCAGACTAAGGACATGGATTACTGGAACCATGTCCTGTGGTCTGATGAGACCAAGATAAACTTATTTGGTTCAGATGGTGTCAAGCGTGTGTGGCGGCAACCAGGTAGGGAGTACAAAGACAAGTGTGTATTGCCTACAGTCAGGCATGGTTGTGGAAGTGTCATGGTCTGGAGTTGCATGATTGCTGCCGGTACTGGGGAGCTACAGTTTATTGAGGGAACCATGAATGCCAACATGTACTGTGATATACTGAAGCAGAGCATGATCCCCTCCCTTTGGAGACTGGTTTGCAGCACAGTATTCCAACATGATTACAACCCGCAACACACCTCCAGGACAACCACTGCTGTGCTAAAGAAGCTGAAGGTAAAGGTGATGGACTGGCCAAGCATATCTCCAGACCTAAACCCTATTGAACATCTGTGGGGCATCCTCAAATGGAAGGTGGAGGAGCGCAAGGTCTCTAACATCCACCAACCCCGTGATGTCGTCATGCAGGAGTGGAAGAGAACTCCAGTGGCAACCTGTGAAGCTCTGGTGAACTCCATGCCCAAGAGGGTTACGGCAGTGCTAGAAAATAATGGTAGCCACACAAAACATTGACACTTTGGGGCCCAATTTGGACATTTTCACCCAGGGATGTACTCACTTTTGTTGCTACCCACTTTTGAAGGGACAGCAAATTTACACTGTTATACAAGCTGTACACTCACTACTTTACATTGTAGCAAAGTGTAATTTCTTCAGTGTTGTCACATGAAAAGATATAATAAAATATTTACAAAATTGTGAGGGGTGTACTCACTTTTGTGAGATACTGTATGTGATCAGGCGCACAGCTGCCTTCCCTGTTGCAGTAAAACTGCAAGTGGCAAAGGGTGCCGTGACTGAAAAAAGGTTGACAGTAATGTTAGAGATAACAGATTTTGAAAATTAAAAAAATATGATTGAATGTCAAAAATGTTAGTCATATTTGATAAAGGTAATTTTTTTCTCCAAGAAACATCTGGATATAAATAATTGTAATGATTCTTTTATTAAAGAGCCCAAGTCTGCTACTACATTTAAATGATATATGCAATCAAATAATAAAAGAGGCAAACTAAGTAATATATTCTAAATCAAAATAAAGTGTTTGAACAAAGTAACTGACCAGCTGGACTTTCTTTGCACTAATTGTATCCATCTTTCTATGGTTGCAGGCTCATGTCCTGTTTGATGTTATGACATTCAAAGTCTGCTCTATAACTCAGCATCATCATGCTGGTGGTGATGACCGCACATTGCCATTCTTGCAATGTTTTACATATTTGTTGCGTCTTTGGATGATGCTGCCTTATGTTAAAAACGTCTATCGAATATTCTACTATTCCTAATCTCCCATTCTAATTAAATTGTGCCAAAATGAAATGAATTAAATTAAAACTGCCTGGAAATTTGTTTATCTGCTGACAGCTTTAACTTAAACCAGAGATCCTGCTGTGGCTTAATTCCAGGAAATTTCATCCCTTACCTAATGACTCAAGGGCAATGTATCCAGTGTATAGTTCTTCTTTGTGTGAATACAATGCTCACCTTTTGCCCTTATCTTGTAATTCTTTATTCTTTGTAGATCTTTTCCTTGTAAAGAAAAGGGAACATGAGAACGAGATCGTTTTCAAAACATTAAGAGTTTTCCAAGAGTACTAAATAACTAGTGAGAAAAAATCAGTTTACCGAAATACAGACTGATAATAAATTACGTTTTCAATTGGTAAGTGGAGGTTCATAGCTACATTGGGCCTAATTCAGTATAAGTTTGGAGTAGAGCTGCTCACTTCTCCAGAAATAACTCCAGCCTAAACTCATTAGCACCCTAATTAGGTAAGTAGCTGGAGTTAAACCTTCAACTAGGTGCTTTAGTGAATTCGGAGTTGGAGTTAACTTAGACTGAATTCGGGTTTGGAGTTAACTTAGGCTGAATTCGAGTTTGGAGTTAACCAAATTCCCTTTGAATTTTTCATAAAAGGAAGTTTGTCTATTCTGAATCACTATTACACAGCAATGTCATCTATTATGGTTTATTTTAATTTTAAGGTATAGTTATGTATCTTATGTGTTTTAACCTTTAGATTTACTAATAGCAGACTACACAGCTGTCTAATTAGCAATCTTCATTCTTTATTTATCTGAAACTTTCAGGCATATCTGATTGTATTCAGCACTTTGGTGTAGTGGGCTAAGCTCATAGACAAAGATTGCTAGGTTATGAGTTCAAGGCCCAGCCATGATAACACCTTGTGTGCTCACAGTTGTGTGTCATTATTTTTTTTGGCCACATAGTAATACATTGGCTACATCACCTAAAATTGCATGTCAATGGCCATGTATATTCAAGAAACAAACATGCATATGTGCAGGGTGCAATTATGCATTTGCCAAGTTTCAGTATTTATTTACAGCTGTCTAAAATTTAAGGAGGTGATGGTACACTTGGGATTTGAACTCATGCTCTCAGTGTTTATAGACAGGAACACTAACCACTAAACCATTGAGCTGAGCACGATTACCCCTGGAATATTTATTCCCATGTTTCAATAGTTAACCACTTCCTTACAGGGCAGTTACACCCCTTCCTGCCCAGGCCAATTTTCAGCTTTTTATACTGTTGCATTTTGAATGACAATTGCGCGGTCATGCAACCCTGTACCTAACACAAATGTATTACATTATTTTCACACAAATATTGCTTTCTTTTGGTGGTATTTGATCACTGCAAGGTTTTTTTTTATTGGCAAAAAGAAGACCTAAATGTTTGACCCCTAAAAAAATTTGTTTTTGTTTATGTAATAAAATTTGGTAAATCAATGTTTTTTGTTGCACTGACGAGCATTGATGAGGCTGCGCTGGCAGGCACTGATGAGACACTAATATGCAGCCCTGATGGACACTGATAGGCGGCACTGATATGCAGCATTGATGGGCATTGATAGGTGGCACTGATGGGCAATGATTGGCACTGGTGGGCAGCACTGATAGATGGTAATGATGGGCAGCACTGATGAGGAGGGCACTAACAGGTTCCCTGAGCACTGATTGGCATCAATGGTGGCATGGGTGGGCATCCCTGGTGGCTCTAGTGGCATCCCCCAAGGATCTGCACTGGTAATCAATGCTCTGATTACAAGCACAGACCCCCCCCCCCCCCACACACACACACACACTTACTTTGCATATGAATGCCATTTCGTCACAGCTGAAAGTGGCCCTCACCATGATTAGCCAGTTGATTGTGACCACTTGCTGGAATGTGTGCAAGCCAATTTGGTGTCATTTCTAGTCCAGGGCAAACGCCAATGTGCCATTTGCAATTTACTGTAAAGAGAATTTGCTTTATTTTAAAAATGGCGCACACAGACAACTAAAATGTATTGGAAATGTTTTACCTAGGCCAGTGATGGTAACCCTTAACCCCCCCCAAGATGTTTTTGCCTTACATTTCCCATAATGCTCATATACTCTGCAGTGTAGGTGAGCATCATGGGAAATGTTACAAAACACCTGTGTTGCCAAGGTTCATCATGACTGACCTAAGCCAACTAAAAAGGTGAGTGAGCGCTGTAGCAATCTTTTATTTAGTAATCATTTTTAGTGCTTTTTTATTAAATGTTTTGGTTACATTCATCCACAGAGACTGAATGGAAATTTTGTATTATTCCTTAATTTATATATATTTTTAGCTAAATATATACATACACACTTTAATTATTTCTTACAATTCAGCCCCCCCACACTCCTCCCCCCCCACACACACACACTCCTCCCCCCCCCACACACACACTCCTCCCCCCCACACACACACACTCACTCCCCCCCACACACACACACACACACACACACACTCCTCCCCCCCCCACAGACACACTCCTCCCCCCCACACACACACTCCCCCCCCACACACACACACACTCCTCCCCCCCCCCCACACACACGCACACTCCTCCCCCCCCACACACACACACACACTCCCCCCCCCACACACACACACTCCTCCCCCTCCCCACACACACACACACACACACTCCTCCCCCTCCCCACACACACACACACACACACACTCCTCCCCCACACAGACACACACACTCCCCCCCACACACTCCCCCCCCCCACACACACACTCCTCCCCCCACCCACTCCCCCCCACACACACACACCCCCCCCACACACACACTCCTCCCCCCCACACACACACACTCCTCCCCCCCACACACACACACTCCCCCCCCCACACACACACACACACTCCCCCCCCACACACACACACACTCCCCCCCCACACACACACACACTCCTCCCCCCCACACACACACTCCCCCCCCCCCACACACACACACACACCTCCCCCCCCATACACACCCATACACACTTCGCTGGAGTAAAGGGAGAAACCCTACCCATGTTTATACTGTACTGCCATTGTACACACACAATAAATAGAAGAAATTGATTACATTCAATAGACACAAAAGATATCTGAATTACATCCAGACAAATATGAAGAAAAGATAACAAAAAAACAGGAGCTGTGTACAAATGAATAAGCTTCATTGAACATGTATAAAACATCAGTAATCACTCAAGCAGGCATGTGAAATGTGAAATGTCCCCCCCCCCAAAAACCCCCAAATCAAGTAATTTTTATTCAAATTACAGTGCAAAGATAAAACATGTGATGGATAGATAGAGCCTACTATATTCAAAAGTCAAGCAAAATAAGTTGTAGACACCTTAGTATTAAGCATAAAACATACCCAACATACTTTTATGGTTATTGTTTGCATGAGCCTACCTTTCCATTTAAATACCATCAAATCAGTAGAACATACAGCTACACAGAGGCATGAAAATAAAAAAAAAAACACATGTATAGAGTACATAAAGACACACCTTGCAAAAACTATACAAAACATTTAGAGCATGAAAAGTAGTCATCCAACAAAATACACTTACTGCAATATGGGTCCTTAGGCATGCCAGCAAACCCCCCCCCACCCCCAAAAGCAAATTCGGACATAAAGACATGTGGCCCTGCCATAGGCCAAATGAGCTGCTCTTAATCATCCCATTATATAACCTTGGTTAAACTACACCCACCCAGTATAGGAAACGCCCAGCAAAGTAATTAATTGGGTCTGTAGGTTCCTAAACCAAAATCACCAGTTCACTAATGAATGAGTGTTTGGCTGGCCATCCATGATCCAAGTTTCTTACAATTTTCTGTCCAATTTTCTTGAAATTTACCTTCAAGTATGTAGTACAAAGGCCTGCCTACTTATACAAGTGAATGTGTTGCTTAGCTTTGGCCTCACATTATGTGGTTTGTGGTAGATCTACCAGAAAATTGTACAACAAAAGTTGAACATGTATGGTCAGCCTAATGGGCAATACACACTATAAGATTTACTGAAGACTTTTTCCTTTAGATTTACCAAAACCAGATAATATGAGGTCAAACCTAAACACTTTCAATTTGTATGCAATCTGGCAGGCCCTTGCACTACATAGAAAAGGTAAATCTGAAGGAAAAAGTCTTCAGAAAATCCTTTAGTGTGTATGGCCCTTTAGGCTGGCCATACATGTTCCATTTTTGTTGTACAATTTTCTGATAGATTAAGTACAAACCACATAATGTGAGGTCAAAGCTAAACAACACTTTCACTTGTATCCAATTAGGCAGGCCTTTGTACTACATACTTGAAGGTAAATTTCAAGAAAATTGGACAGAAAATTGTAAGAAAATTGTAAGAAAATTGGATCATGTATGGCCAGCCTAAAAGCCATACACACCACTATAAGATTTTCTGAAGACTTTATAACAACAGACAGTTGTAGGTAGTTCAGGGATTTGAACATTCAAATACAGTGTTGCATGGCCGCTGTGCTAACGACTTGGATATTTTGGTCAGTTTATTTAAACAAGCTTAAGCTCAAGCTCAATACATATTTGCAACATTTGCAAAACACAATTTACACAAACATAATCACTTTGTTACATTTATTTCATAATATATGCCACTGATAGTTTCTTAGCCTATCAATTTATATTTAAAATACTAATTTTTCACAGAAATAAATGTTTTAAACACCTATATATAATTTCCAGCATGCAGGATTATTTTTTAAAAATGTGTTGATTTTATACAGTTTCACTAAACTGGGTTAATTATTTGGGAATTGTGGTCTCTGAGTTTTTTTTTTTTGTTTCTTGTTATCTTTATACCAAACATACACGCACTGGCACCTTAAAAATTAATATAGTTTGATTCGATTAGTCCATCAAAAAATTTTAATAAACAAAAATTATTTGAGCTTGAATTGGGTCTAAATAGAATATATATATAGATATATAAATATATATATATCTATATATATACACACACACACACACATATATATATATATATATATATATATATATATATATAATTTTTTTTTTTTAAAGCACAAATCACACATGCTTTGAAAAAAAATCATTAGCCTTAGGTAGTTAAGTGGTTAGCACAGCTGCCTTGTAACAGTGTATTTGGTTGTTTGAATCCCTGAACTACCTACAACTGTCTGTTGTTATATATGACAAGCAACATTAATAGGGCTTCTCCCCAAAAATGAAACATTGTATATGTGTGAAATTAATATATTTTTGGGTTGGTTAGATATAGGAAGTAACAATAATATATTGTTTTTTGCAAATATATATACATATGTAAAAACCCATATATTATTGTTACTTTCTATATCTAACCAACCCAAAAATATATTAATTTCACACATATACAATGTTTCATTTTTGGGGAGAAGCCATATTAGTGTTCCTTTTCATATATATATACATATATATATATATATATATATATATATAGACATACATAGATATGTGCAAAAAAATAAATAAAAAAGATATGTGCATTTCTCTCATTAGCGCCGGAATTTTACCTGCCATATTTTGTGATTTTGAAAAAAATTAGTCCACCTTTTAGCTGGACTGTTTTTAAGTCCAGTCCTGAAGTTATTTGATCTTAATGAATTTGACACTGCTCATAACGTTTCTGATGGTGTTATAGTGAATTGCATTTGCACCTAAAAATAGTCAAAATTGAGGTAAAATTTAACAAAATCAGCGTTGGAGGTACAATGAATTAGGCCCATAGTTACAGTACATAGTTGGTAAGGTTGAATAAAGACACTAGTCCATCCAGTTCAAGCTTTGTGGGTGTGTGTGTGTTCATGTCAATAATCATTTCCCATACCCCTGTATATTGTGTTCACTAAGATGCCCATCCAAGAGTCTTTTAAAACTATAAATACTTCCCACTGTGACCACCGATTGTGGAAGTGAGTTCAACTTCCTTGCCGCCTGACAGTGAAATTCATGATAGTTATTGGGGTGCTATTGGAGTTCCATTCCAGAGCACAAGCTCCCAAGTGAATTTTATCCGGAGCTTAGTGAATGAGGTGAAGCTCTGCTGATGCCCATCATCAAATTATGTGCAAGCAAAAATGCATTTTTTTTTATCTTTTTATTTTCCTAGAATGGGTATTCTTTGCAATATGAAATTTCATAATATTCATTAATCTCAGGGGAAATATAATTTGCACAGTGCAACTTCCCCTGCTAAGTGAATAGCCTATTAGCCTTTAGTAAATCAACTCCATAGACCTCAAGTTAGGATCTTTCTTTTAACCAATTCCCGACCACCCGCCGCCTTTTTACTGCGGCAGGGTGGCTCTCTTGGGAAAACCGACGTAGACCGATGTCGGTGACGTGCAGGAAGCTAGGTGGTGAGCGCACGTCGCCCCCGGCGCACTCCCGCCCCCACTCGGCAGCGGGAAAGCCGATGCACGGGTCAGGGGGCTCCTTGCCCATTATGCTTCTTTCTAAAGGGACTGAGAGTTCCTAGCCTGTAAGGAACTGTTGTTCATATAACAGAGACTGTTAGCCTCTAAAAATGAATCAATTGGAGTTATACAAAGGAAGCAATTGGAACTGAATATATAGGGATGAAGTTGTCCTTGGTTTTGTCACTATCAAGTATGGCATCCCATAATTCCAATTCCCATCCAAGTTATTGACCCCCTAATAAAAAACACAAAACAAAAGCTCAAGGACTGTCTTTGGATGCAAGCTGAAGGTGTTATGTGCCAGGCTGTGCAGCAGTGGGGAACCCTGCCATCTGCAACCCCTACAGGGGTAATGCTACAAAAGCATACAATGTAAAGGGAGGGCAAAGTGATACAAATTCACTAACTGTGGGGGATGAGTATATGGATAAAGTAGAAGAACAGTTTTTGAGTGGAGGTGGGATAGGCTTCCCCAAAGAGATGAGTATTCAGGGATCGCCTAAAGGCTGACAGAATAGGACACAGCCAAACAGATTGGGGTAGAAAGTTCCAGAAGTAGGGAGAAGCTCTGAAGAAGTCATGGAGGTGGGCATGGCATGGCATCACCTCGATGCAGCAGCTAAAAAGTAGGTCTTGGGGGAGCAGAGTGTATGGTTTGGGTGATATTAAAACACAAGATTGGTGATGTAGATTAGGGTACAGTTGTAGATGGGTTTGCATGCTGTTGTTAGTAATTTGGATTTTGTTCGATAGCTTAGGATGAAACAGGGGAGAGAATGGCAGAAAAGGGCAGTGACCATCAAACGGTTGGTGAGGTGAAACAGCCTGGCATCAGTAAGTAGAGATGGCCTTGCGGTTCACCCAGCGGTCGGTTCGCGGCGAATTTTGCTTGTTCGCTACCCGCCAAATTTGCGAACACATGGCGTCGTTTGCGGCGGCCATATTTGCTTACATTGGGGAGAACTTTGACCCGTGACAAAGCCGTCAGGTGGAACGGGACAGCCAATTGAAACATTCCAGCACATGGACAGTCCCCCTACCCTATAAATAGACCCGATCTGGTGGCCATTTCACATTCTGCTTTCTGCCAGTGTAGGGAGAGGTCTGCTGTGCTCATTAGGGAGAGTTTGCTGGACACATATAGCGCTGTGAAGATCCACAAAAGCCCTTTTCAGGGCTGGTATTTCGGTATAGGCCTTCTACAGTCTCTTTTCAGGCTAGGGACAGGTATCCAGTGGTTGCTTTAGGGGCAGTTAGAGATCGGCTGCAGTCACAAATCGCTCTGTCAATGTCCACAAAAGTCCTTTTGAGGGCTGGTATTTCGGTATAGGTCTAGTATCTTTAGAGCTTAGGGAGAGGTATCCTGTGGTTGCTTTAGGGGCAGTTAGAGATCGGCTGCAGTCACACACAAATCGCTCTGTCAATGTCCACAAAAGTCATTTAAAGTGCTCCAATATCGTTTTAGGGTCTATTACAGTCTCTTTACTATAGGGAGAGGTATCCTGTGGTTGCTGTAGGGGCAGTTAGAGATCGGCTGCAGTCACACACAAATCGCTCTGTCAATGTCCACAAAAGTCATTTAAAGTGCTCCAATGTCGTTTTAGGGTCTATTACAGTCTCCTTACTATAGGGCCAGGTAACCTGTGGTTGCTTTAGGGGCAGTTAGAGATCAGCTGCAGTCACACACAAATCGCTCTGTCAATGTCCACAAAAGTCATTTAAAATGCTGCAAATGTTTTGGTATTGCTGTGCAGTGCACTAAAAAGGGGGGGGAGGGGGTTAATCCACAGTATAATATACTTTGTAGAAAGCATATTATAGTGGATTAGTACTATTATTGTGCACTGTGCAGCATTGTGACAGGTGTGGGAGTGAGACTGAGCGTTTCTGCAGCAACACTACACACAGTGGCAAACTCCCAGGCCAATTATTTGTAGAACTGGTGTGACAGACCAGTGGCCCCCCCAAAAGCACATATTGAAGTGGGGTGTTATCTTAGTATACTTTTACAAGTGTATTTGTGTCCTGCAACAACATTGTCTCTGTTGCTGTGTGAAGTCTCATACACACAGCGCCAAACTCACTGGCCAATTTTTTCAACAACTGGTGTGATAAACCAGTGGCCCCCCAATAGCACATATTGAAGCGGGTGTTATTTAACAGTATACTTTTCTAAGAGTGTATTTTAGTCCTGCAAAAATTTGGCCTCTCTTGCTGTGTTGACTGTGCTACACACAGTGACAACAATTACTGGCCAATTATTTGTAGAACTGGTGTGACAGACCAGTGGCCCCCCAATAGCACATATTGAAGTGGGGTGTTATCTGAGTATACTTTTACAAATGTATTTGTGTCCTGCAACAACATTGCGTCTGTTGCTGTGTGAAGTCTGATACGCACAGCGCCAAACTCACTGGCCAATTTTTTCAACAACTGGTATGATAAACCAGTGGCTAGTGATGTCGCGAACCTAAAATTTGCCGTTCGTGGCGAACGCGAACGTGAACCTCCGCAAATGTTTGCGAACCGGCAAACCGGGCGAACCGCCATAGACTTCAATAGGCAGGCGAATTTTAAAACCCACAGGGACTCTTTCTGGCCACAATAGTGATGGAAAAGTTGTTTCAAGGGGACTAACACCTGGACTGTGGCATGCCGGAGGGGAATCCATGGCAAAACTCCCATGGAAAATTACGTAGTTGACGCAGAGTTGGGTTTTAATCCATAAAGGGCATAAATCACCTAACATTCCTAAATTGTTTGAAATAACGTGCTTTAAAACATCCAGTGTGTGTATACGATCAGGTATGATGTTGTATCAATCAGGTAGTGTAAGGGTTACGCCCGCTTCACAGTGACAGACCAAACTCTGACAGACCCAACTCCCCGTTTAACGCACCGCAAACAACCGCAAACAGACCAGAACCAACCAAAATGGGACAGGAAGTGGGCTTTAAGGGTTAGGGTTATAGCTTAGGGTTTAACATTAAGGTTAGGGTCAGACCTAGGGCTAGGGTTAGAGTTAGGGTTAGAATTAGGGTTAGGGCTAGGGTTAGGGTTAGGGCTAGGGTTAGGGTTATTTTTAGTGCTTAGGGTTAGAGGGTTAGGGTTAGAGGGTTAGGGGTAGGGGTGGGGTTAGAATTTAGGGTTAGGGATTTAGGGTTGGGGTTAGGGGGGTTAGGGTTAGATAGAGTTTGTTTTAAGGTTGGATAGGGTTTGGGGTTAGGGTTAGAGTTTAGGGTTTGGGTTAAAGGTTAGGGTTAAGGGTTAAGGGTTAGGGTTAGGGTTAGTGTTAGGGTTATGGCTTAGGGTTAGCGTTAGAGTTAGGGTCAGGCCTAGAGCTAGGGTTAGAGTTAGGATTAGCATTAGGGTTAGGGCTATGGTTTCGGCTAGGATTAGGGTTTTTTTAGTGCTAGGTTTAGAGGGTTAGAGGGTTAGGGTTATAATTAGGGCTAGGGTTATTTTTAGGGCTAGGGCTAGGGCTAGGGCTAGGGTTAGAGGGTTAGGGTCAGGGGGTTAGGGTTAAGGTTAGATACTTAGGGTTAGAGCGTTAGGATTAGGGTTAGATTTAGGGTAAGGGTTAGGGTTATGGTTCGAGGGTTAGGGTTATGGTTAGAGGGTTAGAGCTTAGGGTTAGGGATAGATACTTATGGTTAGGGTTAGGGTTAGATACTTAGGGTTAGGGTTAGAGTTAGGGATAGGGTTAGATACTTAGGGTTAGGGTTAGAGTGTTAGGATTAGGGTTAGGGTAAGGGTTAGGGTTAGAGGGTTAGGGTTGGGGTTATAGGGTTAGGGTTATAGTTTAGGGTTAGGGTTAGGGTTAGGGTTAAGGTTAGGGTTAGTGGTTTGGATTAGGGGTTAAGATTAGGGGTTAGTGGTTAGGGTTAGGGTTGGGCGAGGTTTGGGTTAGGGTTAGGGCTTGTCTAGGGCTAGGATTGGGGGTTAGGGGTTAGGGGTTAGGGTTAGGGTTAGATACTTAGGGTTAGACACATAGGGTTAGGGTTAGATACCTAGGGTTAGCATTAGGGGGTTAGGGTTAGGTTAGGGTTAGGGCTAGGGTTAGATATAGAGGGTTAGGGTTATATACATAGGGTTAGGGTTCGGATTTGATACATAGTATTAGGGTTACAGTTAGGGATGATTGAACTTTTGAAAAGTTCGGTTTGACCAGAACACCCGAACCTCCCAAAAGTTCGGCCCGGATTTCAGAACCCCATTGAAATCAATGGGACCCGAACTTCGGTAATCAAAAAACACCATTTTAAAGCCCTAAAACCCAATAAATGCCCCTAAAAAGTGCCTAGGGTTCTGGGTCATGCCCCAGGGACTATCAATCACACAAAAAAAAGTTCTTAAAAATTGTCATTTTTAATAGAGAGCCAATTATTGGAAAAATTAAAAAAAAAATAAAAAAAAAAAATTCTTTGGATTTAGTGTCTGGGGGGTATAAAAAGTGTACCTGTGAAGTTTCAGCTCTGTAGCATGTCCAGAACCCGAAAAAAAAGATCATATAGGTGTAAAAGAAGGGTCCCACCATCCCTGCTCTACTGAAAAATGATATTTTTTTCTGGTCCTGGACATGCTACAGAGCTGAAACTTCACAAGTACAGTTTTTAGCCCCCCCCCCCCCCCCCCGACACTAAATCACACAAAAAAAAGTTCTTAAAAATTGTCATTTTTTATAGAGAGCCAATTATTGAAAAAATTAAAAAAAAAAAATGTCTTTGGATTTAGTGTCTTGGGGGTCTAAAAAGTGTACCTGTGAAGTTTCAGCTCTGTAGCATGTCCAGAACCCCCCAAAAAATAGCATTTTTCTTATAATTCTTATTAGAACAGGAATACGGCTTCTCTACGGCGTTTTTTCTTGCAGGCATTTATCGGGCATTTTTGGAGGCAGGCATGACTTTTTTTGGATTAGTGTCTGGGGGGGTCTAAAAAGTGTAACTGTGAAGTTTCAGCTCTGTAGCATGTCCAGAACCAGAAAAAAAGATAATTTTTCAGTAGAGCAGGGATGGTGGGACCCTCCTTTTACACCTATATGATCTTTTTTTCTGGTTCTGGACATGCTACAGAGCTGAAACTTCACAGATACACTTTTTAGACCCCCCCCCCCCCCGACACTAATCCAAAAAAAGTCATGCCTGCCTCCAAAAATGCCTGATAAATATATAGAAAAAAAATAAATAAAAGCAGACTGATATACCAGCCCTAAAAAGGGCTTTTTGGGGTGCTGTCAGTATGCTGTCCTTACAGCAGGAGTGGACACAGAACACTGGCCTAGCTAATGATTTCCCTATTAATTCAGCAGCAGCACTTTCCCTGCTCTAACTAACACTGCAGCTTCAGAATGAATCTAAGACGGATGCTGCCCTTGCTTTTTTATAGGAGGTGGGAGGGTCTGGGAGGGAGGGTATGCTGATTGGCTGGAATGTGCCTGCTGACTGTGAGGTACAGGGTCAAAGTTTGCCACAATGATGAAGTATAGGAGGCGGACCGAACATCGCAGATGTTCGCCCGCAGAGGTGAACGCGAACATGCGAAGTTCGCCGGGAACTGTTCACCGGCGACCAGTTCGGGACATCTCTACCAGTGGCCCCCCAATAGCACATATTGAAGCGGGTGTTATTTAACAGTATACTTTTCTAAGAGTGTATTTTAGTCCTGCAAAAATTTGGCCTCTCTTGCTGTGTTGACTGTGCTACACACAGTGACAATAGTTACTGGCCAAATTATTTGTAGAACTGGTGTGATAGACCAGTGGCCCCCCAATACCACAGACGTTCAGTGCAGCAGGGGGGATCGTGACCGATAAGCGCCCTCGCCTAGCTCATGACAGTGTAGACTACCTCACATTTATAAAAATGAATGAGGCATGGATCTCTGAGGAATTCAACACATGTGACCAGTAGACCATGTTTCTTCGAAATTCCTCCACCCACAACAAATCCTGGTCCTTGGCTTCGCTACATATAGCGGCATAAAAGGCATTTCATGTCATGTCAGGGATGTCATTAGCTTTTCTTCTTTTATACCCTTTCTTGCCAGCCACGCTGTGGAGTACTTGGACGCGTGTGATGGAGCATTGTCCTGCATGAAAATCATGTTTTTCTTGAAGGATGCAGACTTCTTCCTGTACCACTGCTTGAAGAAGGTGTCTTCCAGAAACTGGCAGTAGGACTGGGAGTTGAGCTTGACTCCATCCTCAACCCGAAAAGGCCCCACAAGCTCATCTTTGATGATACCAGCCCAAACCAGTACTCCACCTTCACCTTGCTGGCGTCTGAGTCGGACTGGAGCTCTCTGCCCTTTACCAATCCAGCCACGGGCCCATCCATCTGGCCCATCAAGACTCACTCTCATTTCATCAGTCCATAAAACCTTTGAAAAATCAGTCTTGAGATATTTCTTGGCCCAGTCTTGACGTTTCAGCTTGTGTGTCTTGTTCAGTGGTGGTAGTCTTTCAGCCTTTCTTACCTTGGCCATGTCTCTGAGTATTGCACACCTGGTGCTTTTGGGCACTCCAGTGATGTTGCAGCTCTGAAATATGGCCAAACTGGTGGCAAGTGGCATCTTGGCAGCTGCACGCTTGACTTTTCTCAGTTCATGGGCTGTTATTTTGCACCTTGGTTTTTCCACGCGCTTCTTGCGACCCTGTTGACTATTTTGAATGAAATGCTTGATTGTTCGATGATCACGCTTCAGAAGCTTTGCAATTTTAAGAGTGCTGCATCCCTCTGCAAGATATCTCACTATTTTTGACTTTTCTGAGCCTGTCAAGTCCTTCTTTTGACCCATTTTGCCCAAGGAAAGGAAGTTGCCTAATAATTATGCACACCTGATATAGGGTGTTGATGTCATTAGACCACACCCCTTCTCATTACAGAGATGCACATCACCTAATATGCTTAATTGGTAGTAGGCTTTCGAGCCTATACAGCTTGGAGTAAGACAACATGCATAAAGAGGATGATGTGGTCAAAATACTAATTTGCCTAATAATTCTGCACTCCCTGTATTAGAGTTAAGGGCTGGATGACTCTTCTCAGCAGCTCCCTGAGGCCTTCCCCTATTTCCAGAGCGTTGGAAAACATTATGGATGGTAGTGGGTGGAGCCTAGGAGGAGTTGCGCAGCATAGTTGAAGGTCTCTTGTCAATCCCCAGGAGTGGGCCTGGCAGGGAGCCTTTAAATATTGATAAGTCATGCCAGCAGGGGCAGTTGGGTGGAAGATAGAGATGCAGTTTTAAGTAGGCTGTCGGTGGCCCTCGAGACAAACCCCCTAGTCTGGGGGAGGGGGGGTTTGTCCTGCCTTGGGCTGGGGCTCGGTTGCTGGAAGGATCCTGCCAAAACACATGGGAGGAAGGCTTTCCTGGAGGCACAGGAGCAAGAGAGGACAGAGTGAGTAGTCAACACTGTGGGGACCAACGAAGAAGAGAGGCTGCCACATTTAGCCAGTCTCCATTGAAGACAGCAGTGTGCCTTTCCCTGAGAGATCTCCTGAGAGTCAGCCTGGTGGGCTGGTGTAGAGACAGCCAGGAGGGCTGGTGAAAGAGGCAGCTGCAGCCAGGTTTGTTGGCAGTGTCTGAAGAGATGGCGCTGGTATCAGTAATCACAGAGGAGAAGTTGCATTATGTTTCACTATATCTGAATTACACTAAAAGCGGCTGCGAGTTCCTGCCTGTAATGGGCTATTGCTAAATCTGACTAGGATCCTGTCACATCATCTCAAAGTGATTCAGTTGGAGCAAGCAAGTTTGTGTGCAGGAGGAAAGAGGAGAAGAGACTGTAGATAGATGTATATGGGAAGTGGGCATTTCATAACCTCCCATCACTATCCAAGTTATGAACCCACTAATAAATACCAAAAAAAAAGCCACAGACTGTTCTCTGACAGTGGGTGGTTGTGAAATTATGGTGTGCCTGGCTGTGAAGGAGTGGGGGATCCCTGTTCATCTGCAGCTCTTACATGGGGTGTGCTACGCAACTATAAAAACAGTTGATGAGGGCTGGGTGGCAAGGTGGTATTGAGAGTGATAAAAAAAATAGAAGGGGATTATGGGAGGGAAACTTTATATAGGGCAAAGCTTGCAGTGATTTTTTTTTTTTTTAAAGCGTAACTCCACTTTTGTTGATAAAAAAACATTCCCCTCTGGGTGATCTCTGTACATTGCAGGGATTTTAACAAAGTTTGTTGCAGATTCCTACTTTTTGTTATTTTGAAGAAATCATTGTTTGTTCCTCTGTGCTGAGTGGGTCAAATAGGAGTGGTTTCATAATTATCGATCAGCTGTGGCAGCTGCAGGGCTCTAATGAGCAAGCTGCTGGGCCTGCATACCTTTAGACGTGTTCCTATTGGGAGTATCTCACCAAAAATGATGTTTTTGTTGCAGGGGATGCCAAAAAACTAACTTGTACCTTAGGCAGACTTCTGGGAAAATTGGTGAGCCAATCACACAAGCAGGAAATTATGTTTCTGGGGTGTGGTCAGTACACACTCTGTGTACAGAACAGCTCCAAGTAGCCATATTGCATTGCATTTTCAGAAAATTACAAAAGCTGCAGATTCATAAGGAAAGGTATTTTTAATAACATTCAATTACAATATGATTTGTGTCACAGTTGTATATGCTATATTGTTTTTTCTTTATTTGCTGATTTTTTTCCCCAAGAACGTGGAGTTACCCTTTAGATCACAGACACTCAAGAGCATGCCTATGTCTTTTGAGATTTCTGGTGTTGTCTGTTTGACAAGGGTATAGCAGTTGGGGCCTCATTCTATTCTATAGAGGAGAGCAAGTGTGTCTAGCAAAGTTACTTAATCATTTGTTTTTACTTAAAGCGATTGTAAAGGATAAAAGTTTATTTAAAAAAATAACAAACATGTCATTCTTACCTGCTCTGTGCAGTGATTTTGCACATAGCAGCCATGATCCTTCTGTTCTCGGTCCCCCTAAGGCTCTCTGGGCCTCTCCCCATTGCCAAGTGCCCCCATAGCAAGCCATTTGCTATAGGGGCATTTGTGTGTGCTCTCTCTCGAGCCGACTCTTTGCGTCCATAAGACAAAAAGAGAGTGGCTTAGCCCCACCCCCCGCTCCCACCCTACTGGCTGTGATTGACAGCAGCAGGAGCCAATGGTATCTCAGCCAATCAGGAGGGAGAGACCCGGGAGAGCCTCAGATCTTGTACACATCACTGTATAGGGATCAGGCTTAGGTAAGTATTAGGGGTGGCTGAAGGGGGAGCTGCACACTGAAGGTTTTTTACCTTCATGCATAGAATGCCTTCAGCCTTTACAACCACTTTAATCAGGTTGTTGGAGATAAATAAGATAATTTCATTTATAATCATTTTTGATTATGTAAATTGGTGCCCTTTGTTTATTAGTTTAGTAACATGGCAAAGATTAGCTACCTTATTTGTTCTTCATTTTTATCTTTTTTCCATCAAAACCAATTCCCCCCAAATGTTTTCAATAATAGGAAAACTCAGGAATTGTATACACTTTTGTGTATACTTTTACCCTGTGAACTGGATTAAGGACATTTCAGCCTAATTTTTAAAGCAAAATTGTGAAAGTTTTCTTTCCTCTAGTGAACGAATTATGATATCTTCAAGAAACGATTTCCTTTGGAAAATGAATCAGCTGTAAATGACATGAGTGTGCCCTCTAGAGGTGTGCCCCCTTTGGGAAGAGTGTAAATATTCAGTTTGTTGCTACTGTTCCATCTCTGTACAGACATTAACATATGATTCACTGATGAGTTATATCAGTTGGGGACTCCTAATATTCTATACCTGAAACTTTTGTCAGTTTTCACATATTACTTTTTTAAACTAGGCTCTTACATTAGGCCTACAGAAACCTCCATGTACACTTTTTCAAGACTGATGTTTGATACATAAGCACAATACACAAAAAGAGGGAGCAACGGCAATAAAAAGTCTCTATAAGGTAATAAAATGTCCATGAAATGTGTAGATGAGAGGAAACACCGCACACCAATAGTCAGCAGAGAAAGATATGATCACGTCACTGGCACTGTGTGGATAAACATCAATTTGCTTAACCACTTAAGCCCCGGAAGATTTTACCCCATTCCTGACCAGGGTCTATTTTGCGATTCAGCACTGCGTAACTTTAACAGACAATTGCGTGGTCGTGCAACGCTGTACCTAAATGAATTTGACGTCCTTTTTTTCCCACAAACAGAGCTTTCTTTTGGTGGTATTTGATCACCTGTGCGATTTTTTGATCATGCGCTATAAACAAAAAAGAGCGTAAATTTTGCAAAAATAACAATATTTTTCACATTTTTTTATATGAAATTCCCCCAAAAAAATGTAAAAATCAAAATTTTTTAACATTTTAGACCAATTTGTTTTATGCTACATATGTTTGGTAAAAAAGATTGCAAAAAGCGTATTTTGATTGGTTTGCGCAAAAGTTATTGCGTTTACTAACAAAGGGAAAGATTTTTGTCATTTTTGTTATTTTTTTTAACAAGTAATGGCGGCGATCTGCGACATTGCGGCGGACTGATCGGACCCTTGACTGACATTTTTGACACTTTTGGGGTTACCAGTGACATTACTACAGTAATCAGTGCTATACATATGCACTGTTACTGTGAAAATGACACTGGCAGTGAAGGGATTAACTTTTTTTGAGAGGGAGGGGTTAAGTGTGTCCCTAGGGGCATGCTTCTAACTGTGATTGGGTGTGGCTTGAGGTGTAAGAACAGAGATCACGGCCCTACATAGCAGAACCGTATGATCTCAATTCTTACACAGGGGAGAATGACAGGCGGCTTTGTTTACATTAGCCGCCTGCCTTTCTCCCGCTGTAACGGGCAATCGCAAGTGCCCGGCGGACATCGGGTCCACCGGGCACACGCGCGCGTGGGGGGGGGGGGTCCGTGAGCGAGCGGGAGCGTGCCTCCGGTGGTGCTCCCGCTCGCTCCCTAGAGCCTCACAGGCTAGCAACGTAGATCTACGTCGCTTTGCCTGTGAGGGGCTGACTGCCGACGTAAATCGTCGTTAGGCAGTCGGCAAGTGGTTAAAAGAATGTGTTGACTCTCAAGTTATAGAGAAGTCAACGCTTGTCAGGGAAGACATGCCAGTACAGATGGAGGTTTGCGGCGCATATATATGCGCATGTGCAAGCCAGCAACTGTTCGGGAAAAATTATATGGTTGTGGACCAGGGAATGTGCAAAGGTGAATGCGCATGTGTGTGCGCGCGCCTGTCACTAATGCTGGTGCAAAGGCAAGCAATTAAAACTGGCTGCAGTATGGACATGTTGTTGTTTGGTCTGCAGCTTCTTGTGTTGTTCCTGTTTGCTTTGCTGACCTCTGATTCTGATCCGGCTTACTCCTGACTTACATTTGTCTGCCTAAAGGCCCGTACACACGTACCGATCGTCGGCCGACAGATCGGCCGTCAAATGTTCACGGCTGTCGTGTTTGTTGTTGTCTGTTAAAAAGTGCTCAAAACTTGCCCAGGACTTTTGTCTGCCGACAGAAAATGATGTCACTACGTTCCACGTACGTTCGCCGCTACAAAAGAGGAAGTGAGAGTTTGGCCGTGACCGTGACCCTTCTCGCGCTGATTTCGGTAGCATTTGTTTGGTTGACGACATTTCGCTATTTTCCGAGACATCGTTCGAGAATTCATTATGGCCACCGTGAATTCGACCGTTGCTGTCGTTAGTGTTGGAGTTTTGGCTCTGAGACGACGTACGAGCAATAGGAAGAAGAAGCGGACCTCCTGGACGAAAAATTGGTTGCTTAACCGTGATCAATTTTCTCATATGTCCTTGCTGAGGGAGCTCCAGGAAAATAATCCTGATGACTTCAGGAATTATTTGAGGATGACGGATCCCATCTTTCACCGTCTTCTTGCCCTGGTGTCCCCCTATATTCTGAAGCAGGATACTTGTATGCGGGTTGCAATTACTCCTGAGCAAAGGTTAATTGCGACTTTGAGGTATCTTGCAACAGGGAGAAGCCGACAGGATCTGAAGTTCACCACAGGCATCTCCCCCCAAGCACTTGGAGTCATCATCCCTGAGACCTGCTCTGCCATCATCAAGGTCTTGCAGAAGGACTATATCAAGGTATGTTTTTGGATGTACAGCAATTGACACAGGCCATTATTTTGTAACTACCCTCTGTCCGCATGCACATAGTAGTAAAGATGTAGATTATCTTAACCATTTTTAAAATTACCCACTAACCACCCCAGCATTCTCTCCTATGTGTCCCTAAACGCATTGCCTGTTAACAGTATTTAGAATTTGGGTAATTTTATTACTTTCCCTCAAACAATTATTCCTTGGCCAATGTTTTATTACCTAGTTTATGATTTATCTTAAATACATCAGTCCATCCATTCCCACCTATGATTGTGTATGTTTATGTAATGATGTTAAAACCTTCACTGACCACAAGCCCTTATTGATGTATAAATGCCCAGTTTTACTTACCCATCCCCCCACCCACATGCTAAATCTCAAAGTCAGCATATACCAAAGCTCAAGCTCAGAGGTCTTCAAACTATGGCCCTCCAGTTGTTCAGGAACTACAATTTCCATCATGCCTAGTCATGTCTGTGAATGTCATAGAATTACAAGGCCTCATGGGATGTGTAGTTCTGCAACAGCTGGAGGGCCTTAGTTTGAGAATCTCTGCTCTAGCTGGTGAGTATAATGGGCCATACACACTATAAGATTGTCAGAACAATTTTTCCTTACGATTTACCAAAACCAGCTAATATGAGGTCAAACAAACACTTTCAAATCCTATGCAATCTGGCAGGCCCTTGCACTACATAGAAAAGGTAAATCTGCAGGAAAAAGTCTTCAGAGAATCTTATAGTGTGTATGGCCCTTTACAATATAAGAACAATAGGAGGTTGAAAATAAATGTATGTAGATGTTACCTCCCCAAATCCAAACGATTGCCTTCCTGTTGTTTATATTTTTTAAAAGTTGCATAAGCATTTAACAGTCAACTGTGTGTGTAATTAATAATGTGATGTGCTCAAGCACTAACTTTTTTTTTTTTTGGTTTTTCCCCCACAGTTTCCTTCAAACGCAGAGCAATGGCTGGAGATTGCTGCTCAATTTCTGGAGAAGTGGAATTTTCCCAATTGTGGGGGTGCTATTGATGGGAAGCACATCCGCATTGTCCCCCCTCCGAATTCCGGCACATTTTATTATAATTATAAAGGATTTTTTAGTATAGTCATGCTAGCCATAGTTAATGCAAACTATGAGTTTATTTATTTGGATATTGGCAAAAATGGCCGCAATTCGGATGGGGGAGTTATTGAGCAGACGGAGTTCGCTCGTTGTCTTCATAACGGCACTCTGAACCTGCCATCCAGGGAGCAAACTGTTGAGGGTATGAGCTTTGTTTTTATCGCAGATGATGCTTTTGCGCTTGGGGAGCATCTAATGAAGCCCTACCCTCAGAGGAACCTCACCCCCGACCAAAGGATTTACAACTACCGGTTGTCCAGAGCTCGCAGAGTTGTGGAGAATGCCTTCGGGATAATGGCCAACCGGTTCCGGATATTCCTGATGTCCATACACCTGGCACTGTACAAAGTGGATAACGTGGTCTTGTGTTGCTGCATTTTGCACAACTTCCTACGCAGGAATGTACACAACTATGTATTGCAGCAACTGGATACTGACCCTGCTATGCCAGGTACAAGTGGAGAGGCCCAACCTCCTGACCAAGTGGAGTCCATGACGTCAATGCAAGTTGGACGCTCAGGATTGGCATCACACAGGGCCCGTCAGATCCGCCAGGAATATCTGGACTATTTTGTGGGGAGAGGAGCTGTGTCCTGGCAGCAATCACTGTCACACAACCAATAAACTTCTAAACTATTTTACACACAAGATAAATGTCAGAGATCTAAGATTTTTTTACACATTAAACCAAAATTGCAATGATTCTGTATTGTGGATTCTAATCATTTGGGCACATATGCCAAACATAATTTATTGGGTTAATCATGTGTTATATATGTGTGACTTTGGAAGGGTTAATACATTCATCAGTGTGTTTCTTTACTGTAGTCTCTCACCAGCTGATCCAAAGTGATGATGGCCATGTGTTATTTTTTAGCCAGTGGTGTAAATACAAGGGCCTTCTGCACCCCATAAAATTTCCACAAACCCTGTCACATTGAGAACTAGGTCACACCCAAGGTTCATCTAATGTCACCTTACATTGGTGGTCATTGTCCAGAAGTTGCCCATACTATATATTTCATATAATACATTAGGGTATTAACAACGTACCTACACCTGTTATGTTGTGTTCATTTATGACATCCTTCTCACTGCCCACCAATGTTAGGATATGTCAGTGTTATGTGAAACTTGATCATTGTTCATCTCAAAGTGTTATATATAGGTAATGGAAAGTGAACTAGAGCAACGAACAAGCAATACACTATAGATTACACTGATCTCCCTACACTGATTGCTACTGGCAATATCAATGCCATATTGAATCCTAGGACTGCTAGTACCTTGAGTGTTGAGTCACACTTATGCGATGCGGGAAGTCTGCGACTTTTTCCACAGGATTGTACTACAAAAGTGTGAAGCACTGTGCGATCCAATCCTGATACATCAGAAATAAAGGGTCATGTTCGACTTGTGTGCGTGTTCAGTGCGAATGTAGCCATACAAAGTGTATGTCTCAATTCGCACTGCACTCGCACAAAAGTCGCACATGATGCATTTATTCAGCTGCATCAGGATAGGATTGCACAGTCGTTCCCACTTGTATGATCCGATCCTGTGTGAAATGTCAGATCGCACTGTGATATGCGTTAAAACTGGTGGGATCTTTAACATTTAATTGACACCTCCAGCAACTCGCATATGGCAGTGTCCAAAATGTTTTCATTAACATGGGAATATGTGAATAGGACAGCCATCATACATTTAGTGCTTCTTTACACAGCTTTAGACCTGGACCCCCCAACGAAAGTCAGATAAAGAATTGAACACACATTTTTGAATGTAAACATTCACAGGGTTAGGGTTAGGGTGTTCTAAAGTGTTTTTTCCCAAACGTGGGTACACTCTTAGCAACTGAGTGTCATCAACATATCATAAAATATTTGTAATATCAGGAACCAATAAAAACATTAAAAACGTTGATAAAATCTTTTAAAATTTGGAAAGCATGTCCACAAAATCACGCATTTTGGATTGCAATGCCGTTGCTGTTTCCTTTATTTGCTCTAGGTCTGAGCAACATTGTAGAGCCTCATGGGTTAATTTGGCCAAAGTGCAACTATGTAAATGTAATGTTCTGGTACCTTTGGGTACCCTAATTACTCTTTCATAAGTGTATGCGCCCCACCATTCTCTTTCGGTAAGGTGCGCATACACCTTTAAGACTGATGCTGTCATCACTGAGCGCCGGACTGGATGGCTATTTAGATCGCCGGCTCTCACTCACATGTGTTCGTTCAAACTGCTTTGTGCCTTGATGCTAACCTGTCTTGAAGCTCTCCTGCTTGCAAGCATACCTCGCTGTCGGAACCACGCTGCGCTGATCCCTGTATCCCGCTACCGGATCATCCGCTCTTGCCGAACCTCTCCTCTGCTACATTGCTATTAGTGATAAGTACCCCACAGGGGAAACCTCTATAACCTTCATACTAAAGCTTACACTATCTAGCTCTGCATACTAAGGACTATAGCTACCCAACCTGTCTCTTCAGCCTATCATCACTGTGTTACTATATACATAAGTCACTCTAGGAAACATCTTATTGAGTGTGTGTATTTACTTGCTGAATTGAGATCATCCACACATGATGAGTCATTGGGAGTTGGGATTGGTGTCTCAGCGTTTCTCTACATGACTACTGAAGTGGAATATTTCTGCAGCTGAAAATCCACATCATACATAAAACGCAGGAGCGTTACAGATTGAACGAACCACAAATGGATTCAGCAGAAATAACCACTCAGATGACACAATTAAAACAGCAAGTAACTGCGTTAATACACACACTTGCTGAATTAAAAGAAGACAATCAGGCTCTGTCGCAGCAGGTAATTAGACTGACACAACTTACCACTGCTCAGTCCCCTGAACCCAAAATAAATCCTCCTTTGATATTTACAGGCGATCGCAAAAAATTTCACGAATTTAAAAACGCATGTGAGTTACTTTTCTTGCTAAAACCCCGTACCTACCTTACTGATCACATTAAGGTTTGTACTATTATTTCTTACCTAACAGGCGATCCTCGGGCCTGGGCAGATTCTCTTTTTGAGAAAAGCGACCAGCTTCTCAACTCCTATGCCTTGTTCCTAGCAGAACTCACTAGCCTATATGATGATCCCAATAGGCAGAGTACTGCCGATCTTCAATTAAGATCCTTGAAACAAGGTAGGAGACCTGTAGAAGACTTTGTCGCAGAATTCAAGAGATGGACCCTTGATTCAGAATGGAATGATGCATCTCTGAAAACCCAATTTAGGCTTGGCCTATCAGAGGCCGTTAAAGACGAGCTCGCCCGAGCGGATCTGCCAAAAACCCTGGATGCATTTATACAACTCAGTATCACCATAGATAGAAGACTACGAGAAAGAAAGGCTGAAAAAATGGGAATGCCATTATCCAGTTCTTCTCGGATTTCGGCCGTTGACCCCGTTCCTATGGAGGTAGGAACCATACGCCCACCTCTCTCAACTATGGAAAGAGCCAAAAGACGATCTGGTAATCTCTGCTTGTACTGTGCATCCCCGGATCACAAGATAAACGTCTGTCCCCTAGTCTACAAAAAGAAGGGTGAGTGTTCACATGTCCTCCTAGGGGGATTGACAACTTCAATCACTAACCCTTACCTTTCTGTTTGCTTAACATTACAGTGGGACCAGAACAGGATTACTAATAAGGCCATGATTGACACAGGATCTTGTGGAAATTATATTGACATACGTTTTGCTGCTTTAAATAAAGTTCCTATTATTTCTAAACTTAAACCTGTCTCAGTGGGTCTTATTAACGGTGTTCCTTTATCCTCTGGTCCGATCACTGATCAGACACAGGCACTCCTAGTCACTACTAACGGGTCTCATATGGAGACCACTACCTTCGATCTAATACCTTCACCCCACTTTCCCATTGTGTTGGGACTTCCCTGGTTGCACACACATCAACCAACCATAGATTGGAAGGAACGGACCCTGGCCTTCCTCTCTTGCTATTGCGAGGGTACGTGTAACCTCCCGTCTTTCGGGAAGATCCTTTCTGTGGTGACAGATGAGATTGCACCACTATGTTATCAGGATCTCTCTGAGGTTTTTCTTGAGAAAAATGCTCAAGCACTACCTCCTCATCGAGACTATGATTGTAGCATTGATCTACTCCCAAATAGCAAATTGCCGTTCGGTCATGTTTATCCTCTTTCACAGGATGAACTTTCCCATCTCAAAGACTATTTGGATGAGAATTTGAAGAAAGGTTTTATTAGACCTTCCACTTCTTCCACAGCAGCAGGACTCTTTTTTGTCCGCAATAAGGACTCAAGTCTCAGGCCTATCATCGACTTTAGGCAATTGAATGCTATTACAATAAAAGATCGCTTTCCTCTACCGCTTATCCCTGAGCTCATTGAGCAGGTGCGTGGAGCTACCTATTTTTCAAAATTGGACCTGAAAGGAGCATACAATCTCATTCGAATCCGTGATGGACACGAGTGGAAGACTGCATTCAGAACCAGATACGGATTGTTCGAATATCTTGTAATGCCATTCGGGCTATGCAACGCCCCTGCAGTTTTTCAACAATTTATAAACAATATTTTCAGAGACTTACTAGATGTCTGTGTTGTGGTATATCTGGACGATATACTTATATATTCACGATCCCTGTCTGAACACATAAGACATGTAAGACTAGTATTATCGAGATTGCTTGCACACAACCTTTATGTGAAACTGAAAAAATGCTTGTTTCATAAAGAAGAGGTACTGTTTCTAGGCTACACCATATCCAAAACAGGAATCGAGATGGACATGAGTAAGATATCCTGCATTCAGGATTGGCCTACACCAACCACATGCAAGGCGCTACAGCGATTCCTTGGATTTTCGAATTTCTACAGGAAGTTCATCAGAAACTTCTCTGCCATTGTGAGACCCCTCACACAGCTCACTAGCATTAAAAAACCATTCAAATGGTCAGATGAAGCAAATAAAGCTTTTCACCTGTTAAAGACAAGGTTTACTTCTGGTCCCATACTACGCCATCCAGACCCATCCCTCCAATACATTCTGGAAGTAGATGCGTCAAACACGGCAGTAGGAGCAATAGTCTCCCAACGACCAACTCACACTTCACCACTTCATCCAGTCGCCTTTTTTTCTAAATCCCTAAGCAGTCCAGAGATAAATTACCCGGTGGGTGAAAAGGAACTGCTTGCTATAAAATTGGCTCTGGAGAATTGGCGACATCTACTCGAAGGCACCCAATTACCAATACTTATATACACGGACCATAAAAATCTCCAATATCTTCAGACTAACAAAACTCTCTCTCACCGACAGGTACGATGGTCACTATTCTTTCTAAGGTTTAACTTCCTAGTGACCTACACACCTGCAGATAAGAACAAAAAAGCGGATGCACTATCACGACTAACTGAAGAAAACTACTTCGAAATCCCTTCCGTTCCTATAATACCTCACAAACGCATTATTGGAGTTGTCCGTTCCTTGAAGGAAGAGGTTTTGCATGGTATAAGTTTGGATTCACCCCCACCACAACTAAATACTGATGCAGAAGGCTTCCTCTACTACAACGACAAACTTTACATACCACCTACCATACGCACCAAGATCTTGGAATTATCGCATGATGTGCCTATGGCAGGACATATGGGTATGACAAAGACTCTAAATCTGATTACCAGGCAATTCTGGTGGCCTGACATGAAAACATCTATACAAAAATTCGTCTCTTCATGCAATGTCTGTGCCAGGTCCAAAATTGACACTACGAGACCATCCGGTCTACTATGCAGTCTACCAATACCCCAAACTCCATGGGAAGTTGTGTCCTTGGACTTTATAGTGGAATTGCCTCCTTCCAAAGGATTTAATACCATCTTAGTGTCAGTGGACCATCTGACAAAAATGGCACATTTCATTGCTATTCGCAGACTACCTTCGTCCAAACAAAAGGCAGAACTCCTGATGAAACATGTCTTTAAGTTACATGATATCCCAAAAACTCTTCTGTCTGACCGTGGATCACAATTTATTTCCAAGTTCTGGCAAGAACTATGTCACATACTACAGATCGAGCGGAAGCTCACTTCTCCTTACCATCCGCAGACCAACGGACAGACTGAAAGAGTCAACCAATGCATCGAGCAATATTTACGTTGTTACACTTCTTACCAACAGGATGATTGGGTGGATCTTCTCCCTCTGGCAGAATTTGCCTACAACAACGCAACCCACAGTACGACCAAGCAGAGTCCGTTCTACTTGAACTATGGGTTTCATCCCTCTATTCTTCCACCACGCATCCTTCCTTCAAATAACCCAGTAGCCTCAGACTATCTTACCCAAATAAAGGACTCTCTGGGTTTGCTTAATACTACCATTGCACACGCTCATAGTCAACAAAAGAAGTACTATGATCTTCGCAGAAGACCTTCTCCTCAGTACGCTATCGGGGACCTCGTTTGGCTCTCAACAAAAAATGTAAGACTGAAAATCCCTAGCAAAAAGCTTGGACCTCTGTTCTTGGGACCTTTCCCAATCAAGAAACTTATTGGAAAAGCTGCAGTACAGCTTACATTGCCAATAGACCTCAAAATACATCCCATTTTCCATGTGTCGCTACTGAAGCCCCATGTTCCTGACCAAGGAATATGGCCTACTATCCCACCTCCTCCTCCTGTACAAGTTGAAGGTGGAGAAGAATATGAGATAAAAGAGATTCTGGACTCTCGTATCCACAGAGGAAGACTTCAGTACTTGGTTCGATGGAAGAACTATGGGCCCCAAGACGACACCTGGCTTAACACCTCTGACATACATGCCCCTAGATTAATCCGCAATTTTCATGCGAAGTACCCAGACAAAATAGCTCCAGAGGCCTTCAGGAGCCGGCCTTAAGGGGGGGGTACTGTAATGTTCTGGTACCTTTGGGTACCCTAATTACTCTTTCATAAGTGTATGCGCCCCACCATTCTCTTTTGGTAAGGTGCGCATACACCTTTAAGACTGATGCTGTCATCACTGAGCGCCGGACTGGATGGCTATTTAGATCGCCGGCTCTCACTCACATGTGTTCGTTCAAACTGCTTTGTGCCTTGATGCTAACCTGTCTTGAAGCTCTCATGCTTGCAAGCATACCTCGCTGTCGGAACCACGCTGCGCTGATCCCTGTATCCCGCTACCGGATCATCCGCTCTTGCCGAACCTCTCCTCTGCTACATTGCTATTAGTGATAAGTACCCCACAGGGGAAACCTCTATAACCTTCATACTAAAGCTTACACTATCTAGCTCTGCATACTAAGGACTATAGCTACCCAACCTGTCTCTTCAGCCTATCATCACTGTGTTACTATATACATAAGTCACTCTAGGAAACATCTTATTGAGTGTGTGTATTTACTTGCTGAATTGAGATCATCCACACATGATGAGTCATTGGGAGTTGGGATTGGTGTCTCAGCGTTTCTCTACATGACTACTGAAGTGGAATATTTCTGCAGCTGAAAATCCACATCATACATAAAACGCAGGAGCGTTACAGTAAATCATGATCTGTAAAAAAAAATACAACTGAGTCAATGTGAATCACCTACATGAGATCATAATAGAGAAACATTTGGTGTCCAGGTTATCTTAAATTACTCTTGAGTTAATACCTACCCTGTTCTTATGCTCTTTTGCCCTAGGCTCTTCTTCTTCCTCCTGTCCTCCTCTGATCCTGTTGCTGATGATTCTGCCGGTCTCCTGAGCTTACTATATATTCATTAGGGGTGTGAACGCATGATGACGTCATTGTGAGGGCATGGTCGTAATGTATATATATTAAGCTGCAGAGACCAGAGACGGGCAGAATGCACAGCAGCAGCATCAGAGGAGGACAGGAGGAAGAAGAAGAGCCTAGGGCAAAAGAGCAGACAACATAAGAGCAGAAGATTGGACAGCAGAAGAGTGGAGAGGAGAAGATCCAAAGAGCAGAGTGGAGAAGACCGGATGAAGATATTTAAGAACATTTCATAAACGTCTCCTGTCGTTATTCACATACACTTCCATTTATGTGGTTAATGTGTAGGGGTACTATGTACCCCATACACATTCACATAGGGATTGGGGTCTGGGATCTGGGGCCACCCTTTGTTAAAGGTTGCTTCCAAAGTCCTAGGAACCCCCTGGCCGCATGACCCCCCAAAACCACCAGACAGGGTTGTGGGGATGAGGCCCTTGTCCTCCTCTACATGGGAGCAAGGTGCTTTTGGGTGTTTGGTGCAGAGCCCCCCTGGCCCAAAGCAACAAAACCCCCCCATGTTGAGGGCATGTGTCCTGCTGTGGTCCAGGGGGTGTTTGGTCCGCTTGCTCGTCCCTTTTCCTGGCCTGACAAGCTGCATGCTTGGATAAGGGTCTGGTATGGGTTTTGGGGGTAACCCACGCTGTCTTTTTGTTGTGGGCCTACCCTCAAACTCAATACCACACACAAAAGGCCTGGTTGTGAACTTGGGTGGGACACCCACGGTGGGTTATTCCATTTTTCTGTGTAGTTCCCCCTCAATAATCTTCACAGCGCAAGTGGCCACGCAAGTCAGAGCATCCTGATCCGACTTACGGTGCGACTTCCATTCAAATAAAGAGGCTCCCATAGGTAACTAGTGTTGACAATTGGAGGCTAAAAATAACACTGATAAAAATCATTATGAAAAAACCTACGTGGGCACACAATTGGCTCTCATACACAAAATTTTAATAAAACATATTGCATGATAAATAAAAAAACTTACTTTTTTTCAGAATGCGATGGATTTGGCCCAGCTGATCCTGCTCACGGTGTTTGAGGTCGGACCACCGTTTTTGAATCTGATCTTTCGGATCGCTCCACACCATATTTTTTGGTCAAACAGGCCACCACCTTATCCATGATGCGATCTTTCCTGGCATTGGGCCGATCGTAATTTGCCAACTTCCCATCATAATCCATTTTTTCTAAAATGGAGACCATCTCCACCATCTCCACCATTTCCCCCTTCGTCATGGGTGTAGCCCTTGTTTTTCTGGTGGCCCAATCACTTCTGCCCACACTTGATGAACTCTGAGATCTTTCAGACATTTTTCTTTAAAACTATTATTACACTGCCTCAGGTGTGTGAGTGTCGCATGTAGGCCTGATCTTCGGCACGTACACACCCCTGCACAAGCCCGCCACTGGAGGAGGAGTTGACGCATGCGCTGTATTTAAAGGACGCCAGATCTTTCGGCCGACGATTCGCTAGCGGACATATCGTTGGTTGGAGCACAATCGATCTGCGAATCACGACTCTTCCCCACAAACAAAGGTACGACTATTTGATTAGAAAGTGTGTGTTTTGGGCCCTATACAGCTTTTATTAGGAATATCTTTATTATGTCCCAAAATACATGCTATTTTAATATGTTTTGTGTTGTGTTGTGTCTTGCAGGCATATACTGTCCTGCAAAATGGTGGACAATTTCACCAGCCATAATTTCCTCATCAGCTTCATTGATGAATTTAGGCAACTGCCCTGTTTGTGGCAAGTCAAGTCTGCCGAGTACAAGAACAAACATCTCAGAAAACAGGCCGTTGAACATTTAGTGGCCTTCTACAAGCCTGTCTATGCAGCGGCAAATAGCCAGTGTATCAGAAAGAAAATTAACAGTATTCGCAGTGCATACAGGCGAGAGGTCAAAAAAATTGAGGATGCCACAAAGTCAGGAGCAGCTGCTGAAAATATACCTGTACCACGGCTGTGGTATTTTGACAACCTGCGGTTCCTGGCAGACACGTTGGAATCCAGGCCATCAATTTCCTCGCTGCCTTCTACTTCGGCAGAGGGCTCAGTCTCTGTAGATCCCAGCCAGGAGGAAGATATCCTGGAGGAGAATTTGACTCAGGTATGGCATTTCACAATATATTGTCTGCTAAAAATGTAATCATGTAACAAAATTATAAGCTAAACCATAATTGACCCTTTATGTAAACGGGCATAGCAAGGGGTTGGCATGACAGGCAACCGCCAGGGCCGCAGGCCAAGGGGGGGGGGGGCTCGCAAAAACATTGGCATTGTTTTAGTGATTTCTTAACAATCCACTCAGCCTGCACACCCCAGAACCCCCAGTTTGCAGGCAGATTCATGCAGGTGTAAAACATTGAGAGCTGCTTCATGCAGGTGTAAAACATTGAGAGCTGCTTCATGCAGGTGTAAAACATTGAGAGCAGCTTCATGCAGGTGTAAAACATTGAGAGCAGCTGAGCCAACAGACCAGGAGACTGAGACTGCCTCTCACTGCATCCCCAGCACACCTCCGGTCTTACAAACACTGCTGCATCCCCAGCACACCTCCAGTCCTAACAAACACTGCTGTAGCCTCAGCATTCCTCAGGCTCAACCTTTTTTTAACAAAACTAACAAACTAACAGCTCCTGCAAATGATACATCCATCCTTGCTTCCATGTCTCTGGTCTCTCACTCCGGGTCAGCAAGGCAGGTGGCTTCCTTATTCCTATTTACCTGCATCGCTTCACCCTCAATGCCCTACATCAAGCCCTCTGCAAGTTCAGGCCCCTCTCTCTCTGCAACCCCCCTCCTCTCTCTCTCACACCTCTTTTTCTCTCCCTCTCTCTATCTCTCACCCCTCTCTTTCTTGTTTTTCACACCTGAGACAATGATTGCCCACTAGAGAGCTCTACACTGGGCAAACAAGGGACAAATCAGAAACATTTAATGCCCTTTAAGATTTTTTTTTGGGGGGGGGGGTTACATTTTTACATTGATCTGGGGGGGGGGGGGTTGTTGCCAAATACAGCTCCTCAACAAGGGCACTGGAGACCCTAGATACGCCACTGTATGTAAAGTCTGCTATTTGTTCACAATAATATAACAAACATGCATTTTTATATACACTATAACATTCTAATCAATTGTTCATTTCATCAACAGGGAAGTATCACTGAGGAGGAGCCAGGTTGCAGCCAGGAGCCTGGGGAGCCCTTGGAACTCTTTCCAGCACCACCTCCTCCTGCCAAATGGAGGCAAAAAAGAAAACATACAGACTAAATAACAGACGAATTTATACATGAGGCAACCATAGCCCTACGTCGCAAACCAGAGGCAAATGAGGCCTTCGGGAACATGAGGGGCAACATTTTAGGGCAGGTGGACCTCATGCAGCGTCACTATGCCCGAAAAATAATATTAGATGTGCTGCAAAAGGCGGAAAGGGGCTTACTTACCGAACACAGCCACCCATGTGAGGAGCACCCATGCCCTCCACCTCCACCTCCACCTCCACCTCCTCAACAACCACCACCTCGCCAAATGCCACATGGCCAGTGGCAATATGGCCAGCATGATCCAAACCTGCCCTCATGGCAGCCGGATTATAGTTATCAGCGATTATAATTTTTGTACCCTATTATTTAGTTTACCCCTGTTTGTCATTTTCTAATTTAATTTAGTCCAAATGGACCTTTTTTATGTTTCGGTTTTAAATACGGGAAGTATTAATGTTTTCTTTTGGTTTTTTCTGAGTTCCAAAAATAAAGAAAATTAGAAATAAAAAATGGCGTATCTTACTTTGTTAACATGTTTAATATTGTACATAACCAGCAAAATATGTTTGATACATTAATTCATAAAAGAATAAAGGGACATATCAATAGTTAGATCTTTGCTGTCAAAATACAAAGATAATGGTGAAGAGTTAAAATTATTTAATTCTAAATTTTGATACAACAGATAGAATAGACAAACATTATCTTCATCATAACAGAACACATGCCTTTTTATTAGAAAAGTATGGCATTATGAGCAGCATCTTCCTTCTTCTCACATTTATCAAGATGAGCATGTGCTCCGCATTTCACATATTTTTTGGCCTGCCGCGAGCCGAAAGTTCTTTCTGGATAAAATGTTGAGTTTACTTGAGAAAATTCTTCCGGGACCTTATTTGGTTCTGATCATGCGTGTTGAGATTTGTAGCTGTGTGTCGGCCGATTTCTATACTGACTGGCGAACAATCGGCCATTCTGGTGTCGGCCTACAAAAATTTTAATGCTTGCATGACAGATTCTTTTCGGCGGAATGTGCGCTGTCGGCTGTCGGAGGCATCATACTAACAAGCCTACAATCGGCAGATCGGTCGTCGGCCGAAGCCTTAATACCCAAAACCTCGTCTTGTTTTTGGATTCTTCTTCGGGCCTGCTGTTTCTGCTTGATCTACCTGAATGCTACCGACCTGGCTCATCTGACTTTGCACCTGCACTTCCAGTCTACTTCAGCTGCTTCTTCAGTCTGCAAAGGTCTGTGCAAACTTACCTACCACCAGCCTGTCTGCTGCATATCCTCCTGCTGATTTCTGCCACACAGATTACTGGACTGATTGCAGGCGCTCCTACGACTCCGTACTCTCGTGGCTGCTGTCTCCATATCAGTAACCCCCGAGCCGTTGCTGTATTAGAAGCTCTCCTCTACATGTCAGGCTCACTGACCAGGTATAACACCAGCATGTAAAGTATAGGCTAGATGGAGCTTCCATTGTCTCGCAGTGCCATCCGTCACAACCAACAGAGATATACCTGAAAAGTCCCATGTCCAGCTAAGGTGCAGGATAACCTCAAAGGGATGCAAATGAAAACACAGTGGGGCAGTATGTCCAAAATAATAAAATCTCTGGTTTATTGAAAATGTATTGCACTCACAAGCATAAAAACATTGGAAGATAAGTCAAACAAAAGTTAAAGATGGCCGTGGCTAATAGCATGCTTACGTCAGGTGTTCCCGTCCCGCCTTGCACATTTTGTCATCAAATGACATCCTTAGAGGCGTGGTGGCCGAACGCAAGCAAGATTTAAGTATTAAACAAACCGGAAGTACGGCATCTCCACCATGTGTTCCAAGGTTGCGCTCCACAACCCAGAAGCTGCACTGTAGATTAGAGTGGTGTAAAATAAACATATAATCGGTCAAAATAAATCAACCATATATAACTCTTACAAATAAATGGAAAGTTTAAAGCAATCGAGACATAGCCAAAAATATAGCTAGTATGCAATACCAAAAGGTTGTGTTCCAAGGTTGCGTTCCACAACCCGGAAGTGGCACTGTAGATGGATCAGTGTAGTATAAAGTAAACATATAATCGGTCAAAATTAATCAACCATATATAACTCTTACAAATAAAAAGAACATTTTAAAGGAATTGAGACATAGCCAAAAATCTAGCTAGTCCAAACACCAAAAAAGGGATATATTGTTCAAAAACACCAATCGCCCCTAAAAACAGCGCCATCTTGTGGAGATGCCAGAAACTTCCCTTAATAAAAAAAACCCACAAGTTCAACTATGTAAATAGCTTCCTTAGCATAATAAACACATATAATGATATGTAATATAAACAGTTCAATAAAAAATGAATATAAACCTCAGCTATTATTTACTGCTGGTATTTTCAGCATCTTAAACGTAGCAAGAAAATGGGAATATTTGCCCATGACTGTAACAGGGCATTTTCTCTTTGGGTATCTCCGATAATTTGTTTTACCAAAAGGACCTAATATCTGGGTATGTGTGAATATGATACATGCTTATCTAGCTGTGATCAGAGCTAGGATTTCAATTCCCGCTATAAAATATTCTGCATGTGATAAACTGAGCAATGGTTAAAAATGTAGAACTTCACCCTCTCAGGCAACAAGTAGACTATGCTGATAGCATTAGTAAACAGATAGGAAAGTATATCATATTTACTTGTTTTTAACTCTTTTTTTTTTACATTTTTTTTTTGTTACTAGCTGATTTCCATTCCTAGGCAAATGATGCCATACATTCCAGGAGTCTTCAGGAGAAGAGGAGAGGTTTTCTTAGCTAAGCACAGCCTATTGCCTGCATGCGTGAGCTAAGAGCAGATATATGCCAGGAAGTAAATGCTACATGAATCTTCTGCCCTTACTCAAGATGGCTATAGTAAGAAATGTTAAGTAGTGTTTTCAAACCTGCTTTCTCAGCAAAATAAAGCATGGAGACATGGATGGATGGGGGAGGTTTGTGTTCAATAATAAAAATGAATAAACCACTTCTGGACCAGAAGGTTTTACCCCCTTAATGACCAGGCCATTTTTTGCCATAGGACACTGCATTAATTTAACTGTCAATTGTGCAGATCGTGTGACGCAGTACCCAAATAAAATGAATATCCTTTTTTTCCCACAAGTAAAGCTTTCCTTTGGTGGTATTTGATCAACCCTGCGGTTTTTATTTTTAGCACTATAAAACAAAAAAGGAGAGACAATTCTGAAAAAAAAAAAAAAAAAATGTTTTACTTCTATAAAAGACAGCCAATAAAAAAAAAATAAGATATACATTTTTTTCATCATTTTAGGCCAATATGTATTCTGCCACATATTTTTGGTAAAAAAAATCCCAATAAGTGTATATTGATTGGTTTGCGCCAAATTTATCGCGTCTACAGACTAGGGGATAGATTTGTGGCATTTTTATTTATTTATTTTTTACTAGTAATGGCGGCAATTAGTGATTTTAGTGGGACTGAGACATTGGACACCTAACTGACACTTTTGACACTTTTGAAGGGACCCGCGACATTACTACAGTAATCAGTGCTAAAAATATGCCCTGTTACTGTACTAATGACACTGGCAGGGAAGGGGTTAACACCAGGGGCAATCAAAGGGTTAAGTGTGTCCCTAGGGGGGGGCTAACTAACTGTGTAGAGGATGGACTCACTAAATGAACACAGAGATCTATGTTCCTGAATATCCAGGATCGCTGTGTTCTTCTGTGACAGAATAGCGGTCTGCCTTGTTTACATAGTCAGACCGCCGTTCTCTCTCTATGGGGAGCGATCGTGGGTAGCCGGCTGATACCATGTCCACCAGACCCACTGATTGGCTCCCACTCTGGCCAATCAGCACGTGCACCCCCACTGGCTATTGTACGAAATTATGTTCAGATACGTCGCTTCGCACAAAGGAGCCGACCTGCCGCAGTATATGTGCTGGTTGGCAAGTGGCTAAACATTTATAGATGCATACAGATGCAGTGTAGTTCTGCTTTAGGTTGAAATGTTTGTGTTTGCAAAAACACAGACCATCTCTGCAATTTATGTACAATTCATGTACAGTCAACCATATTTTATTTTCAGTTTAACCGCTTGTCCCCCGTAGGACCTCATATGACGTCCCTGAGGTTAAGAGGTTATACCAGTGATTCCCTTTAATTTAGAAGTGATTTTGAGTGGCTAGAAAACCAATTGAGCACTTCTATAAGCATCGGAGGCCCCCTCTTGCCACCATCTTTCTTGGGCCTTCCCATACCATCGGGGAGCCTGTGACTGCTACAAAAGGTGACGTCAACTGATGTTGTTCCTCCCTGTGAGATCAGAAACCGGAAGCAACAAGGATTTTGTCACTTCCAGTTTCCCTTTGATGGAAACAAGCCATTACCAACTTTTTCATGCATCTGACCAAACAGATCTCGGTTTGATCAGATTGTTTGGAGGCCAGATGAGAGATTTGGGGTCTAATAGACCCCATATCTCTCTATAAAGAGGACCTGTTATGGCCCATGCTATCAGAAGGGATGTTGTTCATTTATAAAGTTGATAAAAAAATATATTGCTAAAAAAGTAAATTTAAATAAAATAAAAAATAAAATTTGTTTTAAATGTAAAGAGCCCCTGCTCACGCTCAAATGTGAATGCCCACGTAGATACGGCATGCATATGTAAACAGCGATCGCACCACACATGTGAGGTATCACTGTGAACTTCAAAACAACAGCAATTATTAGTGGCAGACCTCCTGTGTACTGTAACTCTAAACAAGTAACCTGTAAAGGCTTTTAAAGCACCACCTATAGATAATTTAATGTATCATAGTTTGTCGTCATCCATGGGCATGTGCAATTTTATTTCAATAATCTTTATTGAATTAACAAGATATTGCCGTATAAGGCACATTATTAGAATAATAGTGCAAATAAGTGTCATTGCAAATACAAAAATGCATTTCCTTCAAAAGACCCACTATTATCTTGACATTAGGTAGAAAGATCTCAACATTAAATTCTCTCGAGTGAGAGTACCAACAGAGATAACAATACAAAATAGAGGGATGCTAATACAGTAAATACAATGGGGCCAAAGAGTACATATCTGACCCAATAGAGACCGGCTGTGTAGCATCCCAATAACAGTCTATGACAAGCAATGCTTGTGGGCAGAAAGAGGGGGTGAGGGAAAGGGGGGGAGGGGATGAAGAGAGGCCTGTAGGAAAGGGAAACCACTGTTCGCATGCCTAGGAATATCATCAATATAAAACTATACAGTAGGTTCTATCAAAAGTATCTTGAATTATCAAACAAATCAAACAGAAAAAGTGTGCTCAATTTTAGAGTGTAATATGTTTGCTATCTATTTACTTGGTGTGACATTATCTTTTTAATTTTACAAAAAAAAAAAAAAAATTGGTATCATATTGTGTTTGTGTGCACTAAAATTAATTAAAGTGTACTTATCCAAAATATTTGCATTTGAAAATATCATGTGACATACAAAAAAATTGCAACACCCACACATTTATTCTCTAGGGCCTTTGCTTAAAAAAGATATGTAATGTTTGGAGGGAGGTTTAAATAGGTTAACAGCAAACAAATTATGATTTTTTCATTTATAAGAGAAATGTCAGAATTGGCCTGGGTGGCAAGTTTGTAAATCATCTAAATACATTCCAGGCACAAAGGACATGCAACATTTTGCAGTTTCTTTTCTTTAGAAAGCAACCACAGTCTGGGTTTGGCTAGGATCACACCTCCGTATGTGGCTGCAGCTAAATCATGCTGCTCTTGGAAACGCGTGGGGCTTCCATTCATTCTGAATGGCACCATCACGCATCCCAGCATGCATTTACAGGTGTAGGAACGGCAGGGAAATCGCATAGTCAAAAAGATCATGATATTTCCCTTCAGTCGTGTTTTTGAAAAGGTGCATGCACCTTTTTTTTTTTTTGCAGCAATGCAGGTACAGCAGGCTTTTAAAAGGCAAGTTGATTTGTTTGTTTTCAAGAAAAAATATTTACCTGCATAAAAAATACAACTTAGAAGTAGTTAATGTTTGGAATAGACTTCCAACAGAGAAAGTGAGTCAGTCAAAAGTCAGTGGATTTAAACATTCTTGGGATAAACATAGGTCTATACTCAGACAAACTAATATTAAATAGGATAAATACAAACATACATATATATATATAAAAAATGGGGTAAAAACTCAGTAGACCACTTGGCTTTTTTTTATGTCACTCTTCTATGTTTCTAAGAAAACATAAGTTCATTTTAAATGAAATATAAGTACTGTATTATACTGTTTATTTTATACAAGGGATAGACACCCTGAGATAAAAGATTTATAGTCATAGGAATCAAAATGTCTGATGCTGGGGAGTGCTTTGGTCTTATGGGTTTATAGCCAGCACAACAATGCAAGGCAGATAGTTATGTCATTATCTTGTGTTCTTCGTTAACTTTGAACGTCATCACATCATGTGACCCAGACCTATCGGCTTCCTGGTTTACCCACATGGCTCGACCATTAGCCGCTGTGCCCCATTCGAAGGGGGACCCTACCACTCACAGCATCAGCCTTGAACAACAGACCACACCTAAGGCTCAGACATATGGCAGCAGGACATGATCCATGGGGGATCCAGAGGGATTGAGCAGCCTCTACATTCATCTCCACTGTGGGTGAGACTGACACCTGGGATGTCGTTCCCAGGTTGCATATACCACCCATTTGTCTCCTGTATCACAGTGTCTGTGGACAGCGCTTATGTGTCTGCGGACTGGATATATTTGGTGTTTGGCCCCTCTGCTGAAAGTGGACTCAGTCCCATATATTCATTAACCCAGTTACACCATTTTCATATAGATGTTGACACATCATCTTGCTTTTTGCATTTGTGTGAATGGATGGATGCTTGTGAGCCCGGGTTGTTTTTAATGGTATTTTTCCTGACAACATTGTCATGAATATTTTTATCTATGGTCTGGTGAAGGTTTTGTATTTATATAATTTTTCTAATAAAATATTTGTGTAACACCCTCCTAGGTAGGTGCTAGGAAGAAGCATATGGTGGCCCTGTCTGCATATCAGGAGGGCCTGATCATTTTTTTAGGCTGTCATGTGCATCCAAGGGTGTCTGTTGAGTCTGGGGAGCCTCCCCACTGTGTCCAATGAGGGTTCTTATTGGACAGTGGAAGAAACCTGACCAATAGTACACTAGGGCTTGTATCCATCTCAGAGGGCAGAATCTGCCGCAAAGCATCCTGGGATAGGGTATAGGTCTGAGGGGAGCACATGACGCAGTGTCTTCGGTGGGAAGCAGAGTCCCAGGGGGAGGGTGACGGTTGTCTCTCCTCCTGTCAGCGCAAGTGAGAGTGTCCTGGGTGGTCGGCCTAGAGGACGAAGGTTGAGCTGGGCTGCAGAGAGGGATCCAGAGAGCTGTGGACCGAGTGGAGCTGCTGGGCAAAAGGTTCGGGGAAAAAGAGGAGAAAGAGAAAGAGGGTGCCGGTGTGGGCCCTGAAGTAATTAGCAGCGCAGCAGCAGCACAAGTAGCTACCTCAGCAAGGAATGCTTAATGGCGCTAAAGAAAGACCTCTTTATATGAGAAAGCAGTCCAAAGTCAGTTTGGAGTTAACAGGCAGCAAACCAGCGTTAACCAGTGTCAACCGGCGTTGACCGGCATCTAGCCAGCGTCAAGCCAGCACCAATATCCAGCAAAACGGCTGGAAATCATGCTACATTTGTATTTGTTATAAGCCCCTGTGTGTTTCTATGTGGAGCCTTTGTTTTGATACTAGGTTTGCCCTGCACCTGGTCATTTTGTCTGCATATCATGTATTTGGCTCTGGAAACCCCAACCACATTTATGGGGAGTTAGTTAATTGTTATAAGCCCCTGTGTGTTTCTATTTGGAGCCTTTGTTTTGATACTAGGTTTGCCCCAAACCTGGGTCATTTTGTCTGCATATCATGTATTTGGCTCTGGAAACCCCAACCACATTTATGGGGAGTTAGCTCTAACTTCCAATTATTGTTATTTAAGTGATGTAATTCCCTTGTTTATCCTATGACAGAGCAGCTGCCTGATTGGACGCTGCTGCCCTAGATGATGTTGGAGGCCATTTTTAGTATGGGCAGTGCTAATAAATAGTGCTGTCCAACTGTGGTTAGGGACAGCATTTCTAGAGTAGGGAAAGGTTCCAGTAGAGAAGAGACATAGTAGGGATTGCATGCCTGTGTCTCCAACAGGAGCACTCCTCCTTTTCTGGTCCCTAATGCAAAACTGCCTTTCAGCTGCCTCTTTCATCAGATGTGGCTGGGCATCACAAGCCATTTATAGAGTCTTTTGTAATACTGTGTTTGCAAGACCGTCTGTAAAGTGCTGCTGTGCCGGGCTCGGCCATATTATAAAGATCCGGTTACCGCATTGTTGGAGCTTTTGTGTTAATACACTTTACTGCATTCATTGGTCTCTGTGTGCATTCTCTCCAGTCTGGGCACCAACCATCTTGCCCCGCCTACACATGTACATTGACAAGTGCCCTCCTTATAGAGTTTGATTAAGCCTACAGGTGGAGCTACAGAGTTGGAAATGAAATATGCTGAAATAGATCCTACTTCATAGGTGGCATAGGTATGCTTGAAGCACTGATGTAATAAGTAACTTTTTTTGTAATTAAAGTATAGTTAATACAATGCTTTAATTATTTTTTGTCTGTTAAGATCATGTGCTGCCTTGGCCAGCCAAGACTAGATATTCACTGGAGCAGCAGCAGCTGCAGCATCAGATATAACTATTTCATAAGAAAATAAAGAAGAGTAGAGTGGATTGTCAATATTCAGAAGAATTGAACTATGTGTGTGTGTCTCTATGCCTTTGTTATGTAGCTCTTTTGTCATATGTCACAAAAGATAAGGAAATTCAAGTAACCTTGCAAAAAATATGAAAGCATTTATCTGCAAAGTACAAATGCACAGACACATTGGGCATTTGTAATAATATATTACCTCTCCCCAGCTGCCTTTTACCACTGCTGAGAATATTTTGGATAATAGGTTTGCAATAATATTAAGAGGTGGTGGTAAATAGGTGTTTCTAACAGGATCTTGAAGATGAAAGGATATTGGTGGTGTAATTATGATATTAATTTGAATTTGTTGAAACCGCTAAGTAGGGTTTTCAAAGGTCTTACAGCAATCCTATTAGAGCAAATATGTCATGTTGCTCCAATGGTTTTTTTTTTTTTTTTTTAAGCAGTGAATGTGACTTTTAGAAAACATTTACGGTACTAGTGGTGAACCATTCACAATCATTTAAAATGCATTCATTTGGAAGATTCACCTGCAGTGAATGTCTGCTAAGTGTCAGCTTCACTGCTTTATAAATATACCCCCCAAGAGTACATTTACTGCATATTAGTCACTGATCAGTTACTACTTGTTGTGCACAGGGCAGAACAATGTCCCTAAACATGAAATAGTATTAGAATAACATATCTATTAAATAAAAACAAAAATAGTGGAAAGATAATAAAGTAGATAGTGGCGCTCACCATATCACCCCTGAAAACAAGTGAATAAATTCAAAGTCCACAAAGTCCATAATGGTGTTAATCAGACAAAAGTCCATAAAAAAATGATAATTTATGATTCAATGACCGTCCACCACACCACGTGCATCTATGTTCCCACTCCCTTTTGGATGTCCACTGACCAAATATATGTGCTAAATACTCTTATATTGGCAAAAGCAACAGATACCCACTCTGGGGTTAATGGTCATTCACAAGATGTATCCAATCCTCTAAGGTGCTCCATACATGAATAACATAAGTGGAAAAAAAAAAAAGATGCCGATAGTGTGATAAGGTATGACCACTTTATTAAAAGACAGCTAATCCTCATGTAGAACACAATATAGTCATAAAATGGCGCATATCAAGATTACAGGTATGCTGACATATCGTGATCGCGGCAGACCGAATATGCACATGAATCTGTTTCTCACCAAACCGCTTGCGATGTTATGGATCGTCACTTCTGTTTTTTGCGTAACTTGTCACTTCCGGTTGCCGAACAGCCACATCTCTTAGGACGGCAACCGGAAATGACAAGTTACGCAAAACCGGAAGTGACGATCCAGAACATCGTGAGTGGTTTGGTGAGACACGGATTTGTGTGTGTTTCGGTCGGCCGCGACCATGATATGTCAGCATACCTGTCATCTTGATATGCGCCATTTTAATGTCTATATAGTGAGTGTACAACATGCGGATTAGCTGTCTTTTAATAAAGTGGTCGTACCTTATCACACTATCGGCATCTTTTTTCTTTCCACTTATGTTATTCATGTATGGAGCACCTTAGAGGATTGGACACATCTTGTGAATAACCATTAACCCCAGAGTGGGTATCTGCTGCTTTTGCCAATATGGGAGTATTTTGGCATATATATTTGGTGAGTGGACATCCAAAAAGGAGTGGTGACACAGTTGTACGTGATGTGGTCGACAGTCATTGAATCATCAATTTTCATTTTTTATGGACTTTAGTCCGATTAACACCATTATGGACTTTGAATTTATTCACTTGTTTTCACGGGTGATATTGTGAGCACCACTATCTACTTTATTATCTTTCCACTACTTTTGTTTTTATTTAGTAGATATGTTATTCTAATGTTTTTTGTTTAAGTGGAAGCTGATCATGCACTTTTTTTGATATGGCGCAGTGGTAGGATCTTTTTAGTAGTGCGCCCCTATACTGATCCTGGTGTGTTTTCAATGAAACAGTATTGTCAGTCCTAAGAAGGCTTGGGGTTGCTCTGTTCTCGTATAATGAATATACCCGGTTTTTATATAAATACATATTTTCTTTAATGAGACTCTAATTACCCAGGCATGCACCTATATTGCCCAGTATTAAAATCAGGTGGTAAGTATACACATGTATTAATTTTCTTTTTCCATTCACCATTAGGTTGTAAAGTAAATTGAACTGCAAATCTAATTCTATTGCTCTGTTTTTTTCTTTACCCCCTTTGTGTCCTTTAAGAGTTAGTTTTACATTTTTCAGGTACAGTATCCCACAAAAGTGAGCACATCCCTCACATTTTTGTAAATATTTTATTATATCTTTTCATGTGACAACACTGAAGAAATTACATTTTGCTACAATGTAAAGTAGTGAGTGTACAGCTTGTATAACAGTGTAAATTTGCAGTATTTTATAACCTAACTCCAGCAATTTTTTAAAAACTTTTTTTAAAGAGATAGCCAGAGTAAAGATTTCTGTCAGTTTTTTTTTTTTTTTTTTTTTATTTCTTTCTGTGACCCAATGTCAGGTATGTAGGCATGTGGGCATCATCTGGACAGAAAAGTAAAGTCAACAGTAAACAGTAAGAAGTTCTTTACTTGCCTTATTAAACTAAAGTTGGATTTGTTTTTGTCTGCATCTCAATTTGAGTTATTTCTCATCATCCTCTGTCCTGACTTTCCAGCTTTTTCAAAATGCAATAAAAATGCTTTGTTGAGTTTGGGCTTTAGTACTTGTACTGAGACCTTAGGTCTAGTCAATATTAAAGTGATTGTAAATGACCACCTTGTAAAACAACCCATTCAGTTTAAAATAGAAATGAAAGGCAAAACATTTTGTTTAGATATAAAAGAAAAAAAAAATTTTCCCTTTTTTTATAAGTGATAACATTTCCTCTGTTCTCAGCTTCATAAGAGCCGGGGGAGGGGAATCAGAAGCATACTGAGCTTCCCAGTGAATGGATGTGCACTTGTGGGCGTTTTAGGACAAATCTGATCATTGAAGGAGAGCACACTGAGTTCCCAGCATAGCTAGAGAACTGACCATGGTGTGTTCTCCTGCTTAGTATGGTCAGGTTTTTTTTTTTTTTAAAGGAAAGCAGAGGGACTAGCAGGAACACCAGGGATTTTTAAATAAAGCAAGCAATCCAAAGAGAAAAGGATACCCTCTTATACAAGTACATGGTACAGCAGGCACAAATCAGGAATATGAAATGGGGTAACAAACGTCTGATGCTGCTGCTGAGATGTCATTTTGAATGTGAACAAGAAAGCTAAATTTCTAAAATATTTAGAAAATCAGAGACAGATAAGATAAAATAATCCACTGAAATCCCTAGAGATGTAATAGATAAATAGAACATAGTATTCTAATGACCTATCTATAATCCCTGTACTAGAAACAAATGTGGCCTGTAAACAGGCATTTTAGGTCTTTTTTCTTGCCTTGAATGGTATCCTTATCTATTTGAGAAGAGGTTAATGTTAACTTATTCTGAACATTAAAAATTACAAATTATGTACAGTGTATTGGGTGGATCTGTATGACTTATGCATTGTTAACGAAAAGATTTGGACTAGGGATAGACCGATATGGTTTTTTCAGGGCCGATATCGATATTTTGGTCACAACGTATCGGTATCGGCCGATATGGGCCGCTATTTTGTACATTTAAAGTTTTGAAAAATAAAGACAATTTTTGACACAAATCTGGTACTGAACATGTTAATTTTTGTTTAAAGCTTAATGGCTGGCTTGCTGGCACCCTGTGGTGGGTAGCTGGCTGACTGGCACCCTGTGGTGGGTGGCTGGCTTGCTGGCATCCAGTGATAGATGGCTGGCTGTCCGGCACCCTGTGATGGATGGCTGGCTGGCACCCTGTGGTGAGTGGCTGGCTGTCTGGCACCAAGTGGTGGGTGGGTGGGTGGCTGGCTGGCAGGCACCCTGTGGTGGGTGGCTGGCTGGCTGGCACCCTGTGGTAGGTGGCTGGCTGGCATAGGGGCTGTGGGCGGCTGGTTGGTACAGTGCCTGTGGCTGGCTGGTACAGGGCCTGTGGGTGGCTGGCTGTCTGGCATCCTGTCTGTGGGTGGCTGGCTGTCTGGCACCCTGTCTGTGGGTGGCTGGCTGTCTGGCACCCTGTCTGTGGGTGGCTGGCTGTCTGGCACCCTGTCTGTGGGTGGCTGGCTGTCTGGCACCCTGTCTGTGGGTGGCTGGCTGGCTCCCTGTGGTGGGTGGGTGGCTGGCACAGGGGCGGTGGGTGGCTGGCACAGGGGCTGTGGGTGGGTGGCTGGAACAGGGCCTGTGGGTGGCTGGCTGGTACAGTGCCTGTGGGTGGGTGGCTGGTACAGGGCCTGTGGGTGGCTGGCTCACTGGTACAGTGCCTGTGGCTGGCTGGCTGGTACAGGGCCTGTGGGTGGCTGGCTGGCTCGCTGGTACAGTGCCTGTGGCTGGCTGGTACAGGGCCTGTGGATGTGGGTGGCTGGCTGGCACCGGGCTGCTGTGGGTGGGTGTATGGCTGTGATACACTCCCACTAGACTAGTCCTGACTCCAGATGAGGCTGTCCAAGGCGAGGGAGGCGGCCTAAGAAGGCAGAATGACATCACAAAAATATCGGCAATATCGGCCAGTTCCAGGGCCGATACCGATATATCGGGGAAAGTGCATATTGTCTGCCGATATATCGGCCTTGCCAATAATCGGTCTATCCCTAATTTAGACCAATGGTGATGCTATTAAGTAACTGAGAAATTATGTTTAAAGTCTGCAAAAATATTTTATTAATTGTATAAATGCAGCATCTGGCATTCCATGATGCAGTAAAGCTTTATTATTTTGTACAGTATATCAGCTGCAAGGTACATTTTGTAGTGCTTCATGTGTAGCAGTGCCCCCGTAAGGTTTGCCGGTTATTCTCTCTCCGGGTCCCCCTAAATTACTAGCATACAATCATGACAGATCCAATTTCTTAATTCCTCCACTCGGCTCACTCCAATAATCAGTCCAGTGGTATTTGGTTGTTTTGTGGTTTATTGTAAATTGGGGATAGGAGAAGGAAACAGTGGGATACTCCAATTTAACTATAGACAAAGTTGAGGACTCCTATCTCCTGGTACAGCTAGGCTGTTGATGCACCCTGCCACTTTGGATGAATTTGGATTTGAGTCTCTTTCCCTTAGGCAACTCAGTGAACAAACAATTATCTTCAGGACACTCTCCCCAGTATCCTCTTTCTCTTCCTCTGCTGACACCCATCCACTGACTATCCTACAAGCAGGGGTGGCCCCCCTCAGGTCAGGCCCGTTTACACGAGTCCCTGTACTCACAATACTGCAGTTCCAGGGTCTCCAGTGTCTCCCCTCTCAGTCATCTCTCCTGGACCTCAGGGTTCAGCTCCTCTCAACCGCTCCTCTGGTCCTCAGGACGACCTCCTGCGACCGCATGACACCTCTACAGAGGAGGAGGCAGTGGCCCCCTGCCTCCGGGACTCTGCTCTCCAGCCAAAGACCCTGCAGCAGATGTGCTCCTGGCTTTTATACAGTATCCCAGAATGCGCCGAGGCAACCTGCCCTCTGCCAATCACCAAGACTGTATCAAAAGCCTATGCACCCATTCGTCAGGTTTCCTCCCACTGTCCAACATGCCAGCCTATTGGACCAGCATGAAACACTCTTCAGACTGAATGAATCGCATACTGAGCACATTGAGCAGACCTCACTAGTAGATCCTGCTCCCTGATAGACAGAGAGCAGTATAGATTTACCTGCAGCTCCTATGGTAAGCAGATAGAGCTCAAAACTATACTCTCTCACTAGCACCCATCTAGGAGGGTGCTACACATGTAAGATATTAGATACACTTGTCCAAACTGATATGATATGCTTTTTTTTTTTTTTATTTGTGCTTTTTTAATATTGTTTTTTTATATACGGTATGATATGCTAAATGTTAATACTGTATATACAGTATCTCACAAAAGTGAATACACCCCTCACATTTTTGTAAACATTTTATTACATATTACATAATAATATTTATTATATTATTTGACAATACTGGAGAAATAACACTTTGCTACAATGTAAAGTAGTGAGTATACAGCTTGTATAACAGTGTAAATTTGCTGTCCCCTCAAAATAACAACACATAGCCATTAATGTCTAAACTGCTGGCAACAAAAGTGGAATTGTCCAAATTGGGCCCAATTAGTCATTTTCCTTCCTCTGTGTCATGTGACTCGTTAGTGTTACAAGGTCTCAGGTGTGCATGGAGAGCAGGTGTGGTAAATTGGTGTTATCGCTCTCACTCGCTCACTGGTCACTGGAAGTTCAACATGGCACCTCATAGCAAAGAACTCTCTGAGGATGTGAACAAAAGGAATTGTTGCTCTACACAAAGATGGCTTAGGCTATAAGAAGATTGCCAAGACCCTGAAACTGAGCTGCAGTGAGTGGCCAAGACCATACAGTGATTTAACAGGACAGGTTCCACTCAGAACAGGCCTCACAATGGTCGATCAAAGAAGTTGAGTGCACATGCTTAGGTCTTATCCAGAGGTTGTCTTTGGGAAATAGATGTATGAGTGCTGTCAGCATTGCTACAGAGATTGAAGGGGTGGACGGTCAGCCTGTCATTGCTCAGACCACACTGCATCAAATTGGTCTGCATGACTGTCGTACAAGTAGGAAGCCTCTTCTAAAGATGATGCACAAGAAAGCCAACAGTTTGCTGAAGACAAGCAGACTAAGACTAAGGACATGGATTACTGGAACCATGTCCTGTGGTCTCGTAAGACCAAGATAAATTTATTTGGTTCAGATGGTATCAAGCGTGTGTGGCAGCAATCCGGTGAGAAGTACAAAGACAAGTGTGTCTTGCCTACAGTCAAGCATGGTGGTGGGGGTATCATGGTCTGGGGCTGCATGAGTGCTCCCTGCACTGGGGAGCTACAGTTCATTGAGGGAACCATGAATGCCAACATGTACTGTGACATACTGAAGCAGAGCACGATACCCTCCCTAAGGAGACTGGGCCGCAGGGCAGTATTCCAACATTATAACGAACCCTAACACACCTCCAAGACGACCACTTCCTTGCTAAAGAAGCTGAGGGTAAAGGTGATAGACTGGCCAACCATGTCTCCAGACCTAATCCCTAGTGGGGCATCCTAAAACGGAAGGTGGAGGAGCGCAAGGTCTCTAACATCCACCAGTTTCATGATGTCGTCATGAAGAAGTGGAAGAGGACTCCAGTGGCAACCTGTGAAGCTCTGGTAAACTCCATGCCCAAGAGGGTTAAGGCAGTGCTGGAAAATAATGGTGGCCACACAAAAAATTGACACTTTGGGCCCAATTTGGACATTTTCACCTAGGGGTGTACTCACTTTTGTTGCCAATGGTTTAGACATTAATGGCTGTGTGTTAAGTTATTTTGAGGGGACAGCAAACTTACACTGTTTGATATTTCATAATAATATTCCATAATGACATTTCCAGGTGGAGCTCCAGGCTTCTCTTTACATGTATTGCAGAATGTCACTCAAAACGTGATTTGTTGTCCTTTATTGAATATATGGTAGAAGTTAGGCAGCACCCTGAAAAATCGACCTACAGTATTTCCTTGAATTAAATTCAATGTTGGAAGTTGAAGTACACTTCCTGACACGTGACATAATCTAGGCACTCCTAGGATATTTAGCATCATTAGGATATTTGCAGTATGAGATGATATTAGGAATATCCTGACCACTTCCACCTCTGATGTCTATGTCTACTAGTCTCACAAGAGCCTTGAAGTTTGGACTTTTCACACATCTGCTTTCGACAGCATGGTTATGGTTTGCAGCCTCTGCCTGCAGCATATCAGCCATGGTAAAACTAAATTTAAACATGTCCCAATTCCAGCTTGTAAAAACTGCTTACATTACAACTGCTCCCATTCCAGCTTGTAAAGTCAACTCCCTTCCCCGAGTATGTGGAGCATTCTACACCACAGTGGCAGGTGCCCTCCACCAGCATCTGGAAGGTAATGTGTCCATGCCACTATATTTTGCTAGGCCCCTCAGTCAGTAACAGGGTTCACATGATCACAAACCCAAAAGCAAGCAAGCAATGGAAGGGATGCTACTTCTCCTTCAAAACATACTGGGTGACTCTATTGGTGGCTGGAATGCATGTAGAATTGGAGAAGGTGGTGATGCCCCATGAAGTATACCTTTGTGTCTGTTATTGTACAGTAACCTCTACCTCCTCTTTCTCAATGACTTCATCCTCTGGCTCCTTAGAACCCCCAGTCCTGCCAAGCAGCGCAGAGCCTTTGCAAAAGCCCAAGGAAAACACTGTCAAACTGTTTTTTAGATGTTATGCCTGGGAGACAAGAGCTATACTGGGTCAGAGATTCTGGTAGCTCTTTAGTGCCAGACGAAGAGGTGGCTGACCCCCCTCCATCTTGTGCCAGGTAAGATCATGTGTGAAATTGGCACAAGTTTTCTGGCCCCCCTTTGGGGAAAAGAGAAGGTTCACACGTACTAAGCCTGGCACATGTTTTCAACATATGAGGCACGGTGGTTCCTGAATGCCCTGTGTCAATGAGCCACTTTAGGCAGTCATACCTTACCTTACAAGAGATCACCTGTCCAAAATACAGCAGCAGCACAAGCTGCCTGCCAACTGTCTGATAAGCGATACACTCATGCATGGAACTCAGTGTTGCCCATGCTGTAGTGGCTGCAGCTGCAGTTCATCAATAAATATCTGTGCAGTATGGGATGAGAACAGGTTCTAGGAAAATGGGGTTATTTTCATCTCAGTAACACTTGATACAGGACACTTGCGTCATCTGGTCACAGTTTGAATCTTTCTTTTGTAACTCCTAGTGTATGGTGTAATAGATTGGGCACTGCAGGCAGAGCATCAGGAGGAAGTGAATGGCTTCCTGCAATGTCAGATCTAGCAGGATCATTTGCCTACTTTCTCCATCCCTGTGAGGCAGAGGCAGCAGGATGCAGAGGAGGTGTATGAGGAGGAGGAGGATTGGATTGACGTGGGGAGGGGATGGAAATGGGGCAGGCTTCAATGAAGGTGCTTCATTCTTCCAATTACTAGCTCCTCCCACCTCTGCTGGATTGCCACCAATAGCAGCTTTGCATAGCAGCTTTAACCTACTACGTCTCCTGGTCGGCAACCATTACCCGCTTTTGTCACCTATGCTAGCCTGCCACCATTACTTGCTCCTTCCTACCCTCATTGACAGATCCTGCTACCTCTGCCAGCCTCCCATCATTACCAGCTGCTGCCAACTCTCCTGGCTTTTCATAATTACCAGCTTCTGCTGCCTATGATGGACTGCCACCAATACCAGCTACTGACATCTTCCATGGCCTAGTCCAGTGCTCCAGCTCTGTAATAGTGCTGAAAATATTTTCACAGCTGGGCTCCAGCTGCAAAACGTATATTGTTTACTGCAAGGCAAATCCTGCCTTTATAAAAACTGTTTACTGTCTAGACTCTTTACAATATGCTTGACTATTGTCTCTAAAATAATACTGTGCACTCTAATGTTTATTTGAAGACAAAACCTGCCTCAATTCTCCTACTAAAGCTGCTTAATTACTTTCCAGCCACTATACAACATTTGCAGCTATTGCCTTCTGAAATAATATACTCTCAATTTTTTTTCAGGATAAAACAAGGCTTGTGTCTACTTCTTATATTGCAGCCTTAACAATCAGCTTAAATACTGTCCACTGGTGCAATATGTGTAGCTATAATCTCTGAAAAAAAAATCTGTCTCATCTCTCCCTTTACATTGTGTCCTAATCAAGTTCCTTGTGTACTGTCTAGCCACTATACAATATGTGCGGCTTATGTCTCTCAAATAAAACAATCTAAAATGTATTTGGAGCTAAAACCTACCCAAATTATCCTTCTTTCATTGCAGCCTATTTAAGCTGCTTACATACTGTTCAGTCACTGTACAATATTTGTGGCTATTATCTCTCAATTATTGCACTCTAATATACATTTCAAGATAAAACTGGTTCTTCTATTTTGCAGCCTAACCAAGTTGCTTACACACTGTTCAGTCACTGAACATAATTTGTGGCTCTTGTCTCTCAGAAAATACCCTAATCTTTATTTACAAGACAAAACCTGCCTTGTCTCTTTCAATAAGAGAGTAGGTTGTAGTATGTGCAGTTGTGGTTTTGTGCTTTGCCATTTTACTATACTTTTAAGACAATACAGTGCAGTACTGCAAATAAGCACACAAACAATACTATGAAACTTTTTAACCAGTGGGCAGTTCGTACAAGGTTCTGGACTTTAGCTTTATTTTTTAGGAATTTTAGATCTATTGTGGCTGCTACTTCCACCATTCCACTCATGTCTATTACAACTGTGTCAGGGTCTAAAATACCCCAAGAAAATTTTTCCTTCCAAGTTGTAATAAATCAGATTGCTTTCACTGTATTTTAGCCATTTGATGCTGTAATATAAAAAAATATATATATTATTACAATCCAAAATATTTTATGTCAGAATATGGTGTTTATGACACTGTCACTGAGAATCATGCTGTTCCATTACACCACATACAGCTTAAAGGCCTCTCCCAAGCAAGTAATTAAAAGGACTGTTTTTACCAATGTTACCCCTAAAATCACATTAACAGGAGAATCCTACCCTGCTATACAGTATTTTTATTCTATTTTTTTCATTGGTGCACGTTCGCTATGACATATTATCCTTAAAAATCGACAGAACAGATTATCAAGGTTTGTCCCATAATAGACTTGGGGTGTTCAATTTCTAGTTCTAAATTCTCAGGCTTTATGCAAGATTCAGCGAACACCCCATGAACCAATCCCTGGCTCATTCACTCCCTTAATTGCCTTAACATTACTAACATTACTAAAACGCCTGTAAACGAAAACGCTTATAAACGCAAGTTACCGCGTTTACACGCTGTTACAAGCATTTGGCGTTTCAAATGCCACTAAACTACTGTCCTGAATGCGATTTTTTGCTTTTAGAAAAATGCTTCTAAACTTCTATAAACGCCTGAGTGTACATGTACCTATAAGATAACAGTAGAGTTCAGGGGCTGCTGAAAAAAAAACGTCCTAATGCTCCTAAACGTCCATTTACCAGCTGCAGTGTACATGAGGCCTGACAGGGTGCTTTCCGCTACTGAGCAGCAAGGTTACGGGGATCCACTTCAAACACATAAAGCGGCAGAGGCTTAGCCCACACAACTTTTTTTATAACCGTCACAGGTTCAATAAAGTAGTTACCATATCCTCACATGCTTTGCATCTCTCATTCAAATATAATACGTCTCTTTAGGTGTGGCAATGTATCTCTTGTGCTCAGCTTCAGGGAGGCCACTTCAGGGGAAGTAGAAAGAACAAGTCTCAGTCCCTAGATAGTGCTCTCTCCCATGGTTCCTCTTCCTCCCATAGCCAGCAACTACAGCCCTAAGCGAAGCTCCACCCAAGCTTTTTAAAAAAAACCTGCCGGGAAGGAAATGAAATCATCCTCATTCCTGGAAGAATTTTAAAAGAGAAATGCACCTAAGTGGGCCACAAAGTGGACCCTACCTACATACTGTATGTGTGCTGATCTAACTTCCATTTTTCAATAGATATTGAGCATCACATGTGGAACTGTCCTGTTTGTAGTTTCTAGAGTAACATTTTCCATACCCTATAAGGTCTCCAGGGTGTCACTATACTCCTGGATGCCTGTGTTGCACTCTTGAATATAGGTCCACTAAATGTTACCAATTCCTAATTTAGGCTCTTTCTACAGGTCCTCACGGCAGCTAAACAGAAGAGGATCCCTAAACATAACCAATCATGCACTTACAAATCTATATCTAGTTTTTTTTTCAGAATATCAAATTCAGTTATACAGGTGTGTCCAGTTTATCACTGTATTAAAAATACATATTCATCATATAAACACACTGTCACTGTTGTACAGATGTGAGCCCACGGGTGAGCAGGTGACACGGGATCCCCCAGGGTGTGGCATCTAAAGACCAGTAGGTCTTCTGCCAGGGACCCCCTCACTATAGTTTGGACTTAGCTGCGTGCTGACCCCAGGTAACTACCCCCAGGTTTACCCTGCTCTCGAGGAGAGTCCCCAAAGAGACAGTGAAGGCATTGATGGAGCGATGGACAGATCAAAAGGAGAACTAGATAATGAGCCAAGGTCAGGGCAGGCAGCCGACAAACATAATCAGGAGAACTAGCCATGTCGGTACACAAAAGGTCAGTCCACGAGAAGTCAGGTAGGAATAATAACACGGAAAGGCTCAGGAATAAGTGTTCCTCAAGAAACCAGAAACTGGTCTGAGTGGGATTTAAATAGGGAGACACATGGGAGGCTGGACAGGAAGTAGCAGGAAGGAAGGAAGGTATATTAACCATAAGGTGAAGTAGGCGACACCCATAGCTGCTAAGTTAGTGCAGCAAGAGCAGAGCACAGGCTTGTGGAACCACAGGTGCCTGCATACCCACAGCAGCAAAAGGTAGAAAATGTATGCAAACAGTAAAGGCCCGTACACACGATACGAAAGTCGGAAGGAAAATGTCGTCCGACAAACGATCTGTCAATTTTCAGATTGTTATTATAGTGCTTTCGACAACCGATTATGAATTTTCGGATGACAAAAACTAGATGTGAAGGCTATAAAATTTTTATAGTACGTCAACACAATGTCTGATTTTCATTTAATTAGTACAGTTTTCATCTGAAAAAAATTGTAAGAGCAAGACTAGGCATGCTCAGAAACGAAAGAACACATACAAAACAATTCAACACATGACATCACATCACTTCTGAAGTTGAATTCTGTCGTACAGGAACTTTCGTATGAAAGTAACCTCTTCACTTTCAACATGAGACTAGCATGCAACAAAAAACGGAAGTCAGATCGTTCGATAATCTAATCGTGTGTACGAGGCTTAAGACATAGATCAGCTCCGCAGCTGATCTGTGACACAAAAATTGTGCAAAAAGGTAAATCAGCGCAATTAAATATAAAGTGGTATAGTGTTAAGACCCAATAATTTGGGACACATAAAGAAAATACAGCAGCTATATAGAACCTCCTTCACTAACGGGAGAAATGAACTATAGACAAATATGTATACAGCGCTATATAAAATCAAATAAAGTGACAATGTGCATCATATAAATCAATAAACTCGCTTACAGTGCAATATATATTCCTCTTAGGTGCAATATATAATGTCCATAAAGTGCATTCAAAGTAAAGTGCATAAGATTCCACTAAACTATAAATATAACCGTGGTTTAAAATTCAATAAAGTGCTTGATAGATGTTTCCATATAAAAGTGCAAGTGACACCACCACCGTTTAGCCACCAGATGGCCTCTCACCTCACTGAAGCATTAAACCAGCATTGAATCCTCAATAAAAAATGCTACTTCCTGGATCGATCTCTCACCATCCCATGGACATGATATGTGAATAAAGATAATGAGGCATCTAAGTGTACACTGCTATTATCCTTTAATTGATTCACATTCAAAGTAAAATTGCACTCACATGAATCGGCACAATGGGCTTGTGCGGACCGTACACGCCAAAAACAGTAGCTGTCGGGAGCCGTGCTGGTGGGTTGCCGCTCGTCTGTCTAGGTCTCCATCCCCGATTCATGTGAGTGCAATTCTACTTTGAATGTGAATCAATTAAAGGATAATAGCAGTGTACACTTAGATGCCTCATTATCTTTATTCACATATCATGTCCAAGGGATGGTGAGAGATCGATCCAGGAAGTGGCATTTTTTATTGAGGATTCAATGCTGGTTTAATGCTTCAGTGAGGTGAGAGGCCATCTGGTGGCTAAACGGTGGTGGTGTCACTTGCACTTTTATATGGAAACATCTATCAAGCACTTTATTGAATTTTAAACCACGGTTATATTTATATTTTAGTGGACTCTTATGCACTTTACTTTGAATGCACTTTATGGACATTATATATTGCACCTAAGAGGAATATATATTGCACTGTAAGCGAGTTTATTGATTTATATGATGCACATTGTCACTTTATTTGATTTTATATAGCGCTGTATACATATTTGTCTATGATCTGTGACACACACATTTAAAATAATCTAAAATGTTCCCCTGCAAAGCATGCCTATGTGGGTATATATACCATCATTATGTCTTAAAAAATCTATATTGTGCAATCTACATTACTGTAGTATATAATATTATCACCTGAAGCACTTGGTTATTTACAACTGGGCTGGTTGGGATAAAGGCATTCATAAAACCTCATAGTGAAGTAATGTGGAATGGACGAAATTATTGTTATAAGATCTGATGATGGTATATATAGACAGCATATATGCCTGCTCTGCAGGGGAAAGTTTTTAGATGATTTTAAAGTGATATTAAAGGTATTTTCTTTATTTTTTTTAAATACACACGTTATACTTACCTGCTCTGTGCAATGGTTTTGGATAGAGCAGCCCCAATCCTCCTCTTCCGATGTCCCCACTGGTGCTCCTGGCCTCTCCTCTTCTCTGAGTGCCCCCATAGCAAGCTGTTTGCTATGGGGGCACTTGTGCATGCTTGCTCAGGGGCCCCGCTTTGTGTATCCAGTGTATCTACTAGACACACAGAAGGGGGCTTGGACCCACCCTCCACTCTATCCTCACTGCCTGCGAGCTGTGATTGACAGCAGAGGGAGCCAATGGCTCCTGCCAATCTGGAGGTAGAAACCTGGGAGAGCAGCCACTCTCTTGAACATCACTGGATCAAGATCAGGCTCAGGGAAGTATTGAAGGGAGCTGCAAACTGAAGGTTTTTTGAAAAAACCTTCAACTTTTAGAACCTCTTTAAATGTGTGTTTTGCGTGATGTTTTTGCACTACTTTTTTGGTTTCTCTTTTTGATATTGATAAAAATGGATACCACTATATATAATAACATTTGATAGAATGAAAATCCTGCTCATGTATATAAAACTGTGTTTCCACTTTCTCCACCAGCTCATCCCCTGAAGTTAATACTTTTTGTATCACTTGACCCTCCCTTTTAGATTGTAATCTCTAATGAGCAGGGCCCTCTGATTCCTCCTGTATTGAATTGTATTGTAACTGTATTGTCTGCCCTCATGTTGTAAAGTGCTCTGCAAACTGTTGGCTCTATATAAATCCTGTATAATAATAATAATAATCCCCAGTGAGAGGTGTATTTCCTTAAAATGTATTCAGATTTTGGGAATATTTGTATGAACAGTCACAATATAGGATGTTCATGTAATTTATTCTTTGGAATATATACAGTAGATGCTGTGCCCCAACTGTTATTGATATATTTTACTACAAACACTTGGTGTTGTGGTCCTTTTGGAGGGCCCCTCCTTCCGCCTTGGACCCATCTCTAAAGCTGACCATACATGGACAGTTTTTTTTTTTTTTTCAGACAGCGTATTGAATGAAAAATCTGACTTGATTATCTTATCCACACATTCCAAGTGGAATCCTCCCCACCGTGTCATTCTATTGTGATAGGGGATTCCCCTGACTGTCACAATACACTGATCAGTGCTGCAGCCGATTAGCTGCAAGCGCTGATCGAATGGAAATTTTCCAGCAGGACCGTTCATGAATTTGATCCATGTATGACCAGCTTATCTCTATCCTCCAGCCTGTTAGGCCTCTTGCACACGATACTCCTGTTTGAGGATCTCCTTTTGGCCTCTTGCACACAATACTCCTGTTTGAGCATCTACTTTTTCCAAACCTTCTTTTTTGTATGTATTTGCGAGTATTTGTGAGTATTCGTGCATATTCATGCGTATTTGCGTGCATTGAGGCTTAAATTACTGACCAAAAATGCAGATTTTTCTCTTTTGTTCTTACTGAAGAATGCACAACGTTTGTTTACACGCCTATGTGCACAGGCACATTACAATTACACAGAAAAAAAAATAAAAGCTGTACTGAGCTTTTTCAAGCTGTTAGATGCTCAAACAGGAGTGTCTATATTTTACTACATGTGTCTATATTTTATAAATTTTTGTGAAATTAGGTATATTTTTTTATTGATAAATAGGCCTAATACAGTTACTAGAAACTCCAGCAGCAGGCCCCTAAAAGAACAAGGACCAAAGTAACGATGTAAAAATATCCTTACCTGAAAATATTCTTGTTCAAATATTTTATTGAAGAAGAATAACATATAACAGTAACAACTTTTGATACACATTGCAGAAGACTGGCGTAAGCCAAGTCAGGTAACTAACAAAATCAACAATAGCTGCAGTATAAACATGAGAGCTTGTGTGAATGGGATAACAAGCTGGGCAAGTATAAGGAGGCGGAAAGTGGCGTGACCAGCCCGTAGGCACCCCATAAAGGGAACACACTGTGCCTAGACGGGAAGGTACAGCCAAGTAGCTAGTGAGCCAGGGGTATACAGTGCCCAATATCTTAACAACATAGAGAGAGAAGCAGATGGGTGTGAGAAACTGCAGAAATGATTGACCAGACGTGAGGAACAGTATAGTATAGTCCAGTAAACTGGGAGAGCTGACTAAACATGCGAGTCTGCTCGGTGGACCATATAGTGAAAGGTGGGACTAGGTAAGGACGTTGTTAGCGCTATGAGAGAAGCATGTAGGAAAGAAGAGTGGGGAAGGTGGGGTAGGTGGGGGGGAACATTGGGTGGGGGTAGCACAAAGAAGAGAGGGAGGGTCGCCGGGGGGGGGGGGGGGGTCTGTGAATGGAGGGAAGGGATGAGCATAGATCAGGGTAGAATTAGGGCATCAACAGGGAGTTATCGAAATTGGAGGGAAGGAAGTTTGTCCGTCAGGGTAGCTTCGACCTTGGCATGTATCATTGCAGTAGTGACGAGCTGTTTAACTTCAAGTAGAGATAGATGTGGAGATTTACATGCTTTCGCTATGGTCTGTTTCGCTGCCGTAGTTACCTGCATAAACAGCTTGTGCTGAAATTTCGAAACCATATCTGGTTTCACATTGAGGAGGGCCAGTAGAGGGTCGGGCAGGATTTGTGTGGCCATTAATGTTGAAAGGACCCGAAAGACTTCCTGCCAAAAAGTTTGCACTTTTGAGCATGTCCACCAGATGTGCATATGCGTGCCAGCTTCTGAACATCCACGGAAGCATGTTGCAGGGTAGGAGGGTTGAAATTTTGCAATGCGTGCGGGTACGAGATACCACCGTATCATCACTTTATAGTTTGTTTCTAGGGCTACAATGTTTTGGGAGGCCGATTTAGTTGACTGCCAGTCCAGTCTAGTCTAGTCCAGTCCTCCTTTTCAATGGAGGACCCTAGATCCCCTTCCCATTTGGATGCGTAAGACGGAGGGTCATTAGTAGGTGGATCAGTGAGCCTGAAGTAGAGTTGGGAAATGAGGCCTCGGGTGTGCGGATCGCGGTGGCAGATGTGCTCAAAAAAGGTCATGTGGGGTAGAGTCAGTGGGGATGCATTGCGTGAAGAAGTGTTTGAGTTGGAGGTAATGGAAGACCTCAGTGCTTCGCAGGTGGTGAGACGCACAAAGCTCAGAGAAGGGTTTAATGGCGTTAGACGCTATTAGGGAGAGAGCTCGGAGGAGACCAGTGGCTACCCAACTGTTGAAGGCTGAAAGGGATTCCCAGGCCGGAGTGAAGAAAGGGTTGCGCAGGAAGGAGAGTAAGGGATTATGTGATGACCGGAGTTTAAATTTGAATTTTAGAGCATCCCAAAGCCGCAGGGAATGGCGAACGATAGGATTCGCGATTGACCGACGTTCTGGAGGAGCAAGCCACAATAAGTTTGCGACAGAGAGAGGGTCTGTTTCAACCGCTTCAAGGGATACCCACGGGGGAACTTCCTTGGTAGCGTGCCACTTAGGTAATTGGGCCAATTGGGCCGCCTGGTAATATTTGGTTAAGTTCCGGAGTGCCAGGCCACCTTGGAGTTTGTGTAGATAGAGAGTCGTGCGGGAAACACTAGGTCTGGTGGTACCCTAAACATAAGAGAAGGTGCGAGGGAGTCAAGGCCAGAGGAGTGGCCTTTGAGGATAGAGTTATACGCTTTAGAGAGCATAGGGGTCAAGAGTTCTGAGAAATGTTTAAAGTATGAATCGGTAAAACCGTCAGGGTCGGGGCGTTTGCGTAATTTAAGAGTTTTGATCGCTGCGCAGATTTCAAGGTCCGTGATCGGTTGTTCCAGAGCGTCGCGGTGTGAATCATAAAGGGTGGGCAAAGAAATTGTCGAGAAAAACTCAGAGAGTTGTGAGTCAGTCGGGGGCTGGGATGGGGAATAAAGTTTGGAGAGTTGGCTTTGAAAGGTGTCTAGAATTTTGATGGGATTACTAGTGTGGGTGGAGGTGGAGGTTCGCAAACGGATAGGTTTGCGGGTAACATTAGCGTTACGAAGAGAGAGGGCGAGGAAAGTGTCTGGTTTATTTGCTTTGGAGTAAAATTGGTGCTGTGAGCGACGGATTTGCTTTTCGCCCGCATCTGTAAGGAAGAGATTTAGTTCCAGGGTTGCCTTATCAAAGATTCTTTTGTTATCTGGGGTGGGGTGTGCTTGGAAGGCGTTGTGGGCCTGTGTAAAAGCTGAATCTAGTGTTTGGTAAGTAAGGCGGCGCTCTCTCTTACGTCGAGATGCCAAGCTAATGAGTGTACCTCTGAGCACAGCTTTGTGAGCCTCCCAAACAGTGAGCGGAGCAACATCAGTGGTGGTGTTGTGAGATATGTAATCCTTAATTGCTGCTGCTATTACAACTCTGTGAGAAGGATGGGCCAGAAGGGTATCGTTCAAGGACCAGGAAAATTTATGCTGTTTAGGGACTAGGGAGTCAAAGGAGGAGACTACTGCGTTGTGATCAGACCAGGGAATCGGCACAATAGAGGAGGCTAGGAGGGAGGGAGAGGTTGTGATCAGGGTAAGAACATGATCTATGCATGTGAAAGTATTGTGTGGGTGAGAGTAGTAGGCATATTGTCTCTTGGAGGGGTTGCATTCACGCCATGTGTCAATCAGGGAATATGATTGGAGTAAGTCTCGGAAGCTGAGACGATGTGAGGACGAGGAAGGAGCCGCAGGTGATTTGTCAAGGGACGGGTATAAGACTTGGTTTGAGTCTCCGCATAGGATAGTTGTACCCTTATTATGGTGCTCAACAATTTGAAGAAAGTGGGAGAGGAAGGAGTTGGGGTTGGTGTTGGGTGCATAGTAAGAAGCCAGAGTTACTTCCGTGTCTAGTAAGGTGCCAACAAGGATCAGGTACCTACCTTCAGGGTCCGCAATTGACGTATGTAGCGTAAATGCAAGCAGGCAATATGCACATCTAGCAAGGCAAGCGAGCGGAATGCCTTACGGCGTTTCTGAGGTGAGTTGAGGCCCTGTACATTAAGGGTTAGAATGTTCAAGGTGGTCATTGGGTAACCAGGAGAGAGCAGCTAAACTGAGAAGGCGAAAGCATGGAGGACAGGACCCCCCGGCGAACAAGGGAAGGGGAAGGGGAAGGGAAGGGCGAGGGAAAGTGGAGGGTGGAAAGATTCAAGGAGGAGAGAGAGGAGGACCATATAGACAACACAGTAGTCAGAAGTAATCGCAGGAATGGGGTGAAAAAGGACAGTCCGTCCATGCAGAGAGTGATCAACTGCACGGAGGGAAACAAGTCACCTCTGGAAGACTCCTAGAGGAGGGTTCCGAAGGTGGGTGGAGGCGGCAGTGGCAACTGGTCGGAGACACGACCGCCTATAAGGTAGCTTTAGGCAAGATGTATGGTGGTGACCAGGGGAGACATTATATATATGGAGGCATAATGGCAAGGCAAATAAAAGTACATGGAAATTCAAAAACATAAATTCAAAAAAGTTCAAGTTCAAGCAGCGTGGGGGCCCGGCTCACCCAATGCGGGTCCGGTGGATAAAAAAAACAAAGTTTGAAGTGTAAAAACATACAGGCCTGATTAGGCTGGCAGCCAAGACATCCAGCTGGCATCTGGTAGTTGGTTCTTCAGTCCATGGAATCCGCTGGGGGTGGTAGTGGTGAAACAAGGCGGCTCCTCTTGGGAGTGGTGGAAGTCGGGCGTTCAGCTTCAGTAGTGATCTCGAAGCAGATCATCTGCGTTGCGGAAGGGATGCCGGGGTGGATGGAGGTGAGAGCAGGTGTAGATCCTGAAGAAGGTGCTGGAGTTCCTCAGTAATTTTGCAGGTGTGCTTGCGACCTTGGTGGGTAACACGTATGGAGAACGGGAAGCCCCAGGAATAAACTATACGGTGCTGTTGAAGGGTGTGCAGCAGAGGTTTAAATTCTCTGCACTTCATGATAGTAGATCTGTGAAGAGTTGGTAGTCATAGCCTTGAAAATGGAGGGATTCTTTGTGTCTGGCAGCTTGCAGGAGTTGTTCTTTGGTCTTGTAGAAATGCATTTTAGCGATTATGTCCCTGGGGGGGCCCTTCAGGTTTGTGGGGGGGCCAGGGCCCGATGGACGTGGTCCATCTCCAGACGTTCGATGGGGATTGAGGGGGAGAGTTCCTGAAAAAGGGCTGTGACAGTGGACTGCAGATCTACCACAGCCTCGGGTATCCCCCGGATCCTGATATTGGAGCACTGATCAGATGTGTGCTTCAGGGCCCTCTGGAGGATGCTTTCAAAATGGCGGAGGAGTCCGGACTGTAGGGGGTCAAAGTTTGCCTGTCCCTGTGTGAGCAGGATGTCAGCATCAGACTTACCTTCATCTGGGTGAGGCTGGGAGAACCGAGGGGCTTTGGAGGAGCTGGTGCTAGCGCGGGAGACTAGCGGCGGCGCCATCTTTGATGAGGCCCGCACTAGAGCGTCCCGGATGTTGCGGCTCTTGAGTTTGGATTTTGCCCCCCCGGACACCATGGTGAGGCTGGGGGCAGCGTAGACTGTGTGGGGAGCTGTGTCAGGCGGAGTGCAGGGCGGCTGGTCACTGGTACAGGCGGCGGTGTGTTCCGTTCCGGAGCGGAGCTCAGGCAGACATGTCCGTCTCCGAAATTTTTCTTTTACTACTTGCTGTCTGGGGCAATTTGTTATTTTTCACGCACATATTAAAATCAGAATAGAATACCCAAACATTATATACTGTATATACTTTATATTTTCTGAAAGCAGAGGTGTGTCCGTTGCAACTTAATGTCACATGATAATATTTGAGCAATATATTTTCATTAAAATTTTTTAGGACCCAATACACTAAAATGAGTTTTAGTGCACACAAATACAATTTATTTTGGTAAAATATAAAATATGATGTTGCACTGAATAAAAAGATCTCAGGCCCGTTAAGACTTAAAATTGCGCACACCTGTGAAATGGCAAAAAAAACAATGGCAACAATGACAGTTTTCCCCAATACCTCAGCGCACAGCGGGTGTCTCATAGCCTTAGCTATGAGCTCTGTGTATTTTTTTTATGAGCCTGTAAGCCTATGTAGAGGGGAGGGGGTCCCTTTTGTCCAATCAGCTGTCAGATATCAAGTAACTATGTGCTCTATGCTCTGAAGTGTGTGAGATATCAGATCCCCACCGCCTGCTGCTAAAGCTGAGAAAAAATCTTTTGATCTGTGTGTTTTTTTGACTGATCCACAGAAGAAATGGCTACATATAAACAGATACAACTTATATAGGAGGATTTGTTTTGTATATCATCTGAGGATAGTCACTTCACTAGTATATATAAGAGTTTACACTTACTTCAATCATACATTAGGGCCCTAGTGACTCCCAGTATCCTCTGCATTTAGAAAGGAGGATGGATAAATGAATATGCATATAGGACAACTGGTTAATTCAATTCATTTTGGTTAACACCGGGGTTGTGTCTCTCTTTTTTTTTTTTTTTACTTTTTGGTATGTGGGTCCCTGCACGACTCAGCGGTTGTCCTCCAATCTGTGTGGTTGTGGTGTGAGTTTGGAGGGTTTTTTCCGCTGAGATTGTGTGAGAGGTTTGACCCTTGGTAGTGTTCCCCATCTCGTACAGTGGTTGCTAGGTGACGTGGCCATACTGGGATGACATCACTCCCATACATTGCCAAAATTGTGCACTGAGCTGTGGTTGAGCAGCTCAGTGTACAGGGCAGAAAGGCAACTACAAGGTATGCCTTTTCTGCATTAAACTTCCTTCCTGTTGCCCCCTAAAGTTCTATTTGAAGAAAATAGAAGACTTGGGGACCCGGCTCATCACAAGACCATTTTTAGTAAGTAAGGCTGGATTCACACTTATGCAAACTGGAGGCGGGTTTCTCCGCATCCAATTCGCATGACAGGAGACTGTGACCGGCTTTCAATGGAGCCAGTTCACACAGCTCTGGGGTGGCCACAGTGCGCACTGGAAAAGGGTCCTGTGCATCTTTGGCTCCATTTTAGGTCTTAATTCAGGCAGTGGAGCCACTGTGGGAGGAGGGTGCAGAGGGGGCCATAACCCCACAACATTATGCTGTGCCCCCCCATGTGCTCCCCAACAGGATCCTGGCCACCTCCTGCTCTGGTATGATGGGTCAGTGAGCCCAGATTGCAGGTTCCGGACCTGCCATCCCCGAGCATTACTGTGAAGAATGGAGCTGGCACTAGAGGAAGCAGAGCCGATGCTTCCTGTATAGTGCCAGCTCCTGTCACTGGCGGAGTGATGCCAAATGCACTCCGCCTGTGACAGTCATGGGAGCAATACAGGAAGCATAGGCTCTGCTCTCTACTGCAGCCGCATGCTTCCTGTCACACTGATGGTGAGTTGGAAACCAGCCAGAAGTACCCACCAGCAGTAGCAGTCAACAGTACCTACCAGCAGTATCCACCAACAGTACCAGCCAGCAGTACCCACCAGCAGTACCCGCCAGCAGTACCAGCCAGCAGTACACGCCGGCAGTATCAGCCTTCAGTACCCCGACAGCAGTACCCACCAGTAGTGCCCACCAGCAGTACCAGCAAGGAGGACCCACCAACAGTACCAGCCAGCAACATCCACCAGCAGTACCAGCCAGCAGTACTCACCAACAGTACCAGTCAGCAGTACCAACCAGCAGTACCCACCAGCAGTACCTGTCAGCAGTACCGACCAGCAGTACCATCCCTGGAGGACCACCAGCAGCAGCCACCAGCCATACCTGCCTTGGGGACAGCAGCAGCCAGCGATACCTGCAGGAATCCTGAGGAAGAAGGAAGATTGAGGTCAGCTGAGGTGCAGGTAAAATGCAGTGCACCCGTGTGAAAGCAGCCTTTGGCCCCTTTCACAGGATTTGTCCGATCGGGTCCGCCTGTCTGTTTTTCAGGTGGACCCAATCGGACCCTACATTCATCTTTACAGAGCGGCAGATGTAAACAGACTTATGTCCATTTACACCCGCCTATCTTCAATCCGATCCACTTAAAAAACAGAAGAGGATCTGGAGGGCCCATAAATAGAGTGGGCTGTATCTGTGTCTACTCTGCATATGCTGAGTGGACAAGAAACCTGTCATCTGCTCATTGTGGACCGTGACTGGTTACCAAGTCGCTAAAGTAGCCCTCACTCCTCAAAAAGTTGGACACCCCTGCTGCAGGGACAAGAGTCCCGGATATAGAGGTGCACTGTAGCAGCTTTCCCCCTTAGTTTCACTACAGGGTGTGGCGGAGGGAAGGAGTCACGGATGGGGAGGTGCACTGTAGCAGCCTTCCTCCTTAGTTTTGCCACAGTGTGTGGCAGAGGGAAGGAGATGGAGAGGTGCGCTGTACTTTAGAGCATCAGAAGCCCCGCGGGGAAATCATAAAGACCTCCTATGAACTTGATAAAAGTATTAAGACTATGGCCTTAACACTTTCATCACTGTGGTTGGCAGGTCTCACTTTTTTTCCCTACCTCCTCCACGCTGATAGCATGGCAAGAATACTAGGTTTTATTACTGCGTAAACTGGCACCAATACTAGGGGTATTACTGCGTAAACTGGCACCAGTACTAGGGGTTATTACTGCGTGAACTGGCACCGATACTAGGGGTTATTACTGTGTAAACTGGTAGCAATACTAGGGGCTATTACTGTGTAAATTGGCACCAATACTAGGGGATATCACTGCATAAATTGGCACCAATACTAGGGGATATCACTGTGTAAACTGGCACCAATACTAGGAGCTATAACTGCGTAAACTGGCACCAATACTAGGAGCTTGTACTGTGTAAACTGGCACCAATACTAGGGGCTATTACTGTGTGAACTGGCACTGATACTAGGGGTTATTACTGCGTAAACTGGTAGCAATACTAGGGGCTATTACTGTGTAAATTGGCACCAATACTAGGGGATATCGCTGCATATATTGGCACCAATACTAGGGGATATCACTGTGTAAACTGGCACCAATACTAGGAGATATAACTGCGTAAACTAGCACCAATACTAGGAGCTATTACTGTGTAAACTGGCACCAATACTAGGGGTTATTACTGCGTAAACTGGCACCAATGTTAGGCTTAAATACTGCGTAAACTGGCACCAATACTAGGGGTATTACTGCATAAACTGGCACCAGTACTAGGGGTTATTACTGCGTGAACTGGCACCGATACTAGGGGTTATTACAGTGTAAACAGGTAGCAATACTAGGGGCTATTACTGTGTAAATTGGCACCAATACTAGGGGATATCACTGCATAAATTGGCACCAATACTCGGGGATATCACTGTGTAAACTGGCACCAATACTAGGAGCTATAACTGCGTAAACTGGCACCAATACTAGGAGCTATTACTATGTAAACTGGCACCAATACTAGGGGTTATTACTGCGTAAACTGGCACCAATACTAGGCTTTATTACTGAGTAAACTGGCACCAATACTAGGGGTTATTATTGCCTGAACTGGCACCAATACTAGGGGATATAACTGCATAAATTGGCACCAATACTAGTGGATATCACTGCGTAAACTGGCACCAAGCTAGGAACTATTAATGCGTAAACTGGCAGCAATACTAAGCTATATTACTGCATAAACTGGCGCCAATACTAGGCTTTATTACTGCGTAAACTGGCACCGATACTAGGGGTTATTACCACCTAAACTGGCACCAATACTTGGGGATATTACTGCATAAACTGGCACCAATACTAGGAGCTATAACTGCGTAAACTGGCACCAATACTAGGAGCTATTACTGTGTAAACTGGCACCAATACTAAGCTATATTCAGGGCCGGCCTTTGGGGTGTGCGAGCTGTGCGGCCGCACGGGGCGCCATGGGCAACAGGGGCGCCGTGCGGCCATCACAGCTCGCAGACTGTGAGTTGCAGACAGTTAGTTACTCACATCAGTGGAGTGGGGTCCGAACGAGTCATACCAGCAGGCGCTGCCAGGTCCCCCTGCCCTGGGACTGGGTGAAGACAGAGCATCGCATCGGATCGGCACCTGAAAAAAAAATATGGCTGCTGCCGGCTCCTGAAAGGCACACTGCGCAGGCACGGCTGCTCGGGAAAACCCGAACACGCTCGGCTATTCTCGGGCAGACGGCGCATGTGCAGTGGCATCTAAGCGCCGGGAGTGTCACTGCTGTGTGTATCTACTTTTTAAGACAAATTAGGCTAAATACTTTTTATTTTATTGACAATGAAGGGGAGGATATAAGGGACTTAACTGTCTTAACATAAGGAAAAAAAAAGAAGTAAAATACAATAAAATAATACATAAAAATAATATGTTTACTACATAATTGCATTGGTAATGGTACATGTATGTAATGTATACATGTATGTAATGTATGTATGTAATGTAATGTATGCATGTAATGTAATGTATGTATGTAATGTATGTATGTAATGTAATTTATGTATGTAATGTAATTTATATATGTATGTAATGTATACATGTATGTTTAGGTGACCAGGGGGCGAGGGGTGAAGATGGGCGGGGGGGCGCCATAGGATTAGCTCGCACAGGGCGCCTGAACACCTAAGGCCGGCTAGGCTTTATTACTGCGTAAACTGGCACCAATACTAGGGGTTATTACCGTGTAAACTGACACCAATACTAGGGGTTATTACTGCGTAAACTGGCACCAACACTAGGGGCTATTACTGCATAAACTGGCACCAACACTAGGGGCTATTACTGCATAAACTGGCACCATTACTATGGGTTATTACTGAGTAAATTGGCACCAATACTAGGGACTTTTACTGCATAAACTGGCATCAATACTAGGGGCTATTACTGCATAAACTGGCACCAGTACTAGGAGCTATTATTGTGTGAACTGGCACCAATACTAGGGGTTATTACTGCGTAAACTGGCACCAGTATTAGGGGCTAGTACTAAATTAACTGGCGCCAATACTAGAGGCTATTGCTGCGTAAACTGGCACCAATTCTTGGGGTTATTACTGCGTAAACTGTTTGCTGAAATTGCTTTAAACTATAAACAAAAGCTTTTAAGAGTTTTCTCTTTCTTAGGCCTGAAGGAATACCTGAGGAAGAAAGGAAAGCTCTTTTTTTTGTGTAAATATTTTTTATTGAAATTAAATGCATACATTGTAAACGAATAAATGTACAAATACAGTAATACATTAACATGGTACAGGCTCAATGAGAATACAACAGTTACAAGCCAAACACTGCCTGACCCAGGGGGAAGGAAGGAGCAAGGTAGGGATAGGGAAGGTAAGGTGGGGGTGAGGTAAGGATGCTGTACAGATATCAGTAACAATAGTATATAGTACAACACAACATTAGAGCTTGGTTATTTTGTAGCCCAGAAGTTCCATTGGGAATTGAAAGAATGTAGTTTCAGGTGGTTGATGGCGATAGCTTTTTCAAATTGATAATTTGTTCTTAGCAAGGTTACAACGTCCGACAAGTTCGGAGCATCAGGTGTTTTCCACCTACGTAGAACAACTGTTCTAGCTGCAAGCAGTACGTGCGTGACCCATGGTCTAAACATGATAGGGATTCCGTCTATACCCAGATTTAGCAAAGCCAAGGCTGGAGATGGCGTGATCAAGCAGCCCGTATGAGAGGAGATGTAGGAGAACACCTGATTCCAATAGCTTCGTAGTGAGGGGCATGACCACAATATGTGGAGCAGAGTGCCCACCTGGGAGCAATCCCTCCAGCACAGTTGGGAATATCTTGGGGAGAAGCCCGCCAGACGAAAGGGGGTGTAGTACCACTGATTCATTATTTTAAGGGCCATCTCCCAGTGAGTGGCACAGTGGGAGTATTTGTGAATCCCGTGTAGTGCTGTCTTCCATTCAGTAATGGAGAAGGCCGTAGCTAGGTCTTTGTCCCATTTGAACATGTGTGTAGTCTTGTGGAATGTCACATTGTCTAGTAATATATTATAGTAGTCTGATAGCCTAGGGTTTTTTTTTGATGTCTTCGTGAATATATCCCAGATTTTCCGTCAACTACAGTATAATCTTGCACAGAGGGTTAGACAAGAGGAAATGTGTTACTCGTAGTACATGATGCGGGAGAGCATATTTGCGAATGAGGTCGGGGATCAGGATTAACGAGCCGTCATGGTAGAAGGAATTAATGGACTCAAGACCCCAGCAATTTAATAGGTGTATGGGGAGGTCAGGTATGTGTGATTGAAGGATAGAGATCGGTAACTGGATTTCGGTTAGGATATCCCTTTCGTTAGGCGGAACCGGAGAGCGACGCCACACCCTTAGTGAGGCTTGCATGGTAGGGGGTAATAAGTGAAGATCCCATGCCTTCCACTTGTCGCTTAGGAGTAGGACTTTAAGGTCTGAGAAGGGTGCGATGTCTCTCTCCAGGTCCACCCAGATCGGGTGCTCAGTCGTATGTAGCCATTCTCGTAATTGGGCTAGAACAGTAGCCCAGTAGTATGTGGGGATGTCCGGAATTGAGGCCCCCCAAAACTGTTTCTTCCGAACCAAAGTCGAGAAGGCACAGTGTGGGCGTTTACCTTCCCAGATGTACTTCGTCATGGTTCTAGACAGTTTAAGAAGGTGTGTCATAGGGAAATGAATAGGTAGCGCCCTGAATAAGTACAGTAGCTGGGGCAAAATAAACATTTTATACGCCGCCACCCTGCCGCTCCATGAGAACCACAAGGGGCGCATACGGGAAATATCTGCGTTAATTTTCGCATGTATTCTCGTCATATTTGTCGATAACAGTCTGGCAGGATTTGCAGGAAGATCTATGCCTAAATAGTGAATGCTATCCGACGACCAAGGAATCGGGATAGATCGTGCGAGGGACTCCTGGGATTTGGTGGGGACTCCCATGTTGAGAACCGTGGACTTAGACGTGTTTAGTTTGTAATACGATACCTTACTATAAGCCTGAAGTGTATCATATGCAGCCGGAAGGGATTTGTGCGGTTGGGTAAGCATTAGGTTTATCTTGTGATGGTAAGATGATAGGGGAAAGCCCAGTATGTGTGGGTTAGATCGAATGGCCTCCACCAGGGGTTCGATGACCAAATTAAAGATCGATGGGGAAAGAGGGCATCCCTGGCGGGTGGCATTCGATATGAGGAACTTTTTAGACAGTGTACCCGAGGTGTACACTTGTGCCGACGGAGAGGAGTATAAAGCCGTGATGGCGGACAATATGGGACCCTGAAAGCCAAATTTCAGCAATGTGGCTCGCATATATCCCCAGTGGACCCTATCAAATGCTTTTTCGGCATCTAAGGTGAGTAGCACTGATGGAGTCTTGGATGTGTGGGCCAAATGCATAATCCCCAATATCCTCCTAGTAGCGTCTGACGTCTGTCTGCCTGCTGTGAACCCCACCTGATCCTTATGAATGAGAGATGGCAGTATATCCTGCAATCGCCTGGCTAGGATACGTGCATAGATTTTGGCGTCGGAGTTAAGTAAAGATATGGGGCGGAAGTTAGTGGGAGTAGTTGGGTCCTTTCCTGGCTTAAGCAAAGTGACAATATGGGCTCCTAGTATGTCAGGTGGAAGTGAGGACACTTCCATGGCCTTATTGAACACCTCCGTTAAAGTGGGACTCGTGAGTTGTGATGTGAGTTGGTAGAATTCATTAGAGAATCCGTCCGGCCCGGGCGATTTACCCTTGGGCAGGGTAGAGATACTAGATTGGACTTCAGTCAGTAATATTGGGGAATTCAGCGAACTCAGTTGGGATTCAGTAAGAGATGGCAGGGATACGGCTGAGAGAAATTGATCAATTTCTGCCGCCGTGGGTTGATGTTCGTTTGGGTCATTCTGTAGGTTATACAGGGCACTGTAGAAGTTTGCGAATTCATCCGCTATGGCCTGCGGGTGCGTAATTTTTGTTTTGGTCGAGGGATGGAATAGATGGGCAATCCTGGATTTAGCTTGTTTGTGCTTAACCAGATTCGCTATGTGTTTCCCTGCTTTGTTAGCTTGAAAGTATTGCTGTTGTTTGAGGTATTGAAGGTACTTATCGGATTGTTCTAAGAGTATGAGTCGGAGGTCCTGTCTCAACTTAATTAAGGCTGTCGAGTCAGTGTTGTTTGGTCGGAGTTTGTTAGTGGATTCCAGTCTGTGAATGTCATTCGTTAGGGATGTGATCTTGTCTCTCCTCTGTCTCCAAAGCCGCGGCTGCTGCTGAATGCACACCCCTCTAACGAAGGCCTTGAGTGCACCCCACAGCACCCACGGGTCGGAGACAGAGAACATAACCAAAATTTTCAGAAAGATAAAACTTTCACGAGGGATGGGCAAAAAATTAAATCCCATCCAGTAAATAACTGACCCATGGACATAAACGTCCAAAAGGCATTCGTGGGGATCCGCACCCCGCCTCAGGACACCGACTCACTAGCGATCCGATATATGGCCAAAGTGCGAACCATCACGAACCGGCCCAATAGGGACAAACCAGCGGGAGGGGAGAGAGAGAAGCATGAAACACTTAGATACAAGACACACCGTATGAGGTATGATGGTTAGGATATAATTTGCGCAAAAAAGAAAAAATGTATAGCTCATCCACCGGGGCAGTAAACCCCCACAATGAGCAGCAACCCGGGTGGGCACAGCCGTCACTGCATGCCCACTCCACCAAAAAGCAGGGCGGCCATGCATTAACGGGGCCCCCCACACACACCAAACCAACTAAGGTGCTAAATGCACAACTTGTGTAGGCACTTCAAAAACAAATAAAGACCAAATAGGTTAAAGATCAGAATGAACTGTCTCTGAAGGGGTTACGCCATCATCGTTGATCACGTCTTGTCACAGGTGTAGCCGAGATAGGTGAAGGTCTAGGGGTCACTTTCTGGCGAGCTTCTGGTTCAGCCTCCAAGAGGCCTAGCTTAATGAGTAGTTCTTTCCCCTCAGTGACATTATAGACCACATAAACTGAGCCATTATGTGGGACAGTAAGCTTAAAGGGGAAACCTCATCTGTATCTGATCCGAGCAGCTTGCAGTACTGAAGTGATCTCTTTCACCGATGTTTTTCTAATGTGGCCTGAGATATGTCAGGGAAAATCTGGATCCTATTTCCCTACAACACGGTATTTGAGGTGTTTCTGGAAGCACGCAGAATATATTTTTTGACTAGAAAGTCCTTGAGGCACAAAATCACATCCCTGGGGGGCTTATCAGGGGGTGGCTTGGGGCGCAGGGCTCTGTGGATCCTATCACAAATGAAGGCAGCTCCTGGTCTGTCAGTTAACAGATCCCTGAAGAGCTTTGAAACAGCAGGAAAGAGCTCAGCTATTGATTCAGGAATTCCCCTGAGACGCAGATTATTCCTGCGGTTCCTGTTGTCCAAATCCTCCACCTGAGACTGGAGCAGGTTGTAATTATCAGACAACAGCTCAAAATCTTACCTGAGATCGTTATGAGCTAGTGAGAGTTCATCGTGTTTTGTCTCAAGTAAATCTGTGCAGCAATCTCTTGTGTCAGGGTGTTTGTAGATTTATGAATTTCAGTCTGAATTTTATTAGCCAACTTCTCATAAATGGCTGTAAACCCTGCATTCAAGTCAGCCTTAGTAATATTTTGAGTGTACTCACGATCCCCAGAAAAAGTAGTGGAGAATAAAGGCGGTGAAGAGAACTCTGCAGGCAGCGTGAATTGAGACCGGGCGCCATCTTTGGTCATCTTGGTGACTTCCTTGGTGCGAAGTAAGTAAGTTGTTAAGGAGTGCTGCGGCGGGTGCCCCCGGTGTTTTTAAGCTGACGGCTTGCACGGAGTGCTCCTGCGGGGGTGCGGGAAAAAATAGCTGAAAAACTGTCGATCTGGCCCAGAGGAAGCTGCTTTTCTCTCTCCCCTTCCGGCGGAGCTGAGACACTAGCAGCCGTCCAGCTTCGCGCCGCACATGCGCCCCCTCCTTTTTTTTTTACTGACCGACAGGCCTTGTGTTCTGTCACCGTGGGGGGACCGTGGCTAGGGGTCAGGGGGCCCTTTATGGTTTCTTGCACCGGGGCACTGAAGGTTCTAATAATGCCCTTGACACTGTATTAATGAAGAAAGAACGCACAATCTTAGCGTTAAAGGCCTTCATTTTTTCTCTGTATATTAACTGAAGACAATATTAGCATGCATTGTGATATCAAACACTGTAAGTACAAGTGACATATGGTCAAGGTATTTGCCTATTCTGCCTGACAGGTGTATGTATGCTGTTTATTTCCAAGGCACAATATAGGTGAACATACTTGCTGATATTGTCTTTAATAATATAGAAAGCACACACAATTTTAGTGGTAAAGCCTGTACCTTGAAAGTATCCAGTCTTACTCATACCGTTACGCAATTTCAGTGCAAATAATTTGTTAAGCCAGTACACATGGTTATATATATCACTCATTTCTTCATGACCTTTGGATCTTTCTCAGTATATTCATTGACGACAATATCAGTATGTATTGTGATATCCAGAACTGTGCTATGATGCTGTAGATGGATTTTCTATATTGTGTTTATTGTATGCCATTTACAAAGTATTAGTGGCTTGTGGTCAATGTATATGCCTATTCTGCCTGAAAGGTGTATGTATGCTATTCATTTGCAAGGTTTTTTTCCCATTTAACAAACTTATTCACTTCATCAGTATTAAAATTGCATGCATTTGATTACTTTTACTTATAAATAATCTCGCTTTAGCTTACTTTAAATACAAAACAATCCCTGAAATCACAAAAGATATTTGTGTATTTATGAGAAGGTAAGTAAAAAAAAGGGAGACTAATGCCCCGTACACACGTGCAGATTATCTGAAGACTTTTGTCTGCAGACTTACCAAAACCATATAATATGAGGTCAAACCTAAACACTTTCAATTTGTATGCAATCCGGCAGGCCCTTGCACTATATAGAAAAGGTAAATCTGAAGACAAAAGTCTTCAGATAATCTGCACGTGTGTATGGGGCATAACAGAGAAAGCAGTGGCAATAAACAAGATACACAAAATTAGTATTTATGCAACAAAAGTTTGGTACACTTTAGGGCTAAAGTGGCTTTTTTTATTTTTTTTAATATGTTTATTGGGTTTTTCAGATTGTACAAAAGGACATAAGAAATAAGGGAAAATATTTCATGTTAGCTTAGTTGGCCTACCTGAACATGTAAACACATACTGTAGGTGTAAGAAGTCAGTATATGTCAACAGGTAATAAGCATTTACCAACAGTGTATACTTCTAACATGGAAAATTTCCTATATATTTATATTAAGGTATAAAAGAGTTTTATCGTGGGATAAACATGGGGAGAAAACTGGGTTGAGCTAGAAGCCTGGAGGACTATTAGGTAAACCAGTCAAATATTTAGACCGACTGGTATGTTCACAAATGTAAGAGTACAAATGGTATAAGTAGTATGAGCACTAGTGGGAACATGGAAAACATATACCATAAACCGCAAAACACACAAAAAAACAGACTGCACCCTGGAGTATGTCCAATGAGATATAAGTCCCAGATTAAGGTAATTTTAAGTTGCCCAAAGAATATGTCATGTTTGCTTTGCAATACCACTCCGTATATTGGAAGGAAACCATTAGAGATGGAATTTTTTAGTGTGGAAAAACGTGTGTTCTATGTAGGACTTCCATCTAGAGAAAAAGTGTTTAGTGAGAGTGTAGTCTTGCAATTCAGTATCCAGTTTTTCTTTATACAGAAGATCAGTTGGGTCTCTTTTCACCATAGATGGTGGAGGAGATGTAACTTTTAAAGCTTTCAGAAAGCTTGTTCTAGCTGCCATCAGGAATGTGTGAATCCATTGGAGAGCATAGGTTCTCGGTTGCTCTTTTGACCCTGTTGCATGTTGTTCAAAGCTAAATAGCAGCATGAGAGGGGTTTTGGCTATTTGTATCCCGGTGATGCTTGTAATGAAGTTGATAATTTGCTCCAGAAAGAGTGTGATTGGGGGGCATAGCCAAAAGCAATGAAATAAGGAAGGCTTGTTGGAGCCACATTGGGGACAGGTATGGGGGTGTGGTTGGTCAGGTTTCGAGCTGGAAAAGAAGAAGAACGCCCTATGCATCGACTTAAACAGCGTCTCCTGCCAGGTTTCATTGATTAGTAATTTGTGGATCTTTAGGTAGCCTTCTAGTATTTTATCACCAAGATCTTCCTCTGAAATGTCTTTATTCCATTTTACAGGTAATGCATTTCCTGTTGTTGGGTGGATGTCTGAGATCAAGTGCTTGTATATATCAGAGATAGAGTAGATTTGTTGTTTTACCAGGCGGTCAATGAACAACAGGTTGAATCTTTTATTTCTGTCTGGACAAGTAGATTGAACATTTGTGACAGTTTGATAATAGTAAAAGATGTACAAGTTTGGGAGGTGGAATGTTCATGCAACTTCAGAGAAAGATTTTGAGACCGCGGTGTCTTGGTTGAACAAGAAAGCCATATATAGAAGGCCATTTGTTCGCCAGAGTTCATACGCTCCATGCACTATGCTTTGTGGGAACATGGGATTTCTGTAAATTGGGAGATGTCTGGAAACTAGAGGGGACAACTTGATGATAGTGTCCCTGAGCAGGATGTTGTGTTGAAATATCTCTGGGAGTGATTTCCATTTACTATGTAAAATACCAGGGAGATTATATGGGAGAACAAATTCTGCTTCCAAGGCATGGTTAGTATATAGGTAGAAGAGGTAGATAGTCAATCGAGACAGTATCTAAAGAGGCAAGCTAGTTTATACAATTTGATATTGGGTAGACTGGCGCCTCCCTCACTCTTCGGAAGATGCAGTTTCAATCTCTTTTTTGCCCATAAAAAAGATGTAAAGGCCTTATTTAATGTCTGTATTTCTTTGTGTTTTAGTAAAAGGGGAATGGCCTACAAGAGGGTACAAGAGGCGAGGAAAGCCCACCATCTTTATCAAATGACACCTTCCGAAGAATGACAGCGGCAAGGGCGTCCAGGCTTCTAGTTCTTTTACAATTTTAACAATAAGCCTTGGGGAATTAAGATGGTAAAGGGATAAAGAGGTTCTCTTCCTATCTTGATCCCTAAATATACTATGTGGTGTTTGGCTAGAGAAAAGATGTGATGCATGTGATGCATGCCACTGAGCTAGAACGAGTGAGTGGTAGTATCTCGCTTTTATTATAGTTGACTCGTAGTCCCGAACATAGTCGGAACATATTAAAGTTGGACTTTAATGTGCTTAAATTGGATTTGGGGTTTGATGTGAACAGTAGCAAATCGTCTGCGACTAGCACTCTGCCGATCTCCTGATGACCAATTTTAATGCCATGCAAGGGGGCTGATTCTGCCAGAAACCTAGAAAAAGACTCCAAGGCTAAATTAAATAACAGGGGAGAAAGAGAGCATCCTTGCCTTGTACCTTTGTAGAGAGGGATACTACTGGACAAAATTCTGGAAGTAAAGATCCTTGCTGAGGGGCTGTAATACATTGCACATAGAAATTCTACAAAGCGACCAGCGAAACCTAATTTTTGCAAAACCATAAAAAGCCATTTAAAACGTACATTATTGAATGCCTTTTCGGCATCCAATATAATAATCGCCAAGCCTTCTAGTGGGTGGGATTTGGCATATTATAGTGTCAGAAGGACCTACGGATGATGGAGGTGGCTGATCGGCCTTTGATGAATCTGGCTTGGGCAGGTGAATCAGGGAGGGGGGGGGGGGGATTGTGGCTATTCTAGTTGCTATGATTTTAGAAAGGATTTGTATGTCTACATTTAATAGGGAGATTGGCTTGTATGACCCTGGTAGTGTGGGATCTTTTCCTTTTTTCATCAGAAGCTTAATAAATGCTTGTGTGCCTGTAGGTAGATAGTTACCTCCATCCCACATTTTGTTATACTGTATAAGGAAAGAAGGCTAGGGAGGATAGCATCGCTGGTCGCCTTGTAGAATTTAGTCGAATAGCCATCAGGGCCAGGGGCCCTGAGAGTGGCTAAATATTTTTTCAATCAAAACAACTTTATTGTGTACTGAGACAGAACAGAAGATATACAACAATAAATGGCTGCAAGATGATCAACATAGAATAATCCAGTCCATGAAACATGACACTCAATGCCACCGAACAACAATACAAAGCAATAACGAAGCAATGCATGTACATAAGTAGCAGGCATCCAAACATTACATCAGAGATCATGACGTACAAATAGTGGAAGAATTAAGCCACCTATCCCACACTTTATGATATTTGCCCGGGCAGCCCCTGTTAATATAGATAATTTTCTTATAGGGGAGAGTGCTATTAATTTCACTAATCCACGCTGCCAAGGTAGGCACCACCTGTTGGATCCAATTCCTGGCCAGTAATTTATGTGCCAGGAACAGAGTTTCCTGTAGAAACTGAGCCATGTGCTTGTTGATCTCAACATCTGGAAGGAGTCCCAGTAAGCAGAGTCTGGGGTTGAGTGTCAAAGGCGCACCCATCTGGTCGTGGAGGAACTGGACCACCTGGGCCCAGAACCCACGCGCACGCGGACATTGCCACAATAGATGGTCAAATGTGCCAGTCGACAGCAGGCATTTGGGGCAATGGGACGTCTGGGTGGGCCGGAACTTAGCCATGCGTTCAGGAGTAAGATATGCACGATGTAGGATACAAACATGAGTGAAGCGATCTGACATTTTAGGGGAAGCACATTTGGCACCCATCAGTACATCCTCCCAGTCCTCGTCCAGAACCTCCCCCAGCAAGGGCTCCCATTTGGGCTTCAAGGCGTATGCGGCCTTGGTGGCCGCGGGCGTAAGCAACATTTCATACAGTAGGGCAATCAGCTTACAGTAGTCCGCGCCCATGAGAACCCTAGTCAGGTCTAAGGGTTCCACCACCGGACAGTCCACCGGCAACCGGGCCGTAGCACGTGACTGAGCTGCAGGTAGCGAAAATACATATGAGGCGGGAGGGCAAACTCCTGTTTAAGTTGGCTGTAGGTCTTCACTGCCCCCCGGTGTAACACATGAGAGAGCAGGAAGACACCCCTGGACACCCAAACTCCGGGATCGGGTATCTGCAAAAGTTCAGGCAAAGTTTTATTAAACCACAATGGCGTATCAGCGTGCAAGGCCTCACAGCCCAGTTTCTGCATCGCCAAGTCCCAGACACATCTATAATTATGTAAAAGACCTCCACGCGGTGAGGACCTAAGAGATCCCCTCATCCCCCGTAGGAGGTCGCAGAACGGGTGGGGAACAGAGAAACCAGAGTCCACACAAACCAAAAGATGGCACCTCAGATTGTCCTGTTTATCCAAGTGGTAGAAATGGGATAACTGAGCAGCCAAGTAATACAAAGGGAGATCGGGGACCGCAAGACCACCCAGGGAGGTCGGGAGCCGGATTGTGCGCGAGGACAACTTACGCCTCGCCGATCCCCAAATAAACGAATTCCAGAGGGACTCTAGGACCTTAAAGTAGCGAAGTGGTATATAGACCGGGCAGTGCCACATGACATATAGTATTTTAGGAAGTAAAATCATCTTGAGGAGACCTATCCGCCCCATCACCCCCAGTGGGAGCCTAGCCCATGTCTGAAGTTTAGCCTTGAATAGAGATATGACTGTTTCAATATTGAGGGGAACGTACTCGGAGAGATCACGAGATATATGTACACCCAGGTATTTAACTGCACTGACACGTCGAAGGGGCAGGGAGGCCTGGTCCAGGGTAGGGGGAAAGACATCCACGGGGAGAATCTGAGATTTGTCCTAATTGATACGTAGGCCAGAGAACCTGCCGAAGCGTTCGATGACCCGCAGGGCCGAAGCCAGGGAAGGACCCGCATCAGATAGGTACAGAAGCATATCGTCAGCATACAGGCTAACCTTCTCCACCAGTGGGCCAGCACGAAGTCCCTCAATGCCCGGATGGGATCGAAGTGCCTCCGCCAAGGGCTCCACTGCCAGGGCATAGAGCAGGGGAGAGATGGGACATCCCTGACGGGTGCCTCTAGAGAGAGGAAACACGTCCGTGGTCCAACCATTCGCCAGGACTCGCGCCCGAGGGGCATCATAGAGGATGGTCAACCACTTGATGAAGCGCGGGCCAAAGCCAAAGATACGTAAACAGTGCCATAAGTAATTCCATTCGACAGAATCAAAGGCCTTGGCCGCCTCAAGCGAGACCACCACCCGAGACCCCATCTGATCATGCAAGGCCTGCAAATTCATAAAGAGACGTCTAGTGTTGTAAGCAGTGTTTTTCGTAGGCATAAAACCCGTCTGGTCAGAGTGAATCAGTGTTAGGACAACTTTGTTTAGACAAATGGCCAAAACTTTAGCGAGAATTTTCACATCAGTCTGCAAAAGGGATATGGGTCTATATGACTCAGGCAGGAGAAGGTCCTTCCCAGGCTTCGGGAGTAACACGATGAGGGCCTCGCGCATAGAGTCTGGGAGATCAGCCTCCTCGAAAATAGATTGGTAAAGGGTCACAAGTCTGGGGACAAGGGTAGACGAAAATTGCGCATAAAATTCCACGGGGAGCCCGTCCACGCCCGGGGCCTTACAGCGAGCGAAACTAGCAATAGCCCCCTGCACCTCCTCAGTGGAGAGGGAGCCTCAAGGGCCTCCACCTGGGCCGCCGACAACTGAGGGAGGGACAGGTCAGCTAGCAGCTCGTCCAACTCAGGGGCCTCATATGTCACTTTAGATGAATAAGTGTCACGAAAAAACGACGCAAACATGCCGGCAACCCTGGCAGCGTCAGTAACCAGGGAGCCGTCTGGGGCAGCGAGGGAGATGACCACTGGGGGGCGGGCTTTGAGGTGTGCCAGGTATGCCAAAAGCCTACCCGGGCGTTCCCCTTGTTCGAATATCCGCTGTTTGGCAAAAAACAGTTTATGTCTAGCCCTTTCGTAGCTAAGCTGCTCAGCCACCCGCGTCTGCAGTTTAAGGCTAGCAAGCGCATCAGGAGTCGGTGCGAGAGCATATTGATCCTCCATAGAGGCCAAGTCCTCCAGCACCTGGGCGTAAGAGGCTCTAGATTGATGTTTAAATTTAGAGATAACATGGGAGAGATTGAGCCTCACGTGGGACTTAAACGCATCCCACACTGTCAGGACATCCGAGGTGCCATCATTAGTGGTGAAAAACAAATCCCACTCTGTTCCGAGAGATTCAGTGTCCGGGACTATACCGATCCAGTTACTGCGTGGCGGCCTGGACAAAACATCCAGGACCACCCAGTAAGGGGCGTGGTCAGATAAAATGCCCGGGCAAAATCCCACCGCCCGCAGTTGAGGAGCAAGCTGTGGAGAAACAAAAATATAATCAATACGAGACATGGTGGCATGGGCCGCAGAGAAACAGGAGTAAGCCCTCTTAGTGGGATATAGGTGGCGCCAGGTGTCAACCAGTGAGAACTGTGCCATAACCCGACCAAAGCGGGTCAGACCGCCCGAAGGCCAGGCAGGGGGGCAGAGCTCACACTATCCAGCTCGGGGTCAACAGTCATCTTAAAATCTCCCAACCATATAACAGGCACAGAGGGGTGGCGTGCAATAAAATCAAAACCAGCCCCAAGGGCAGCCCCAGTAAATGGGGGGGGGGGGCACATAGTAGGCCAATAACAAGATAGGAGATCCTGCCAGTGTGGCACATAAAAGAACATAGCGACCCTGAGGGTCGGTCTCCACCGAACAAATGGCAAAGGGAAGGGACTTAGCGACCAGCACCGAGACTCCTCGGGAATAGGAACTATACGTGGTATGATAAGTCCACCCCATCCAAGGCTTCCATAAAGCGCGAACCAGGGAGCCAGTGGCATGGGTTTCAGTTAAAACATTAATATCCGCAGACTGAGCTTTCAAAAAAGTGAAGCCGTGCGCTTAATTTTGTCCCTAGTTCTACGAACATTCCAAACTTATAATTTTAATGGGGCCATGGGAGTAGGTAAAAAAATGGTATAAGGATATATAGCGTCAGTGGAGACCAAGCCTGCAGGGAGGCACAGACAGGAATATACCAGGAAAACATATGAAGGAGGCAGCATTGTAAAATCATGAAAGGCAGCACACAACAAACAGTCTTCAAAAATACAACCCTAACCCACCCAGCTCTACACTGACCCCAACCTGTGTGAGCATATAACCCCGAACAGAAAAACCCAACAGTACCCGTATTGGAGCGGAAGGTGCACCAGCTGCAGTGGAGACCCCTAAAGGGCCAGTACACACGCAGCTGGGGTATCAGGCTTAGCAGAGCAAGGAACACAAACATAGAAGCAATACGGGCATAGTGTAACATGGGGGCAAGCGTTCTCTGAAGACCAAGAGAGTTCTTGCAGCATTGCCAGCAGGCAGCCCCCACAAGACAGGTCATCCGGGGGGGCCGAGCTGGTGAAGCAGAGTGGATGGAGAGCATACGGCAGTCTGTGAAAAGTTCAACATAGTAATCATGGAATGGGTAGACGGTGTCCAGAACAAGGGGGGAAGGGGGGCAAAGGTATCACAAAGGGAATAGATCTGCTGCAGTCATACACATCCCAAGCAGGGATGGATGGAGCAAGGGACCAGGGTCAGCAGCCGCAGGGAGGCAACGCCATGCCCAGGTGACATAGAAGGCGATCAAGGGCAGCGAGGCGGGCACAATAGGTATGTAGGCTGTGGGCAAATGTGTACTCACTCACTATGCAGGCCTCAATCTGTCCAGCCACGCCACAGCCTCCTCAGGATCTTCAAAAAAGTGCACCCGATCCTCGCCCACCACACGGAGCCTAGCTGGGAACAACATGGCGTATTTCAAGTTTCGGGCGCGCAACCTCCGTTTGATGTCTGTAAACTTGCCTCTGCGACGCTGGACCTCTGCGGAAAAGTCCGGGAACGCGAGCACCTGGTTGTTAAGGTGGGGGATATTGCCCTTATCCCGAGCCAAGTGAAGAATAGCATCCCGGTCCCGGTAATTAAGGAATTTGGCTATGAACACCCTGGCAGGCGCCCCCGGGGGCGGCGGTTTGGATGGCACCCGATGAGCCCGCTCAACGACAAAGGACTGGGAGAAGGCGTCTCGGCCATAGGTGGTCACCAGGAGATCCTCAAGGAACGTGGCAGGAGAGGCCCCCTCAGCGTCCTCAGGCAAGCCCACAAAGCGCAAGTTATTGCGGCGCATGCGATTCTCCAGATTGTCCTGTTTAGAGAGCATCTGGGCAATATGGCGTTCCGCCTGATCGGAGGAGGCCTGCAAAGGGGGGACTGCGTCCTCCACATGGCCCAGGCGGCGCTCAGTCTCGGACACCTGGTCCCGGAGCTTCTGGAAGTCCTGACGGATGAGGGACACATCTATCTTCACCTCCTCGATGCGAGCCGTCAGGGTCGCCTGACATGTGGAGATGGCATCCAGCACTTGCGCCAGGTCAGCCGCGGAAGCAGCCGGCGAGGAGGATGGGGCCGCGCCATTTTCCGGCGGGGCCTCCTTGTCCTTGTGCCAGAATTTGTCCAGCTTTGCAGCGGCTTCGGACTTCTGCCGGGGGGGAGACATGCCGCCACACGATCCAGGGGCAAACAGGAGTCGGGATTAGGTAAGTTCTGGACCCAACGATGGAGCAGGATAGCGAAATCAGGATAGTGCCGGCAGAGCTCTCGGTCAGTGCGACTTACTCCATTGCTCTTCAGGCCACGCCCCCCTGGCTAAATATTTAAAGGTCTGAATTACTTTATTAGAGGAGATAGGTGCATTAAGGTTGTCTAATGTTGAAACAGGAACATTAGCGAGGTTCAAGTTATCTAGAAAAGCTTGGACCAGGTTTATATCAATGGGATCCTCTGTGTATAAATTTTACAATTCTTAATATTTCTTTTGGGGAATTAGTGCTTTGTCCAGCAGTATCCTTCATGTTTAAATGTGAGTCTGTTTATGGGGTTCCTTGCTTAGCCAAGCTAATAATTTCCCTGTTTTTTTTACCAAATTCATGGAGCGGTAAATCAAGGCGAGATTGTTTGATTTGTTCTTGCTGTTCAGCCCAGTGATTGAAGCATCGCTTGGCCTCATGCCATGTTCACCTATGTTCCGTAGTATCAGAGTTTTCAAGGTCTAGTGGGGCATTACAGGGCTTTTTACAGGCCTGCTTATAATTTTGGAGGGAAGATCTTTTAAATGTAGCGACATAAGCTATTATTTTGCCTCGGAGATAGGCTTTAGCGGCTTCCCATTATAGATTAGGTTGATTGGCATGTGCCTTATCATAGGACTCGTACTCATCCCATGCCATCCGTATCATGTGCAGAAAATATGCGTTACGAGCTAGATAAATGGGAAATCTCCAAATCCTAGCTGAAGTATGGGGTAATGGCTCAGCCATAGTTATAGAGATAGGTGCGTGGTCCAATATGACTATCTCATGGAGAGTCGTGTTACGGATAATAGGAAGAACTTCGGGAAAACAGAAAAAATAGTCCAGTCTCATTAAGGAGTCTTGGGAGTGAGAGTAAAATGTCTATTTCCTATCGGTTGGATGTGCTAGGCGCCATGCATCATCCATGTTGATGGCTGAAATTATCTGTGAGGGGGTCATCAGTGGAGGGCCATGTTGTGTCTGACTGAGGTCTAGGACATCTACGGGATCTTCGGTCTTCTTTAGTGTTCATTACTGTATTAAAGTCACCCCCAATAACATGTAGTGGTTGGAGAGTCTGCATGATCCATGAGGGAGCATTGGTGAAAATTGTTTTACCTGGAGAGTTGGGAGCATATATATATTAGTAAGTTGAATAATGAGGGGCGTTAGTTGTAAGCGTATAGAGATCTTATGGCCTGTTTCATCGCTATCTACTGATGTGATGGTGTAGGGGAGATTTTTAGGACTCATGCTTTCCTACCTACTGCTGGGGATCCTACAATTTCTCCCACCCAGCTTTTCTTTATACGGTGAAAATCCTCTAATGCCAAGTGGGTTTCCTGGAGTAGAGCCACGTCTGCCTTAAGACGTTTCAATTGGTGCAGTACTTGCATACTTTTGTTAGGAGAACGGAGTCCCTTAACATTCCAGGAAATGTTCACCATATTGAGGAAAGAGGATCTTGTGGTTTTATAGAGTGGATATTTAACCAATCATAGGGCCATGCTCTTTGGTAGCTTAGGACTTATTTTGGACTATAAGATAGAGTAGGTGCGATAGGGACTCAGGTGCATGAGTCAAGTGTAGCACTACTCCCAATGGAGATGCTGAGTGTGGGTACCCCTGGATTACCGCTAGCAACAACAGTACCTTTAAGCAGGTTTTCAAGTGTGAGCATCTCAGACAAGAACCAGTCCAGTTTATTTGGTTTTTAGGGTTTATTTGAGAATGTGGACGGGAGAAGGGAGAAGTGGGATACTCCAACAACTGAACTATGCAAAATTAGGCAGGGACTCTGAAAAATGCTGCTTGGCGCTTCCTTGATGCTGGTTAACGATGACTGATGCTGGTTAACGCTGACTGATGCTGGCCTCAGCTAGACCAGATACTGGACTTCACCACTGTGGAAAATTATTTTAAGCTCCCTGAGGTACTCTTTCCTGAGGTAGCTGACTGGTAGTGAGGACTGTACTGCTGAAACACTTCAGGGCCCTCACTGGCGCCCTCTTTATCCCCTATTTTTCAGGCCTTCACTACTTGGCACCCCCTTTACTGTGCACTCCCGGTTTGCTGGCTCCTGGGTCTCCCTTGACCTCTCTGGAGTGGTCCCCTTTCCTAGGCAGACCCCTGGGCAGATCTTGAGTACTCATGACACTGTTTTTCCTGAAGATCTCTGCCCAGCAGCTCCACACGGTCAGCAACTCTGGATCCTCTGCAGCCCAGCTAAAACTCTGGTCCCTAGGCCGACTGCCTGGACCAAAGGGTGGTAATAAACAGCGCATACTCAGACTGGTCTGAGGTAGTAAGCGGGGTGCCCCAGGGCTCAGTCCTGGGACCAACCTTGTTCAATTTATTCATAAACAGCATTGAGGACGGGATCAGTAGTTCGTTATCAGTTTTTGCAGATGACACAAAATTGTCCAGGGCAATAACTGCACAGCATGAAGCAGATATCCTACAGAATGACCTGGACAAAATAACGGAGTGGGCAACGACATGGCAAATGAGGTTTAACTTGGAGAAGTAAAAGGTTTTGCACTTGGGGACTAAAAACATAAAAACACAATACATGTTAGGAGGGGAACCCTTGAGGGAATCAAAAATGGAGAAAATTCTGGGAGTCTTGGTTGATGATAGATTAGGCAACACCATGCAATGTCAAGCGGCTGCTGCCAAAGCCAGCAGATTATTAACATGCATAAAAAAAGGGATGTATTCCAGAGATAAGACTATAATCCTTCCACTTTATAAAACTCTGGTCCGACCGCATCTGGAGTATTCTGTCCAGTTCTGGTCGCCAGTCCTCAGGAGGGATGTGTTGGAGCTGGAGAGAGTCCAGAGAAGGGCAGCTAAACTGATTAGGGGATTGGAGGACCTTGACTATGAAGAGCGTCTGCAATCGCTCGATTTATTCTCCCTGGAGAAGAGATGTCGGAGGGGGGACATGATAGCAATTTATAAATATCTTAATGGGGATCCCAGCTTAGAAAAAAAGCTGTTCATTCAAAGGGATTGCATGAGGACTCGAGGACATACAATGCGATTAGAGGAGAAGCGTTTTAACCTCAGGCAACGAGGGGGGTTCTTTACTGTTAGGGCTACAAGATTGTGGAATTCTCTACCACAAGAGGTGGTTTCTGCGGGTAGTATGGTGGCTTTCAAAAGACTCTTAGTCTTACATCTCAAGGATCAGAACATTAAGGGCTATGTGAGATGATTACAGCCACACACACCTACACAGGTTGAACTGGATGGACTATTGTCTTTATTCAACCTCACCTACTATATGTAACTATGTATGTAACTATGTAACCTTCTCACTTTGACAGGAGGAGAGACAGCCATCACCTCCTCCTGGAACTGATGTTCCCGCCAAAAGACACTCTGTCACATGCTCCCCAAAGATTTATTCCCAATCCCAGGGTGCACTGCGGCAAACCCCGCCTACTGGGACAGTCAAAAGGCTTCCTCTAGCCTTTTGGATTGCTTCCCCAGCTCTTTGCGTTACTGTGGGATGCCCTGTTTGACAGCCTTTTCCACTGCCTCATTGATAGTGGGGTTAAGGAGGGCTGCTACAGCCTCCGCTATACCGAGGTGTAAAAATTCCTCCCCAGGGACCGAGGGAGTTGCTTGGACATGGGGCGTCCACCATGCTGGTGTCCGAGCCCTGCTTCGTGTTGCAGAGAGGCTGGGGAGAGGGATGAGGCTGCGGGCGAGATCGCTCCAGGAAACAATCTATCCACTTCAGGGTGGTACTAGCAGCTGAATCATCGGCTTGGATGTCCCAATGTTGGCTTTGTATGCTGATTTTTTTTAGGGGCTTAGCGGGAATACTAGTGTCTCACCTCTCCACCAAGTGGTGCTAGAACTGGAAGCCTTAAAGTGGCATTTTAGTGTTTGGTGATTTCCTTATTAGAAAAGTAATGACATTGAAAAGAATATAAAATTATAAAATGTTATACATTTATAAAATTATAAAATATAAGATATCACCTCCTACTTAGCTACCTTGGCTCCTTAGCATAAATTGAATGGAGACCATTCTCACCCATCAGTGGCATCACTAGGGGGTGTGGACTGCTCCCGAGTGAAACCTGCCAGATGGGTGACACCTATGGGCAGCAGCACTGCACCCCTACACTGATCTGAGTCTCTCACCAGCTGTCTCCCTGTCTCACACAGTGGACCGAAGCCACCTTTCCCTCCTAGTGGTTTACATCTACATAGGAGAAGGAACACTGCTGTGCATGTTCTGCGCTGATTTGAGGTATGTACATTGTAATGTAGATGGACAGAGGAGGAGGACAGTGACCAGGAAGGGGGGCACATTAAAACAAAAAAAAGATGGGGGAGTGATTGGGAGGCTTAGGAGGACATGTGCTGTGGGGCACTATGGGAGGGGAGAGGAAGATCATATGCTAGAAATGGGGATTGGATTTGAAATCCAACTCTACAAAAGAGCACAAGCCCTCTCCCCCCTTAGCGCCCCCCCCCCCCCCAGCACATATCCAAACCTTCATCTCCCTACTAGCACAAGTGAAGAGGGGGTCTGCACTGAGGGGGGTCCTTACTGATGAAATGGGGTCTGCATTGATGGAGAGGGGTCTATACTGATGGAAGGGGGTCTGTACAGAGGGGGGGTCTGCACTGATGGAGAGGGGTCTGTACTGAGGGGGGTCAGCACTGAGGGAGAGGAGTCTGTATTGAGGGGGGTCTGCACTGATGGGGGGGTCTACACTGATGTTGGGGTCTGCACTAATGGAGGGGGTCTGCACTGATAGAGAGGGGTCTGTACTGAGGGGGGGTCTGCACTGATGGAGAGGAGTCTGTACTGAGGGGGGTCTGCACTGATGGAGGGGGACTGCACTGATGGAGGGGGTCTGTACTGATGAAGTGGGGTCTATACTGATGGAGGAGGGTCTGCACTGAGAGGAGAGGGTCTGTACTGATGGAGAGGGGTCTATGCTGAGGGGGGAGGTCTGCACTGATGAGGGGGTATGTATTGATGGAGCGGGGTCTTTACTGATGGAAGGGGGTCTACACTGATGGAGGGTGCACTGAGGGGGGAAGGTCTGCATTGATGGATGGGGGTCTGTACTGAGGGGGGTCTATACTGATGGAGGGGGGTCTGTACTGAGGGGGGGTCTATACTGTGGGAGTGGGTCTGTACTTAGTGGGGGGGGTTTCTATACTGAGGGAGGTCTGTACTTAGTGGAGGGGGTGTGTTCTGAGAGAGGGGGGTCTCTACTTAGTGGGGGAGGTCTATATTGAGGGAGGGGGGTCTATACTGATGGAAGGGGGATCTTCCCTGATGGAGGGGGGTATGCACTGATGGAGGGGGTCTGTACTGATGGAGGGGGTTCTGCACTGAGGGAGGAGGGTTTGCACTGATGGGAGGGGGGTCTGTTCTAATTGAGAGGGGTCTATACTGATGGAAGGGGGAGGTCTGCACTGATGGAGAGGGGTCTGCACAGAGGGGGATCTGTACTGGGAGGAAGTGGGGTCTTTACTGTTAGTGAGGGGTCTGTACTGATGGAAGGGGAAGTCTATACTGAGGGGGGTCTGCACTGAGGGAGGCGGTTCTGCACTAGTGAAGAGTCTGCACTGAGGGGGGTCTATACTAATAAAGGGGGGTATGCACTGAGGGGAGGGGGTCTATACTGATGGAGGGGGTTCTGCACTGATGGAGGGGGGTCTTCACTGATGGAGAGGGTTTAGTACTGAGGGAGAGGGGTCTATAGTGTGGGAGGCGGTTCTGTACTTAGTTCTTAGTCGGGGGTTCTATACTGAGGTAGCCGGGTTTCTACTGATGAAGGGGGATCTGTACTAATGGAGGGGGGTCTGTACTCATGGGGACGGGTCTGTACTGAAGGAAAGGGGTCTGTACTGAGGAAGAGGGGTCTATAGTGCGGGAGGGGGGTCTGTACTTAGTGAGGAGGGTCTTTACTGAGGAAGGGGGATCTATACTGTGGGAGGGGGTCTATACTTAGTTCTTAGTTAGGGGGTCTATACTGAGAGAGGGGGGTCTGCACTGATGGAGGGGGGTCTGCACTCAGTGGAAGGGGTTTGTACAGATGGATAGGGGGCTGTACTGATGGAGGGGGGTCAACACTTAGTGGGGGGTCTCTACTGGGGAGGGAGGGTCTGTACTTAGTGGAGGGGGTCTATACTGAGGGAGGGGGGTCTGTACTGAGGGGGGATTATAGTTGGTGGAGGGGTGACACAATAGAGGGGTGACACAATATTTTTTCTGCAGCAGGTGACACCAACCCCAGTGATGCCACTGTCACCATGCTTAGTTGCTTCAGCTCAGTAAGGGGAATATGCAATGTGCTTTTTAGTTAAGAAATATGCAACATGTCAAATCAACTGCATGACTTGATTGTACCTGCAATCAGGTAATCTGAACATATGATCTCTGTTTAACAGCACCAAATTAATTTATTACCCGCTTTAGTAAATTAACATTTTTATGCAAAATCCATCACCAAATATATTACACTATAATTCTTTACCACCTTTCATAAAAAACTTCCTTTTCTGTTAAACACATACACACTGTTGAAAACTCTCCAAAAATCTGTGCAGTTGGCATATTATGGAATAGTTTAAAAGTAGCGTAAATTGCTTCATGCTCCAACTCCCACAATCAATTCTCTAAGAGTGAGCATTGCTATATTTTAATGTCACCAAAAAACAAAATGTAGCTAAATACCTTATTTTATTATGTTTTGATGTGGTCACAGGACTGCTGCGTTTCCCATTATCCCTTTTCCTATCTGAACAGTTGGCGGGAACTCAGGATGCGTTGCCATCACAACAGGAAGACATCTCTTCCTGTGATCAAATATGATGAGGCTAGGGTGGGGGGGAGAGCTTTTAATGCTGACCCGCACAAGGCATTGTTGGAACTTAACCTGTACAGTGGTTTCAGCAGTGGGTAAAAAAAGTTGTTGGCCCTCTGTCGAAAAACCCTGTGAAAGGCAAAAACTGTCAGGAATGAATGGAAATTTTACATGGATGTAAATACAAAAAAAAATGAAAGGCTGGCATCAGTGAACGTGCACTGTACCATTTTTAAGCCATGTTGATTTTTATATTAGCCTGAAGATATCAGTGACTAGCCTCAGGTGAAACACAGGTATGAAACAAATCCACCTACATAAGTTGTACCTGTTTATCCCCAGCCATCTCTTCTCTGTCCCCATTTAAAGTCCAGAATTTACACAGCTTTTCTGGGCTTCAGAAGGCAGGGGCAGGGATCTGATGTCACACACTGAAAAATTCATAGAGGAGTGTAATCTGAGACCTGAGAGAATGGACACACCCCTTCTACACAATTTCATAGGGAAATATGTGTACAGCTGAGGCTATCAATCACAGGCTATATGTTAGAGGCCCCTCACCATCCCCGTGATTACTTGAAGTTGGCACAACCTGTCAGAAATGACTCATGCAGATAGCAGAGGATTGAGAGAGCAGACAGAAATCATACTTTGCTTTAAATTATGGCAAGTACATGCAGTAGAAGGATATGCTTTGTTTATTTTTTATGTCAGGTTTACAACCATATTACCTCTGTCTGTGATGTGCCTTTCCTTAATAAATCTTAGCTACTTAGTTACTGAAACACAAATAGCAGCAAATACTCACATTACAAAGTGCAGTGTCTAGACTTCAGTCACTGGTAACAAGTGTATTCATTGCTCATAACCGAGGATTAGTGAATGAATGTTAGACATCAGTCTCCTATGATAGTCTGCATGGGGATAATAGCTCATACCCTTAGCTAGCCTAGAACAAGGTGGATAAGTCAAACTCAATTTTTCCAAGTGTTACATACCACTTTCCTTGGTGGTAAACCACACTTCAAACGTTTGTTATACAGTACTCGAAAGCCAGTAAATTAACTCACAATACCCCTCATGATTCTCTGTCTTACAGAGGTAGAAACAGCATCTCCACAATAGTCAAACAGAAAATACATATTCTCACAGGTGTATAGTACTAGTTGCCATTTTTTTTCCCGGAACACTCATTTGCAGATCCACCATGTTAGGGTTGTCCAAATAATGATTCAGGGTGTCATTAAGTAAACAACAGTTATGTTATGATGTCCCCCAAAAGGGGGCTAATATGACAGTCAACTTACAAGAGTTCATTGGGAGAGGTTATATCATCTGACAACTAAAACTCCTTGCAAGAGTTCAATAAAGCGTACCTCTAGCTAAAATAAGTGCCAATAGACACCTATTAAGCAAACATCATATCTGTGGCTATGTTCACACTGTTCTGAAATGAAAGTAGCATGACTTTCGATCTGACTTTTCCCTGCAACTTCAGTCCAACTTTGGTCTGACTTAATGTGACTTTTTCACTCTATGGCATTGAAATCATATTAACAGGTTCCCACCCGTCCGCTGCACATTTACTGCGGCAAGCTGGATCTCCTGCGTGAACCGACGTAGCCCAACGTTGGTCGCGCGGGTGGTGCTGGGGGGCAGGCGCGTGCCACTGGCAGCGTGCTCCTGCCCCCACTAGGCAGCGGGAATGCTGATCCAAGGAACCGGCGGCTGCGACTGCCGCTGGGCACCCGCGATCACTCCCCGCTGACAGAGAAGGACGGTCAGCTGTTGTAAACACAGCTGGCTGTTTTTCTCTTTGAAATGATCACAGAGCGCCTGTGATCCTTCTATTTAGGGTCACGGGTCTCTGTGGTCATTTCACAAGCCCATCCTCCCCACAGTTAGTAAACACTCCCCTAGGCTCACCCTTAACCCTTTGATCACCCTTAGGTGTGACCGGGGCCTAAATCTGCCTTAAAAGTTGATACAGAAAAATGGTAACTTTAATTATTAGGAAACCATAGTAAAAGAAATGACTAAACAAGAACCAAATTACCATGTGCTGCACACGCTTCATAAAGTAAAAAAAATGCTGTAAATGATCCAAATCCTTCTTCATTTGTGCCTCTTGTGCCTCACACTGCCCCATCCCCTCTTAGAGACGGCATCTCACCATAAAAGGGTTTCACATCAGAGGCAGTGTTGTCAATCCAGAAAGCGGCAGGCAGGACAAGGCATGGCCAGCTTCTGATTGACAAACTACAGACTTTTGAATCAGCAGTGACAATTCTGATAGGCACAACCTCTGTAACTTTTTTTTATACCACTAAAGTACAGGCAGGCACAGTCTACTTAAAAATAGCAATGCTGCTCTGAGTTCAGGAGCAGGGCAACATCATTGCCACAACATCAAAGGAAACTGCATTAGGTGGACTTCACTGGCAAGCTCAACTGGTATTTGTGGGATTTATTTTTTTAGGAGACCAAAGTTGGCTATAGACTAGTATATTTTCAAATGAACATCCATATGGATATAATGGACATTTACACGAATATTAGTATAAACATTCATATGAAAATTCTTTGTACGTTGGATGACTGGACAAATCAAAAAGTACTTTTCGTTTTCTTTTGTACCTCTACCCCTGGAAGAGCCACTTGGTTCCATGTGTCCTCTATTCTGCCATGACTGCCATAGACCACAAGCAACTTGAGAATTAAAAAGATGAATGTATTGTTGAAGGCTTAGCAAATGCAATGAAAAGAACATATGAACAGGACAGCAGAATATGTTGAAGTAACTGACAGCTAGGTTAGCCTCACCTATCGCTATTAACTTTCACCTTAGTAAGGCTAAGCCCCTATACACTAGTCCACACAGTATAAGTAGGAATAGAATCAACCACGAAGGCATACATGGCATAAAAGAAACCTTACTGTAACTCTCAGCAATAGCTAACCAAAAATTGTCCTTGAGTGCCCTCTGCCCCTTAGTAAGTGGGGTACTTGTTCCTAAAAAAAGGGGATGCCCCTGGAGATGATTGCAATATACCTGGTGCCAAACTATTAGTGTTAGTCAAATTTCATTGGGGCCCTTCTGTAGGTAGTGGACATCTAGCTATCTCTTTAAAGGATGGCTGATGGGCTGCTAGATAAGGGACAGTCTCAGTTGGCATTAACTGTGGACAGCAAGGGCTCAAACTTGGTAGCTCTACCCACCACTTCAAGTATGCAACAGATCAGATCCAGTACACTTAGTGAGCATCTTTCCCACAAGTCTCAGTCCTTGCGATCAGTTCCGTTTAAGGCTCAGTCTTTCAGCTCTGGTCCCAGCTCAGCAAACAATTTCTCTGCACCTCAGGCACCCATGGGCACAGCAAAGTCATCAGATCTCTGCACGAGCTCTGTCCTAGATCACGCACTGCACAGATCTCAGCAGCATGTCTGCACTGTCCCGTTCCCCATGCTCGTCCACCCTGGTCTCTCTAGTCCCTTGTTCTCATCAACATGGGGAAAATGTGATTTAGGGTGGCACCCACCCCCACATGTTGAGGGCATGTGGCCTGGTATGGTTCAGGAGGGAGCCACCCTCCCCCCTTTCCTGGCCTGCCAGGCTGCATGCTCAGATAAAGGTCTGGTATGGATTATGAGGGGGACACCACACTGCTTTTTTTTTTTGTTAAATAGCCGGGCCAGCAATTGCAACCATTAGTCAGTTTTAATTTGTGATTTGTTTTTTGCATGCTACAGACGTGTAATTTTACGGGCAGACTAAGAGGACCTCCTAGGCACTATATTTAAAGGAAATTTAAATTTTTATTGTTTCACTTTAAGTGGGGTTTTCACTTTAAAATAATAAAAATGAAAAATTCCTGTAGCGTATATAGAACATGCTGCAGCAAAAATTACATTTCTAAAGAAAAAAAAAGATAAAACTGCATGGGGTCCCCCAAAATCTATACCAGACCCTTATCCAAGCATGCAGCCTGGCAGGCCAGGAAAGGGGGGGTGAGCGCCCCCCTCCTGAACCATAGCAGGCTAAATGCCCTCAACGGGGGGGGGGGGGGTGCTCTGGGACTATGTGAATGTGAATGAAATACAGGGTTCCCCTATCCATTTACCAAAAATGCGTAAAAAAGTGAATAAAGATAGTAAGCAAGTTTTTGACAATTGGCCCGCCGGACTACCAAACCCGAAAAAAAAAAAAAAAAAACCTCTGGCCTTGTCGAACACTCCCTGTGGACTGCTAGCTCCTCGTCTGATATTTCTTATATACAGTATCTCACAAAAGTAAGTACACCGCTCACATTTTTGTAAAAAATGTATTATATATTTTCGTGTGACAACACGGAAGAAATGACACTTTGCTACTCAAAATAACTCAACACACAGCGATTACATAGTTACATAGTTACATAGTTAGTGAGGTTGAAAAACTACACCAGTCCATCGAGTTCAACCTATGATGTGTGTGTTTGCTGTTAACCGTACATTGTATACCCAGCTATGTTGTGGTCTTTAAGGTGCCCATCTAATAGTTTTTTGAAACTATCAATGCTCCCTGCTGATACGACTGTGTGCGAGAATTCCTTATCCTTACTGCTCTCACAGTGAAGAAACCCCTGCGTATTTTAAGGTTCCTTTCCTCTAGTTTTAGTGAGTGGCCACGTGTCTTATTGTATTTCCTTTCTCTGAATAAGTTTTTCCATATGCTAGGGTTGCCAGTACAATATTTGTACATTGATATCATATCCCCCCTCAATCGTCTCTTCTCCAGAGAGAATAAGTTCAGTGCTTGTAGTCTTTCCTCATAGCTGATGTCCTCCATTCCCCTAATTATTTTTGTTGCCCTTCTCTGGACTTTCTCCAGTTCCAGCACATCCTTCCTGAGGACCGGTGCCCAGAACTGGACAGCATACTCCAGATGTGGCCGGACCAGAGTCTTGTAGAGTGGGAGAATAATCTCTTTATTTCTGGAGTGAATCCCCTTTTTTATACATCCCAGTATTCTGTTGGCTTTGCTTGCAGCGGCTTGGCATCGCATGCCACTGCCAAGCCTGTTGTCTACCAGTACCCCCAGGTTTTTTTCCATCCTAGACTCACCCAGAGCTCCCCCCCCCCCCCCCGTGAATAGCTTGCTTTCTGGTTTCTGGCACTGGCATTACTTTACTTTACATTTTTCAACATTAAACCTCATCTGCCATGTAGTTGCCCACCCCATAATTTTGTTCAGGTCCGCTTGTAAGGTTTCCACATCCTGCCCAGAAGATATTGGCATGTTAGTTTAGTATCATCCACAAATACTGAGATTTTACTAGATATCCCCTCCTCTGGGGGGATTAATGTATAAACCCCTGGCAACACCAAATTTACCACACCTGCTCCCCATTCACACCTGAGACCTTGTAACACTAACAAGTCACATGACATTGGGGAGGGAAAATGGCTAATTAGGCCCAATTTGGACATATTCAGTTAGGGATGTACTCACTTTGGTGCCAGCGGTTTAGACAATAATGGCTGCGTGTTGAGTTATTTTGAGGGGACAGCAAATATACCCTGTTATACAAACTGTACACTCACTACTTTAAATTGTAGCAGAGTGTAATTTCTTTAGTGTTTTCACATGAAAAGATATAATAAAATATTTACAAAAATGTAAGGGGTGTACTCACTTTTGTGAGATACTGTAGGTACCCGCCCCACTGTGATGTCATTGACCCACCATGCCCTGGTCGGTCACCTGGTGTTGTCATCGGGTGACTTTGCCCCTTAGCTATTTAAGAAATTTCAGATGGTTCACGGGGGAGCATTCAACAAGGCCGGAGTTTTTTTTTATTTTTTCTTGGGGAAAAGACCCTTGTTCCTATCAACAAGGGGAAAAGGTGCTTTGGGTTGGGGGGGCAGAGGCCCAAATACTCCCCCCCATGTTGAGGGCATGTGGCCTGGTATGGCTCAGGTCACGCGCTCGTTCCCCCCCCCCCCCCCCTCTTTCCTGGGCTGCATGCTTGGATAAGGGTCTGGTATGGATTTTGGGGGGAACCAAACACCTTTTTTTTCAGAATTTTCTATTGCTGGCATTGTGTTGTTTACATTGGGGAAGTCAGCTGACAGCTGAGGACTCATCGGTTGATAAGGATGTGGCGCCTGGCTTACCGGGCTGCTGCTTAACAAACAGCTATTCTTCACAAAGATCATTTTTAGACGATCCGAGTTCTAATCGTTCTTAAAATTTCGACTAACTTCACTAACCAAAAATTTGTTCGAATTTGTATTTGTACCAAAGTAAAGTGCACATGTCTAGTAAATATTGTGATATGGAAGTGGATATTGCGCCCAACAATCAAATCTCATAGTAAGGTGCTACAGTGCATTAAAGTGATGATGTATCACAAATAGAAACTGCATTTATAGACAAACCTACTCAGTTCATAGATGAATAAATAAATGAATGAATGATTAAAATAGTCCTTCTTATGGTGAATAAATAAATGAATAAAGTCCTTAAAGTGCTCGGTGCAAACTAGTGTCTCAGCAGCAAACTTGGACTTGATGAGAAAACCTTCACCAATCAACCTCCACCCAGTGCTCAGATTAAATACTTCTTACCAGAAGAAGTTGACCCCTTAATTACAGGGGGTCACAACCAGCATATGTCTCCACAAGGGCTCCGGGTTATCCTCAACACTGTCTCCACATCATGCAGATAATAAACCAGTTGCCATAGGAAGCTCCGGGGCTCCGGACATCACAATGCAAAATAAAGGAAACTTCAATAGTGTAATACCGTCAGATATTAAGGGTTTAATAAATAAGATTGCACTTACTCCATAGCGATATAAAAACGCCTTATGGTACAATTCACTCGGCTGGTCAGGTGGATGGGACGCCGCTTCTCCATCTGCGCTCCACCACACCGGAACTCTACGGTCCCCTGATGACGTCAGCACACCTGACGAAACGTGCGTCGGGAGCGAGAGACCATAGAGTTCCGGTGTGGTGGAGCGCAGATGCGGAAGCGGCGTCCCATCCACCTGACCAGCCGAGTGAATTGTACCATAAGGCGTTTTTATATTGCTATGGAGTAAGTGCAATCTTATTTATCAAACCCTTAATATCTGACGGTATTACACTATTGGAGTTTCCTTTATTTTGCATTGTGATGTCCGGAGCCCCGGAGCTTCCTATGGCAACTGGTTTATTATCTGCATGATGTGGAGACAGTGTTGAGGATAACCCGGAGCCCTTGTGGAGACATATGCTGGTTGTGACCCCCTGTAATTAAGGGGTCAACTTCTTCTGGTAAGAAGTATTTAATCTGAGCATGTTGTAAAATCTTAATGCTGGAATTTTTAGCACTAATAGGTAAAGCGGCAAAACTAGGATCAGTCATCATATTGGGGGACTTCAATTATCCCGACATTGACTGGGAAGAGGGGACTGCACACTCGCATAAGGCCCGGCTATTCACGGAAACCTTACAGGATAACTACATGTCGCAGCTGGTGGATTCCCCTACTAGAGAGAATGCTATCCTGGATCTATTGATCACTAATGACCCAGACATAATCTCGGAGGTAGGAGTCCAGGACAACCTGGGCTCTAGTGATCACAGGATGATCACATTTAGTATAAATAACAATATAAAAAGGCAAGTGGGGAACATAAGAACCCTAAACTTCAGAAGGGCAGACTTTCCAAAATTGTACTCATTGATGGAAAGGGTAAACTGGGACCAAACCCTGGGATCACTGACCACAGAGGAAAAATGGGAATGCTTTAGAACAATATTAAGCAAAGGCATCTTGCAGTGCATTCCTATGGGGAATAAATTTAGAAGAGACAAAGCCAAACCTGGCTGGCTAAACCGTAGCGTTAAAAAACTTATTAGGGGAAAAAAATTGGCCTTCAAGAAATATAAATCAGAGGGCACAGTATCGGCCTTCCAGCAATACAAGGAGGAAAATAAGAAGTGTAAACAAGAAATCAAGATGGCTAAAATCAACTTTGAGAGACAAATAGCGGAGGATAGTAAAAAAAACCCAAAGAAATTCTTTAAATATATCAACAGCAAAAAAACTAGGGCAGAGCATATTGCACACATAATTAACGATGATGGGAGGATGGTTACAGAGGACATTTGAAAAAGCAACCGTGCTGAATTCTTTTTTCTCGTCAGTCTTTACGCAGGAAAAGGAAGGGTACGCTGACCATGACTGTATGGTTAGTAGTAATACACAGGACTTGCCACTATGGCTAACAGAGGGGGAAATCAGGGAAAGACTGGATAAACTTAACACAAACAAATCACCAGGCCCGGATGGCGTACATCCGAGAGTGCTCAAGGAACTCAGTATGGTTATATCTAGACCACTGTTCCTGATCTTTGCTGACAGTATTAGGACAGGAGATGTACCAGGGGATTGGAGGAAGGCTAACGTGATTCCGATATTCAAAAAGGGCCAGAGACATATCCCGGGAAATTATAGGCCTGTCAGTCTGACATCAATAATATGTAAACTTTTGGAGGGGATGATAAGGGACTATATCGTAGAGTATGCTAAAGACAACAACATCATCAGTAGTAACCAGCACGGGTTTACAAATGGGCGTTCTTGTCAAACCAATCTCTTAGCATTCTACGAGGAAGTGAGCTGTGAGCTAGATAGGGGGAGACCAGTGGATGTGGTGTACTTAGATTTCGCTAAGGCGTTTGATACAGTTCCCCACAAGCGCTTAATTTATAAAATAAGGTCTGCAGGTATCGACAGCAGGGTTTGCTCTTGGATACGGAATTGGCTAAAAGGCCGTGTCCAAAGGGTAGTAATAAACAGCGCATACTCAGACTGGTCTGAGGTAGTAAGCGGGGTGCCCCAGGGCTCAGTCCTGGGACCAACCTTGTTCAATTTATTCATAAACAGCATTGAGGAAGGGATCAGTAGTTCGTTATCAGTTTTTGCAGATGACACAAAATTGGCCAGGGCAATAACTGCACAGCATGAAGCAGATATCCTACAGAATGACCTGGACAAAATTACGGAGTGGGCAACGACATGGCAAATGAGGTTTAATGTGGAGAAGTGTAAGGTTTTGCACTTGGGGACCAAAAACATAAAAACACAATACACGTTAGGAGGGGAACCCTTGGGGGAATCAAAAATGGAGAAAGATCTGGGAGTCTTAGTTGATGATAGATTAGGCAACAGCATGCAATGCCAAGCGGCAGCTTCCAAAGCCAACAGAATATTAGCATGCATAAAGAAAGGGATGTATTCCAGAGATAAGACTATAATCCTTCCACTTTATAAAACTCTGGTCCGACCGCATCTGGAGTATTCTGTCCAGTTCTGGTCGCCAGTCCTCAGGAGGGATGTGTTGGAGCTGGAGAAAGTCCAGAGAAGGGCAACTAAACTGATTAGGGGGTTGGAGGACCTTACCTATGAAGAGCGGCTGCAATCGCTCGATTTATTTTCCCTGGAGAAAAGACGTCTGAGAGGGGACATGATAGCAATTTATAAATATCTTAATGGGGATCTCAGCTTAGAAGAAAAGCTGTTCATTCGAAGGAATTGCATGAGGACTCGAGGACATACAATGCGATTAGAGGAGAAGCGTTTTAACCTCAGGCAACGTGGGGGGTTCTTTACTGTTAGGGCTACAAGATTGTGGAATTGTCTACCACAAGAGGTGGTTTCTGCGGGTAGTATGGTGACTTTCAAAAGACTCTTAGACTTACATCTCAAGGATCAGGAGATTGAGGGCTATGTTAGATGATTACAGTCACACACACCTACACAGGTTGAACTGGATGGACTATTGTCTTTATTCAACCTCACCTACTATGTAACTATGTAACTATGTAACATATTTAGTCCGTACCACCGGATCAAGATAGTCATAGAAGTGTGATAAATTTGGGTTTCTTCACAACAGGACATGGGGAGACACAATTTTAATATTTGATTTTGGAATTGTAGTGTAGTAGTACTAAGTGCTAACTAGAAGTGTAGATTCCTGAATGAAAACCAAACTCACTGTTCGAAATTAGTTTGTCCGGGAACAACTTTTCCTCATCCTCCTTCAAATTTTCTTGTCACTGTTTTAAAAAATGAATGTGGATTTCCCCATTCCCCATTTACCATAACAAAGAATTTTAAAATAAATTCTACTAGTTTATAGCCAGCTTAAGTGTCTGTTATCAATGGCATATATTTATGATTAGGTAGTGTAATTTCTTAGAAAAAATAAATTTGTGCCTACTGTTCACTAAGTATATATGTCTACTTTGAGCTTAATCTGTCCTTTTTAGAGGCATTACACCTAGCATATGAAAACCAACTAACCCCAGCACAATATTTTATGCTCTAATGCAATGGAGTTACACACCAGTAGTAGGTTAAAGGAGTTGTAAAGTCAGAAGGTTTTTTTTTATCTTAATGCATTCTATGCATTAGGATAAAAAACCTTCTGTGTGTAGCACCCCCCCCACAGCACCCCCTAATACCTACCTGAGCCCCATCTCTCTCCAGCGATGTCCATGAGTCCCTCGGCCTCCGGGGACTCTCCCTTTTGATTGGCTGTGACACATTCGCGGTGCCATTGACTCCCGCGGCTGTCAAGCAAAGACAGTTAGCCAATCAGGAGAGAGAGGAGGCAGGGCCGGACAGCAGCTCCTTGTCTGAATGGACACACAGAGCGGCAGCTCAGCTTGGGTGCCCCCGTAGCAAGCTGCTTGCTGTGGGGGCACTCGATAGGAGAGAGGGCCCAGGAGCAGCGACCAGGGACCCGAGAAGAGGAGGATCGGGGCTGCTCTGTGCAAAACCAACTGCACAAAGGAGATAAGTATAAACATGTTTGTTATTTAAAAAAAACAAGACTTTACAATCACTTTAAACAATACTATGGCCATCGCTTTAGTGCCCGTTCACATACGAGCGACGCTACTTCGCACCGCGACCTCCGAGGTCGCGGTGCGAGCAGCGTGCCGCGACCTCGGAGCGGCCGCCACTGACTTCATAACATTGAAGTCTATGGCGGTCGCCTCCTGGTCGCCCCAAAGAAGCTCCGGACCCTTTTTCTAAGGCGGAGCGACTTGTGTCGCTCCTATTAGAACGGGTCCGTAGCTTCCCTATGGGAGGCGACCTACGGCGACCTGTGAGGCGACCAGGTCGCCTCACAGATCGCCTCAGTGTGAACCGGGACTTAGAGTATTTCTAACAGTAGTACCTATTTGTGTGTTTTCACTGTGTATTTATCTTTTGTATTTATATGTTGATATTGTTATTATTGCATATTTTTTATATCACCTGCAGATTTACTCTTTCCCTTCTTGAATCTTTTGGTAATTAAAGTGGTTGCAAACCTCTGAAATTAATAATGAAGAAATAATTTCTCTCTATGGTATGTTCTAGCCTCAGTTAAAAGCACCTACTGTGGTTTCTGTTTGCTTTCTCCTCCCTCTGCTCTCTGAACTTCTGACAAGTTATGGGGGACAGCCACGCTCCCCTCTAGCACAATACAGGGGATTGATAGCTGCGGCTGTGCATGTTTTTCCTATGAGATTGTATAGAGAGGAGTGTAAAGTAAAATATGACAGCGCTTGCTATAACACCATAAAATCTTTAAAGTGACACAATAGAAATTCTTTCAAAAGTAACTTATAAAGTGCTAAAGTGCTCCGATTCCAAACTACCAAATGCTGAAGTACTTCATGTAAACATGCCGTGAAGTGTAACACACTCCCCTCTTGTATCCCCACTCATCAGAAAAAATGGACCCGCAGCTTTTCAGTCTGGGGGTCAGACACGCTTGTATCTGGTGAGATGGAATCCAGATTGCTTCGACAATAAAGTCGTGTTCCAACAATTGATAATCTTGGGATAACTTTAGTGACCTTCAGACTCAATGAAATATATAGTACTCATAGTGAAGTATGGTAAAAAAAAAAAAAAAAATATTGTGCAAAATAGAAATAACTTACAGGATCTGTGAATATTGCAGGCATAGAGACAATACTAGAGGCTCTTCTGGCTTCGCTGCAATGGCGTGTGTTCCACGGAGGACAGGAAGTGACATTGTTGGTTGCACGAAAGCCGGAAATATGTCAATGCGTTTCACCCCTCCCCCAGGGCGTCATCAAAGGACATAATCTCCGGTCTATCTAACAATCTTTTTATGCGTGTGCGAGCGTACTCTCCCACTTGATTACATAGTTACATAGTTAGTCAGGTTGAAAAAAGTCCATCTGGCTCAACCAATAAAAAAGCAAAAAAAAAAACAGTAATGAAAACCCAACCATGCAATCCCATATACACAATCCTATACCCACAGTTGATCCAGAGAAAGGCGAAAAAAACCCCAGCAAAGCATGATCCAATTTGCTTAAGCAGGGGAAAAAGATTCCTTCCTGATCCCCCGAGAGGCAATCGGATATTCCCTGGATCAACTTTACCTATAAATTTTAGTACCCGCTTATATTAAGTACACCCAGGAAAGAATCCAGGCCTTTTTTTTTTAAGCAATCTAGTGAGATAGCCAGAACCTCCTCTGGAGGGAGTCTATCCCACATTTTCACAGCTCTTACGGTAAAGAAACCTTTCCATATTTGGAGATTAAATCTGTTTTCCTCTAGACGTAAAGAGTGCTCCTTGTCCTCTGTGTTGACCTTAAAGTGAACAACTCAACACCAAGTTCAATATATGGACCCTTTATGTATTTATTTATGTTGATCATATCCCCCCTTAACCCCTTCTTCTCAAGAGAAAATAAATTCAGTTCCTCTAATCTTTCCTCATAGCTGAGCTCCTCCATGCCTCTTCTCAGGTTGGTTGCTCTTCTCTGCACTTTCTCCAGTTCCCTGATATACGTTTTAAGAACTGGTGCCCAAAACTGAAATGCATATTCCAGATGAGGTCTTACTAACAATTTGTACAGGGGCAAAATTATATCTTTCTCTCTCTCTGGAGTCCAAGCCTCTGTTAATACAAGAAAGCACTTTGCTTGCTTTGGAAACTGCAGCATGCTATTATTAAACTTATGATATACCAGAACACCCAGATTCTTCTCTGCATTGGATTCCCCCAGTTTTACTCCACCTAGTATGTATGATGCATGCATATTCTTAGCCCCCAAGTGCATAACTTTACATTTATCAACATTAAACCTTGTTTGCCACATAGTTGCCCAATGAAACAGTGCATTGAGGTCAGCTTGTAAGTTGGATACATCCTGTAAAGAAGTTATTCCACTGCAAAGCTTGGTGTCATCTGCAAAGACTGAAATGGTACTTTTAATCTCAGACCCTATATCATTTATAAAGATATTAAAAAGTAAGGGTCCCAGCACTGAACCTTGGAGTACACCACTAATAACCTTAGACCATTCAGCGAAAGAATCATTAACCACTACTCTCTGAATTCTATCTTTTATCCAATTTTCTATCCATTTACAAACTGATCTTTCCAAGCCTGTAGACTTTACCTTACAGATTAGCCATGTGTGGGGGACTGTGTCAAACCCTTTTGCAAAATCCAAGTATACTACATCCACAGCCACCCCTCTGTACAAGGTTTTACTTACCTCCTCATAAAAAGAAATCAGGTTGTCTGTCTGTTGCTTAAAATCTTTTTTTCCAGCAAGAACTAATCTATGTGGTCTTTTATTAAACTCTCCAATATCTTCCAGACTTTAGAAGTTAAACTAACAGGTCTATAGTTACTTGGCGAAGACTTTGATCCCTTTTTAAATATAGGCACCACATTGGCCCTATGCCAATCCAGTGGCACTATTCCAATCCTTAACGAGTCCCTAAAAATTAGAAACAAAGGTTTTGAAATAACAGCGCTCAATTATTTTAGGATGCATTGGTGGATGCCATCTGGTCCAGGTGCTTTATTGTGATTTATTGTGATTGTGCCAATCAGATTGAATCTAACATATAGGAATTAATTGCCGTTCTTGCTATAACAATATCACTTCCTGTTTAGGTGCTGTTGGCTCCCACGGCTGTCAATCAAAGTCAGTTAGCCAATCAGGAGAGACGGGGGCCAGGACCGAACAAACAAATGTGGCTGAAGGGGCCAGGAGCAGCAAAGAGAAGGATCCAGGCTGCCCTGTGCAAAACCACTGCACAGAGGTCAGCATAAAATGTTTGTTATTTAATAACCATAAGTGAGACTTTACAATCACTTTTAATGGCTCCTTGTGCTGCTTCCCCTTATCCCAGAGTGAGCTCTGCAGTACCATGGATTGCAAGAGGATAATTCAGATACTTACACTGCTTGCATTTAAAAACTCATTTAATGATGTGTTAATAAAAACTGAGCTGCTTTAATTTGTGTCTATTTCTATGTGCCCGGAGATCAGCTTTAAGGAAACATGCTCGACAATAAACACATTAATAGCTGTTTCTAGCATTATAGACATATCAGAGCCAAACACAATCAATAGTAGTGTGGTCAAATATATCACGACAAAATGGTAAAGCCGTTGCTAAAATTCCTCTTTGAAGTCACCTTCTAAATACATTATTTACTGCACCTTTCAGAAATGACAGAGAATCAATGTTTATATAAGTATAGGTTCCAAACCACAGAAATGTGTTTTATGGATGTAAGAGATCCTCTGCCGGGAATTCCTATCATGGTGATGGATTGGATAGTGTCATACTGTATGTACCATACAAATACATTTTTACTGGGTTGTAAAAAGCACAGAGATATACAAAGCACCAGTGGTAAGCAAAATTTAACCTCCCTATTATTTGCATTTAGCAAGTATTCTAAAGCTACAAATATCTTTATATCTGCGTAATAAATGGATAATATACAATACCTACTATCATCACCTGTACCTACACCTTTGTGTTCTCTTTTTTAAAATTCTTATTTGTTAAAATTGAAATCCAGGTACAAAAAACAAAAAAAAAAAAAAATGATTTAACCCCTTGGAGCCAACGAGTGTCGGCCCCTTAAGTGGTTTTACATGCCGGGAAAAGGAACTTAAGGCCATGTCAATCACGGCGGACACGCGATCGGAAATCTCCCAATTGCATGGCACAATCGGGAGTTTTTCGTCAGGCGCCGGTAACTGTGCCCTACGCATTCTCAGCTCAGCGCTGTTTGCACTAATGCACGCAAATATGCGGCCCCTCAGTGCCAAGGCCTGGCACCAAGAAGCTAAAGGGATTGTAAAGGTAGAAGGTTGTAATGTAAGGTGGTAATGCATTCTATGCATTAGGATATAAAAAAAAAACTTCTGTGTGCAGCAGCCCCCCTCAGCCCCCCTAATACTTACCTGAGCCCGTCTTTATCCAGTGATGTTGCAGGAGTTTCTCAGCTGCCCGAGACTCCCCTCCTCATTGACTGAGACAGCCGTGTGCGTGATTGGCTCAGGCTACAGTCAATCAAAGTCAGTTAGCCAATCAGTAGAGAGAGGGGGCAGGGCCGGGTCACGGTTCCATGCCTGAATGAAAACAGGGTGCTGTGACTCGGCTCGGGTGCCCCCACAGCAAGCTACTGCTGTGGGGGTTCTCAACAGGAGGGAGGGGTCAGGAGCACAGAAGAGGGACCCGAGAAGAGGAGGATCCGGGCCACTCTGTGGAAAACCAACTGCACAGAGCAGGTAAGTGTAACATGTTTTTTTTTTTTAAACAAGACTTTACAATCACTTTAAACATACCTGTATTCCTCAGTAGCCACAAAGGATATAAATCTACTTTGTGTGCACTGAATACCTTTGCTAACCTAGTTGTTACCTTGTAAAGTAGTAGTGACATCATCACTGTACTGCACATAACCTGTGCAGACAGCAGAGCTGTGGGAGGGACCCAACAAGTCCACACACTACAGGCTGTCCACAGAAAGCTAGAGGGGGGGTGGCTACAAAACCAGTCACCCTGTTCAAGGAGAGAAAGTAGCAATGATCGGCTTTAATACAGGATTTTCCTGCAAAAAGGTGAAGTTTCAGATTGGATTACTGCACAGTTCTAGATAAAATTCATAAAGCACACCAAGAGTCAACAGTTGTTGTAAACAGTTTATGCCTTTCCTGGGCTACAGCTTTAAGCGCCGGTTCAGACATATGCGATGTGAGACATTGCATGTGATTTGCACTGCACTAATATGCAAATCACATGCGATGCCTGTGCGATGCAAATTTAGCCATACAGATTGCATTACTGAATTTGCATCGCGATCGGACCAAAGTCGCGCAGGACCCTTTTTTTGGTCCGCACCAGAATCAGATCGCATGGGTGTTCACATGGGTGGGGGTGTAGTTAACTTTGTATTGACAGTCCCAGCAGTTCACATATGGCAGTGTGAACTGCCTGAGAGTCGGGTGCGATGCGGGAACCCACAGTAGATTTGCGCGGTTCCCGCATCGCACCAATGTGAACCGGCACTAAAGATTAAAGTGTTTGTTACCCCAACACTTCATATTCCTGAAATGTGCCTGCTGTACCATGTACTTATATGAGGAAGTTTCCTGTCCTTTTTGTATTGTTTCATTTGTGTGAAATCCCTGCTTTACCTGGCAGTCCAGCTTTCCTGTTAAAAATTGACTACACTAAGCAGGAGAGCACACTGTGGTCAGTTGGCCAGCTATGCTGGGAACTCAGTATGCTCTCCTTAAATGATTAGACTTGTGCAAACATGCCCCCGCTGCACAGTCATTCACTGGCAAGCTCAGTGTACTGCTGCTTCTCCTCCCCAAGCTCTTATGCAGCTGAGAACATAGGGAATGTGATCACTTATAAAAAAAAGGGAAAAAAAGGTATTTACAATGTTTTTTTATATCTATACAAAAATGTTTTGCCTTTCATTTCTATTTTAATCTGAATGGATTGTTTTACAAGGTGATCATTTACAATCATTTACAGTCCACCCAAAGCTGATAGTTGACTTTAGGGAAGATGCTGTCAGATAGAATCTGTATATAAGTAATACGATTTATACACCTGATTTCCTAAGAAGGCCAAGTAAAATTGAAAGTTCTCTTTTTCCTGAAATTTTGGAAAAATCATGAGATTTCGAATAAAATGTCAGTATTTTTGTGCAATACATTGAAGTCAATGGGGAAGGTGAAACTTAAAGTGATTGCAAAGGTTCTTATATATATATATATATATACATATATATATATATATATATATATATATATATATATATATATATATATATATATGTATATATCATATATATATATATATATGTATATATACAGTGGGGATCGAAAGTTTGGGCACCCCAGGTAAAAATCTGTATTAATGTGCATAAAGAAGCCAAGGAAAGATGGAAAAATCTCCAAAAGGCATCAAATTACAGATTAGACATTCTTATAATATGTCAACAAAAGTTAGATTTATTTCCACCATTGACACTTTCAAAATTACAGAAAACAAAAAAAATGGCGTCTGTAAAAGTTTGGGCACCCTGCAGAATTTGGATTAAGCATGTAATTCCTCTCTCAGAATGACTCCTCGATAATACATCCTCTTAAAATAGCATAACAGGGAAACCCCAATCAGAGAACACTGTAAGCCTGTGACCACTTCCTGGATCAGCTCAACTCAATCACATGTAATGGGGAAACATAAAGGGCAGACCCATAGTGTAATACTGTTAACTTCTTTATTGAAATAGCATAAAAGACAGCCTCTTACTTTTATGTGGATAAAAGCCAGCGATAAAATGACAGATGATCTTGTCTTGGAGAGTCCTGCTCGGACCTCACCAGACTCCAGATGGCAGCGGGTGACGTCGGTAGCTCCACCTTCCCCCCGTACGCGTGGCGTCTCCCAATGGGCGCGGACCGCTGAAGAAGTCTCCGCCCATTGGGAGACGCCACGCGTACGGGGGGAAGGTGGAGCTACCGACGTCACCCGCTGCCATCTGGAGTCTGGTGAGGTCCGAGCAGGACTCTCCAAGACAAGATCATCTGTCATTTTATCGCTGGCTTTTATCCACATAAAAGTAAGAGGCTGTCTTTTATGCTATTTCAATAAAGAAGTTAACAGTATTACACTATGGGTCTGCCCTTTATGTTTCCCCATTACATGTGATTGAGTTGAGCTGATCCAGGAAGTGGTCACAGGCTTACAGCGTTCTCTGATTGGGGTTTCCCTGTTATGCTATTTTAAGAGGATGTATTATCGAGGAGTCATTCTGAGAGAGGAATTACATGCTTAATCCAAGTGTTATTAAGGTGAGAGGCCAACTTAGAAGGTGGTGGATATCAGTGCACTAAGAGCACCAACTGTTATATTCAGGACCCCTTTCCTCACCCTTACTTCACGGGCATTGCATGGACTCATCTTTTTCTCAATTTTTCTCATTTTTATCTCATTTTGTTTGTGTTATTTGTTCATGTTTGAATATTAGCGCTGCACTATTTTTTCTATTCAATTCTGCATACGGGTGTTCTAGTTTGACCTGAGTGTCCAGCAGCTACAAATTTCTGATCTGTGTTACCGTGCGCTGATATTTCTTTTATTTGCAACCCTGCAGAATTTATAGCAGGCACTGCCCCCTTTGCAAGGCTGAGACCTGCCAGTGTCATGGATTGTTCTCAATCATCGTCTGGGAAGACCAGGTGGTGTCAATTTCAAAGGTTTTAAATGCCCAGACTCATCTGACCTTGCCCCAACAATCAGCACCATGGGATCTTCTAAGTAGTTGTCTAGAAAACTGAAACTGAAAATAGTTGACGCTCACAAAGCTGGAGAAGGCTATAAGAAGATAGCAAAGCCTTTTCAGATGTCAATATCCTCTGTTCGGAATGTAATTAAGAAATGGCAGTCATCAGGAACAGTGGAAGTTAAAGCAAGATGTGGAAGACCAAGAAAAATATCAGACAGAACAGCTCGCAGGATTGTGAGAAAAACAATTCAAAACCCACGTTCGACTGAACGATTCCTCCAGAAAGATCTGGCAGACACTGGAGTTGTGGTACACTATTCCACTATAAAGAGATACTTGTACAAATATGGTCTTCATGGAAGAGTCATCAGAAGAAAACCTCTTCTACGTCCTCACCACAAAAATCAGCGTTTGAACTTTGCAAATGAACATATAGACAAGCCTGATGCATTTTGGAAACAAGTTCTGTGGCCCAATGAGGTTAAAATTTAACTTTTTGGCAAAGATACGTTTGGAGAATAAGGGGCACAAAATTTAATGAAAAGAACCTCTGTCCAACTGTTAAGCATGGGGGTAGATCAATCATGCTTTGGGGTTGTATTGCAGCCAGTGGCACAGGGAACATCTCACGAGTAGAAGGAAAAATGTATTCAATAAAATTTCAGCAAATTTTGGATGGTAACTTGATGCCATCTGTGAAAAAGCTGAAGTTAAAGAGAGGATGGCTTCTACAAATGGATAATGATCCTAAACACACCTCAAAATCCACGGGGGATTACATCAAGAGGCGTAAACTGAAGGTTTTGCCATGGCCTTCACAATCTCCTGACCTCAACATAATTGAAAATCTATTGATAGACCTTAAAAGAGCAGTGCGTGACAGAGAGCCCAGAAATCTAAAAGAACTGGAAGACCTTTGTACGGAAGAATGGGCAAAGATACCTCAAACAAGAATTGAAAGACTCTTGGCTGGCTACAAAAAGCATTTACAAGCTGTGATACTTGCCAAAGGGGGCAGTACAAGATATTAACTCTGCAGGGTGCCCAAACTTTTGCAGACGCCATTTTTTTGTTTTCTGTTATTTTGAAAGTGTCAATGATGGAAATAAAATCTAACTTTTGTTGACATATTATAAGAATATCTAATTTGTAATTTGATGCCTTTTGGAGATTTTTCCATCTTTCCTTGGCTTCTCTATGCACATTAATATACATTTTTACCTGGGGTGCCCAAACTTTCAATCCCCACTGTGTATATATATATATATATATATATATATATATATATAAACATATCATTTAACATGTTAACATTATACATAAACATGTTAACATTTCATATGTGTAATGGCTTTGCACATACCGGCCTGATCCTACTTTTTTTGAGGTCTCGTGCTGGCACGCTGGGCTCTTCCTTTCCCCATGTTCCAGCATAGCAATCTGCTCCCTATGGTGTACAAGTGTGGGCTCGATCCTGAAAAATAAAACAATGTTCTTCATCTGTGAAGGACGAGGCCCATATGGAGTAGGAGGGAGGTTGAGGTGGTGGTGGATGTGGCGGTGTCATAGGCGTGTGCACAGGGTGTGCCGGGTGTGCCTGGGCACACCCTAATCACCTAGGGCACATTAGCATTATCGCTCTGTTTGCCAGTGAGGAGATGGGAAAGATCTCCCTCGGACCTGCTCTGCCATAAGAGAAGTGCCACACACTTCTATTTCACTTTGCCAGCAGGGAGAGTAATGTACCGGGGCCATATACATGTAGGCAAACACATGCATGTGTATTTAAACTTTGGGGTGCACACCCTAATGCAATAGGCTGCGCACACCTATGGGCGGTGTAGGTGGAAGCGGCGGTGGAGGAGGATGAGGTAGCCAACACTGCTTTTTTCAGTCATTTTAAATGAGGGTACACCCCAAAAGAGTGAGAAAGATCAAAAATAGAACAATGGCTGGGTAAGGTCGGTATCCATCTCTATTCTGCACAAGGAAAAGTCCTGTGGGATCCATGCCTGGTTCATTTTAATGAACGTGAGCTTGTCCACATTGTCTCTGGACAGGCAGCTGCGCTTGTCTGTGATAACGCCCCCAGCCGTGCTAAATACGCGTTCAGATAATACACTGGCTGCAGGGCACGCCAGCACCTCCAAGGCGTAAAGGGCAAGCTCAGGCCATGTGCCCAATTTGGAGACCCAGAAGTTGAAGGGGGCAGACCCATCATTCACTACATGTAGGCGTGTGCACACATACTGCTCCACCATGTTGGTGAAATGCTGCCTCCTGCTAAGACGTTCCATATGAGCTGCTGGTGCTGCTGTTTGTTGTGGCGTGCTGACAAAGCTTTTCCACATTTCGGCCATGCTAACCCTGCCTTCTGAGGTGCTGGCGGTGCCCTGGTTGCGTTGGCGACCTCTTCCTCCTCCTCCTCTGCCTTGGCCTTGTGCTTCCACTGTGGCCCCGCTGTCAGGTGGGAATGCCAGCAGCATCGCGTCTACCAGCGTGCGCTTGCAGTGTTAATTTCGTCGACTAAAACCGACTAAAACGTTTTCGTCGACTAACACAATTCAGATGACTAAAATACGACTAAAACTAAAATGGCATTTTAGTCTTAAGACTAAAATACGACTAAAACTAAAATGGCATTTTAGTCAAAAGACTATAACTAAAACTAAATCGAAATTTGCTGCCAAAAATTAACACTGGTGCATGCTCAAAGCATAAATAATAACATATTAGATTTTTCACTCCAGGACCAGCAGTAGTATATAATGAGTTTGGAAATTGTAGAGAAATGCTTAAATAATGCATTACAAATTACAATTGAGCTACACCCATTTGATTATAGATGACTAAAATTAGTTTTAGTCGACTAAAATGTAGGGCGTTTTAGTCGACTAAAATGTAGGGCGTTTTAGTCGACTAAAACATACTGGAGTTTTAGTCGACTAAATACGACTAAAACTAAAACACTTGCAAAAGACTAAAATAGGACTAAAACTAAAATGCCATTTTAGTCCTAAGACTAAGACTAAAACTAAATTGAAATTTGCTGCCAAAATTAACACTGTGCGCTTGTACTCGCGCATCTTGTGATCGCGCTCCTTCTCATCTTCCTCATCCTCCAGAACTGTGCCCCTGCTGGACAATTGTGTCCCTGGCGTTTGTGTGTGCAGGAACCCACCCTAGGAGCATCTTGCGAATGACTGCCCTGAAAGCCTTGGAAATGTTACCTCTTCATCCTCCTCCTCCTCATCCTGTGCCACATCCTCTTCCATCATCGCCCAAATCGTTTTTTGAAGGAGGCATAGAAGTGGGATAGTTAAGCTGACAACGGCGTCATCGGCACTGGCCATGTTGGTGGAGTACTCAAAACAGCGCAACAAGGCACACAGGTCTCGCATGGAGGCCCAGTTATTGGTGGTGAAGTGGTGCTGTTCCGCAGAGCGACTCAAGCGTGCGTGCTACAGCTGAAACTCCACTATGGCCTGCTGCTGCTTGCACAGCATGTGCAAGGTGGAGTTCCACCTTGTGGGCACGTCAGATATGAGGCAGTGAGCGGGAAGGCCGAAGTTACGCTGCAGCGCTGACAGGCGAGCAGCAGCAGGGTGAGAACGCCGAAAGTGCGCACAGACGGCCCGCACTTTCTGCAGCAGCTCTGACATATCGGGGTAATTTTTAAGGAACCTCTGCACCACCAAATTCAGCACATGCGCCAGGCAAGGGATGTGTGTCAAACCGGCTAGGCCCAGAGCTGCTATGAGATTTCGCCCATTATCGCACACCACCAGGCCGGGCTTGAGGCTCGCTGGCAGCAACCACTCATTTGTCTGCTGTTCCATGCTCCTCCACAACTCCTGCGCGGTGTGTGGTTTGTCCCCCAAACAGGCAAGTTTTAAAACTGCCTGCTGTCGTTTACCCCTGGCCGTGCTGAAGTTGGTGGTGAAGGTGTTACGCTGACCGGATGAGGAGGCGGTAGAGGATGAGGAAGCGGATTAGGAGGAGTTAGGAACAGGAGGCAAACTGAAGCGCCCTGCAATCCTCGGTGGTGGAAGGACATGCGCCAAATTGCTATCCGCCTCAGGCCCATCCGCCACTGCATTTACCCAGTGTGCCGTTAGGGAGATATAACGCCCCTGACCGTGCTTACTGGTCCATGTATCGGTAGTTAGGTGGACCTTGGCACAGATGTCGTTGCGCAGTGCACACCTGATTTTTTCCCCCACTTGGTTGTGCAGGGAAGGGATGGCTTGCCTGGAAAAGTAGTGGCGGCTGGGCACGACGTACTGTGGGACAGCCACCGACATAAGGCTTTTAAAACTGTGCGTCTCCACCAGACGGAATGACAGCATTTCAAAGGCCAAGAATTTTGAAATGCTGGCATTCAGGGCCAGGGATCGCGGGTGGGTAGGGGGGTATTTCCTCTTCCTCTCAAGTGTTTGGGAGATGGAAAGCTGAACGCTTCCACGGGACATTGTGGAGATGGTTGGTGACCCAGATGGTGGTGTTGCTGACAGATCGTCTGTTTGCAGGGGTGGCAGGTGCCGGTATCACTACAGATGTGGATGGAGAGGCCGAGACTGCAGCAGAAGAGGAAGCAGGAGGAGCCAGAGACCTTTCTTGGTTTTGAAGGTGTCTACTCCACTGTAGCTCGTGCTTTGCACTTAGATGCCTGATCATGCAGGTTGTGCTCAGGTTGAGAAGGTTTATGCCTCGCTTCAGGCTCTGATTGCACAGGGTGCAAACCACTCGTGTCCTGTCATCAGCACATTTTCTAAAGAACTTCCACGCTAGAGAACTCCTTTGAGCTCGCTTGGGTGCGCTCGTTCCCTTGCTGCATTGGGCAGTAGCAGGCGTAGTGTCTAGGGCACGGCTGCTCCGCTTCTGCACCCTGCTCCCTCTTCTGCTGTGCTGGTGGCTCTGTGCGACCACCGCCTCTTCCTCCAAACTACTCAGGTCACCTGCATGACCTTCTTTCCTGTATCTGTATCGGTACGTGTGAGATACACCTTTCCAATTTTTGGGGCGCATCTCATACCGCCGAGGATTGCAGGGTGCTTCAGTCTGCCTCCTGCCTGTTCCGAACTCCTCCTACTCCTCATCCTGCCTTTGGGGGTACAAAAAATAGTAATTTGGGCCTAGTCTGGGTCTGTACGTGTGAGATACATACACCTTTTGATATCATATTTTCTATTCCGCTATTCAATCTACACCTTTGGGGTAAAAACAATTAAATTGCGGGATAGTCTGTATCGGTACGTGTGAGATACACCTTTCCAATTTTTGGGGCGCATCTCATACCGCCGAGGATTGCAGGGTGCTTTAGTCTGCCTCCTGCCTGTTCCGAACTCCTCCTACTCCTCATCCTGCCTTTGGGGGTACAAAAAATAGTAATTTGGGCCTAGTCTGGGTCTGTACGTTTGAGATACATACACCTTTTGATATCATATTTTCTATTCCGCTATTCAATCTTCACCTTTGGGGTAAAAACAATTAAATTGCGGGATAGTTTGTATCGGTACGTGTGAGATACACCTTTCCAATTTTTGGGGCGCATCTCATACCGCCGAGGATTGCAGGGTGCTTCAGTCTGCCTCCTGCCTTTCCGAACTCCTCCTACTCCTCATCCTGCCTTTGGGGGTACAAAAAAATAGTAATTTGGGCCTAGTCTGGGTCTGTACGTGTGAGATACTTACACCTTTTGATATCATATTTTCTATTCCGCCATTCAATCTACACCTTTGGGGTAAAAACAATTAAATTGCGGGATAGTCTGTATCGGTACGTGTGAGATACACCTTTCCAATTTTTGGGGCGCATCTCATACCACCGAGGATTGCAGGGTGCTTCAGTCTGCCTCCTGCCTGTTCCGAACTCCTCCTACTCCTCATCCTGCCTTTGGGGGTACAAAAAATAGTAATTTGGGCCTAGTCTGGGTCTGTACGTGTGAGATACATACATCTTTTGATATCATATTTTCTATTCTGCTATTCAATCTACACCTTTGGGGTAAAAACAATTAAATTGCGGGATAGTCTGTATCGGTACGTGTGAGATACACCTTTCCAATTTTTGGGGCGCATCTCATACCGCCGAGGATTGCAGGGTGCTTCAGTCTGCCTCCTGCCTGTTCCGAACTCCTCCTACTCCTCATCCTGCCTTTGGGGGTACAAAAAATAGTAATTTGGGCCTAGTCTGGGTCTGTACGTGTGAGATACATACACCTTTTGATATCATATTTTCTATTCCGCTATTCAATCTACACCTTTGGGGTAAAAACAATTAAATTGCGGGATAGTCTGTATCGGTACGTGTGAGATACACCTTTCCATTTTTTGGGGCACATCTCATACCGCCGAGGATTGCAGGGTGCTTCAGTCTGCCTCCTGCCTGTTCCGAACTCCTCCTACTCCTCATCCTGCCTTTGGGGGTACAAAAAATAGTAATTTGGGCCTAGTCTGGGTCTGTACGTGTGAGATACATACACCTTTTGATATCATATTTTCTATTCCGCTATTCAATCTACACCTTTGGGGTAAAAACAATTAAATTGCGGGATAGTCTGTATCGGTACATGAATACACCTTTCCAATTTTTGGGGCGCATCTCATACCGCCGAGGATTGCAGGGTGCTTCAGTCTGCCTCCTGCCTGTTCCGAACTCCTCCTACTCCTCCTCCTGCCTTTGGGGGTACAAAAAATAGTAATTTGGGCCTAGTCTGGGTCTGTACGTGTGAGATACATACACCTTTTGATATCATATTTTCTATTCCGCTATTCAATCTACACCCTTGGGGTAAAAACAATTAAATTGCGGGATAGTCTGTATCGGTACACGTGAGATACACCTTTCCAATTTTTGGGGCGCATCTCATACCGCCGAGGATTGCAGGGTGCTTCATTTTGCCTCCTGTTCGGACCTCCTCCTACTCCTCATCCTCATCCTGCCTTTAGGGTACAAAAAATTGTAATCGGGGCCTAGTTTGTGTTTATACGTGTGAGATACACCACCGTTTTGTAAAATTTTTCCTATTCGGCTATTCAATATACACCCTGTTTGAGTGTAAAAAAATTAAATTACGGCATAGTCTGTATTGGTACATGTGAGATACACCTTTTTAAATTTGTTTGGCGCATCTCCTTCCACCGCCGAGGATTGCAGGACGCTTCAGTTTGCCTCCTGTTCCCAACTCCTCCTACTCCTCTTCCTCATCCTGCCTTTAGGGTACAAAAAATTTTAATCGGGGCCTAGTCATTGTTTGTACGTGTGAGATACACCGTATTATAAAATTTTTCCTATTCCGCTATTCAATATACACCCTTTTGGAGTGTAAAAAATTAAATTATGGCATAGTCTGTATCGGTACATGTGAGATACACCTTTTAAATTTGTTTGGCGCATCTCCTTCCACCGCCGAGGATTGCAGGGCGCTTCAGTTTGCCTCCGGTTCCGAACTCCTCCTACTCCTCTTCCTCATCCTCCCTTTAGGGTACAAAAAATTTTAATCGGGGCCTAGTCATTGTTTGTACGTGTGATATACACCGTTTTTTATCCTTTTTTCTATTCCGCTATTCAATATACACCCTTTTGGGGTAAAAAAAATTAAATTGCGGCATAGTTTGCATATTTGACTGTAAGATACACCCGTGCGATACTGTTGTTGTTTTGTACCGCTATTCAATAAACACCTTTCTAGGACAAGATCATAAATTACAGAAATATGAGGAGACCGTCAAATAGGGGCCGTGGCCTGGGTCGTGGTGCTGCTGGTAGAGCTCCTGTTGCAAGGAGAGGATGTGGTTGATCTGTGCCAGCTACACGCACAAGTGAAACACCTTCCTCAAGTGTGAGTAGGCGACAGAACCTGCAGCAGTATTTGGTAGGGCATCATGCGCCTCTAGAAGTGATGAGGCCAGAAGAAGTACAGGCAATAGTAGATTGGGTTGCTGACAGTGCCTCCAGTTCGTTCACATTGTGTCCCACCCAGTCTACTGCAGAAAGGTCAGAGTTGGCACCTGCAGCCAATGTCCAACTGTCTTTCACCTCACCCCCTTGCAAATCAGGCAAGCAGTCTGAGCCCCAAGTCATGCAGCAGTCTCTTCTTCTTTTTGATGACTCTGTCAGCAGGGTTTCCCAGGGCCATCCACCTAGCCCTGCCCCAGAAGTGGAAGAGATTGAGTGCAGCGATGCCCAACCACTTATTTCTCAAGATGAGTACATGGAAGGACCATCGCAGCACGTCTCCGATGATGACGAAATGCAGGTGCCAACTGCTGCGGCATTCAGAATTGTGGAGACCGACAAGGAGGGCAGGGGTGAAGACTGGGTGGAAGATGATGTGGAGGACGATGAGGTCCTCAACCCCACATGGAATGAAGGTCATGCAGGTGACCTGAGTAGTTTGGAGGAAGAGGCGGTGGTCGCACAGACCCACCAATACAGCAGAAGAGGGAGCAGGGTGCAGAAGCGGAGCGGCCGTGCCCTAGACACTACGCCTGCTACTGCCCAACGCAGCAAGGGAACAAGCGCACCAAAGCGAGCTCAAAGGAGTTCTCTAGCGTGGAAGTTCTTCAGAAAATGTGCTGATGACAGGACACGAGTGGTTTGCACCCTGTGCAATCAGAGCCTGAAGCGAGGCATAAACCTTCTCAACCTGAGCACAACCTGCATGATCAGGCATCTAAGTGCAAAGCATGAGCTGCAGTGGAGTAGACACCTTCAAAACCAAGAAAGGTCTCTGGCTCCTCCTGCTTCCTCTTCTGCTGCAGTCTCGGCCTCTCCATCCACATCTGTAGTGATACCAACGCCTGCCACCCCGCAAACAGACGATCTGTCAGCAACACCACCACCTGGGTCACCAACCATCTCCACAATGTCCTGTGGAAGCGTTCAGCTTTCCATCTCCCAAACACTTCAGAGGAAGAGGAAGTACCCCCCTACCCACCCGCGATCCCTGGCCCTGAATGCTAGCATTTCAAAATTCTTGGCCTTTGAAATGCTGTCATTCCGTCTGGTGGAGAAGCACAGTTTTAAAAGCCTTATGTCGGTGGCTGTCCCACAGTACGTTGTGCCCAGCCACCACTACTTTTCCAGGGAAGCCATCCCTTCCCTGCACAACCAAGTGGGGGAAAAAATCAGGTGTGCACTGCGCAATGCCATCTGTGCCAAGGTCCACCTAACTACCGATACATGGACCAGTAAGCACGGTCAGGGGTGTTATATCTCCCTGACGGCACACTGGGTAAATGCAGTGGTGGATGGGCCTGAGGCGGATAGCAATTTGGCGCATGTCCTTCCTCCACCGAGGATTGCAGGGCGCTTCAGTTTGCCTCCTGTTCCTAACTCCTCCTAATCCGCTTCCTCATCCTCTACCGCCTCCTCATCCGGTCAGCGTAACACCTTCACCACCAACTTCAGCACGACCAGGGGTAAACGACAGCAGGCAGTTTTAAAACTTGCCTGTTTGGGGGAAAAACCACACACCGCGCAGGAGTTGTGGAGGAGCATGGAACAGCAGACAAATGAGTGGTTGCTGCCAACGAGCCTCAAGCCCGGCCTGGTGGTGTGCGATAACGGTTGAAATCTCAATAGCAGCTCTGGGCCTAGCCGGTTTGACGCACATCCCTTGCCTGGCGCATGTGCTGAATTTGGTGGTGCAGAGGTTCCTTAGCCACTTAAGCCTCGGAGGATTTTCCTGCTAAACGACCAGGGGGTATTTTGCGATTCGGCACTGCATGACTTTAACAGACAATTGCGCGGTCGTGCAACGCTTTATCTAAACGAATTTGGCGTCCTTTTTTTCCCACAAACAGAGCTTTCTTTTGGTGGTATTTGATCACCCGTGCGATTTTTACTTTTTGCGCTATAAACAAAAAAAGAGCGTACATTTTGCAAAAATAACAATATTTTTCACATTTTTTTATATGAAATTCCCCCCAAAAAAATGTAAAAATCAAAATTTTTTAAAATTTTCGGCCAATTTGTTTTATGCTACCTATGTTTGGTAAAAAAAATCGCAAAAAGCGTATTTTGATTGGTTTGCGCAAAAGTTATCGCGTTTACTAACAAAGGGAAAGATTTTTGTCATTTTTGGTGTTTTTTTTTTTAACGTGTAATGGCGGCGATCTGCAATTTTTTTTGCGGTACTGTGACATTGCGGCGGACAGATCGGACCCTTGACTGACATTTTTGACACTTTTGGGGTTACCAGTGACATTTCTACAGTAATCAGTGCTATATATATGCACTGTTACTGTAAAAATACACTGGTAGTGAAGGGGTTAACTTTATTTGGGAGGGAGGGGCTGTGTGTGTCCCTAGGGGCATGCTTTCTACTGTGATTGGCTGTGGCTTGAGCTGTGAGGACACTGATCAACGGATCTACATAGTAGATCCATGTGATCAGTGTTTTTACAGCGAGGAGAATGACAGGTGGCTTGTTTACACAAGCTGCCTGACATTCTCCCTCTCCCCCGCCGATCGCCGAGTGACCGGCGGACATCGGGTCCGCTGGTCACACGCGCGCGGGGGGGTCCGTGACCGCGCGGGAGCGCGCCTCCGCGGGCGCGCGCTCGCTCCCCAGAGCCTCACAGGCGAGCGACGTAGACCTACGTCACTCTGCCTGTGAGGGGCTGACTGCCGCAGTAAATATACTGTGAGCAGTCGGCAAGCGGTTAAAAATGACCCCGATATGTCAGAGCTGCTGCAGAAAGTGCGGGCCGTCTGTGCGCACTTTCGGCGTTCTCACCCTGCTGCTGCTCGCCTGTCAGCGCTGCAGCGTAACTTCGGCCTTCCCGCTCACCGCCTCATATGTGACGTGCCCACAAGGTGGAACTCCACCTTGCACATGCTGGAAAGACTGTGCAAGCAGGAGCAGGCCATAGTGGAGTTTCAGCTGCAGCACGCACGCTTGAGTCGCTCTGCGGAACAGCACCACTTCACCACCAATAACTGGGCCTCCATGCGAGACCTGTGTGCCTTGTTGCGCTGTTTTGAGTACTCCACCAACATGGCCAGTGCCGATGACGCCGTTGTCAGCTTAACTATCCCACTTCTATGCCTCCTTCAAAAAACGATTCGGACGATGATGGAAGAGGATGTGGCACGGGATGAGGAGGAGGAGGAGGATGAAGAGGTAACATTTCCAAGGCTTTCAGGGCAGTCATTCGCAAGTGGCTCCGAGGGTGGGTTCCTGCACCCACAAATGCCAGGGACACAATTGTCCTGCAGGGGCACAGTTCTGGAGGATGAGGAGGATGAGGAGGAGGAGATGGAGGAGGAGATGGAACCATGTTCACATCAGGGTGGCACCCAGGCCAGCTCATGGCCATCACTGGTGCATGGCTGGGGGGATACAGAGGACACAGACGATACACCTCCCACAGAGGACAGCCTTTCATTGCCTCTGGGCAGCCTGGCACACATGAGCGATTACATGCTGCAGTGTCTCCACAACGACCGCCGAGTTGCCCACATTCTAACTTGTGCTGATTACTGGGTGGCCACGCTGCTGGATCCCCATTACAAGGACAACGTACCGTCCTTAATTCCCTCTCTGGAGAGCGATCGCAAGATGCGCGAGTACAAGCGCACGCTGGTAGACGCGATGCTGCTGGCATTCCCACCTGACAGCTGGGCCACAGTGGAAGCACAAGGCCAAGGCAGAGGAGGAGGAGGAAGAGATCGCCAACGCAACCAGGGCACCGCCAGCACCTCAGAAGGCAGGGTTAGCATGGCCGAAATGTGGAAAAGCTTTGTCAGCACGCCACAACAAACAGCAGCACCAGCAGCTCATATGGAACGTCTTAGCAGGAGGCAGCATTTGTGCACACGCCTACATGTAGTGAATGATGGGTCTGCCCCCTTCAACTTCTGGGTCTCCAAATTGGGCACATGGCCTGAGCTTGCCCTTTACGCCTTGTAGGTGCTGGCGTGCCCTGCAGCCAGTGTATTATCTGAACGTGTATTTAGCACGGCTGGGGGCGTTATCACAGACAAGCGCAGCTGCCTGTCCAGACCAGAGACAATGTGGACAAGCTCACGTTCATTAAAATGAACCAGGCATGGATCCCACAGGACTTTTCCGTACCTTGTGCAGAATAGAGATGGATACCGACCTTACCCAGCCATTGTTCTATTTTTGATCTTTCTCACTCTTTTGGGGTGTACCCTCATTTAAAATGACTGAAAAAAAGCAGTGTTGGCTACCTCGTCCTCCTCCACCGCAGCTTCCACCTACACCGCCCATAGGTGCGCGCAGCCTATTGCATTAGGGTGTGCACCCCAAAGTTTAAATACACATGCATGTGTTTGCCTACATGTATATGGCCCCGGTACATTACTCTCCCTGTTGGCAAAGTGAAATAGAAGTGTGTGGCACTTCTCTTATGGCAGAGCAGGTCCGAGGGAGATCTTTCCCATCTCCTCACTGGCAAACAGAGCGATAATGCTAATGTGCCCTAGGTGATTAGGGTGTGCCCAGGCACACCCGGCACACCCTGTGCGCACGCCTATGACACCGCCACATCCACCACCACCTCAACCTCCCTCCTACTCCATATGGGCCTCGTCCTTCACAGATGAAGAACATTCTTTTATTTTTCTGTTTTTTTTGTGTTTTTAAGTTATTTCCCTATCCACATTTGTTTGCAGAGCACTGGCCATGCTCTTAACTACATTTTGCTGCCATTTGCAGCACTCTAGCCCTTTCCATTGGTGTTTTAGAGCCATTTTAGTGCCTGAAAGTTCGGGTCCCCATTGACTTCAATGGGTTTCGGTGTCCGGGTAAAGTTCGGAAAAAGTCTGGGACACGGACCCGGACTTTTTTTTCAAGATCGGCCGAACCCGCCGAACACGGACATCCAGGTGTCCGCTCAACTCTACTTATAAGTTGGCTTATACCCGTCTCATCCCCGGGTTAGACCTTTTGCTTCATGGTGCTCTCATTCCCGTATGGTCACTGGGTCTACTTCAGTTTTATTCATGTAAGTAGTAGGATCCCATGTATATGGTTTTTTTCAAGGGAGTAATTTGGTGTATTCTTTCCATTTATACAAGATTTTTCTATTCTATAATTAGTCTATGTTTACAGATATTTTTAATCAAGCTCCTGATGAGTGGATAAACGTTCCACAAAAACGCGTAAAGCCCATAGATGCAAAGACATATCTATCTGGATATTGACCATGTATTATTCATGAGATATATATATATATATATATATATATATATATATATATATGTGTTTTTTATGATATTTATCTATTTTTTTTGTACTTATTTACTATTATAATATGAATTGTACAAATGCATGGCAAGATATCTGTTTTATGTCAGCCCTCTATTCATATATGTTTGTATTTTTATCTAGATTATGTGATTTTTTTTTGATTTTTTATATATTTGTGTCCATCATGATATATGTAAGAAATCAACATTTTGAGACTTTACCTTATCTAGTCATTCAGTAAGCAACCTACCTCATCTAAAGTCCAATGACCATTGTTCCTTTTTTGTATCATCATTAAAGTGAAAGCAATAATTATAGTGCAACATATCCTCTGTAAAGCCCCGTACACACGTACTGATCGTCGGCCGAACGATCGGCCGTCTTTTGTCCAGGGCTGTCGTGTCTGTTGAAAACTGCAAAAGACTGCACACGAATTTTGTCGGCCAACAACAGCCAACTGCAGAAGTGATGTCATGTGATGGTTAACTTTCCTTGTCTTTTTTCTTTTCTGAGCATGCCCAGTCTTGCTAATCTGCTGTCTGTCGGCCTAAATCTGTACTGACTGGCGAACAATCGGCCGTTCTGGGGTTGGCCAACAAAAATTTTAATGCCTACACGACAGATTCTTTTCGGCCGAAAGTGCGCTGTCGGCTGTCGGAAGCATCATACTAACAAGCCTACAATCGGCCGATCGGTCGTCGGCCGAATATTTACGGCCGACAATCGGTATGTGTGTACGGGCTTAACTCTAAACAGGCAACCTGTAAAAATGTTTAAAGCGTCGCCAATGGAGATTTTTAGGTACCGTAGTTTTTCGCCATTCCACGTACATGCGCAATTTTAATGCATGACATGTTAGGTATCTATTTACTTGGCACAACATCATCTTTTAAAATATACAAAAAAATTGAGGTAACTATTGTGTTTAATTTCTTTTTTATATTCATTAATTACTTACGGACCGCCCGCCGCAGTTTTATATCTGTACTTTGACGTTAAATACCGGGGTTATTGCAGCAGATAGCTGCCATTACCCTGGTATTTTTTTTTTAAAATGGAGGGTGGTCTGCTTTGGCATAAAAGTGGTCCCAGCAGCAGATTCACTGCGGGATCACTTTTTTGGGCGATGGGAAAGGTGCCCCCCTCCCACCGCTTCCTTGTCTTTTTCACGTTTGCACGTTGGTAGCGGGGAAAAAAAGATCCAGCCCAATGGAGTCATAGGCAGGAAGCTCTTGGAGCACCGGAGCGACGTCATACGTCACTTCCTCCCAATGGCCTTAAAGGGCCCATTTTTTTTCTTGCAGAAAAAAAAATTACTTTTATTTTTTGTTTTTAAGTGTAGATGTGAGATCTGAGGTCTATTTAACCCCAGATCTAACATTAAAGAGGACCTGTGCTGTTTATTTCTATTACAAGGGATGTTTACATTCCTTGTAATAGGAATAAAAGTGATCAATTTTTTTTAAAGTGACAGAGTAAAAATAAAAAATATAAAAAATTTATATTTATAAATATAAAAAAGGTAAAATGATCAAGAAAATAAAAATAAATAAGAAAAAAACATTTTAAACCCCGTCCCTCTGAGCTCACATGCAGAAGCGAATGCATACGCAAGTCAAGCCCACATATGTAAACGGTGTTCAAACCACACAGGTGAGGTATCGCCACGATCGTTAGAGCAAGAGAAATAATTCTAGACCCAGACCTCTTCTGTAACTCTAAACTGGTAACCTGTAGAAATTTTTAAATCATCGCCTATGGAGATTTTTAAGTACCAATGTTTGTCGCCATTCCACGAGCGTGTGCCAATTTTGAAACATGACATGTTAGGTATCAATTTACTCGGGGTAACATTCTCTTCCTCATTATAGAAAGAAATATGGTGTGACATAAGGTATTGCAACAATCTCCATTTTATTCACTAGGGTCTCTGCTAAAGACAAATATATAATGTTTCTAAGTAATTTTCTAGCAAAAAATACTGATTTAACTTGTTAACAACAAGTGTCAGAAAAAGGCCTGGTCCTTAAGTGGTTAAAGTGTTTTTTTTTCCCAAAAAAATTGTGTTTGAAAGAACGCTGCACAAATACAGTGTGACATAAAATATTGCAACAATTGCCATTTTATTCTCTAGGGTCTCTGTTAAAAAAAAATATATAATGTGTGGGAGTTCTAAGTATTTTCTAGAAAAAAATAACCATTTAAACTTGTAAACAAAATGTTTCAGAAAAGACCTGGTCAGCAAGTGGTTAAAAAAAGAAAAGACTTAAACTGGAGTTCCTTTTTTTAACATTGGCCTTTAGTAGGCTTGTAGACCCACAACTGATATTCCATTTAAAAGTACAAACTATCTCCCCCAACAGGGACACAGACAGCAATAAAAAACGAACCAAAAAAGTTATAAAAGAGCTTTACATACACTGTAAGTGGTCTTTCCATCCTTGGCATATTTACCATACCTCCCAACTTTTTGAGGGGCGAAGGGACACCAATTTGCAAAAGCATGTAGCCATAGGACACCGCCCCCTGCTACGCCCAGTTAAAGGAGAATTATACAAAAAAAAATTTAATTAAACCCACAAGTGCTTTTTTTAACACTACTATTCCTTCATACAGGCTTTTGAAATTTACAAAATTTTGAAACTGGATATAAGGTTTAGCACTGGGAAACACTTTTTGAAGGATAAATAGTGTATTTTATGTACAACTATATAGATCAAATCAAAATGAGGGACAAATGAAGAGGAAAGCGAGACAGAGAGACTTCGTTCCAAATCAGGGACAGTCCCTCAAAATCAGGGACAGTTGGGAGATAAGACAGTGGCCATCATTTTTGTATACTCTAATGTCTTATCACACAGAAAAGCAGGGCTTTATTTCAGCGGAAATGCGGGGGAACGCAGTTTTGGCACCTCCAGCACTGAATGTATATAATAGCAAAGAGTGTGGGTGTGCTGGAGGGAGTATTGATGCTGGCTGCTGCAGGATCTACTGTCACTGCTGGGGATTTATTGTTCCTGGGGGGGGGGGGTCATAGGTTGCTGGTAGGCATCTACTGTTGAGGGAGAGGTCTATTTCTGGCTGCTTGGAGATTTGTTGTTGTTGCTGCTGGAGGGTCTATTGATGCTGGCTGCTTGGAGATCTGTTGTTGCTGATGCGGGTCTAATGTTGCTGGGGGTGGATCTTTGTTGCTGGGGGTAGTCTATTTTTGCTGGGGTGGGGTCTATTATTGCTGGGGGGGGGGTTCTATTGTTACTGGCTCCAGGGGATTTGACTTACTGCATTTCTTGTTATTAGACAAGAACAAATTCCATAAAAATTACTTAACACCATGAGATGATACTTAGGGCAGTACTGAAAGGTGGGTAAGGGGTTGAACTAAGGGATGGTGCTCAGAGGAGAGTAGGGGGGTGGAGACAAAGGGGGATTCAGAAGGGGGTGGGGTGGTTCCTGCACCTATTCTCTAAGAAAAAAAAAAGCCCTGCAGAAAAGTAGTATAAATTATTTCCTTGTGAAAATATCAGAGCCTTTTATTATAATTTTGCAAAAAAAAAAAAAATTAAATATATAAATAAAATATAACTTTTAAAAAAGGCTCTATAGCGCACTTTTAAATGAATACCTATGCGTACATAACATCCAAGTAAACACTGCAGGCACAGAGGAAACTGCTTTTAAAGGTGAATGGCTAATTAGCAGTTTGGTCAAGCTGCTTTGTGTCATGGTTAACATCCTAATTTCATAAAGTTAGCACAGGTTTGAGATCTGGCATGCATCATATCCTTCCTGAAAGACTATGGTTCCTGCAAATGCAGTTTTGCTTTTAAAGAGAAAGAAAAGATGCCTCTATGACTCATGTAAAATTGTTAGTGAACTTGTCATATTAGATTTAGGGAAAAAAAAGAATTGTCTGTTCTGCACTTACAAGAAAAAATGATTATTTGCAAACGTCTGAATGAGCAGTCAAAAATTCCTCACTGGGAAAATGTCAAGGAGGACTGCTAGCTGCTCAAAAGATACAAGCACATGTGAGTAAGATAGTGTATACTGGTAGAATAGTCGCAATCCTAAGGTGCAATAAATAACATAAAGTGTGTTGTGGATATTAAAGTTTTACATTTAAAAGTGTACAATAGGAATGAGCAAAATTGAAAATTGAAATTCCTTCTAAATTTAGGTTTTCGATTTTGCCATTTTGAAGTCAATAGGGAGTGGGAAGCTAGCCTATTTCTGACATTTGAAGTTTATTTTAGTTAAAATCTGTATTTTTTGCTAGGAAGTTACTTATAGCCCCCAAACATTATATATTTTTTTTTAGTAGCAGAGACCCTAGAGAATAAATTGGAGATCATTGCAATACTTTATGTCACACCGTCAAACTCTTTAGCAATAAATACCAAACTGAGCATGTGCAGCTTGTCCCCTATTGCTCTATTCTATCAGGAGATAGATTGGAGTCAGTGGAAGAAGTGAAGGATTAGAGAGACAGATAACACAGCCTTTATACACAATGCAGAGGATTACCCATTAGGTTCCACAGTGAGTATAACAAGCATGATTTACTGCATATACAAGTAAATACATATTCACCAGCACACATCAAAAAATAGTGCAACGTTTCGGAGCCGCACAGGACCCCTTGCCTGACGAAGGGGTCCTGTGCGGCTCCCAAAACGTTGCACTATTTTTTGATTGATCGTATCTTGAATAAAGTTTTTTGGACTGCTTTTGCAAGATCCTTGGTGTGCTGGCAAATATGTATTTACTTGTAACTAATCCAGTTGCCAACTGGTGATCGCTTCAGCACCCAATACACACGAGCCTACAAACCAGGAAGGTGTGCGATAGGAATATGAACTATACGTTACTGCATATACAGACTGATTTTATTGTTGTGGGTTTAGTAACACTTTAACCCTTTGGTCACCCTAGATGTTACCAGCCAGCGTCATTTGGACAGTGACATACAGTGCATATTTTAACAACACAAATGTCCAGGCGCATAAACCACTGTCCAATTGGGGGAATATAATCTGCATGTAGGTCGCTGCTATCACAAACTCATAACCAATGAGACCAGAAAAAAAAATGGGAAAAAAAAGCTCTACCAAAGCTGTCATAACACCAATCCTTGATGAATAAAAGCATGTGTGTTTATTAAACAGTCCAAGGCATACAGATGACAGGGGACAAGGATGATCCAGAAGGACCGACTGGGCTATCGATTGGAATGCACACAGCAGTACTCCAGAAGGGGTCATGGATCAGCCCTGTAGATCCGAGGATGGATTCCTGCGTGCAATAGGAAAACCGACTGGTGACACCAAGGCCCAAGATGGTTTACTACTGCTTTACGGTTTAATGCAATCATTCACCACCATAGCAACCCAATTAGCAATCGCGGTCTTCTTAGCCTTTAAAATGTAGTCATATAGCTTAGATGAGTTATAAATGGGGATGTGCAGGTCCCCTTCTTCTAAAAATAGGGTTTCCAAGCATCCCTTTGTCAGTGTATGTGGAGCCTTGCCGTAGATAAGGACAGCTGACAGCATATTGCAGGGAGAGATAGTTGCTGCTATACAGTCCCTAGCTGTGCTATATAAAGTACTATAAAAAACTGTACATATCTACTAACTGCAATGTGATGGGGTTCCACAATATTGTGCACCCACCTTTGCGTTCACAGTTAATAGACCCAACAGTCCTTTTTAGAGCTACCTTTTTGTGTGTGTCAGCAACAACGCTGCTTAGCTGCCGCTGTTTTTTTATCGAGATTTAATTTTTTATTTTATTTCATAATGTTGTTTTGTTTTTTTTTTTACTTTTGAAAACCAAAAAAATTTACTTCAAAAACAAAAATAAATGTAAAAGAACGATTTTGAGTTCAGTGTTTTAGGCTCGGTTCACATTTATGCGATGCGGGAAGGCTGCGAATTCGCAGCCTGTTCCCGCATCGCACACGCACCCCCGGCAGTTCACACTGCCATATGCGATACGCTGGGGGTGTCAATGTAATCTTAACGACACCCCCAGTTTGATCGCATATCGCAGTGCGATCGTGCAGTTCGCACAGGAGCGGATCGCACAAGTGTGAACCGCTGTGTGATCCGATCCTAATGCGGCTGCAAAAATGCCTCCTGTGCGTGTTTGCTCCGGGTGCGATGCGAATTTAGCCATACAAACTGTATGGCTAAACTCGCACCGCACAGCTGATCGCATGTAATGTCGGAGCAGTGCGCTCCGATATTACATGCGAACCCGGCACTCGCACAAATGTGAACCGGCGCTTAGGGTTGCGGTTTGCAATTTTGTGTTTTAGGGTTGTAGTTTAGTGTTTTAAGTAGGGATGGGTCGAACAACCCCCTGTTTAGATCGCTTTAGAACTTTCGAACATCGCGATAGTTCAGAACTCGAATAACGGACCATATTGAAGCCTATGGGACCCGAACTGGAAAAATCAAAAGTGCCCATTTGGAAGGCTTATATGCAAGTAATTGAACATACAATGGTATAGGGGTTCGGGCACTGCCCTGGGGGACATGTATCAATAAAAAAAAGTTTGTAAAAACTTTATTTTCAAATGAGAAGTGATTTACTGATGCTTAAAGTGAAAGCATCAAAATGAGAAATAACAACAAAAGTGAAAAAATCCTTTTAATATAATGCATTTAGTATGCCTGTAAAGTGGCACATCTGTACTGTGTATAGAAACTGCTGCAGAAATAATTGCATTTATAAAGCCAAAAAAAATTAAATTTTCCCTGCAAGCTTTCTTTATTTTGTAATCAGCGGCTTAGGGAGCCAATCTGTATGATGAGGTCACAACGTAGTGCACTGGGAAGGTTAGAGATTTTTTGGATAAAGTCTGGTGTCTCTTCCGCAGACTTTGGATAGAAGTAACAGGTGCGGAAATATTAGTCTTTGGGTGTCGAAGGTGCCTTCACAAAGTAACTCTATAGAGGTACTCTTGATGAAAGCAAGAATTGCTTTGCTGTCAAAAATGTAAATGATATGCACCTGTCAAACTTTGGTCTTTGGTCTTTGGGTGTCTCTGGCGCCCTTACACCATAACCCTATAGAGCAGGGATCCTCAAACTATGGCCCTCCAGCTGTTGCGGAACTACACATCCCATGAGGCATTGTAAAACACTGACATTCACAGACATAACAAGGCATGATGGGAATTGTAGCCCCTGAACAACTGGAGGGCCATAGTTTGAATACCCCTGCTATAGAGGTACTCTTGATGAAAGCAAGAATTGGCCTTGTTGTCAAAAATTTAAATGATGGGGGCGTGGCAGGCCGTGGACTGTGATGGCAGCGTGAGAGGAGCTCTGACATCCAGGAACATTCAACGGCATATTTCAGACATACAGGAGCCTTTTCAAACACCCCATCTGGGTGATCCACCCTGCAGTAACCCAGGGACCATTTTGAGAAAGGATGAGAATAAACCAAAGAAGCTGACTGCATTCTTCTCTCAGCAGCAGCATGGAGGTAGGCAGGATGGCTCCAGCCCATCCTCTACCCCTGCACATAATAACCATCCCCAGCCGCACAAGCCTAATATTAACAACAGAAATAGTGGCTCCCCTAAAAGCCCACAATCCTACTCTTCTACACCTCAATCTGCTAGCCCTGCCAAGGCAAAATTCAGGATGGATGGCTCTGGATGCAGCCCAGCAGCTAGCCCTGTCACAGATTCTGGGGAGGATACAAGGGAACTTCCTGACTCTATTGAAGAATTTCCTACCATGAATCAGCCTGTTATGGACACTGTACTAAAAGATATGCTGTTATCTTTGTGGAGCTCACTCCAGGCCGACATGATGTCTTGTATGCACAAATTCAATAGTAAAATCCAAGCAGGGGAATCTAGAGTGGATCACATTAAATCCAAAAAGGGGGAATTCACATCAACCTTTAATGACCTTGTAGATGCCCATGAAGTCAAAGAGGATGAGATTGAATGGCTTAGAGCAAAAATGGCAGATATGGATGACAGATCCAGGAGGAATAGTATGGAGATTAGAGGGATTCCAGAATATGTCCAGCAGAATGATCTGCATGCCTATGCTGTTAAATTGTTCAAATAAATCCTGCCTAATCTCACTGAGCTAGATGTTATTATAGACAGGATCCATTGCCTACCCAAATCAACATATCTCCCTGACCAGATCCCAAGAGATGTGATACTGTGCTTGCATTTTTACCATGCCAAAGAAAAACTCCATGGCAGCAATGCGTAATAAAGAGCAAATTCCTCAACAGTATCAGAATATCCAATTCTTTGCGGATCTCTCCCAGTACACTCTCCAAAAAAGAAAAAGCCTTACCACTTTGCTGGTTGGCTTATACCCGCCTCAGCCCCGGATCAGACCTTTGCCTCATTGTGCACTCTTTCCCGTATGGTCACTGAGTTTATCCCAGTTTTTTCTTTTTTACATGTAAGTAATAGGAATTTTTATTTTTGATTTTTCTAAGGGAGTGAGATGGTGCATTCTCTTTATCCATATGAGATCTGTCCTATTCTAAAATTAGTTTACATTTACATACAATTTTAATCAAGCTCCTGAAGTGGATTTAAGTTCCACAAAATGCGTAGAGCCACTAAGATTTAAGGACATATTTATTTGGATAGTGACCATGTACTACTTATGAGATATATACATATACGCTTTTTATGATATTTATTTATATGTTATTATATATTACTATTTATTCATTACAATATGAATTGTCTCTATGCATGGTAAGATATGTTTTTTACAATCCTTTTTATGACAGTTTTGCACTCACACGTGTCTGTATTTTTATCTGAATATGGGATTTCCTTTTTTATATGTTTGTGTTCATCATGTAACATGTAATAAATCAATGTTTTGAGACTTCACTTTATTTGGTTATGTTAATTAGCAACCTACCTCATTTAGACCCCGTTCACACTGGGGCGATCTGTCAGGCGACCTGGTCGCCTGACAGGTCGCCGTGGGTCGCCTGCCCATAGATTAGCACAGGACCCGTTCTAATAGGAGCGACACAAGTCGCTCCGACTTAGAAAATGGGTCCTAAGCTTCTTTGGGGCGACCTGGAGCGACCTGCATTGACTTCAATGATATGAAGTCCGTGCATGCCGCTCCGAGGTCGCGGTGCGCGCTGCAGGTCGCCCCGGAAAGTAGCGTCGCCCCTATGTGAACGGGGTCTTAAAGTCCCATGACCATGATTCCTTCCTTTTGTACGGTTCTACATACATAGTGGATTCACTGGAAAAAGGCCTCTTTCAACTTAAGGAGTGGCAGAATATCCCTGAATCAACCAATCATTCCAACTCGCCTAGGAATATCCCACCAGTAGAACCTGAGTGAAAGATGACTACTGCTAAAAATTCCAAGAAACACATTTGAACCTGGAAAAGCAATAATATGAACTTTATGTTCTTCTGGAAATCGAGTGCTTCTCCGACAAAAAACTCACCCCCTACTTAACCTGAGCAGCAGTGAGCTGCATCCGGGTACAAGATACCCTTTTTTGTTTTTTTGTAACGTTAATCCAAATGTTTATGCCTTTCCAGAAAACTGGATATTTGCTGCAAATACGAGTTTATATATTTCTTTTTTTTTTTATTGTTTCTGTTTTTTCTTGCTTTACACCACAGTCAATACCCAATGAACTGCCAAATTCTTTGAGATCTCTCACACAGGCACTCAAGGGGGAAGATAATCATCTGGAGACTTCCTAAGATGTTTACTGAAAGACATTTACTTCTCATCTCAAAACGCCAAGATTTAACACTTTCCTTGAGACCTCTCTCACAGATGCTATCTTATTGGAAACGTTTCTTTCAGGGACTCTCTCAGATACCCATGGAAAGAAACAAGCTTCACACTGTGAGTACTATTAGCACACATCTCATACTTACTACTTAAGAATTACAGTTACCACTTTGTCCACTGGGGGGGAGCTCTCTACACACAAAAAATGCCATTGCTGCACTATATATAAGTTTATCATCCATAGCCCATCAACATGGGAGTAACATTTCTTTCTATTAATTCAAAAGGCCTCAACCACTCAGCCAAAAGCCAAAAAGAAGCCTTTCAATTTAAATGTGACATCCTATGCACACAGGAAACACATTTTTGTAACCAAACACCTCACAAATGCTCCAATAGGAGCTTTCCATACATCTACACTGCTGCGGACTCAAATAAAAGAGGAGTCCTTAACTCCACAACCTATACCATTGCTATTGTATATGCACCCAACTCCCATCATGTCCGCTTTCTCAACAAATTGCTACGCAGAATACGTACACACCAAAAAGGGTCTCTATTGCTATGTGGAGACTTCAATCTCATTCCCAATCCATCTCCATGTCTATCTCTAGACATCCGGGACCCTCACTCCAAAGCTCAATATACCAACACAATCTGTTTGATGCATGGTGTTGCTTTTATGCAGGTGAGAGAGACTTCACCTTCTTCTCCACACCCCATCATTCCTATTCACACATAGACCTTTTCTTAGTGGACCAATGGCTTTTAACTAAGACTTCCTCGACCTCAATTAATACTATTACATGGTCGGACCATGCTTCGATTGTGCTGACCATAGAGGCTTCCCTGTCTTCCAATACCATTCCATCTGGAGAGCAAATGCACTCCTTCTACAAAAGAATGACACCAAATAAATAATAGAAAGACACTGATAGTATTTTTTCGCAGATAAGGATGCCTCAGTAGCTGACCACTTAACCTTATGGAATGCTCATAAGGCGTTTATTAGGGGTATTTTTATCAAATTGGGGGGAGGAGTAAAGAGGCAGCGACAAAAGTGTCTACGCAAACTTACTGAAGAAATTCAAATTAGAAACCCAAAATAAACAAAATTCTCAATCTCCCATAAACTGACACAACTCCGCTATGACCTCAGATTACTTCTTTTGGAGAGCTTTGAAAAGACCTCAAGGAGATTAAAAATGACATATTACGCTAATGGTAACAGGGCAGGGAAGGTCTTGGCCCCATGCCTTCGAGGCTGCAGATATAAATCTAAAATCCCATATAAAATACACCCACATACCAAGGACAAACGCTGTCATCCTAAAGATACAGTATAGCGAATGCCTTTAGCCACTTTTATAGTTTTCTTTATAATCTTAATAGAGATCCAAAAACATTCTAACCAACCCCTGATTTGACTAACAATTTTTTAAACAAACTAACCCTTCCCCAGTTGACCCTATAACAACTGTAGATGCTAAATTCGCCCTTTGACCCACAGGGAATTCACAAAGCAATAAACACACTACCGATCAATACATTTCCTAGGCCAGGTGGCTTCATAGGGGAATATTATAAAACTTTCAAACAGGTTTTAATGCCCTATTTGGTTCGCATCTTCAATGCTGCTGCTGCCTCTTCCTCTTTTCCCCAGAGATGCTAAAAGCCCTAATAATTCGCCAAGTCGGGGAAGGATCCATCTACTCCTCAAAATTTTAGGCCTATATGACTCCTTAACAATGATCTAAAACTATATGCCAAGCTTATTGCCCTACGTCTAATATGGAGATGTTCTCCCACTGCTTATACACCCGGACCAATCAGGGTTCACCAAGGGATGCCAGGCCACAGATGCGACACAACGCCTAATAAATATCATCCACTCTGCTAAATTATGAGGGTCGCCTTCTCTTCTTCTAGCACTAGATGCAGAGAAGGCTTTTGACCAAATTCATTGGGGCTATCTAGCTAAAGTATTGTCAGCCTTTGGATTTGCAGGCCTGATATACTCAGCCATTATGGCCTTATACACCAAGCCCTAAGCTCAAGTATAAACTTCTGGTGTCCTCTCCTCTCCTTTCATCATTATGAATGAGACCCGCCAGGGGTGTCTACTCTCCCCGCTAATCTTTAATTCACCCATGGAACCCTTGGCAACTTATATTCGCAACCACCCCTGCAATGCAAGTTTTCAAGCCCAAAAGTCATCACATACCATCAGCCTCTTTGCCGATGATATCATATAAACTCTCACAGATGTAGAAAATTCCTTGGCCTCGGTACACTCTGCTTTAAAACTGTTTAACCGCATTTCCTATTACAAGGTGAACGAGTCACAATCTTATGTCCTAGGGCTACACATCCCTCCACCCATGAAGCAGAAACTTAGTGCATCATTTCCTTACACATGAAGTGATACAGGGATAAACTACTTAGGTATTACACCAACACCAAAAGTTGGAAGGATTGTCCAAAGCTAACTATATCCCATTTCTAAACAAACTATGTTTAAAACTTCAGGATATAGCTAAGGTTAAACTTTCTTGATCAGGCCGCCTGGCAGCTTTCAAGATGGTCCTCCTCCCCTAATTTCTGTACTTATTCAGAACACTACATATACTGTACCTAACTCCTTTTTGTAACAGCCCAATCTATGATAAAATGATACTTGTGGCAAGGTAAAAAGGCGAGATGTGCATTTAGTAAACTGGTTACAACTAGGAAACCAGGAAGGGGTGGGACTGGTAATACTTAAGGATTATTATATTGCCTCAATCCTTGCACAACTTAAAACTTGGTTCCCTCAGGCCATAAGCACCAGGTGGGAGGAAATAAAACATTTTCAAACACAGGGACATAACCTTTATAACTTTCTTCTAGCCAGGCAATATTACACTTTACAGCATTGTCATCTACTGTTCTAGCTTCACTTCAAGCTTGGCGTATACTACTAGCCAAACCCTTCCAAGATCCTGTTACTACCTTGCTCCCTCTGCCTCTTCTCAGTTTGCCCATTATCATTCTGGACTTAAAAGTCACTGGATGGGTGACCAAAGGAATTAAAGGGATAGATAAACTGATGATAGGTCCAGAACCCAAAACTTTTAGATCCCTGCAGATTGAATATGGCTTGTCCAGCTCCGACCACTACACTTACCTACAAATCAAGCATTTTATCTGTGCCAATCCAAACACCTCCATATCTCTGCCATGGAATGTATCCCAATATTATGCTAAGTCTAATACCAAGATTAAGAGTATCTCCCTATTTTATAATTTGCTCAACAATAAAAATGTATTCCTTAAAATCTCTCATATCCAAGCATGGGGAAAATATTTAATTATCTGTTACACTCCTGTACAATGGCAAAAGGCGCTCAGCATCACACATGCAGCAACAAAAAGCTTTACCTGTAGCAATTGACTTAAAAAAAATTTACTTAGGTGGTACTTAACTCCATATAGGATATACAGTTTTTCCCCAGAAGCTTCTCCTACGGTTTAGAGGAATTGTGGAGCAATAGGTACACTATACCACATACTTTGGACATGCCCGGTTATAGCCACCTTTTGGACACCAATCTTCCGATTGATCACACAAATTCTAGGGATATTTGCACCCGTATCGCCAGGACTGGCTATTCTGTCCTTAGGTATAGAAACAATACCAATAGATATTAGTGTAAGATCCTGGTACCTGCGGTACCCTTCCAGCCTATTATTTGTAGATTACGTTCCACCATATAGATAGGTGGAACGCATCTAGTACCTGTCCCTTTAAATTCCATGACCTCATCAGTGAGTGCCGCTCTGAGCGGCTATTTCAACCGCCGGCATTCACTCACATGTGTTCGTGCAAACCACCTGTAAAGCAGCCATACCTGATGCTACTCATTCACGTATCTCGCTACCTGAACTTGTATCACTTTCGGATCCTGTATCTCGCTACTCGATCACTCTTGGCACACGGCTTTATCTGATCCTGTATCTCGCTACCCGATCACTCTTGGCTTACCGCATGCAACACCGCTTGCTACAGCATTACCTAACGCTGCCGAATCCTCCAGCTATTCTCTAATACCTGGATTGACCGAAGACTTGCTACAACATCTTGTATCTCACTACAAGATCATTACCTCACCGCCGGAACCCTCTCCTTACAAACCTACCAGTGATAAGTACCCCACAGGGGAATACCTTCCTAATCTACTTTCACTACTACTCTGCTTACTAAAGACTATTGCTACTCTAAGAACTATACTGTTACGTCTAACATCTGCACCGCTACTTAGATTGCAAGCTCTTGAGCCTATTACCATCTTGTCACTGCACTAGCCTAGCATCTCCTGTACACTTCATCTGCTCTTCACTACCACCTGTTACCTGTACATGATTGCTATCCTAAGTGCTTACTATCACCATCTGTTACCTCTTACCATTGCTATCACTATCCACGCCTGTCCCCTCAGTATCACCTCTATACTTTCACATATAAACATATCACTCCAGGAACATCTTTAATGAGTGTCTGTGTTTGTGTATGTGCTTGCTGAGACAGGCTGATGCACAATGATGAGTCTTGAGAGTTGGATATGGTAGTTCAACACATCTCTACATGACTACTGAGTGTAACTTCCGCAGCTGCAAATCCACACCACACAAATAAACGCCGGAGCATTACAGATTGCACGAACCTGAAAAATGGATTCAGCGGAAATAGCTACACATGTGATACAACTATCACAAAAGTTAGATTCATTAATTCTTTCACTTACTGAAGTGAAAAATGAAAACCAGACCTTGAGACAACAGATAGCCCGTGTTTCACAGCTCACTGCTGCCCAACCCCGTGAGCCCAAAATAAACCCTCCACAAGTGTTTACGGGTGATCGGAAAAAATTCAGTGAATTTAAAAACGCATGTCAATTGCTTTTTAATCTAAAACCTCGTACTTACACTACAGACCAATTAAAAGTCTACACCACTATATCATATATGTCAGGTGATCCTCGGGCTTGGGCAGACTCTCTTATTGAGAAAAATGACCCTCTTCTCAACTCCTATCCTACGTTTTTAGCAGAGCTCTCTAGCCTATATGAAGACTCTAATAGGCAGAGTATTGCTGACAGCCAATTGAGGGCTTTAAAACAAGGAAGGAGACCTGTTGAAGATTTCGTAGCAGAGTTCAAGAGATGGACCCTTGATTCAGGGTGGAATGATGCATCTCTGCGAACCCAGTTCAGGCTTGGGTTATCTGAAGCCATAAAAGACGAGCTCGCCCGAGCGGATTTACCTGGCACCTTGGATGCCTTGATACAACTTAGTATCAAAATAGACAGACGATTGCGAGAGAGGAAGGCTGAGAAAATGGGAATCCCATTACCCAACCCTTCTCAGGAGTTGTCCTTCGATCCTACTCCTATGGAGATAGGAACCATCCGCCCACCAATATCGTCTACTGAAAAGGCCAGGAGAAGAACAGAAAATCTCTGTATGTACTGCGCCTCCGCCGAACATTTGATAAGCGTTTGTCCCCTTATCCACAAGAAAAAGGGTGAGTGTTCACAGGTCTTGCTGGGGGGATTAACGACTTCTTTTACTAATCCCTATCTCTTTATTCGTTTGATCCTACAGTGGGACCAAATTAGGATCACCACCAAGGCCATGATCGACACAGGATCTTGTGGGAACTAGATTGACACTAGTTTTGTTGCTTTAAATAAAATACCTATTATTTCAAAACCCAAACCTGTCTCTGTTAGTTTGATTAACGGTATTCCGTTATCTTCTGGTCCAATTACCACTCAGACACAAGCACTCCTTGCTACTGCTAACGAGTCTCATGTTGAGACCACCACGTTTGATGTGTTACCCTCACCACATTTTCCCATTATTTTGGGACTTCCCTGGTTACATATACATCAACCAACTATTGATTGGAAGACACGGTCCCTAACCTTCCCTTCTCACTATTGAGAGACCACGTGTAACCTCCAATCTCAAAAGAAAATCCTGTCCATGGTGTCAGAGGAAATTACACCACCACCATGCTATCAGGATTTATCAGAAGTCTTCCTTGAGAAAAATGCTCAAGTGTTGCCTCCCCATAGGGACTACGATTGTTCTATTGACCTACTCCCTAATAGTAAGCTACCTTTCGGTCATGTTTATCCTCTTTCTCAGGATGAACTTTCTCATCTCAAGGAATACTTGGATGAGAACTTAGCGAAAGGGTTCATTAGACCCTCTACTTCCTCTACAGCTGCAGGACTTTTCTTTGTCCGCAATAAGGATTTAAGCCTTCGGCCTATTATTGACTATAGGCAATTAAATATTATTACGATAAAGGATCGCTATCCCTTACCTCTCATCCAGGAACTGATTGAACAAGTGCGTGGAGCCACTTACTTCTCAAAGTTAGACCTTAAAGGGGCTTACAATCTCATCCGCATCCGTAGTGGGGATGAGTGGAAGACGGCATTCAGAACTAGATACGGACTATTCGAATATCTAGTGATGCCGTTTGGGTTGTGTAATGCTCCCGCAGCATTTCAGCGGTTCATAAACGACATCTTCCGAGATCTACTCGATGTCTGTGTCGTAGTATATCTGGACGATATACTCATTTACTCTCAATCCTTGTCTGAACATAAAAGACATGTAAGACTTGTGTTGTCCAGATTGCTCGCACACAACTTGTACGTAAAACTGAAGAAATGCCTATTCCATAAGGAAGAGGTGTTATTCTTAGGATACATCATATCCAAGAACAGCATCAAGATGGATATGAGCAAGATATCCTGTATTCTGGATTGGCCTGTACCAACAACTCGTAAGGCCTTACAACGATTTCTTGGATTCTCAAACTTCTATAGGAAGTTCATCAAGAACTTCTCGTCTATTGTGAGACCACTCACACAACTTACAAGTGTTAAGCAAACATTTAAATGGTCTGAAGAAGCAAATAAAGCGTTCAGCTTGTTGAAATCAAGCTTTATTACCGCTCCCATACTACGCCATCCAGACCCATCCCTCCAATACATCCTGGAGGTAGATGCGTCAAATATGGCTGTAGGAGCAGTTCTTTCCCAACAACCTACGAATACTTCATCCAGTTGCCTTCTTCTCTAAATCACTAAGTAACCCAGAGGTGAACTACCCAGTGGGTGAAAAAGAGTTACTTGCCTTGAAGTTGGCACTGGAGAATTGGCGACATCTACTTGAGGGCACCCGGTTGCCAATACTCATATATACAGACCATAAAAAACTCCAATATCTCCAGACCAACAAGACCCTTTCCCACCGACAGGTACGTTGGTCGCTATTCTTCCTAAGATTCAATTTCTTAGTGACCTATACACCTGCAGACAAAAACAAGAAGGCAGATGCGTTATCACGGTTAACCGAAGATAACTGTGCCGAAATTCCTTCATTACCTATAATACCCCATGACCGTATTATTGGTGTTGTTCGTCCCTTAAAGGAAGAGATTCTGCACAGTCTAAGACTGGATTCACCACCACCTCAACTAAGTACTGATGCAGAAGGCTTCCGCTACTTTAACGACAAACTCTACATACTTCCCGGTATGCGTACCAAAATCTTGCAGTTATCCCATGACGTACCTATGGCAGGACATATGGGTATGACTAAGACATTTAATTTGCTCACTAGGCAATTTTGGTGGCCTGGGATGAAGACGTCTGTACAAAAATTCATTTCTTCATGTGACATCTGTGCAAGGTCCAAAATTGACACTACAAAACCTTCTGGTTTACTTTGCAGTCTACCAATACCCAAAGTTCCATGGGAAGTTGTTTCTTTAGACTTCATAGTGGAATTACCACCGTCCAAGGGATTCACTACCATCCTAGTGTCAGTGGACCATGTGACAAAAATGGCACATTTCATTCCCATTCGCAGACTACCTTCATCTAAGGAAACAGCGGAATTGCTAGTAAAATATGTGTTCAAACTACATGGAATTCCAAAGACTCTTTTATCTGACCGGGGCTCGCAGTTCATCTCTAAGTTTTGGCAAGCTCTATGTCACATACTGCGCATTGAGCGAAAACTTACTTCCCCCTATCACCCGCAGACCAACGGACAAACTGAAAGAGTCAACCAGTGTATTGAACAATATTTGCGTTGCTACACCTCATACCTACAGGATGATTGGGTGGACATCCTCCCTCTGGCAGAATTTGCTTATAACAATGCAACCCACAGTACTACTAAGCAAAGTCCGTTCTACCTGAACTATGGGTTCCATCCCACAATTCTTCCACCACGCATCCTACCATCAAGTAACCCAGTAGCCTCTGACTATCTCACCCAAATAAAAGACTCTTTGGGCTTACTTAACACCACCATCTCACATGCTCATAGCCAACAAAAGAGGTACTACGACCTCCGCAGAAGACCTTCACCTCAATATGCTATTGGGGATCTTGTTTGGCTATCTACGAGGAACTTGAGGTTGAAAATTCCTAGTAAAAAGCTTGGACCTCTATTCCTGGGACCTTTCCCAATTGAGAAGCTCATTGGGGAATCTGTAGTTCGACTCACTTTACCGGCAGATCTTAAAATACACCCCACGTTCCATGTATCTCTATTGAAGCCACATACACCCAACCAAGGGATTAGACCTACCATCGCGCCTCCACCTCCAATACAAGTTGAAGGTGGAGAAGAATTTGAGATCAAAGAAATTTTGGATTCTCGTATCCACAGAGGAAAGCTCCAATATTTCATAAGATGGAAAAATTATGGTCCCCAAGATGACACCTGGTTGGATGCTTCTGACGTCCACGCACCCAGGCTTATACGAAGGTTCCACTCCAAATACCCGGAGAGACCAGTGTTATAGGCCTTCCGGAGCCGGCCTTAGGGGGGGGGTACTGTAAGATCCTGGTATCTGCGGTACCCTTCCAGCCTATTATTTGTAGATTACGTTCCACCATATAGATAGGTGGAACGCATCTAGTACCTGTCCCTTTAAATTCCATGACCTCATCAGTGAGTGCCGCTCTGAGCGGCTATTTCAACCGCCGGCATTCACTCACATGTGTTCGTGCAAGCCACCTGTAAAGCAGCCATACCTGGTGCTACTCATTCACGTATCTCGCTACCTGAACTTGTATCACTTTCAGATCCTGTATCTCGCTACTCGATCACTCTTGGCACACAGCTTTATCTGATCCTGTATCTCGCTACCCGATCACTCTTGGCTTACCGCACGCAACACCGCTTGCTACAGCATTACCTAACGCTGCCGAATCCTCCAGCTATTCTCTAATACCTGGATTGACCGAAGACTTGCTACAACATCTTGTATCTCGCTACAAGATCATTACCTCACCGCCGGAACCCTCTCCTTACAAACCTACCAGTGATAAGTACCCCACAGGGGAATACCTTCCTAATCTACTTTCACTACTACTCTGCTTACTAAAGACTATTGCTACTCTAAGAACTATACTGTTACATCTAACATCTGCACCGCTACTTAGATTGCAAGCTCTTGAGCCTATTACCATCTTGTCACTGCACTAGCCTAGCATCTCCTGTACACTTCATCTGCTCTTCACTACCACCTGTTACCTGTACATGATTGCTATCCTAAGTGCTTACTATCACCATCTGTTACCTCTTACCATTGCTATCACTATCCACGCCTGTCCCCTCAGTATCACCTCTATACTTTCACATATAAACATATCACTCCAGGAACATCTTTAATGAGTGTCTGTGTTTGTGTATGTGCTTGCTGAGACAGGCTGATGCACAATGATGAGTCTTGAGAGTTGGATATGGTAGTTCAACACATCTCTACATGACTACTGAGTGTAACTTCTGCAGCTGCAAATCCACACCACACATATAAACGCCGGAGCGTTACAATTAGAGATATAGCCACCCACATTTTACTAAGCGCACGATTAGCTCTGGTGCGCCATTGGAAAGATCATACAGCTCCTTCTATTTGCAAAGTGATAGAGACAACCCACATGCACTCCTCTCAGGGCAGATATCAAACTGCTAAATCTTGGTGGAAAGTATGGATTGATTGGTATAACATTTTCTCTACTGACTAAATGTGCCATTTAAAAAGGTGGAAATTTGACATAAACCTATTGACTGCAATGTTTTGTACTGTCGTTCTGTTGGTTTTGGAACACAGCTCTGTTGTACATAGTCCTCTTACACCCTAATCCCAACTGTAAATCCTAAGTTTGTTCAAGGACATGTACAGTAGATGTATCTTATAGACCTAGAAATGGTCTCATCTGACATAAAATTCTAAATGTTTACCTTCTGTATGTACACCACTGTACACCATCTATGCATAATCAATATGTCCTTTTTCTCTATTCCTTTTGTAATGTTTATACCTTATATATCAATAAAGAAATCTTAAAATTTAAAATTGAAATGATATGCACCTGTCAAACAGCTGTGAAAAAAATTGGTCTTTGGATGTTATTGTGCCCATGAAACCTAAAAAATTATTTCAGATGAAATCAAGACCCACAACACTAGGCAGCCTAAACAGTCTGGCAGAGATTCCAAATCCCAAAAACACTTAATCTGTGACATTGGCATCAGGGACTTCATAGCTGCTGGTAATCCAGGACTGATTCATTTTGATAAATGTCAGATGATCCATAGAGTCTGTGGACAGATGTATTTTATTATCAGTAACAAAACCTCCAGCAGAACCAAATGCCCATTTGGAAAGCATGCTGCATTCAGGGCAGCCCAGCTGCTCAATTGCATACTAGGCAAGTTCTGGCCAGTGGTCTATTCTTATGACCCAGTAACCCAGTGGATCGTCAACTGGAAAGCTCTCATCTCTGTTTTTGCCCCTAGATAATTGCCCACCAAATGATGCAGATGCTGCTGATAGGATGTGGAAGCTGTGAGCCCTGGGCGGCGAGGACTAAAAAAATTGTGAAATGCATCACTTAGCCTGCCTTCTTCCCCACCACTTCTCTCTTGACCAACAGAAGCCTCAAAACTATGTTTTCCATGACACTATAACCTACCAGAGTCGGGAAAGCATTAGATAAATGCAGCTTTAAAATGTCCTCAAGAGATTTCATCTTCTGCACCCCCTGTGAGGACGGGTTGAGTTCTGAGACTTTCCCCTTGTAACGGTGTTCAAGAAGAGTGGCCAACCAATAGTGATCCTTCTCCTTGATGCCAAGTATTTTTGGGTCCTTTCGCAGGCTTTGAAGCATGAGGGAGCCCATGCACCATATGTTTGCGGAGAAATGAGAAGCAGACTCCTCGGGGTCACTGAGGATTACAGTATCTGGAACTGCCTCCTTCCAGCCATGTACTACTCCCAAGGATTCTGTGGATGGAAAACCATCTGTTGAGGGTTGACGTATGTCTTCCTCTGCTACAATGCCTCCAAAACTTCCAGAATCCTCCTCCTCCCTCTCCTCTAGTGTGTTCTGTGGCATCGGAAGAATGGTGTCTGCATAAAGCGAGTCTTGAGAGGAAAGGAAGTCCTCCTCTTCCTCCAGCTGCTCTGCCTTGAGTGCCCTCTCCATAATGCCACACAGAGCCTTCTCCAGCAGGAAAACAACAGGGATTGTGTCACTGATGCATGCATTATCATGGCTCACCATCCTTGTGGCCTCCTTAAATGAGGCCAGTACAGCGCAGGCATCCTTTATCAGCAGCCATTGGTGTGAGGAAAAAAAGCAGCCTGAGGCTGTCATTGTGCCATACTCACACAGGTACTCATTGATGGCCCTCAGTTGCATTCAGAGCTGCTGCAGAATTGTCAAAGTTCCACCTGGTGGTCATGTCACAAATCAGGCAGTTTATGAACAGGTGCAATTCCCGCAGAATTTCAGCCAACCGAACACTGGCTGTGTATGACCGCCTGAGATGGCTACAGACTCTTCTGAAGTCAATCAAAAAAATGAGGTGGTGCAGGCCATCTCAGAAAGGTTGCAAAACAATAGGCTCACAAGGTATCACTTTGCAAAAAACTTTAATTTTATTGGTGATGAAAACTGTAAAAATAGATCATAAAAGTCACAAAAATACACTTTAGTGTGTGTTGCTATCAAATGTAACTTGATGACCCTGAAGACCCTGGTGGGTGTCAGGATGGAAAAAGACGGAACTACACACGCCCCTGCTCCACCCCCTCCAGACGTCCCGATGGCCCAGTTTCCAGATAGGGGGAGCGAACTGTCACCAGAGAGACTTGATGTCACTCCTGCCTATTCTGAAAAAAAGGGGTGCCAGGCATGCCATGAATATTGAAATAAGGATATCATGAACAATCAAAAGACATTCCTAAATTCATAAGCTGTGAGCTTGGTGGCATATATGCTGTGTGGCCACTATGCAAAGACGCCTTGAACGGTGCTTGGCTACAAATCCAGTGTCAAAGACCATAGGGATATTGCATATATCATTCAAATGGATGTGTGATCTTGATGGCATGTCCATAGAACATATAGTTCACATTAATTGGGTGGAGATGCACTGTTCACTTTACCATGGGTTAGAACACACAGAGTTCAAAGTGTGAGATGTGGTATACTTGGACAACTGGGAAATAAAGTCACTTGCCCTGGAGGGTATCCTAATCTCGGGTGTTCACAATGGGTGACTGGGAGATGGAGCAAGTGCAGACTAAGCAGAAGATGGTTGGGGTACAAGGGGGCCCATAAGTCCAGGCTATCGGGATGGACCGTAGTTAGAGGCTTTCCATATCCGGGGTAAGTGGACAGCTGTGGAGTTCATCACCCTAAGATGGTGACCAGGAAATGTCCTACTGAGTGGTAAGTAATGAGTCTTACCAGTATTCCTCCTCAAAAGGTCCAATCCTACCTGTAGGCTGTGATCCATGTACCGCTCCGATAGCGAATCACGGAAATTAGTGTGCTCCCCGCAGTACCGCAAGCTGCACATTCTTAGTTGGCTCCTGTTCCACGGAGACAGTTGAATTCTCCCGCCTCTTGGCTGCACCGCACTAGGTTCCAGAACCCAGAAGTGTCTTCCTCCGTCGTGACGTAGTTGCTGCAGCTACCGTGTCCAGACTCTTCTGGCCTGTTTTAGAAGATCTCCCAACCCTGGGTACTGTGACAGGAAGTCAGGTAAATCTGTGGATGTTGTCACAGACAGGAGATACACTTCTGCTTGGTTTAGACAATTCACCAATTACTATAGGGTGTCGGCTGCAAAGGCAGCAGGAAAGGTAGCCAGGACGGCTTAAGGAAGTTGAAAGGCCTTCAGCTGTTCGGAATGAGGAAGTTAAGGCCTCTATAATTTGTCCAAAGGAAGTCCTATTGATTGCTGCCTCCTGACGCTGTGTGAAGCTGGGGAGAGGAGGACAGTCAGATGTGTGCCTCCCGACGCTGTGTGGGCATGGGAGAAGACCTCCTGGAGCGATGTGCGCTGAGGAGGGTAAAAAGTGTGAAGACTTCTCAAGGTGAGAAAATGAACTATTTCTATGTGGAAGAAATAAATGAACTGTTTCCTATGTGAAGAGACAAGCAAAGGGACATGTTCAATGTGAAGAGGAAAAGGGACATGATCAATGGACATTTGTTGTGTGAAGAAAAAACATGGACTACTGAGTGTCTGCTGTAGGATCAGCAAAGTTTGCCCAACAGTAGGTTGGAGACAGACTCCGTAGGTAGGTTCCTGTATGTGAGAAGGTAGCCGCCCACAGTGGCAAGGATTTATTTTGTGTTTTGTTTTATTTTGATGGTTTTGACGCTTGCAGTCTGGTGAAGAAAATTGCATGAATAAACCAAACTGTTTGCAACCACTTCTCGGCTATCTCCCTGTGTAACAAACCCCCTCAAGGGGTCGTCCATACCCGCCACCGAGCTAATCTCCCACATATGGTGGAGGTATGCATTGGGCAGAAGCAGAGATCCCTGCAAACAAGTTCATCTGTCCTGTGAACTTTGTCTGGTGCATGAGATTGCACAATCTGTGTGTGCAGGAGAGAAGATCCTGAAAGAGAGAAAAAACTACTTGTTTTAAAGAGACAGTGGTCTCAAAATTTTTGATGAACTTTGTCTGGTGCATGAGACTGCACAAACTGTGTGTGCAGGAAAGGAGATCCTGCAAGAGAGAGAAAAGCTACTTGCTTTAAAGAGACAGTGGTCTCAAATTTTTTTGCTGGACTGTGAAAAATTTATTGAGGAGTAATTGAAGATGGGGCGATCAAAACGCCTGAAAGATGCAAAGATAGCTGAAATGAGAGACCGAATTCTATGGATGGAGGGGATGCTACCGCATGAACGAGCCCCATCCATGCCTGAACAGAGTCTGCTAAAGAGAAAGGTTGTTGTCCCTAGCAACACTGGTGCAAATGGACCTGCTATGGAGATGCAGTGTTCTCAGATGAAAAGTAAACCCAAAATGGGGGAGATGCTGAAACAGCGGAGCTTTGCAGCTCAACAACAGGCTCAACAAGAGAGCATGGCAGGCTGGAAACAGAGACGCCAGCAGCAAATGGAGGCCATTGGTTTGGAGGAAACCGAGTATGTGTGCAGGGCTGAGTTGGATGCCTTGCAATGGAAAATGGAAGAAAAGGAACGAGCCCTGGAGTTGCTTAGGATGGAGCATAGAAACTTGCAGGCTCAGGTGTTACAGTGGGAAGAATCCACTGCTCTCCTTTTTTCCGAGTTGCACAAATGTAGAGAGACTATAAAGGAGAAAAATGAGAGAGAGGCTAAATTATTGAGTACTGTGTATGAGCTCACCACTTTGAGCAATGTGGTAGATGAATTACGTACGGACTGTGAAAGTTGGAAAGATGAAGTCCAACGTGTCCAGCAGCAGCTAAAGGAGAAAGAAGCCTGTGTGGCAGAATTACAGTCTCATTCCCAGAAACTAGCCAATGAGGTGAAGGCTCTTATGCAGGGAAAAGGAGATTCTGAACACAAGAGAAAAAAAGTAGAGGCACAGCTGCAGGAATCGCAAGTCAAGGTGTCAGAAGGTGACCGATTGTGTGCTAAGCTGTCAGAGAAGGCAAACCGACTGCAGGTTGAGTTGGACAATGTGACAAATCAGCTTTCTCAAGCAGACAGCAAATCTAGAGAAATCGCCAAAGATTTCTCTATCTTGGAATCGCAGCTGCAAGACACTCAGGAACTCTTACAGGAAGAGAGGTGTCAAAGGCTGAGTTTTAGCACAAAGCTCAAACAAATGGAAGATGAGAAAAATGGTGTCCTGGAACAATTAAAAGAGGAGGAGGAAGCAAAGAAAAACCTATCAGAGCAAGTCGCAACATTGCAAGCTCAGATAGCGGATATGTAAAAACGCATGGAAGAAAGCGTTTGTTCATTAGCGAATGTTGAAGATGTGAAAAAGAAGTTTGATCAGATGCTTGGTGAGGAGAAGACTGTGTCTGCAAAATATGCAGAAGAACGCGACCGTGCAGAAACGGAGGCGTGTGATAAAGAGAGCAAAGCCCTGTTCTTGGCTCGCTCCTTGGAGGAAGCTCTAGAGGCTAAGGCTGAACTAGAGAGAGTTAACAAACAGCTGTGTACAGAGATGGAAGATTTGGTCAGCTCCAAGGATAATGTTGGGAAAAGCGTTCAGGAGCTAGAAAAGGCTAAGCGAGCATTAGAACAGCAAGTAGAAGAGATGAAGATTCCGTTGCAGGAACTTGAAGAGGAATTACAGGCAACAGAGGATCTGTCCCAAAGAGGGGATAGTGTGCCTGATGCAGTTTTAAAAGGATCAGTGTTTTGGGGTCTGTCCTGAGTGAGCATCAGAAATTTGATGACATGTTGCTTGAATCACCCCTCTGGAATAAACAGTTCCTTCAAAAACTTCAAGCACTGGAAAATGTGTCATTAGAACTTCAGCAAACAAAGGAGCTGTGTAAGAAATGTGATGATTTCTCAGTTCAGGCTGAAAACCTAGTGGAGAAAACTAAGGCAAGTGATATAAAATTTGGAGAAAAAAAGCAAACACCACCTAGTGGAGAAAACTAAGGCTGTTGGTGAAAACGTGAAGAAAATGAATAAGTGCCTTTCAGGGAATATTTCCAAAATGGAACTGGTGAAAGACAGGTGGCAGAAGTTTGAGCGTGATCTTGAGATACATTCCATGTGGAGTTCAGATAAAGAAAATGAGCTACAATGGAAAAGTAATGCTATAGCAGAAAGTGCAGTGAAGAAACCTGTAATAGACTGTGTTGCAGTTCCATGCTCCTTCACTGATGCAGAGAGGAGGTCTGTAATGGATACCACCCAGATCGCTGGGTTCAACTGTGTTGTTGCCTTTGACCCATATGATGGTGGAATGAAAGATGATAAAGTACAGACATTTCTTGGAACAAAGCCAAGTGAAGCAGAGGTTCTCAAAGTGTTGTGGAAATCATTTGTTGATTGCAGAGAGAGGCGGCTCAAGAATGTTGAAGACATTAAGATAAGCAAAATTGAGTTGCCTATGGATCACGGTCCTCCATGGTGGAAAGGACAGACGGTTATGCAGGACAAACTTGAGAAAGAGCAAAATGATGCCAAAAATGCAGTTGAAGAATGTGTATATGAGATGAAAGACAAGTTGTCTGACATTTATGTGAAATCTGTCAATGAAGATGACAGAAACAGTTTCATCCTGAAGCTTGAAGATACTAGGAGGCTTATCAGTGAGAGTCAAGAGAAGTGCCTGACACGTGCGTGCCTGGAAAACTGTGTCCCAACCCTAGGGTTGAAACAAGAGGGGGGGGGTATGTGACAGGAAGTCAGGTAAATCTGTGGATGTTGTCACAGACAGGAGATACACTTCTGCTTGGTTTAGACAATTCACCAATCACTATAGGGTGTCGGCTGCAAAGGCAGCAGGAAAGGTAGCCAGGACGGCTTAAGGAAGTTGAAAGGCCTTCAGCTGTTCGGAATGAGGAAGTTAAGGCCTCTATAATTTGTCCAAAGGAAGTCCTATTGATTTCTGCCTCCTGACGCTGTGTGAAGCTGGGGAGAGGAGGACAGTCAGATGTGTGCCTCCCGATGCTGTGTGGGCATGGGAGAAGACCTCCTGGAGCGATGTGCGCTGAGGAGGGTAAAAAGTGTGAAGACTTCTCAAGGTGAGAAAATGAACTATTTCTATGTGGAAGAAATAAATGAACTGTTTGCTATGTGAAGAGACAAGCAAAGGGACATGTTCAATATGAAGAGGAAAAGGGACATGTTCAATGTGAAGAGGAAAAGGGACATGATCAATGGACATTTGTTGTGTGAAGAAAAAACATGGACTATTGAGTGTCTGCTGTAGGATCAGCAAAGTTTGCCCAACAGTAGGTTGGAGACAGACTCCGTAGGTAGGTTCCTGTATGTGAGAAGGTAGCCGCCCACAGTGGCAAGGATTTATTTTGTGTTTTATTTTATTTTGATGGTTTTGACGCTTGCAGTCTGGTGAAGAAAATTGCATGAATAAACCAAACTGTTTGCAACCACTTCTCGGCTATCTCCCTGTGTAACAAACCCCCTCAAGGGGTCGTCCATACCCGCCACCAAGCTAATCTCCCACAGTACCTATTAGGGAAACTCTGCACCACCAAATTGAGGACATATGCCAGGCAGGAGGTTTGTGCAATTATCGCACACCACCATTCCTGGCTCCAGCTGGTGTGGCGTGAACCACCTCTGGGCCTGCCCTTGCAGAGCTGCCAAAATCTCTGCTCCAGTGTGGCTCCTGCGCCCTAGACAGACAAACTTAAGCACCACATGGCACCATTCAACTTGACTCATTGAATAGCCCCTTAAACACTTAGGGGGTACTTGTAGTTCATGGGACAATTCAGCAGAGGAGGGCATGGAGGGGGGGGGATGGAGCTGACAAATCCCGCATCATCACCACTAGCTTTATGGAGACATGGCGGCACAACAAGCTGCAGCACTGAGTCCTGTTCTGCATTCTTCAGACTTGCAAGCAGAGTTACCCAGTGTGCTGTGAACAAAACAAAGCATCCCTGACCATGCTTGCTGTATCACGTGTCAGCAGTAATGTGGACTTTGGGGCTGACTGCCTTCCATTTCCAAATGATGCCACAACATTGCCTTCCACATGATGGTACAGAGCTGGAATGGCCTTACTTGAAAATAAATAGCTATGGGAACCTGCCATTGTTTTACAGCACATTCTGCAAATTCACGTAAGGGGGCAGAATCCACCAGACAGGCAGAAATTGTAAAGCCAGCAGCTTTGACAAGCTTGCATTATGAAGCTGGGTATGTGGGTGGCAGTGACTGGATTTTTTTTTCCGCTGCAGCAGATAGGGCAGAGAAATTTTCTGTCTACAGTTTACAGCTAGTGGTGTGCTACTGGCAGATGTGCTGCAAGGACCTTGGACACCCTGCACGATACCATCATCCCTGTCAGCGGAGGCTGCTGAGAGTTCATGATGTATAGTGAAGGTAGACTGAGTTGAGTAAGGAGGAGGAACAGAATTGTATCCCTTTTGTGTGGCTTTCTTTACTCTTGACAAAGAGCTGAGTGGTGGGAGGTTAAATTCCTTGTCAAGCACGTGGTACCCAAATGACTGGTGTTTTTTGCCACGCTTGATATGCTTAAGACAAAGTTTGCAAATTGCATTACATGTGCTAAAAAGGCCCAGTCGGAAGGGTGTCGGGAGATAACAGCTCCACAATCTAATGAAATAGGATGGCTGCTCTCTACTCTTCCATGATGGTTGCCTCATTGGGGTTGTGCCTCACCCTCACTTTCCTCCTCTGCCTATCTGGCTCCCAAGTCTCGTCAGTGACATCATCATCATCTTCTCCATCCTCATTACCACTGGAGACAACTTGGCAATACGCTGAGGCTGGGGGAACTTGTCTGCCAATTTGTGTACCAGTGTTCTCCCCTCTCTGTAGGCTCATGTTCCTACCTTCCTCAACCTCAGAACCAACATCGGCATCAAGTAATGGCTGTGCATTGTCAAGGAGCAAGCGGCTAATGCTGTGTTCAAATAACTCAGCGTACTCCTCCTCAATGCTATCGCAGGAATAGCTGTGAACAAGAAGGCAGATTTACCCACTCTGGCAGCTGCAGTGAACTGCGCACTAGTCTCTGCTTGGGTGATGGGGAGGATGAGGATGGTTTAGTAAGCCAATCCATCACCTCTTTTGCATGTTGTGGCTGGATAGCACGGGCAACATCACTAAACAGAGGAAATGATGCCCTGCCTGAGGACAGACCACATCCACCTTTGCCTGTGGACACATACGCTGCTGGCCCACTCCCAGACATAATGGGAAGGTACATAGTATATTTCTGGGTGTTTAGTATATTTTTGTGTGTTAGTGTACATTTAAAGCAGTGTAGACATAATGGGAAGGTGCTTATTAACAAAATGTATTAAAGATATGAAAATGTGTACGTGGATGCACTTTAATCAATGGAAAGTGGTGTTTGGTGCACTTTAACCTGAGTACTCACTACACAGACACACTCCACCGATACACTGCAATATACTGCAGTAAAACTGCACTAAAGCACTGAAATATACTGTGTTAAACATGCACTAATTCACAGAAATATACTGCATTAAACGTGTAGCGCACAGAAATTTACTGCGTTAAACGTGCACTAACGCACAGAAATATACTCCAATAAAGTGCAGTAACGCACAGAATTATACTGCGTTAAATGTGCAGTAAAGCACAGAAATATACTGCATCAAACTGCACATAATGCACCGAAATACACTGCTTTAAATGTGCACTAACACACAAAAATATACTAAACACCCAGAAATATACTATGTACCTTCCCATTATGTCTGGGAGTGGGCCAGCAGCGTATGTGTCCACAGGCAAAGGTGGATGTGGTCTGTCCTCAGGCAGGGCATCATTTCCTCTGTTTAGTGATGTTGCCCGTGCTATCCAGCCACAACATGCAAAAGAGGTGATGGATTGGCTTACTAAACCATCCACATCCTCCATCACCCAAGCAGAGACTAGTGCGCAGTCCACTGCAGCTGCCAGAGTGGGTAAATCTGCCTTCTTGTTCACAGCTATTCCTGCGATAGCATTGAGGAGGAGTCAGCTGAGTTATGTTAGCATGTACTTACTCCTTGGCCTATATAACTTTCTTTTTAGACATTTCTCTTGGTTTTATTGCAGCACTTTCCTTATAAGTAATAAATAAACCACACATTTACCAGAAAGAGTTCTTTTTCTAGGAAAACTGGCCTATAAAATGGGTATTAAAGGTATGTTGATGCTTTCTAAATGGGTTGGGGCTGTAAGGGTTTATGTGTAAGAATAATTGAATTCAATGATCTTTGCAAGAACAAAAACCCACAAAACGCATTAGCTTGTGAAGTATATTGCTCTCAGTAGGCAGAAGCTGGTATGCAAGAATGCCTTTTTTGAACAACTCCCTTAGAAATTTAGATCGGTTTTGTGCTAAAGCTTAATTATTAACCTTATCATGTATACAGTTTCTTTCACTTTTTGTTTATTTCTTTACTTGTTTTCTGCAGAACAGTGACATATCAAGGTAGATAGCTTCATCCACAAACAAAATATTTCTCCATTTATTCATAAGCACAGTAATCTCCTGGAATGTGGATCTGAACCAGGTCAAGCTTATCCAGAAGACCCTGTACAGTATATATACCTAAATTTTACATGCATATGCCTAACTGTAACCAAACCCTTAAGCTGGCCATGCACTAGTACAGACTTTCAAGAATGTTTATTTTAACAATATTCGTTTGATTTTCTAATCTGTAGTTGGGTCAAATGGACGTTTACGTATATCATATATGCCACGCTAACATAGTAAAAACAAATTGCTAAAAACAAAAGTCCATATCAAAATTAAATCTGGCAAAAGTAAATACAGTATATGAAATAGTCCAAATTCAATATTTGGAGGAAAACACCACTGATATTGTGCGGAAGTCATGCTATTCCATAAATGTAGTCACCATGTGAGCCATCACCATGTGTAGATCACTGCCACACTTCTTTGCCCTTCTGTCAGTAGGGAAGGCATGGATCCTGTGTTTCTGCAAAGCAGGAACATGGATCTATGCCTTCCCCTAATAAAAGAACCTCCCACAGTACACAAACACACTAGCTAGGCACACAGATAACCCTTTGATCGCCCCTGATGTTTAGCCCCTTCCTAGCCAGTGTCATTAGTACAGTGACAGTGCATATTGTTAGCACTAATCACTGTATTAGTGTAATTGGTCCCTCAAAAGTGTCAGTTAGTGTCAGAATGTCACAATATCCCAATATCTCAGTCCTGCTATAAGTCGCTGATCGCCGCCATTACTAGTAAAAAATTAAAAATTGAAAAATAAAATATGTATCCCATAGTTTGTAGATGCTTTAACTTTTGCACAAACCAATCAATATATTCTTAATGGGATTTTCTTTGACAAAAATATGTAGCAGAATACATATTGGCCTAAATTAATAAAGAAATTAGATTTTTTTAAAAACTTTTTCAAAATTGGCTATTTTGTTGTTTGTAGAGCAAAAAATAAAAAATGCAGTGACAATCAAATACCACCAAAAGAAAGCTCTATTTGTAGTAAAAAGAAAAAAAAAAAAGAACATACATTTTGTCTGGGTAAAACACTGCATGACCGCGCAATTATCAGTTAAAAAAACGCAGTAGCGTATCGCAAAATATGGCCTGGTCATGAAGGGGGGTAAATCTTCTGGAGGTCAGGTGGTTAAACATTGAGGTTCAGTGGTCAGTGTACCCTCATCACTGGTATTTTACCTGAAACATTGGTGTTCAGTGGTCAGTGCTCTTTTTAATTGGTAACAAAAATGAAAATTGAAGCACCACACCACTGCTAAGAGGTGCATATAGAATAACTAATCCAATACAATCCAAAGAGTATCTAACGTGTTTACAATATCAATAAAAAATCCCCTTCTCAGGGTCATAGTTAAACAAAATACCCAATACCCAATAATACTGGATGTATGAAAATTATTGTCAGGTAACATTGAATAGATCATCTATATACAAGAACCTCAGACATACACTATATTACCAAAAGTATTGGGACACCTGCCCTTGTAGCAATAGCAACTTCAACTCTTCTGGGAAGGCTGTCCACAAGGTTTAGGAGTGTGTCTATGGTAATGTTTGACCATTCTTCCAGAAGCGGATTTGTGAGGTCAGGCACGGATGTTGGCAAGAAGGCCTGGCTCACAGTCTGCTCTTAAATTCATCCCAAAGGTGTTCTATCTGGTTGAGGTCAGGACTCTGTGCAGGCCAGTCAAGTTCCCCCACCCCAAACTCGCTCATCAATGTCTTTATGGACCTTGCCTTGTGCACTGGTCCAAATCATTTGGTGGAGGGGGGGTTATGGTGTAGGGTTGGGTTTTAGGGGTTGGGCTTGGTCCCTTAGTTCCAGTGAAGGGAACTCTTAAGGCATTAGCATTCCAAGACATTTTGGACAACTTAATGCTCCCAACTTTGTGGGAACCGTTTGGGGAGGGCCTCTTCCTCTTCCAACATGACTGTGCATCAGTGCACAAAGCAAGGTCCATAAAGACATGGATGAGCGAGTTTGGGGTGAGGGAGCTAGACTGGTCTGCACAGAGTCCTGACCTCAACCCGATAGAATACCTTTGGGATGGATTAGAGCTAAGACTGTGAGCCAGGCCTTCTTGTCCAAATTGGTGCCTGACCTTACAAATGCGCTTCTGGAAGAATGGTCAAACATTCCCCTAGACACACTCCTAAACCTTGTGGACAGCCTTACTTTAAAAAAGTGATATCAACACCAGAACGATGCAAGCAGTGTCGGGTGGAATGTAATTTTGCCCAGCACTGTTTGCATAGGAGGAAAGGAGGATTTAGGTAGTAGATCTGGACCACATACACCAGGTGCCTGGGTTTAGTGACAGAAAGCCATGTCTGCCCGTATTTTAATATATTTTTCAGGGATTCCCATCTCTGCCAGTCACACTAAGGTCATTAGGTCTTACTCATAAAAAGGGTATTAATGAGAACTGTCAGTTGTTATTTGAAAATGTACTGCTATGGGACTATGAGCAGCAAAGTGCAAGGCTGGCGTATGAAAATGTGGACTACAGGAAACAGGTTTTGCTGCTCATAGCAACCAATAAGATAGTTGCTGTATTTAATTGTTAAACGTGGACTGCACAAAAATCCGTTGGAAAGTGCAAAACTGCATGTTTTTGATTTTTCATCCATACATACTTGAAGAAGGATTCCAATCTTACTACAAAAGCTGCTGCCTTTGTAATAAGATTGGAATCCTTCTTCAAGCACATATTGTTTTACAAGGGCTGTTGAGATTGTATAAAAACAAAGGAAAGCTTTCAGCCCCTTTTGTGACAATAACAAGACAACTACCTTGCAGGCCACTTGCTGACAGTCATTTTCATACATGCTCACATGGCTAGGTCATCTTAGTTGTCAACATGGCTTACATGTAATATTGCACTGGAAGAAACTGGATTCAGGGGATCCTAGGACACATGGGAAAATATTTTTGTACAGTGCACAGTTAAACATACATATACAATCAGTATTGTGTGCTGCCTCTTCTGAACCTTTTTATGAACAGAGGTCATTGAAGCCCTGATGCCCAGACCAAACTTAACAGTGTTAGTACAGGTACATCTCATAAAATTAGAATATAATCAAAAAGGTAATTTATTTCAGTAATTCTATTCAAAAAGTGAAACTCATATATTATATATAGATGCATTACACACAGAGTGATACAGTGCAAGCATTTCTTTCTTTTAATTTTGATAATTGTGGCTTACAGCTAGTAAAAACCAGAAATTCAGTATCTCCGAAAAATACAATATTACATGAGACCAATAAAAAAAAAAAGGATTTTTAATACAGAAATGTTGGTTTACTGAAATACTGAAATGCACTAAATGCACTCAATACTTGGTCGGGCTCCTTTTGCATGTATGACTGCATCAATGTGGCAATGTGGAGGCGATCAGCCTGTGGCACTGCTTAGGTGTTATGGAAGCCCAGGTTTCTTTGATAATGGCCTTCAGTTTATCTGCATTGTTGGGTCTGGTGTCTCTTATCATCCTCTTGACAATTCCCCACAGATTCTCTATAGGGTTTAGGTCAGGCGAGTTTGCTTGCCAATCAAGCAAAGTGATACCATGATTATTAAACCAGGTATTGGTACTTTTTACAGGTGCCAAGTGCTGCTGGAAAATGAAATCAGCATCTCCATAAAGCTGGTCAGCAGAGGGAAACATGAAGTGCTCTAAAATCTCAGATTAGAGGGCTGCGCTGACTTTGGACTTGATAAAACACAGTGGACCAACACCAGATGTCAGTCAGTGATGATATTCTAATTTTATGAAATGCACCTGTATGAGTCGGTTAACTTGAGTTCAACTCTGGAACAAATATACTTATCTAAATAATTTTTACATTTCTTTAAGACTTTTATTGGCATGCTATATTTTTTGTATAAACTGGCAAATAAATGAGAATGTATTATGTATTTTCTTATTAATATAACAAGTTTTTAATTCAAATTTTTATTTTATTTTATGTGAGAGCTGCAGGCTGCTAGCTCATTGGCTTTTGGTGAACATGATAAGAAAACTAGTTACCATGGTTCCCTACTCTTTGTGTGAAACTGTTGTTACTCTTTACCCATTCTTGATCAGACACATAGGCAATAACATCGTATTAGCAGCATACTATGGGCATTGGGCCCCACAGGGATACTATCCTATTCCCTCTTGCATATGGTGATGCCTGTGGGGTGAGCAATTTTGCCTTAACTGTTACCTGTTGACAGTTCTCTGCCCACCAGCTTCAGACTAGCTTAAGACTTTACACCAACTTTCCCTGTTTTGCCCCTTGGGCATAAGTTTCATTTACAAGAGACATGCTACTCTCCATAGAGGTTAGGAGAAGGAGAAGTCCACACCTGGAAAATGTGGCATGAGAGGTGGAACGAGAGGCCTGCTGGTCTGCTACTCACAGAAGGGGTGTCCCAGAGTCCAGTATCCCCAAACAAGGTTGTGAGTAGTCCCATAATGTAAAGTTCTCTAGATTCCTCCCTAAGGGTAAGCTACTTGATATATATTCCCTGCTTACATGCTGGTCTGTGCTGTTACACCCACAGGGAAAACCAGTGATCACTCTCCTCATGGCAGCTAACAGAATGATCTCTGCCTTCCTAATATACCCTTACCCAGGGTGTCCCTCTCCTAGCACAGTCAGTACTGGCACTTAACCTTAATGGCTTCTGAGTCTTCCTTGACCCCTGGCTATGTGGATATCTAGTGACTCTGGGCTTTGGTGACCTCTGTGCTTAACCCTACAAGGCCAGCACTGTTAGTGACTGCACAGTATCCGAACAAGCAGCCTGCACTGCTGTGGCCTCCTAGTTTGACAATGAAATATAGGTTAATGTCTTTTCATTATGGGGCGATGTGCCCAGTATGAGGCGATGTCCCTCAGGAATATGGATGCTTACCAGCTCCTATGTGCTGAAGCAAAAATCCCTGGTGCTTCCCTGAGCCCTGGGAGCCACACATGCCTTATACAGCCATGTTATACGTGAATGACTATACTCATCTGTAATGGATCAACCGGCACCCGACTGGGTACCTCCATTGACGGATGCTCCTAGTACTTCCCGAGGGCTCCAAGCACTCCACCAGACACCATAACCATCTCAGACCCTACTAACCGCCGCAGCTTGGTTGGGGTCTCGCCGTCCCCTACCCACCCTGGACCTATGACAAAACTCCAGGTTCCAGTGGGTGAACCTCTCTTTCCCTAAAGAGTGAAGCAGGAGTAAGTACAAGCTCTTACAAGCTCTTACAAGAGCTTAGTTATAATTCAAGGGGGTATGAAGAGCATAGCAATCCCTTGTAGCAGGTTCCCCCAATGAGAGACAGGACTCTAGATCGAGGGTGAAGTATATCTTTATTGAACAAGAAACATACTTTTATACAGTTTTCCCCCACACGGTTACCGCCCAGGGGGACCTTGTGGAGAACAGGACATGACATTCACAATCCAAACAAAAAAACTGAGTTTTACATTCCCATAAAGTGTACACAATCCCTCCCATATGCCTGATTACAGTAGCATATGCAGAGGAAAGTGTATACAGGGACAGAATTAACCTAAACTAATTATCTAGCCATCTGGACAGAACAATGTGAGGTCATTAACATTTAACAATGGGACAGGCACAATCCACATTCCATTTCAATACACAAACAATAGGAAAGCCTGTCTGGCATGCAGGGACATGGAATACACACATTATGTAGGAGTCAGACTTAATGGCAATGGTCTTTAACAGTCTAAGTCTCCCAGTGTGAAGTGGGAATACATCTTCATATTTATATATGAAGATATTGCTGACAAATATTACTGGCCCATCTGAAGCAATTCAAACCATTAATTATGTGTCTTTCACTCCCAGTGACGGTGAACACCGTCACATAATCTATCATCTATTACGTGCACTTCTTTCTGGATACACCACTTTAGCATTTGGGGAGAAGTGCCGAACACGCATGTGTGGGTAAACACTAATACAGAACTCATTATCGTTTACCTGAGCACAGCCACGTACAGTCATTCACTTGTATTGCCAGTTGTATGCGGGATGTGTGGCTTTCTGGGTGCTAGAAAACACTGTGGATTTTACACCTTGGCACACAGCATTTGGTAAGTGTCCATGTGCATGAAACCTTACTGTCTTTTATCAAAGGTACAAGTGATTTTTATAATTTTAAAAATACAATACAATTTTATTATAGATAGAATAGAAACAATCCCTTTCATACACATTTTTAAATGAGGCCTACTGTTCATTATCAATCCAAGATGGAGTATTGTGTGACGGAAAGTGTATGCATAGGAATACTATTGTAGGTTAGAGCTAGTTATTTGTCCTTTACTTGACCAGATTCTACAATGCACATATCTCTTACCTCACAAAAACTTGGTGGGTAAAACCTACGTCACGCTATCATTCACTCAGTCAGCTTTAGGCACTTCAAGCAATCATTTCTGAGTCCACTACTGCTGATGATTTATAGAAAAGGATTAGGATGTAATGCCATGAACATCCAGTATAATGAGAACATTTGTTTCACCTTCTTGTATCTCAATTACTAAACCTGTACACATTATGACATCTAGACTGTTAAAGTCTGCCTAGCTAAAAGATGGTACTTCTATATATACAGTACAGATGTACTTGAATTCAGAAGCAAGCTCTAGTGTTTGATGTGCCTAGTAGATAATGAATAAGCAGTATGCCTAGGTGCACCGATAAATCCTAGAGAAATTCCTTTTTTCTTGTTTTACTTTAAAGATACCTGCCTGCATTAGTTTATTGTTCAAGGTATAAATATCTGTAAACAGTAATCATAAAAAATTGTTAAATCATTTCTTGACCTGATGTCACTGTGCACAAAGTCACCCCATATTTTTCCCGTGTAAATTAACTGTTGTAAAATAGTCACCTGGAGGCAAATTTATTTTAAAGCTAATCTTCAGGCAAATATATATATTGCAGTTATGTAGTCACTAAAAATGATTAAGGCTAGCTTCACACTTATATTATTATGCTTTTTTGTGTTTGGTGAATCCCTTATAATGCATAGACTTGAACTGCTATTTACATCAAAAGACAGACATTAATTTTTCCAGCCAATGTTATAGTGAGAAATATTGTATTCTGGTAACCCTATGTAACCTGTAAGAGTAGTATTCAGTATGTAAATTCCTATTCTTCAGGTCTTTGATTTTATTTTTTTTATATATTTTTTTCTCCCAACTTTTTTATTTCATTTGTATTTTTCCCCCACATTCACCTGCAGACCAAGTTGACCAACAAAAGTGACAACTACAGGAGTGGAGACAAACTGTTTTACTGACAGGTGTGTTTTAAATGGTCAGCTTCTATTTACAGTATCTCAGAAAAGTGAGTGCACCCCTTATATTTTTGTAAATATTTTATTATATCTTTTCATGTGACAACACTGAAGAAATGACACTTTGCTACAATGTAAAGTAGTGTTGTAGTAGTACAGCTTGTATTAGGCCCCGTTCACATAGGGGCGACGCTACTTCGCACCGCGACCTCGGAGCGGCTGCCACGGACTTCATAACATTGAAGTCTATGGCGGTCGCCTCCTGGTCGCCCCAAAGAAGCTCCGGACCCTTTTTCTAAGTTGGAGCGACTTGTGTCGCTCCAAATTAGAACGGGTCCGCAGCTTCCCTATGGGAGGCGACCTATGGCGACCTGTGAGGCGACCAGGTTGCCTCACAGGTCGCCTTAGTGTGAACGGGGGCTAACAGTGTAAATTTGCTGTCCTCTCACAATAACTCAACACACAGCCATTAATGTCTAAACCACTGGCAATAAAAGTGAGTACATCCCTAAGTGAAAATGTCCAAATTGGGCTCAAAGTGTCAATATTTTGTGTGGCCACCATTATTTTCAAGATTTTATATTGAATGTATCGTTGCATATAAGTTCCACATACATAAGTCAGACTTGCTGTAAAAGAGATCTATTGCGTAATCCAAAAGCAGTATGTACAGTCTTCCTCCATAAATAGAAATTCCACCAGATCGCTTACTACATTTAACCGTTAGGCTCCATTCACACCTGAGCGTAGCGAAGCGACCGCTGCTGCAGAGCATTTTCTTTTTTTCCCCTTTTTTGTTTTTTTTTAGTGAAGCGGCACCATTCATTATAATGGGACTTCCTCTGCTCCAAAAATGCTCCAAATAAGCTTATGTATCAAATCTTCGCACAGAGCCAGGAATGTTTGGCATTTGGCCAAGATTGTAGCGTGTTATTTTGTATGACAATCGCAGAAAAATCGCACCTTGTTTGGGGTGCCATTAAGAAATAATGGCATTGCAAACACGTCCTACATTTTGCTGCAATTCTGCAACTCCTCCCACAATTCAAATCGCCTAGATGTGAACAGAGCCTTAATCCTCCATGGTGTATGTAACTGTGAGGAAGGGTGCTGGAAGTCCCAAACTTTTGCCTCAGTGGAACAACATCACATGCATATGCATCACATGATATTCAAAACACCTATGGACTGCTTAATACTCCACTAGTGTGTGGTAGAGACAGAAGCAGCCTGGTTGGAAAGGACAGGTGGAACAAACAAAACGGGTGCCATGTCTTATTCCGTGTCTCCTACAGACACATCTTTTTTGGGGTGACCTTTTTTTTGGGGTACCTGAGAGGACATCTGGAAAATGCCTCTCATGCAGCTGGCTAACTGCATCTGGATTTGGGCTTTTGGCCACAGTGCTTTCTGGATACATAAGGGCTATAATTATCACTTCCTGAATTTTTAGGAAGGATCCTGTTCTTCCAGTTAAATGGTAGATTTCAAAAGCATTATTTAGAGCCAATTGAAATAAATATATAAACATTTTTTGTACCAGTGTCTATCTCTGTGGGACGCTAAATACAGCTTCATCATTTGAAGTCTAGTCCTCCCTTATAAAAATTATAGGCGTGCACAAAGCCACTGTTAGTTATCACAGGGCCCCGTACAGCCTACCTAAAAGGGCCCCCCACACCACCAGAAAAATATAATAATTATATTTTGGGTAGAAATACAATAAAAACCTTAATATTGTACACACAAACAAAATAACTGCTAAATTCAAGAGATAAAACTGTGTTCAGTTAATATAAAAGCTCTGTGTGTGAATGAGATCCTGGGGTTAATTCACAGTGCTGTTTCCTGTACAGTGTGAATCTGCAGTTTATTTATGTGGCTGGAGCCACATGGAGCTGTTTGCAGGCAGCCTATGTTACGCTATGGGGATGCAGCAGCTGTACGAACACAGCCACAGGTCCTAATTTGACAGGCATATGGGTGCAGGGGTACGGCCCTGAACACACCTGTACACCTGTCAGACTATGGCTGTGTTTGCACAGCTGCTGCACCCCTAGAGCATTACAGGTGGCTCCAGCCATGCAAACAACACACTCATTCATGCTGTTTGGGCCAGAGGATTCATGTGAATGTGCCATTTTTTTTCAAATCTTTCTCCCAAGTTCATTTGTTTCAATGGGCTGCCTAACACGTGGGAAGGTGCAAAAATACTACAGGCAAAATTTTTTAAAAGGGTGTTACACCAAGCCACACGGTACTGTGTTAACCACTTAAGCCCAGGAAGATTTTACCCCCATTCCGACCAGGGGGTATTTTGCCATTCGGCACTGCGTGACTTTAACGGACAATTGCGCGGTCGTGCGACGCTGTACCTAAACAAATTTGACGTCCTTTTTTTCCCACAAACAGAGCTTTCTTTTGGTGGTATTTGATCACCTGTGCGATTTTTTGATCACGCGCTATAAACAAAAAAAGAGCGTCAATTTTGCAAAAATAGCAATATTTTTCAAATTTTTTTATATGAAATTCCCCCCAAAAAAAATGTAAAAATCAAAATTTTTTAACATTTTCGGCCAATTTGTTTTATGCTACCTATATTTGGTAAAAAAACCCGCAAAAAGCGTATTTTGATTGGTTTGCGCAAAAGTTATCGCGTTTACTAACAAAGGGAAAGATTTTTGTCATTTTTGTTGTTTTTTTTTAACGCGTAATGGCGGCGATCTGCGATTTTTTTTGCGGTACTGCGACATTGGGGCGGACAGATCGAACCCTTGACTGACATTTTTGACACTTTTGGGGTTACCAGTGACATTTCTACAGTAATCAGTGCTATACATATGCACTGTTACTGTAAAAATACACTGGTAGTGAAGGGGTTAACTTTATTTGGGAGGGAGGGGCTGTGTGTGTCCCTAGGGGCGTGCTTTCTACTGTGATTGGCTGTGGCTTGAGCTGTAAGGACACTGATCAACGGATCTACATAGTAGATCCGTGTGATCAGTGTCTTTACACCGAGGAGAATGACAGGTCGCTTGTTTACACAAGCTGCCTGCCTTTCTCCCTCTCCCCCGCCGATCGCCGAGTGACCGGCGGACATCGGGTCCGCTGGTCACACGCGCGGGGGGGGTCCGTGACCACGCGGGAGCGGGAGCGCGCCTCCGGGGGCGCGCGCTCGCTCCCTAGACCCTCACAAGCTAGTGACGTAGCCCTACGTCACTTTGCCTGTGAGGGGCTGACTGCCGACGTAGATCGGCGTTAGGCAGTCGGCAAGTGGTTAACATGTGTTTTGGCTGCAAATGCATCTGTGTTTGCTAGATGTGTAGAGGGGCCTTTAAGAATTAATGGCACCTGCACACATCTACAGCGGGCAGTGTGTTTCCTTCCATGCTCTTGCATGCGTTTTCACAACCAGAACTGACCTGGAATTGTTCATGCAATTGGAGGAGGGATGGAATGTAATTAGGAATCTTATAATAATGCTAGACCTGACCTGCAGGTTATAGGAAATGGGACACATCAAAGTGGTTCTAAAGGCTCAATGTTTTTTTAATTTTACCTTCATGTGCAGCTTCCTCCTCAGCCCCCCTTTATACTCACCTGTGCCTGAGCCTGACCCAGTGACGTGCATGAGAGCAGAAGCTCTCTGAGGTCCAAGCCTCCTCATTGGCTGAGACACAGCAGTGGGAGCCAATGACCCCTGCTGCTGGTAATGGGCTTGATGTTCGACTCGAAAAAAATAAAAAAAACGCTTTACCCCTCCTGAGTCTTCCCACCGTATGCTGTTTTTTTAGCTTTGACAGCTATTTTATAGGCAAGGGGCGGGGCCACCCAGTTACGTCACCCTGTGGCACCATCCCCTTTTGACGTCACATGCCGCAAGCAAGTTTAAATTACTTTTTTTCCTTTAGCAATGTCAGTATTGCTGCAGCTGGCTCCATACATCGTACAAATGTGCCACTTTGCAGGCACATTAACCACTTGCCGACTGCCTAACGCCGATCTACGTCGGCAGTCAGCCCCTCACAGGCAAAGTGACGTAGGGCTACGTCACTAGCTTGTGAGGGTCTAGGGAGCGAGTGCGCGCCCCCGGAGGCGCGCTCCCGCTCCCGCGTGGTCACGGACCCCCCCGCGCGTGTGACCAGCGGACCCGATGTCCGCCGGTCACTCGGCGATCGGCGGGGGAGAGGGAGAATGTCAGGCAGCTTGTGTAAACAAGCCACCTGTCATTCTCCTCGCTGTAAAGACACTGATCAAACGGATCTAGTATGTAGATCCGTTGATCAGTGTCCTTACAGCTCAAGCCACAGCCAATCACAGTAGAAAGCACGCCCCTAGGGATACACACAGCCCCTCCCTCCCAAATAAAGTTAACCCCTTCACAACCAGTGTATTTTTACAGTAACAGTGCATATGTATAGCACTGATTACTGTAGAAATGTCACTGGTAACCCCAAAAGTGTCACAAATGTCAGTCAAGGGTCCGATCTGTCCGCCCCAATGTCGCAGTACCGCAAAAAAAATCGCAGATCGCCGCCATTACGCGTTAAAAAAAAAAACAACAAAAATGACAAAAATCTTTCCCTTTGTTAGTAAACGCGATAACTTTTGCGCAAACCAATCAAAATATGCTTTTTGCGATTTTCTTTTACCAAACATAGGTAGCATAAAACAAATTGGCCGAAAATTTAAAAAAATTTTGATTTTTACTTTTTTTTGGGGGGGAATTTCATATAAAAAAATGTGAAAAATATTGTTATTTTTGCAAAATTGACGCTCTTTTTTTGTTTATAGCGCGTGATCAAAAAATCGCACAGGTGATCAAATACCACCAAAAGAAAGCTCTGTTTGTGGGAAAAAAAGGACGTCAAATTCGTTTAAGAACAGCGTCGCACGACCGCGCAATTGTCCGTTAAAGTCACGCAGTGCCAAATCGCAAAATACCCCCTGGTCAGGAAGGGGGTAAAATCTTCCGGGGCTTAAGTGGTTAAGGGGACCCCCCCCCCGGCACTATATTTAACCACTTCTTGACCGGAAGATTTTCCCCCTTAATGACCAGGCCATATTTTTCAATTCGGCACTGCGTTACTTTAACGGACAACTGCGCGGTCGTGCAATGCTGTACCTAAATAAAATTGATGTCCTTTTTTCCCACAAATAGAGCTTTCTTTTGGTGGCATTTGATCACCTGTGCGATTTTTTTTTTTTTTTGCGCTATAAACAAAAAAAGAGCGACAATTCTGAAAAAAAAACAATATTTTTTACATTCTGCTATATGACATTCCCAAAAAAAAAACTTTAAAAATCGAAATTTTTGAACATTTTAGGCCAATTTGTTTTCTGCTACATATTTTTGGTAAAAAATACGCAATAAGCATATTTTGTTTGGTTTGCTCAAAAGTTATTGCATCTACTAACTACAGGAAAGATTTATGTCATTTTAATTGTTTTTTTTTTTTACTAGTGAAGGCGGCGATCTGCGATTTTTTTGTGGGACTGCGACATTGCGGCGGACAGATCAGACCCCTAACTTACATGTTTGACACTTTTTGGGGGGACCAGTGACATTACTACAGTAATCAGTGCTAAAAATATGCACTGTTACTGTAATAATGACACTGGCAGGGAAGGGGTTAACAGTGGGGGTGATCTAGGGGTTAAATGTGTACCTAGGGGCGTGTTTCTAACTTTGGGGGGTGTGGCTTGTGGAATGACCATAGAGACCTGTGATCCTATATAGAAGGATCACAGGGGCTCTATGATCATTCCAGGGAGAAGAACGGTCAGCTGTGTTTACAACAGCTGACCGTTCTTCTCTCTCAGCGGCTCCGATTGCGCGTGTCAGGCGGCAGTCAGAGCCGCCTGCCCGCTGCATCAGCTTCCCCGCTGACGAGCGAGGGTGGGAGCGCGCCGCCGGTGGCGTGCGCTCGCCTCCTAGCTGCCTCCAGGCGGCCGACGTCGGTTTGCCTGGGAGAGCCACAGTGCCGCAGGAAATATGCGGTAAGCAGTCGGCAACCGGTTAAAGGAATTTTTCATTTTTATTGTTTCACTTTAGACATTATTAAAAGCACTGCTCCTATAAAAACAATTGTTTTAAAAAACATTTTTTGCATTGATACATGTCCCCCAGGGCAGTCCCCGGGTCCCCATACACTTTTTTTATGGCAATAACTTGCATATAAGCCTTTAAAATAAGGACTTTTGATTTTTCATGTTCATGTCCCATAGATTTTAATAGAGTTTGCATGTTCGCTAGAACTTTTTTCCTGTTCGAGATTTTCTGGTGTGAGCCGAACAGGGGGGTGTTCGGCCCATCACTACCTGCTGCTGTCAATCACAGCCAGTAAGGAGGGAGCAGGGAACAGGCCGAAGGCCGGAATCTGTGTGTCTCATAGACACACATAGATGGCTCGGGAGCGAACATGCACACGTATCCAACCAGAGCAAGTGGCTTACTCTGGGGCACTCAGTGGGGGAGGGGCCAGGAGCGCATTTGGGGGACCTGAGAAAAGGAGGAACGGGGCTGCTCTGTGCAAAACCACTGCAACAGAGCAGATAAGTATGACTTGTTTGTTTTTTAAAGAAAATAAAAATTGAACCTTTACAATCACTTTAACTAGATCAGCTAGTAAACAGGTAATAGAAAGAGTTGATCAGTGATAAGTGGTGATAGTTGTAAGGGAGGAGAAGAAATAAAGTTGTATAGAATAGAGAAATGAGAGGTTTGTAGTAGTGAACTGAATGGAACCAGTCTGGGGGAGATAAGTGAGAAGCCCAGATACTTCACTAAGATGCACAATTATGGAACTGAGAATATTTCTCTCAGTTCACTTCTCGGCAGTTTTCAGAGGGAAATTTTCTCCTCTGGCACCCTGTTTATGAATCGGAGAACTAATTTCCAGCATTGCCTTAACCCTCTTGGACATGGAGTTCACCAGACCACACACGCTTGACACCATCTGAAACAAATAAGTTTATCTTGGCCTTATCAGACCACAGGGTATGGTTCCAGTAATCCATGTCCTTAGTCTGCTTGTTTTCAGCAAACTGTTTGCAGGCTTTCTTGTGCATCATCTTTAGAAAAGGCTTCCTTCTGGGACGACGGCCATTTTGACCAATTTGATGTAGTGTGAGGCGTATGGTCTGAGCACTGACAGGCTGACCCCCCCACCCCTTCAACCTCTGCAGCAATGCTGACAGCACTTATACATCTATTTTCCAAAGACAACCTCTGGATATGACGCTGAGCACATGCACTCAACAACTTTGGTGGACCATGGCGAGGTCTGTTCTAAGTGGATCCTGTCCTGTTAAACTGCTGTATGGTCTTGGCCATTGTGCTGCAGCTCAGTTTCAGGGTCTTGACAATCTTCTTATAGCCTAGGCCATCTTTATGTAAAGCAACAATTCTTTTTTTCAGATCCTCTGAGAGTTCTTGAGGTGCCATGTTGAACTTCCAGTGACCAGTATGAGAGAGTGAGAGCGATAACACCAAATTTAACACACCGGCTCCCCATTCACTCCTGAGACCTTGTAACACTAATGAGTCACATGGCATAGGGGAGGGGACACAGCTAATTGAGTCCAATTTGGACATTTTCACTTAGGGGTGTACTCACTTCTGTTGCCAGCAGTTTAGCCATTAATGACTGTGTGTTGAGTTATTTTGAGGGGACAGCAAATTTACACTGTTATACAAGCTGTACACTCACTATTTTAAATTGTAGCAAAGTGTAATTTCTTCAGTGTTGTCACATGAACAGATACAATAAAATGTTTACAAAAATGTGAGGGGTGTACTCACTTTTGTGAGATACTGTGTGTATGTATATATATATATATATATATATATATATATGGCAGGAGGACATGTTTACTGTTTTAGGGGGGGGGGGGGTCTGATCGAGGAAGTAGTAAGTCAATTATCTTCCTTCTTCCCCCTCAGTGTTCCCCTGATTCTGTCTTCTCTTCACGAGTCTCCACCTCTGAGCTGGTGAATCTGAGAGAGTGAATTCTGGCACAGATCGCCAGTGAAATGCGGAGATCGCAACTTCATAAACTGGCCTTTTCTGTGTCAGTCATTGACAGATTATCTGTGTGTGGAGATGATCAGTGGAAAATATGTTCTCCCCGATCATCTCTGTTTCATAAACCAAAAATGATCCGAGATGAGCTGCGATCATCCGGATTGCTGCTCATCTCCATATCAAAAACGGACGCCTTAGCCATGCTTGGAAAAGATAAGACAACTACAGAATGAAATACACTCAGCTGGTCAGCTGTGACTGCTTCAGGGAGGCAGAGCGAAGGGGGGAGAGAACAGGGAAGATATATAGGCTAGGCAGACAGAAGACAAGATAGATTGGACAGAACGAGGACTACAGGAGTGAAGGACTGCATGGAGACTACGGGCACAATCAGAGTTATCAGGGAGAAGTTCAGGCCTTGATTACAAAGATGGGGGCTGGGAAGCAGATATCTGAGAGAAAGAGTGGGGAGGGTAAGCATCTGGAAGGAGGAAGGAGGAAGGGGAGAGAAACAAATTTACAATCAGATGTAAAGAGAAGGAAACATGCAGCCAAACTTGTGGAGCAGAGTGGGAGCACTGCTAACATGAAAGCACTGAGCCGCTCTGTCATAGAATGACAGGAGGCTGTGAAACGGAATGCAGCTTAGCCGCTGCAGATGGTCTTCTCAGCTGCTCAGGCCCTTAGCTTGAGTTGACAAGCCCAGGCCCCATACAAGAAAGAGGGTGGTACCCACTTATCAGCGGCCCTGGTCGTGCTCACAGAGGGTTTGCAATGACACTAGACGAAAATTTAGATTTTCGTGTCTGTGTGAATGGAAGAAAGAATTAATACATCCCGTTTGTCCTTCCACTTCTCTGCGAGTAGTTTATCATTCCGCAAGCAGGCTTTCTCCCCGTTTTTAAGTGGGGTGTTAACGAGCTGTTGATGGAAGCCCCTGTAACTGGGTCTCATGGTGCCAGAGAAGCCAATTCCTTTAATGAACACATTTTCAAAAAAGTGTAACGCTTGCATAAAAATTGTCCACTTGCAAATGGTACCCCTTTAGGAACAAGGGTGATGCCAAGTCCCATACAGTCTTGCCACTGCTCCCCATGTAACTTGGGCATCCAAGGGGCTCCAGCTGAAAATCTTTTTCCTCGTAAATTCTAAAACAATGTGTTAAGTCTGTGGCCCTGTCACAGAGCTTATACAGTTTGACCCCATGTTTAGCATGCTTGCTGGGGAGATATTGCTTAATTGCAAGCCTGCCAGTAAAATGTACAAAGGACTTGTGTATGCAGATGTTTTGTTGGGGTATGTATACATCTGAAAATTTTTCATAAAGGTAATTTACAAGGGGTCACATTTTGTGGAGCCGAGCATAGACAAGGTCACTCCAACCATGACAGAGGGTATTGTCATTAAAATGCATGAAATGCATTATATGCTAATACCTACCTGGCCATTGCAGCAGAGAACACGGTCAATTGGTCTGTGGATCAATATGACCGTACTTCGTTCTTTTTTTAAATGCCTCTGGTAAGTGTTAGGCCCAAAAAATGTTTTAAATTTGGAAACCATATGTATTGTACATTAGGGCATAAACATTAGTTTTGTCCACAATCAAATTGCAGAAGTCTTCGATGAAAAACAGCTAAAAATGGGTTATGAATGGTGGGATAATGGGTGCTGCTGAATCTTTAGGCAGCCAATTAGGGTTTGTAAGCACCTCTGGAAGGTTACTATGGGCTCTATGGGCCTGTAATCAAATTCTTGGTGGCTGTGTTTGCATTCCATTATTAGTGCTAGTCACCTTATCAGTTTGGACTGCACTTCTGGCACTCACCATTTCACCATGAGAAACTGCAGTGCTGGTGTCTAAATTTCCAGAATGTACTAGGACATTCGTGCTTACCAGATCACCAAAAAGTAGTGCAGCGCTAGTGCTTGCACCCTGCTGCATATGAGCATAACCATGCATTTCTAGTGCTTCAGCAACCTGGGGTCATGTACACCTGATTTTTAGCAAGGACCTCTTGTCCATTGTCTGCACTACCTGACTGGCTGCTTTCTACAGGTTTGTATTCTGAGGCGGATTCTGTCAGAGAGGCTTCCCCTTCGCTCTCATATGTGTTATGCTTTTGCGTTAGGAATTGCCTGAACAATTAATTATGTTGAGTAATTTTAGACCAAAGCAGAAATCTTTAAGAACACAAATATTTATTTACTAAGACACGTATTCACAATAAATCGTTAGATTAGTGGATGGACATAGACAACAATCTTACATAAAAATAACCATATAATATCTGTAACTAACTATCAGAAAATAGTCTGCGTTTTACGAAATCCAACAGTTATTCCTCTGCAGAAGGAGTAAGTGTTAAACTACATAAAAATGGTACACTACTATAGTGCAAAAAAACAGAAAATAATTCAAATTGGAAAAGCAAAAAAGAGTTCAAGAAAAATGTAAATAGTTATAATATCGGAGGAGAGGTATCACAAGAAATAAATCAATAGGTATATCAAGCTAAGCAATGAATCATTAAAATATCATGGTATTATAGTTACCCTTTCAAAATGGCTTCTGGCTCACATTGGTAATTACCAGAGTCCCCTAAAATGGCTTCTTTTCCAAAATGGCGTCTCGTTAGGGTGGAGCCGCGTCTTGGCGCCCCTGAGGTGTCAGATGATGAGGTGTGATGATGACTGTCTCTCTGGATGGAGGGGTGTGTATGGATGAAGTGTCCAGATCTGTATGGATGAAGCGTGATCTGTATGAATGAAGTGTGATCTCTGAAGTTCTCATAAACACAGAGGTATAGTTTTATTGAATTTCTGTTTGGATATTGTGTATTCTGCCTTGGAAGGTTAACTGATGTTTGCTGGTTTCAAGGCTTATTACACAAATTTTCTTTGTAAATAAAAAAAATGTCTTCTTATCTAGGCTCCAGGTGGGAAAGAAAGAATACATTCATTGTTCTATCAGGGGGCCTGTAAACACTTCACTTCCAAATACAGAATGTTTAAAGTTGAAAGACTGGCATGACTCATGTCCTTCCCTAAGTTGACCCTTTATCTCTGGGGGCTCATTCAATCTTAAAGATACACGTTTCCAACATTGAAATTATGAAGATACATCTATTTCTTCACAACGATTCTGACATCTGACATGCTCAGAATCCTGTAGGCCTCTTAACCAGTTCGGAACCGGAAGGATTTGCGCCCTGAATGACCAGGCCATTTTTTGCGATTCGGCACTGCTTTATTTTAATGGACAATTGTGCGGTCATGCGACGCTGTACCTATTATCGCGCTATAAACAAAAAAAGAGAGACAATTCTGGAAAGAAAAACAATATTTTTCACTTTCTGCTATATAACATTCCCCCCCAAAATGTAAAAATCTAATTTTTTCATTCTTGTAGGCCAATTTTTTTATCCTGCTACATATTTCTGGTAAAAAAAAATCCCAATAAGCGTATTTTGATTGTTTTCCACAAAAGTTATCAAGTCTACAACTAGGGGATAGATTTATGTAATTTTTATTTATTTATTTATTTTTTTACTAGTAATGGCGGTGATCTGTGATTTTTAACGGAACTGCGACACTGCGGCGGACAGATCGGACCCCTAACTGAAATTTTTGACACTTTTGGGGGGACCAGTGATATTACTACAGTAATCAGTGCTAAAAATATGCACTGTTACTGTAATAATGACACTGGCAGGCAAGGGGTTAATACAGGGGCGATAAAAGTGTTAAGTGTGAGCCTAGGGGAGTGTTTTCTAACAGTATGGGGGAGGGACTTGTGGAATAAACACAGAGACCTGTGATCCTAAATAGGAGGATCACAGGCGCTCTGTGATCATTCCAGAGAGTCTGCTGTCTTTACAACAGCTGACCGTCTTTCTCTCTCCACGGGAAGTGATCATGGTAGCCCGGCAGAAATCGCGGCTGCTGGCCCCATGGATCGGCTTCCCTGTTGCCAAATGGGGGCAGGCGTGTGCCCCCGGCCCCAGGAACTATCCCGCGAACCGCCGTACAGTTACCGCGGTTCACGCAGCTGAGCCAGCCTACTGCAGTATATCTGTGGCGGGCGGTTGGCAAGTGGTTAACTAGTATACCTTTTTTGGGACATTTTAGGCACTAAATTTACAGGTACCTAGTGTTACTATGGGAAAAAGAGGGCAATTAGGGACTGCTTACAAGCTAGAAAAGAAATTAACTGCTAGTGCTAGGAAGACACTGCAGTTTTGTGTACAATGTAGCAGAGGTGACAGTGAAAAGAAAAATTATACTCACACACTGACACTGCACTTGTTGGGGGGGCTAAACGCAAGTGCTGGCAGTAATTGAAGATGATCCTGCTAATGCTGAAATTTAGGGACACTATACTAATGGGGACACTAGTATAGTTCTGATTGTGATCAAAATACTAATCTGTTCAGACACTAACTAGTAATGGCAGTAATCAGCAAATGTGACTGCAATAGTGTGCGGGCAATCTAACTCTAACTGACCTTGGCTGGGAGGGACCCTGACGCTATCTGACAAGGGACACGAATACAGTGATTAGTGATAAATGCTGTATACTGACACTGTACTAATGGCACGGGCTGGAAGACAGGGGTGATCAAAGGGTTAATGGGGGGGGGCAATCAAGGGGTCAAATGTGCCTAATAAGTGTGTGTGGGTGTATATGTGCGTCTTCAACTCACTGTGGTGTTGCTCTCTTCTCTTTCTGAACCGAAAAGCGCTCAGTAAGAGAAGAACCAAGAATAGCCTGTGTCTATGTCTACAGAAGATCAGCGGGTCCAAGTCGTAAATCATTGGCCCGGGCCTGCAGACAAACTTGTGTTGTAGCCAAAAACAGCACGAGTGCACATGTGCACCCGTAAACTCAAAAATACTTGACGTACAGGTACGTTTTCCGTTGGGGCTGTGCCACTCGCCTGCGGTAAAACTACTGTGAGCGGGCAGCAAGTAAGTAAGATCTGCTTTGGATAAACCAAAAAATATTTCCAGTTTTAAAACTATGAAAAAATAGGCAATAAATATGCATACATATTTTATATTTTCTGCTTTTGCCATATCTCTTGATTGTACGATGCTACAAAACAACAAATGACCCATCAGAGGGTTGTCGTAATTTCTCAACTGAATATTGATTTATAAAAGAAAGTAGTTTTTTTTTTAATTTGTGTTGTATTGATTTTACTGGTACCCTGTTAGCTTGAAGAACTTTGCTATTTTCTCAGGTAAACTGCAGATGTGACATTGTGCAAGAAGAGCAGGTGGCAAAAAAATGAGCCTGCATATCAGCTTTGGTTTGTCGTGATCACTACTAGTCATACACTCTCACTTCACTGACATTTTATTTCTATGACCTTTCATACTTTACTGCACTCAATTTACTTCTATCACTGTTAATATTGTACTTTGATGGCAACTTGCATTCATGTATTTGACCTTTCACCCCATAAGAAGAATACATTTGCACACTACACATTGATGAAACTGATCATCAGGGTTGTCATTTTCACCTGTTTAAATGAATAGCCTGACATGAATAAAGTGGCCATAATATACACTGAAAACATTGTAATTGTATTGTATAGAAATTCCAGGTAGGCATAGTAGCATCACTAATTTATTGATTTTAAATGTGTTTACCCAGTTCTGGAAGGATTTTCCCCCTTAATGACCCGGCGATTTTTTGCGATTCGGCACTGCGTTAGCTTAACATAAAATTGCGCGGTCGTGCAACGCTGTACCAAAATAAAATTGATGTCCTTTTTTTTTGCGCTCTATCCCCCCCCCCCCCCCCCCCCAATAAAAAAAATTTTTTTGATTAGCCTTTTGGGCCATTTTGTATTCTGCTACAAATTTTTGTTAACAAAAATCACAATAAGCGTATTTTGATTGGTTTGCACAAAAGTTATCGCGTCTACAAACTAGGGGAAAGATTTATGTCATTTTTATTTATTTTTTATTTTTTACCAGTAATGGCAGTGATCTACAATTTTTAACGGGACTGCGACATTGCGGTAGACAGATCAGACCCCTAAATGACATTTTTTGCACTTTTGGGGGGACCAGTGACATTACTACAGTAATCAGTGCTAAAAATATACACTATTACTGTAATAATGACATTGGCAGGGAAGGGGTTAACACAAGGGTGATCAAAGGGTTAAGTGTGAGCCTAGGGGAATGTTTTCTAACTGTGTGGGGGATGGACTTGTGAAATGACCACAGAGACCTGTGATTCTATATGGAAGGAACACAGGCGCTCTGTGATTATTTCTTAGGGAAGAACGGTCAGCCGTGTTTACAATAGCTGACCGTCCTTCTTTCCCAGCAGGGAAAGATTGCGGGTGCCTGGTAGCAATTGCAGCCGCCCGCCCCGTGGATCGGCATCCCTGCTGCCTGGTGAGGGCAGGAGCGCGCTGCCGCCGGCGCGTGCTCGCCCACCAGCACCCTGCGTGCGACTGAGGTAGAGCTACGTCGATTGCGCAGGAAAACCAGCCTACCGCAGTAAAACTACAGTGGGCAGTCGGGAACCGGTTAATTTGAAATTTTGAGTAGGTAAACTTTTTATACTTTTTTTGTAGTCATTTGAACAGGTGGGAGATTTAAGCCTCGTACACGCGCACCGATTGTTGGCCGACCGATCGGCCGTCTTTTGTCCAGTGTTGTTGTGTTGGTTGAAATGTGCTCTAGACTGCACACGAATTTTGTCGGCCAACAACAACCAACTGCAGAAGTGATGTCATGTTCTGGTTTACTTTCTGTGTGTTTTTTCTTCTCTGAGCATGCCCAGTCTTGCTCATCTGATTTTTGTCTGCCGAAATCTGTACTGACTGAGGAACAATCGGCCGTTATGTTGTTGGCCAACAAAAATTTTATTGCATGCACACCAGATTTTGTCTGGCCGAAAAGTCGCAGTCGGTTGTCGGAAGCATCATACTAACAAGCCGATAATCGGCCAATCGGGCGGCGGCCAAAAATTCACGGCCAACAATCGGTGCGTGTGTACGAGGCTTTACTCTTGAAAAATGTGGTGGAAAACGTACCCTTGAACAGACGGAAGATTTACCTTCACCTCTTGCTCTAGTGACAACTGTAAAAATTTTATAACAAATCAAGTGTAGCGCAATTCAAAAACATTCCACTGCCGTGCGATACTGTGTAATGTACAAATAAATCCTACAATCCAGTGACTTCAGTGACCACCACCTCTGGCTGGAATGTCTGCTCACCTCCAAGTAATGACCCCACTACAGAGTCCCAATATCCTATATATACATGTCTCTCTGGATCCCACTGGGATATTCTTCCTCAGGATGTTCCTGGACCAGACTGGACTCCTCAAGGCATATGAATCATTCATATGTAAAGATAAAGAGGAACCATAGTGCTCTCTGCTTTAAACAATTTATTAAAACTAAACACAGGGATAAAAAATACTCACATAGAAATGTGGTACACAAGCATATCATCAGCTCTCCCAACTGTTACTAATACAAGAAAAACGTCCTGAATAGCGGCTTGCTTCACCTGTACGCGTTACGCTCCAAATTGAGCTTTGTCTTGGTGCGTAACGCGTACAGGTGAAGCGAGCCGCTATTCAGGATGTTTTTCTTGTATTAGTAAAAGCTGGGAGAGCTTGTGTACCACGTTTCTATGTGTGTATTTTTATCCCTGTGTTACGTTTTAATAAGTTCTGGACTGGAAGGATTTGCCCCCTTAATGACCAGGCCATTTTTTGCGATTCGGCACCGCATCACTTTAACGGACAATTGCACGGTTGTGCAACGCTGTACCTAAATAAAATTGGTGTCCTTATTTTCCCACAAATAGAGCTTTCTTTTGGTGGTATTTGATCACCTCTGTGATTTATTTTTTTGCGTTATAAACAAAAAAAGAGCGACAATTCTAAAAAAAAAACATTATTTTTCACATTCTGCTATATAACATTCACCAAAAAAAAAATTTCAAAATCAAAATATTTTAACATTTTAGGCCAATTTGTTTTCTGCTACAAAAAAAAATTGCAATAAGCATATTTTGATTGGTTTGCGCAAAAGTTATTGCATCTACTAACTACGGGAAAGATTTATGTAATTTTTTTTTCTAGTAATGGCGGCAATCTGCAATTTTTAGCGGGACTGCGACATTGCGGCGGACAGATCGGACCCCTAACTGACATTTTTGACACTTTTGGGGGGACCAGTGACATTACTACAGTAATCAATGCTAAAAATATGCACTGTTACTGTAATAATGACATTGGCAGAGAAGGGATTAACAGTGGGTGATCAAAGGGTAAGATGTAAGCCTAGGGGAGTGTTTCTAACTGTATGGGGGTTGGGCTTTTGAATTGATCACAGAGACCTGTGATCCTACATAGAAGGATCACAGGCACTCTGTGATCATTCCAGAGAAAAGAGTGGTCAGCTCTGTTTACAACAGCTGACCATCCTTCTCTCTCAGCGGTGAACGATCGCGGGTGCCCGGCGGTAATCAGAGCCACTGGCCCCGTGCATCAGAGTCCTCGCTGCCGAACAGGGGCGGGAGCACTGTTGGTTCGCACAGGAGGGCCTGCCACAAATCTGCGGCAGGCAGTCCTTAAGTGCTTAAAGCAGAGAGCACTATGGTTTCTCTTTATCTTTTGGCCACATATGAATGATTCATATCCCTGGAGGAGTCCAGTCTGGTCCAGGAACATCCTGAGGAAGAATATCCCAGTGGGATCCAGAGAGAAATATATACAGGCAATTGGGTCTCTGTAGTGGGGTCATTACTTGGAGGTAAGAAATCATTCCAGCCAGAGGTGGTGGTCACTGAAGTCACTGGATTTCTTTGAACATTAAACAGTATTGCAGCGGTGGAATTTTATTGGATTGCGCTACACTTGATTTAAAGTCACAGGTGGACACACTTTGATGTGAGTGTTGGCAGCAACCACTAACATATATATTTTTTGGGACTAATGAGTTGTTTTATGTTTGTGTATAGGTATTTATTGTGTTGATCACATATTCACTTGTTAGTAATTCGTATCGGTTTGTACACAGATTTATCACTAATTATTATTTATATTGCGCTGATTATATATTGGGTATATTTAACTGTAAAATTTTGCCATTTCCCATTACTTTCTTTCTTAGTAGCAATGGTCCACACTCTATCCAAAATTAAAAATGTTTTCCATTTTCATAAAAATTTTTTTTTTTTTTAAATACCTTTAGAATTTTATCTTCATCCAGCAGATATGATTTTTATTTTTGCCACAAAAAAAGTAAATTTATTTTTTTGTCACCATGGCGATGTTAGGCTGGCCATACATGGATGATTTTTTTTTTTCAATCTGCCAGAGGGCTCATCAAAGAAAAAAAAAAAAATTGCAGATTCTGCCATCTGCTCAACAAAGGAATCCTCCTCGCTGTGCCATTGTATTCTGACAGTGGGACTCCTCCACTGATCAGCAGCTGAAGGCGATTGGCTGCAAGCCACTGATTGACAGGAGTTTTCCAATATTCCCATTCAACAGAAGTTGATATTCTGTTGAGTAGGAGTGGCCATAGATGGAACGAAATTTAGCTGGTACCTGCTGAACCAGCTGAACTTTGATCTATCTATGGCTAACTTTACTTTGTTGATGGGGTTTCCCAGGATAGCATTAACTTGCTGTAATTGGCCTACAGCCTCACAGAGAACAGGCACAATTTAGCAAGAAATGTCATCTGATTTTACTACTCTGAAAAACTGTACTGGAAAAAAATTATCTGCGAAATGTCTTGGTGGCATTCCCCAAGAATGCCACTGTAAAAATTGGATCTTAACTTTAAAAACAAAAACGTAATATACATAATTGCAACTTACCTTAGGTTTTTTTTTCTTTATTTTCATCTTTTGGTCTGGGCAGTAAATCTGCTATTTTTCAACTTACTTTATGAGACTAGACTGTCTTGGCAAAAATCGCAGTTAGAAGCAACTTAAAGTGGAGATCCACCCAAAAGTGGAACTTATGCTCATTTGCTTCCTCCCCCCCTCCGGTGCCACATTTGGCACCTTTCAGGGGGGAGGGGGGAATGGGTACCTGTTTTTGACAGGTAACCTTCGCTACTTCCGGGAGACGGCCCCCTCCTCTTTGGCCCCCTCCTCTTTCCCCCACCACCGAGCCAATCCGAATGTGCAGCACGCTTCACGCTTGCGCATTAGGGACCCACCTGTGAAACCGCATGGCTTCCCACACCGGCAATGGCGGCGGCAGCACCCGACAGGCAAGTGTCCTAATATTAAAAGTCAGTATGTGTAGCTGCTGACTTTTAATTTTTGGAGGGGGGGGGAGGGGGAGAGGGGAGGCTGGAACACCGCTTTAACACTGCCAAAAGTGCTTACAATGATCAGCTTTTAGTTAAAGCAGAACTAAACACATCCATTTAAATGTTTACCAAAACAGTTACATTTAAGGCATGCCATGAATGATAACTGTCACAGTTGCTTGTGCTCTAACCAGACTGTCAAGCCATAAAATATCTGCTTTCATAACTGATCACAAAGGCAGCACCATGGTAACTGCAGATCAAACAGTGACTAAGTTGGCCAGGGTACCATTTTCATACAGCAGTGTGCAGATGAAATCCTGGAGGAGAAGTATCTGCATGACTGATCATATTTGCACATAGTTGAAACGATGAAGGTCAACACATTTTTAGGGGAGGCATACTATTTGGGTGAGGGAATTATATTCTGTGATTATAGGGAAAGTTACCCTCACTATTTACACAAAAGGTGTAATCTCATCCAACCTTCTTCTTGGTTCTTTTTAACTCGTGATGCAGGCAATGAATTTTTTAGGATGCTATGACACTGTGGTATAGGAGGTTTTTTTTGTTTCAATAAATTTTTATTAGAGAATAACAAAGACAAATAACAATGGAAGTGGTACAATAATATTTTACAACAAATAATGGTTGAAAAATGTAGGTCAACATTATTAGGTGGGTACCCAGCCATCAATGCTATTATAACATCTAGGGTTAAGTCATGAGAAAGGTAGACAAACCTATGTACTATAAGAGAACAAAAGGTGATCACCATCTAGTAAGTGCAGGGGATAGCCCCCAAAACAGTAGGGAGCCTCACCCAAGACACCCCAAAAGGGAGGAAACTGTGTCTCAGAGGTGGTGCACCACGTGTCAACTGCAAAATCGTATAGTGATCCAAACAATAAAACTCCAAAGGAGAACAGCCTATAAGTATGCCATCTACCAACCCTAGGTGAATGAAGCACGGGGCCCAAACTTCAGATGTGTAAGAGTTGCGATCATAGCCCTACAGAAATAGGAAACAGAGTCTCCAAACCACGTCCTAGAGACCTTAACAAGTAGGATCGTCAACAGATTGGTATAAGTACAGTAAAACCAAGAGTAGAACAGGCAGAGAATAGGAAAAAGCAAAAGAGAGAAGAAAGGAGGCAGACAGAATGCGAGGAAAGAAGAAAGAAAAGAGAAGGGGAAGCAAAGAGGGGACGGAGGTTCCTGCGGACTAACTCCTGAAGACGCTGTGAGACAAACTGGCAAGAGGCTAATGGGGGGGGGGGGGGGAAGAAAGGATTAACCCTCAGTCCAGTGCAAGGAAAACATCAAATAGTAACATTCATGTATGCTGCCCAAGGTTCCCAGATACTTTCAAACTTCTCTCTGTAGTCGTCCAGAATACTATACATCTTCTCCTGGGCCATTATCCATGAAATCTTACACTTAGCCAAATGGAGTGGAACCGAAGGCAGGTATAGGAGGTTTTAACTGGTAAACATTGTGGCCTTGGATACAGAATGGACCACCATTTACATGGACATTGATGTTGGCATGGATTCTGAAGACAAATAGCAAAATGCATTGATGTAAGATGCTAAATATTTGTCAACTGTAATATCTTTGGAGCAGTTGGATTTATGACGTGTGATGGTCACATTATCTTTGTGTCTAATGTTTTAAATATTCCTACAATTAATAATAATCCTATTTTATATGTGTTTTTTTACCTCTATTTGACACATTTAAAGCCCCATTTTTTTCTCTCATCCACCATCGACCTTTGTTTATGATGGTATGAGCGTAGTGATATAAATGCCAGCTTCCTTGGCTGTAAAGGATTGGAGGGCTTAATTGTCCAAAACCTTTAACCCAGAAGGAAAGCAAACTGTTTCTGTCACTGCCTAAAATGTGTTGTTGGGAGTTAACCACTTTACCACCGGAGGATTTTGCTGTCTTACGTCCAGGCCACTTTTTGCGATTCGGCACTGTGCAAATTTAACTGACAATTGCGCAGAGCTTTCTTTTGGTGGCATTTGATCACCTGTGCGATTTTTACTTTTTGCGCTATAAACAAAAAAAGAGCGTAAATTTTGAAAAAATAACAATATTTTTCACATTTATTTATATGAAATTACCCCTCAAAAAATTTTCATTTTTGGCCAATTTGTTTTCTGCTACAGATGTTTGGTAAAAAAATCACAATAAGCGTATTTTGATTGGTTTGCACAAAAGTTATTGCATTTACTAACTAAGGGAAAGATTTCTGTAATTTTTGGTGTTTTTTTTTTTTTAACGAGTAATGGCGGCGATCTGCGTTTTTTTTTGCGGGACTGCGACATTCCGGCGGACAGATCGGACCCTTGACTGACATTTTTGACACTTTTGGGGGTACCAGTGACATTTCTATAGTAATCAGTGCTATAAATATGCACTGTTACTGTAAAAATGACACTGGCAGGGAAGGGGTTAATTTTATTGGAGAGGGAGGGGTTAATGTATGCCTGGTGCTTACTAACGTGTGTGGGGGGAGGTGACTGAGTGACACAGGGACAGATCGCATGTTCAGCTATGCTGAACCCTGCAATCTGTCACTGTTTGTCACTGAGGAGATCCGCCCGCTCTGTTTACACAAGCGGGCGGATCTCCAAACTCGATTCTCCGACGATCGGGGAAGAGCAGCGGCGATCGTCGCTGCTCCTCCCCTGGCCTGACTCTCGCTATGAATGAATACAGCGGGAGCGAGCCTCTGGCCACCCACATGGGGAGGAGTCCAGCGACGTAGTACTACGTCGCAGGACGATAACGAGCCACCAGTAGAGGCACAGTGAGCGGTCGTAAAGTGGTTAAGCTTCAATTTGTTGGTGGCTTTTGTAAAGTCAATCTAAAAATCTAGAAGCAAATTTAACACTTTCCTCTCCATAGGTATATATTGCTGTAGTCCAAAGGTGGCAGCATTGATCCTTCATGGATACATTAGAGAAGTGAGCATAGCCAACATAGGTCAGGAAGTTTGTTACTGGCCATATCACCAGACAAGAACAGAAAGGGAAAAAAAAATGCAGCCATCACATCTAAGTACAGGTAATATATTGGCCAATTTGTTGATTTACTTTAAGGCCTGGTTCAAACCTGTTTGCAGTTTGCATATTCCAGGTGCATTTTGTGTTTTTCAATACACGTTTTTGATCCATTAAAGTCTATGGAACCTAAAACCAGAAAAAAGTCCCTGGCCCTTTTCATAAAATACACAGATGTGAACGTGGCCCATAGGAAACCCTGTTAAATGGATCATAGTGTGTCTCTGCAAAACTGAAAACCCACTAAAAATGCATAGGTGTGAACCAGGCCTTACAGTACATACCTTAAATTCCACATTATAAAGTGTAAACTAGACTCAAAGTTCAGTACTACTTTTCTGTGATCACATATTTAGGTATTATGGTTTATGTATTTAATCATACATCATGGCCAGCAGTGAGAAAGAATCTAATATTCCTGGATATGTGATTTTGAATTTTGTTCTACAAAGTAAACATATTTTATACATGCTAGCTGCTGCAGAATTTTCAAAGCATTACAACAAGTAATATTTATTTTTTTTAAAAATCCCTCTGCTATCAAAGTAAATACATTTTGCTTTACAAATCAAATAAAAATGACTTTTCTGAATATTCTGGCATGGTAAACCAAATAATATTGCATTGCTATCTGTTTAAACATGTTCTGCTTTCAATTTTTTCTGCCTTTAGGATATCCTGGATGACTGTATAAAGGAGAGTATGACATCAGCACAGAATTATTCATATACCCATTTTGGATGAGGGCCATGGATAATTAAAGCGGTAGTATACCGCTTTTTTCCACTTTTAACTACAGGTAAGCCTATAATAAGGCTTACTTGTAGGTACAATTAATATCTCCTAAACCGGCAGGTTTAGGAGATATTTGCACTGCATGCAGCCGCTCCGGCGGACCTTCAGCTTTCCTGGCCGGGAGCTTGCCGGAAAATGACTCCCGCGCACATGCGCAGGAGTGACGTCATTGCGGCTCTGGCCACCACAGCGCTGGAGCCGCCGAACCCGGAAGAGACGCCAAGGGATCATGTTAGCTCCCACAGCGGTGTCCGGGGGTCTGTGTCGGGGCTTCGTTCTAAGGTAAGTAATTCATAATGAGCTAGTATGCGATGCATACTAGCTCATTATGCCTTTGTCTTGCAGGGGTTTTTTTTTTTTTTTTTTAGGTTTACAACCACTTTGGAAGTTCAATGGTAGTCAGAGCACCCAGAGAAGCCTCAGTAGGAAGCCAAGCCTAGGGCCTACATGAGGAAATACCTGAAGGTTCCTAGAAAATATTGACTCCTCAGGTAATCAATAAAATGTCATACTGTATGTATGGTTAAATGTTTTATTAAGAATATGGTGCTAAAGGAGATATATTTGACTGTTGTATAGCAGTATTGCACAAAAAGTATTAGATTTATAAGGGTTAGCATCTAGAGTGGTCAGAAACACTCACATGTGTCTACTTTTCTACACAAGACACACATAGACAGCACTGATCTTTGGCTAAGACTATCTTTCCCACAAACAAAGGCTCTGCTTTAAAGATTAGAATGGCCAAACATAAAAACATATATTTATTACCATATTGAATTTCAATTATTTCTAGCCTATTCCTATGTAGCACTACTCCCTTGGGAGCTGCTGGAAACGGGTTCCCCTGGGTTACTCATAGCAACAACTTGTGAAGACTTTAGATTCTTTGCTCAGTCAGGGGATTTGTTTTTTTGTTGTTTTTATTTTATGATGGGATGGGAGAAGGGATGAGTGGGATACTCCAACTTAGCAAACTGTGCACAATCTTGAGGACTTCTATCTATGTTTAATGCGGCAAGGCCGCTGCTTCACCTTGCCACTGAAGTGAAGTTTTTAACAAGCAAACTACTTGGTAGATTACTTTTCAGGGTTCTACTTGACACCCCCTTTACACTCTTCCGGGTTCTGCTTAGCATCCCCTTTACTACTAACTGTGTGAGCTGATCTTCTGTCCACTGACCTCCCTGGAGTGGTCCCCCTTTCTGGGCAGACCCCTTGACATTCTTTAAAATATAATAAAGCAGCGCTGACGGATATGAAAGTAGAAAAGTAAATTCCAGTGGTGATAAAACAAAGACTTGTCCATGCAATGCCCGTGATGTAAGGTGACACACACTTTCTGGTTGAGGAGACAGGTGCTCTTTGTGCTTTCACATCCACCACCAAGTGAAATGGCCTCTCACCTTAAACCTGCTTGAGCAATCATACTAAGCATATAACTCGAGCAAGACCCCTTGACATGCCCCCTGATACTCACAGACACTGTTTTTCCCAGGCAGCTCTGTCTGCATCTCCACTGTCAGCTTCTCCAGGACCTTCAAGGCTCAGCTCCCCACCTGGCTCACTAGGCCGACTGCCTGTGACCACTTTCCTCAGCATACACAAGGAGAGAAAGCTGTCACCCTCCTCTTGGGACTCTGCTTCCCGCCAAAGACGCCCTGTCACATGTGTCCTCGGCTTTTATGACCAATCCCGGGATGCACTGCAGTTGTGCCCTCCCACTGGGACAGCCACAAAAGCCGGTGTGTCATTGGCCGGGTTTCCTCCACTGTCCAACCATCTCCCCTATTGGATACAGTGGGGAAACTCCCTCAGACCAAATGGGCACATGTAACAGACATAACTAACAGATCAGGCTCCCCTGATAAGCAGATGGAGCAAAATGAATGCTTTTTCCTAGCACCTATCTAGGAGGGTGCTACACCTATTATTCTGAATGATCTTGAAGTTTGTAAACTTTCTCACCACACAATTATTTTCTAGAATTCTGTGACACATATTCACTATGCCCTAATGATAGGCACTGCTGTATCACACATTTCACAGAGCCCTCCTTCTGAACTACAGAGGTGTTGAGAAGAGGAGTTTCAGGAGACTGCGTCAGTACAGAAATCACTGATTGCAGGCAGCAAGGTACCATAGGATATGTAGTGCTTAGAAAGTGAAATTAAACAGTTAAAGGGGGCCCTTGCAAAGCATGAAGGACATTTTGGAAAGACATGGGCAACAGACAGGTAGAGCACACAACACAAAAGGAGTTTTTTCAAGTAGTCCTATATTGGATTGTCAAAATAACTATTGTTTGTATTGCTATTACAATACCGATGCTAAAAAGAAAGAATGTGCTGTGATCATGGATCTCCTCTAAGCCAGACCTTGCATGTCCTACAACTCAGTCTGCTTTTTGGGGGAATTTTTACAATTCATGAACTTCTCATATCCCCAGTAAAATGTCAAAATAATATCTTTACCAATAACTTGTAATATTTTGAACAATCTTGAGTATCCTGCCAATTTACTCTTAATCTTATAGTCTGCCATATTACTTTCATCATACAATGTCCTCTCCTAGGACTCAATGCCAACTATACAAGGACAAAAATGCAGATATGAATATAAAGTTGTCCATTCTGAGAGTAAAATGAAATCACTGTGACCATGTTTGATAATGTCCTCATACTACGCCTGTGTTGATGCAGTGCCTTAAACATGGAGAGCCTTTGTGCATGCTTTAACATGTGGGAAAACTTTTGATGACTTGTTCAGTGCACAAGTCATGCATGGGTCATCCCACTATGCAACGCTAGGTAAGGTCGAAGACAGAAATTATAATTGATTTTAAATTTGTTAATTAAAATATAATTGCATATAGCTAAAAGGTATAAAAAAAACAAAAAGTTCTCCAGTTTCAGGTACAAATTAAAATGCCCAACTGCATGTTAACAGCACTGACTAGAATCTCTTAAGGCATCTTGGAAGATGCAAACAGGGGTGCAAACAGAGACCGCAGTTTCTAGGTTTCTGTTCATACACTACATTTGTGGTGCATATTACATTCATAGATTTGACTCATTCACAAAATATTTATTTTCAATTATTTCCATTGGTTCTTGTATGTGTAGTTGGGTGTTGCCAGCTCTGGACTGGCCCCGACCTCTCTCAATTTGCCAGGGAAAAAACATCCTGCACGCTACCCCCTGTATAGAAATTGAGGGTGCTGTAGTTCTGTAGCCATCCAATTGTATTGTACAGTCCCCTTTAGGACTGCTGGCAGAGGGAGGGGGGGCTTGAGGAGCGAGCATGGATTTCCCATTGACACAGAGCCGCTCCTGTTTCTATTCTGCAAAAGCAGTGGGGGTGCAAGCGGAGGACTGAGGACACAGATAAGGGCTCAGCCTGCCCGACACACAGATCTTCACGAGGAAGAAAGAGCCACAGCTATCCACATAGCCGAGAGGAGAGCCAGCATCAACACCCAAAACCAGCTATCTCTCTCTGCCGGAAGCACAGTGGCCAGGGGGCAGGCTAGTGGGTGCAGGATAACACAGCCAGCAGAACCTGGCTACACACTCTCCCCACCAAAGAACTTTTGGTCTCCTAAGGGAGGGACTGAGCCCAGTATCATGGATAAAATGTCTATACCCTGATACATAGCTCTGAATAAACAGGAGAAGTCAAAGTCAGGTTAGCAAGCATATACATTCAACACAACATATTTACTGGAGTTGGGTAAGGGAACCTCCCTCTAGTTGGTGAGGGGAGACAGGTTGCCTTAAACAAAGGCTACTGAAGTGTGTTAGGGGTGAGCCAGAGTTGGCCTCCATAGAAACTGGAGTGGTAAGAGTTGGCATTGTGTGTGCCCTTTGGTTGGTGATTATAACCTCTTCAGAAACTCTCACACCGAATGTCACATGTTAGTCTTATTGGTGGATGGATGGCCCTCTTGGTTCTCTACTCTTTTGGCTCAGACAGCCCTTCTCCAGCAGATTATTATCCCAGCACTGGAGGTGGTTAGAGAGTCTCTATGTTTGGGACACTCGGTAACTGCAGAGATTTCCTGATCCTCTAGTTGATAACTCTGCGGTACGGACTCTGGAGTCTCAGGTCTGAGAGTGCTTGTGTCAGTCTCTGCAAGAGGAGAGGGTGAAGTGGAATCCCTAAAGGGAGTTGACGTACTGTTTTCACCCCCCATCTTCATCTGATGGTGGAGGTTGTTAGCAGGTTATTGGAGCTACCCTGGTGTAACGCTCTGGGGTTTGATTTAGTGAACTGGATTTGCAGCTGCAGAATTTCCACTCAGTAGTCTTGTAGAGATGTGTTGAATCACCTTATCCAACTCTCCTGACTCATCATAGTGGCTCAGCCCGCTTCAGTATGCACATACACAAACACTCAGATAAGATGTTGCTGGAGTGATAGATATCTATACAATAGTATTGAGGTGATATACTGAAGGAATAGGCTTGAGTAGTGATAGCAATTAATGATAGGCACTCAGGTAATAATGTTGCAGGAGCGGTAGCAGATTGTGATAGATAGTATGCAGGAGGGTTAGCAATCGTGTACAAGTAACAGGTGGTAGGGGATAGCAGATGAAGTGTACAGGAGATGCTAAGTTAATGCAAGGATATAAGTTACAGGTGGTAGTAGGCTCAAGAGCTAGCAATCTAGGTAACGATGCAGGTGATAGATATTGTAGTGCATATATCCTAGAGTTTAGCAACAGTTCTTAATATGCAATAATAGATAGCATGTGACTTGATAGGAAGGGATCCCCTGCGGGGTACTTATCACTAGCTGGTAAGCGAGGTAAAGGATCAGGTAGCGAGGTAAAGGATCAGGTAGCGAGGCTCCGGTCAATCCAGGTATAGGAAGATAGCTGGAGGATTCGGCAGCGTCAGACAGGGATGTATAACGAGCGGTTGCACGAACACCTTGTGAGTGCACAGCGTCGGTTTAAATAGCCGCTCAGAGCGGCGCCTAGTGATGACGTCATCAGATGTTAAAGAGACATGCAGCTATATGCGTTCCACCTACCTGAATGGTGGAACGCAATGCGGAAGTAAGAGGCTAGAAAGGTACTGAAAGTACCAGGATCTTACACCTGGACGGGGATGGACTACGTACTAGTGTCTCAGTTCTTGCAGGCACCCTGACAGCAACACTGGGAGGCAATAAGTGATTCTGGTGCTAGGTTTTCAGAGGCCCTGTTCTCCCATCAGGGCAGATTTGATAGACAGGGAGAACTAGCAGCTCTTTGAAGATGACATATTACTGGGAACTCCACTGTCAGGTACTTTATGCGTTCCAGTGGGTCCCAAGTTTCTCAGCAGGACCTTGTCTCCAAGCTGGAGGTGATAAACCTAAACTGGCAGATCATTAGTCGCTTTGTTCCACTGGCATTGGAGGCTTCCTGTGCTTTTTCATAGGCTGTCTTTGGGTTTTTCTGAAGCCTTTCAACATAGCCTCTGTGGGTTGCAGCTGACATGCCGTCCAGGGAAGTCCGTATGGGGAAAAGCCATTGGCATCTTTCTCAGTGCTATTATAAGCATGCACCACAGCAGAAATGTGACTGCTCCAATGATGCCTTTTTCTCTGTAGATAGGGCCCTCAAGAAGAGTTTGGTTAAACCTGGCTGTGGATGCCCGTGAGGGTGATACATTGTAGTTCTTGATTTCTAAATACCCAGCATGTCAAGTATTTGCTTTAATGAGCTGGCTTACAAGTCTCTTCCATGGTCAAAGTAAGTCTTTCGAGGCAATCTGTAATGTACAAAGAACATACTCACTAGCACTTTCGCAACTTTGACAGCTCATGAATATTTTGTGTGATAGGCTTCGGTTCAACATATGAAGTGATTAATCACTAACAGTATGTTCTCTTGGCTACTAGTGTCAGGGTTCAGGCTTAAGAAGTCAATGCACACAAAATTCATGGGACCTTGGCTCTCAAGATGGCCCATTGGGGCAGCTTTGAAGGAAATTGTATTCCTTTGGGTGCGGCTAAGACAGGTGCAGCAGTAGCTCTCAACTTCATCCCGCATGCATGGCTAATAGAATCTTGCCCCAAATTGAACATCCTGTCTGGCCCTAAATGCCTTTGTTCATCATGTAAACTCCTCAGCTCTGTCTACCTATGCTTTTTGGGGAGAAACAATTGCCATTTCTCTTTCAGTTAATCCGAGGGATCCCTTTGGTAGACAAGCAGCTGCAAACAATCCCGATCTTTATGGATTAGCTGGGCTTCTTTAGAAGAATCTGTAACTAGTAGGAAATCTGGGTGGCCTTTTTTAAGGCTTTCAAGGTTAACCGATAAACTCTTTCCTCAAGTTTCTCTTGGAGAAGGTTGACAAGCCTTCATCTCTAGACATGTGCAATTCAAGCTTATATTATAACACCTACGCAATGTTAATTAGCCACAAGCTAAGGGCAGCAACACTCTCTCAATGCAGACACATTGATTTGTAAGAAACAAGTGGTATAAAGTGTGCTACTCTTTTTTACATCTACATGTGCTGGATATATCCAAAAACAAAGGAGCCTAAATAAGTAATGGAAGGTATAAAATAAATAAAATATTTGATACAAATATAATTTAAGTAAAATGTGCCGAAAGGACCAGTGCCTGAATTAAAGGACAATCCATGACTCCAACAAATTATATTCATTAAACATTCAAACAAGAAAGTCCATTGTGTTAAGCAAGTGGAAAGTTTTCATCAAAAAAGTTGATTGGTGTATAGATCAATCACATCCTATAATAATCAATGCCAGTGCTCTTAATGTGACAGTGCAGGGCTATTCTGACGTAACCACTTGTTTTTTCTATTAATTATATTGGCCAGGCAACGCGCTGACACCTTTGCTGCCATAGTGCAATGGGCTGGGTGTTCAGTGTGCCCCTGCACCTTTAAGGAGGGGTGGGCTCCCTCCAAGTTCATCTGCCCTACACCTAACCATTTAGATGCATGTGTTTCCATTGTTGAAAACTCACAGTAATTAGAGTTTAGGTACACAGAAAATGGGGTGCCTTGCCGGGACTCTGTGGCTTACGCATGTATTTGCAAATTTGTGCAACTAGACCCCTGTTTTAAACGGATATTGTTGGACAGGTCAATTTTGTTGGTTGCAGTCTGCTCGGTAAGTTGAGCTTGGAAATTTCTTTTTTTTTCTTTTATCTTCTTCGTAGAGACGCTTAAAGACTTTCTCCAACCGTTCCTCATGTTCCTTTGGAGGCTGGCCAAAGATGATGTCATCTTGGTTCACAAGCACTTAAATGAGGCTTATGTCACCAACGGTCTTCTCCATCAAGCTCTGGGAGGTTGCCAGGGCTCCTGACAGTCTTTGTGGCATTCAGCTGAACTCAAAGAAACCCACTGGGCAGATGAAAGGATTTTTTTCTCTATCTTTAGGATGCATCTGATGGTACCTTCTTCTCAGGTACAGTATGTTGAACCACTTTTGCCCCAGATAGACAGTGTTAAGCATCTTTAATGTGAGGGGTGGTGTACTGATCTGGAATAATTATTTTGTTGAGAGTGCAATAGTCAATGCACATTCTTAAAAACCCATTCCTCTTTCTGACTACCATGATGGGAGAGACATAAGGACCTCTAGACTCCCATATTATTCTTGTCTTTTTCAGCTCAACAATGTGTTCTCTGAAATCATCAAGGTCTGGCAATAGGCTATGCCTTGACCTTTCTCGGAAGGGCTTGTCATCTTGCAGACAGATGCGAAGCTGAGCACTGTTAACAAATCCCGTGTCAAACTCATTTCTGTAGAAGGCTTTTTTTTACAATTCAAAAGCAGGGGTTTTGCCCATTCTTTCCATTCAGGTGGCATAGAGGGGTTTTCTGGGTAGAACCTATCCTCGGACAACTCTTCGCTTTTTTCTCTCACCAACTTATGTGGTGAGAGGGTTGTGGCTGGATTCACTTGCCCTATCTTCAGCCAAGTCCGAAGCTTCAGTGGGGATCTAGTGGTGTTTTGTACTCTGACTGAGATTTTTCCATAAGTCCTCTGTAGGACCCTCAGCGAAACTATTTCTGATATCTACCCCAATCCTAAATCTTTCTTTTGTGGTTCACTCCCAAGAATTCTGTAAGGGCTGGGTTGATTCTAATTCAACTTGACCAAGGCTTGCAGGCACATCATTTTTCTGTAGACATTTGTCCATTCTATCTAGCTTCCATACCTTCCCCACCCTTCAGCTGGGGCTTTCTGTTCTTGAGCTATGTGCTGGTAAACTGTCCACAATATGGAATGTATGCCTTTAGGGTTGGCCTCACTCTCTGAGAAGTGAGGGGTGTGAAGCCGTCGAACTGGATCTGTTGGTCCGCACTATCATGGAGGTTTGATTGGCTCTTGGAGAATGGACACACACAATTGCCAGAGGGTTGGAAGCTTTAGGTTGTCCTACCACTGGTGGGCCAAATTTAAGTTTAACTGAGAGGTACCTACCATAGGGAAGTTTCTCGGTCCCTATTCCCCAGATTTCTAAGTTTTTTTTTATTTCTGTAAAGGCAAATGCTTCAGGTGTTTATCATAAATGTCACAGTCGATTAGGGTCACCTGAGCCTCAGTGTCCACAAGGGCTTTAATGTAAACAACTTCCACCAGGCACTATCAGAGCCTACAAGCTTGGTGGGAAACTTGCTTGGAGAAGCAGCAGTGGTTTGTTTAGTAATTCGAACTAGAGCCCCTCTTTTGGTTGAGGGTTGTTTTTCTTGCTGTTTGGACTGAGGGTTTGAAGCGTGGTGTGCATTGATCTTCTTTGAGCTGGGGCCTGAGCCTGATGATAGTTTGGGCAGCTTAACTGAGGCTTTAAACGTGGCTTGGTGTGAAGGGGGAATATGTAAACCATACTCTCAATATAATTGCATTAAATGAGTGATAAACAAAAGCTATGTAGTAAAGCATCCCATACCATGGCACTCCAACATTTGAAACCTCCTAATGATATAAACAAAGTTCATATGTAAGAGGGACCGCAGATGGATGCTTACAAAAGAATGCTCTTATAAAAATGTAATAATTATAAATGTATATTAAAAGGGCCTTTGAATAATGTTTGCTCATGATCTTGAGCATGCTAATTAGGCAATTTATACACATTCAGATCATATCAATGGTCTCAGTTTTTGAGTTTTGTAAGTATATAGTTTGTATAAGCAATAAGCAAATGTCTTTGGTAAGTTTATTCATTTTTATAATTCTATAGAGATAGTGCTTGTTTTACTGACATGGAATAATGGACTAAAGCAATGGTAGTTTTTGCCTACTAAACATCATAATATAATTATTATTGTTAATTGTGACATGTGACAGCAGTGTTATCAACTGAAAATACATTTAGATGCTATAGGCAACAGGTTAGTCTCACCTTTTGAGTTCCTTTTATATACTTTGGAGCTAAATAAATTGTAAATCTAAGGTGGCCTCTAGTGGCAAAGGGAAATACTGGACACAGCAATGCTCTCAATTATATCCTAATTATCTTAGTGACAAAAAAAATATCTAATATTTTGAATTATTCACACATCAAACCAAAGAAATAATACATCTAAAAGTGTCAAGACTAAAATGGACATTTTGATGATTTTTTTATTTAAAACAAAAGCTGTCAAAAATAATATAATTGTGCTTTTCCTCTCTAAAGTGATTTTATGTTATTCTTATTAACTTTCTTCTGTCTTTTCAAAAAATTTAAAATGTGTGATGGAAACATTTTTTGTTAAAACTTTTATTAACACATTGTAATGCAGAATCTTCTGGCTTATTTGCAACTTAATCAAATAACAAATTTAAAACAGTAATTCACCCAAAAGCAAATATTTATTGTATTGCAGCTTACCGGTCCTTAGATGTGATGGCTGCATCTGTTTTCTTTCTTAAGCTTTCTTTCCTTTATTTTGGGTGATCTGGCTAGTAAGTTTGTTGTTTTACAACAGAACAAGCTGACCGGCAGATGTAACATTTAGAGGGTTTCGACAAACCATTTACCACTAACAGGGGTGCTTACAATGATCAGCTTTTATTTATTTAACCACTTAAGCCCCAGCGCTATTTCGGACACTTTTTGTTAAAGTTAAAACCAGTATTTTTTCCTAGAAAACTACTTAGAACCCCCAAACATTATATATATATATATATATATATATATATATATATATATATATATATATATTTTAGCAAAGACTCTGGAGAATAAAATGTCGGTCATTGCAAACATTTTTGTCACTGTGTATTTGCGCAGCGGTCTTTAAAACACCATTTTTTTGGAAAAAATGGGAAAAATCACATTTCACTGCATTTAAAAAATACTAAACAGTAAAGTTAGCCCATTTTTTTTTGTATATTGTGAAAGATGATGTCACGCCGAGTAAATAGATACCCAACATGTTACGGTTTAAAATTGTGCCCCCCCCGTGGGATGGCAACAAACTACGGACAATAGAGATCTCAATCTGCGACGCTTTAAATCTATTTAACGGTTACCAGTTTAGAGTGAGAGTGTAGCTCTTTTTTTTTAATTATTGCCCACGCTCTGGCGATCGCGGCGATACCTCACATGTGTGGTTTGAACAGCGATTTCATTCGCGGCTCGACTTGTGTATACGTTTTTTTTTTTGTGCGCGAGCTAATGGTGACGGGGGGGCTACATTTTTTTTTCCTATTTATTTTTTCTTTTTTTAACTTTATAACAGGTTTTTAAAAAAAAAAAAAAAAAATCTGATCACTTTTATTGCTGTCACAAGCAATGTAAACATCCCTTGTGACACCAATATGTAGTGACAGGTACACTTTATGGAGGGATCGAGGGTCTAAAAGACCCTAGACCCCTCCACTACACTTCCCTGTATGCAAAACGCCAAAAACGGCATTTTTGCATACAGCCGTTTTTCAAATCTGCCGCCTTTTGCAGCACAGTAACCCGGAAGTGACGTCATTGACGCCGCCTCCGGGTTACGTCATCGGAGACCCGATCAATGCCGTTTCGGGACTCCATCCAGTCGGCTGACGTGCCGGCTGGGTGCTCGGGGCTCCCGGTGGGACGGGAGCCCCGAGCAAAGCCAAGGAAGGCGGCGGGAGGGGGGGGCGTCGGTCCGCATCGTCGGTCCGCATCGGTCGTTACCGATGGAAAGCCGACCTTCGGCTTCAAACCACGGTACCGGGATGATGCCTCTAGCTAGAGACATCATCCCGGTATAACCCCGCAAAGTTATCCGACGTACCGGTACGTTGACATGCGGTAAGTGGTTAAGTAAAATCTGTATCCCAAAAAAAATAAACACTGTTTGCTGCAACTGCTTATAAGGTGCTAGCTGGAGCTTAGCTTCAATTTGTTAGTGTGTCTAAATCTTTTAGTGCATCTAACACTCCCCTCCCCCTCCCTGAGACTAAGAATACTGCTGTCCAAAGGTATCTTTGTGCTCCCTTAGCACCTGTTTACACCACATGCAGTCCAGTGCACTGGACTGTAATGAAAAGTGGTAAAACGCATCAAAAACTCACCGGAACGCATCTAAATGCACAAAAAAAGACACTGGAGCACACATATCCTTATTTAGGGTTAAGAAAAAAGAGGGGAGAAAAATGCACTGGGCCGCATAAAAAATGCAACAAAAACGCATCAAAAATGCGCATGCTGAAAAGCATTTGGAAAGCATCCAAATTGCCTTTCTATGGTGTGAACTGGGCCTTATCCAGAGTGTAGGCACTCTAATACCAGTGGAATGTTACTGGCCAGATCACCAGGTGAAAACAGAGGGAAAAAAAGCCTTAAAAAGGAAAACAAATGCAGCCACTTTATTTAATGATTGGTAAGCTGCAATATATTTTTGGTTTTGGGTTTCATACCACTTTAATTACTGAGTTGTGAGTTTTTTGGAATGTTAAAGAAGGGTTTACGAAATGTTCATATATTTTCTATCCCTGCATCAAATGTTCACAAGATCAGACTCTATGCAGATTCTGAATGTGGTCAAGTTTACTATGGGCTATAAAGCAGGAACATGCAGTCAGGGGAGGCAGGTGAGGCAAAAAAAAACAAAAAACGATCAAGCTTCGAGGGTCGTAGCTAGGCGACTTGGGGGTCACAGAGACCCCAAATTTGGGTGGTAGGTAGCCGAAGTCCTACCCTACCACTGGGACACCTATGGTTCCGGTGATATGGGGCTCAGAAGCTACATACAGCGCGGCCCGTTTAAATACAAGCTGGCACCACTGTTTGCAGCAGACTGAGAGGATGAGCTCACAGTGCCTCTGACTTCTTGTCAGAGGCGCTGAGCTCAATAGACAGCTTGGAGCCTTAGACCAATGGTAAAGCACCACTGGTCCAAACTGTCCAATAAAAATGCTGCAGGAGAGGCTCTCCTTTCACTGCAGTGTCATAGAAGGGGGCATGTGTCTAAAAAGACAAGACAAATGCTCCCTTCCAGCCCAGCCCACTTAACTACAAGGAAAAAAACATGGTTTTAAGGTTTACCCCCTAATCCTATGTTTATCTCACACAGTTAGTAGGGAGAATCTGCTGCTGCTGAAAAGGTCATTTTTTATTCAAGCAAAATAATATATTATTATGCTATATGTTATAACATAATAATTTATTATGTATGTATTTACTGTGAAATTACTGGTTTTAATTTATAACTTCAAACTTCAGTAATTTGTCCATTAAGCCACCTGCTTGAGTACAGTTTTTTAAAATATAGTAAATTACCTTAAAAGAAAAGAAATGTAGAAAATCCGCGCTTAGGATAATTTTAGACTTCTAATATTTGATATTGGCTGCAGCCCACCTGTACACTATATTCCTAGAAATATAGTAAGAATGAAGGTAAAGAGGAAGGTGTATGGCGCTGCCAAAGTGTACTAGTGATTCCGTATGTCCAACAATGATGCTAAATGTGTATTCAATATCTATCTCCACTGTGAATCCTAAATTAATAAAGTGTCGGGTGCATCATATATGTGACAAGTATAAATATGTGCAAGAATATAGGGGATCCAACTCTGTGAGGAATTAGTAATAGTGCTAAAACCGTGAAAGAAAAAATGTATGCAAATAGGTGTAAAATAGTATTGGATAAAAATATATATATATATGATTGATGAGTAATATCTAGACAATAAATAAGAAAAAATGGATGAAGAATATAAAATCAGTTGGATCCACTTAAATAAACTGTGAAGATCTAAAACCTTATGATTGTACAGTAAAAAGCATCATATATGGCATAAACTGAGTAAACGATAGATGTATAAATCTTATGGCAGCAATAGTCCAAGTATAAGTAAGTCCGTGATAACTGAAAAACCTAAAAAAGGAGGGTGGTCCCACAATGGGAAAAAAACCCTTCCTAAAATAGGGAGCAGAAAGTGACTTGAGTGCTGGTGCTCTAATGACGAATATTTGGAGGTGCTCAGATGTTTAGTGACAATTCAGTGAATTGTCACTAAACATCTGAGCACCTCCAAATATTCGTCATTAGAGCACTCAAGTCACTTTCTGCTCCCTATTTTAGGAAGGGTTTTTTTCCCATTGTGGGACCACCCTCCTTTTTTAGGTTTTTCAGTTATCACGGACTTACTTATACTTGGACTATTGCTGCCATAAGATTTATACATCTATCGTTTACTCAGTTTATGCCATATATGATGCTTTTTACTGTACAATCATAAGGTTTTAGATCTTCACAGTTTATTTAAGTGGATCCAACTGATTTTATATTCTTCATCCATTTTTTCTTATTTATTGTCTAGATATTACTCATCAATTATATACATATATTTTTATCCAATACTATTTTACACCTATTTGCATACATTTTTTCCTTCACGGTTTTAGCACTATTACTAATTCCTCACAGAGTTGGATCCCCTATATTCTTGCACATATTTATACTTGTCACATATATGATGCACCCGACACTTTATTAATTTAGGATTCACAGTGGAGATAGATATTGAATACACATTTAGCATCATTGTTGGACATACGGAATCACTAGTACACTTTGGCAGCGCCATACACCTTCCTCTTTACCTTCAAATTACCTTAAAAACAATATATAATGGGGGCGCATGCGCGGGACTTGGCAAAGCGGACTTGTCTAGCTGAGCTCCGCTCTGCAGGGAGACATTCCGCCGCCTATACCGGTGACCAGCCGCACAATCCTCTCCCTGGGAGTCACCCGTGACCCACCAGCATCCTTACTCACCCCACCATGGTTTCTGGCGGAACGAAATCGTGCCTCAAAAGCCGGAATATCCGAGACGCCCTGGTGAGGGCCTCTTCCAAGATGGCGCCGCCTCTCCCCTCACGCTCCAGCTCCGGCTTCTCCAGAGCCCCCAGAAATAACCTACCTCACCCGGATGAAGGTGAGTCCGATACCGATGCCCCCCTCTCACAAGGAGCCACAGCCTTTGATCCCTCACAGGCTGCTCTGATGCAGCACTTTGAACACATACTCCATAAAGCCCTGCAGCAGACCTCAGAGCAAATAACTGATAGGCTCACTAAGGAGATTAGGGAGCTAGGCCACCGCAACTCAGACCTTGAACAGTGGGCTGATGAATTGGACGTCTGCATCCACAACCACTCAGAGGAGCTTGAGACCCTCACAGAGGAAAACCTAGCCCTACAAGCTCAATTGGAGGATCAGGAGAAAAGGGCCAGGCGTTCTAACATCAGAATCAGGGGGATCCCTGAGACTGTTGTAGATTTGCAATCCACCATTACAGCTCTTTTCCAAGAACTCTCTCCCTCCATCCCCATCGAACGCCTTGAAATAGAGCGGGTCCATAGGGCCCTGGCCCCCCGCAAACCTGAGGGGCCGCCCAGAGATATCATAGCCAAATTGCATTATTACAGAACAAAAGAACAACTTCTGCAAGCTGCCAGGCAAAAGGACACCCTCCTGTTCCAAAGCTACACTTATCAGCTTTTCACTGACCTCTGCAAAGCCATGATCACTAAATGCAGGGCATTCAAACCCCTACTGCAGATCCTGCATCAACACCAGATCATCTATTCCTGGGGCTTCCCATTCTCTGTACGATTCACCTACCAGGGATGCAAGCACACCTGCAATACGACCGATGACCTCCAACATCTCCTACAAGAGCTAAATCTGGCATCACCCCCTGAGACCCTCACCTCGCAACAGCAACGCAGATGCTTGGTTTTGCGCTCCCCACAAAAATCTGATGCCTCTACATCCGCCACTCCTAAGTGGAGTCATTTCATCTTCCCTCTACCAACCTCAGTAGACTCCATTAACTGAACACCTCCTGCAGCTCCTGACCCTGGACTCTATTATCCGTTTGCCCGGCCACACTTCTTCACAGCCCTGATCCTACTGAACTGTTGTCTCTCTCCCATTTTGCCTCTTATTTCAGCTTTTTGGATCTTCCGCACTGAACTGTTGATGCTATCGCTGTAATTCCCGACGACTCAGCTCCTCAACCCCGGTGTACTGACCGGCACCGAACTTACATGTTCTCCCCGGGACGGTAACTATGGCGTTTTCATAGACTCTTTGTATATATTTTTTTGGTTTTGAAAACACTGACTGCACGCAGGTTCACACACTATTTGTATAACTTCCCCCCCGGGCAAGCAGGTGGAAATTTATTTTACTTATTTTTTGGCCCTTTTTGTTTTTTTTTTTTTTACTTTTTGCTACCCTGGGTCCACCACAGGTCCTTACCTGCTGACTCCCCGGACTGATTCAGTCACTCTACCGATGTTATGCACTCTAGTTATCTTTGCTCCTCATTTCTGGTCACCACATTGATTTACTTCTATTTTATACTCCAACAGGCGATTTGTCTCCTGTCGGCCGTCACTGCTGCCTCTACTCGCCTCCGGAAACCCTCCTTTTGGAGACTTCCTAAGGTGACAACATTCCCTCTGTGCAGATGGCTGGCCTATGCCCAAACGGAACGCTACTTACCCTCCTGATTGTTTTGCAATCTTCGTATACTCCACTATCTCTTTTGTCCCCCCTCTCTCCCCCCTTGTTGTGCTCCTCCTTCCTTCTTTCCCACCTGTCCTCCCCTCCCCCTACTCGCCGGGGGGGCCCAGCTAATGCACCCATGCATATTGTTTTAGGCTTTCCTCCCTCTCTCACATGATGGCCTCCTTGAACGTCTTATCCCTTAATGTCCAGGGCCTTAACTCCCCGCAAAAACGCCGTAAAGCCTTTCGCTCCTTAGCTTCCCTTGAGGCCCATGTTGCATGCTTACAAGAAACCCATTTCTCTACCTCCCATACGCCTAAACATTTTACTGCCTCTTACCCTCAGTTTTTCACAGCCTCTGCTAATGTTAAGAGAAGGCGGGCCCTCATAGCGTTTCACCGTAAAGCTCCATTCATACTCCGCTCCTCCGTCGCAGACCCTGAAGGTAGATACTTAATACTCATTGGTTCTTTACTGGACACAGAAGTCACTCTAGCTTCCTATTATGCACCAAATTCAAAACCCCACTCTTTCCTCTCACATTTTCTGCAGATAGTTGAACAGCATAAAAAAGGTACAGTCATACTCTGTGGCGACTCCAATCAAGTTCTGTATCCATTCCTAGACAAATCCCCTGTCTCGCTCTCCCAACCCACGCAATAACTCTCTTTTCAGCACCTCCTCCAAACCCATTCTCTAATAGACACATGGAGAGAACTCAACCCAGCCAAACGTCAATACCTACTATTCCAATCGCACAAGACGTCCACACGCATAGATCACATATTCACCTCAGTGGCCTCTTCGCCAGCTCTTTTGTCCTCCTCTATCCTACCGATACCCTGGTCTGACCACAATGCAGCGATCTCCACCTTTGACTCCCTGGTCCCCAAGCAGCACACTTTCTCCTGGTGCCTGAACTCCCTCCTGGCCCATCCCTCTCACAGAATTGAAGTGGCCGCTGCTATTAAAGACTACATCTCTCACAGTGACACCGCTGATGTCACTCCTCTTACACTATGGGAAGCCCACAAGTCTGTGTTTTGAGGCACCCTCATCAGTTTGGCTTCCCGTCGCAAGAAGGAACGTCAGCTTCTGTTGCAAACCCTTAACTCCACTTTCACTCTAGCCCATGAACGCTTTCAAAGAACCCGACCCCAGATAATTAATCAGCCCTTGATAAGGCAACACTGGAACTGGACCTTTTTCTCACTGAATCCACTGAAAAGCAACTCCGACGCTCCCAACACCAGTTCCACATCAAAACCAACAAACCTGACACCTTTCTCACACTCTCTCTCCGAAATGCCAACATTGTTCGAAAGCCGATCCATCTGAAAACTTCTTCTACGACCTATACTAGTAACCCACTTAAAATTCTAGAGACCTTCCACCACCATCTCTTGAAACTTTATTCCCCCTCACAACCTCAGCTCGACTTCCAGGTATCTGACTTTTTCTGCGACCTCACCTTACCTTCACTATCTACTTCACAACGCGACGCTTTAGGTGAACCTATATCTTAACTTGAAATCCGTAATGCCATCAAGACCCTCAAACTCCACAAGAGTCCAGGGCCTGACGGCTTTACTGCTTCTTATTACAAACATTTTTCTGACCTCCTGACCCCTATGCTCTCTAAAGCTAATAACTCCATACTGACAGGTCACTCTCTCAGCCCCGACTCCCTGAAAGCAGCTATATCCATGATACCCAAACCGCAAACTGACGATTCTTCTTGGACCAATTATCGCCCGATCTCCCTCCTTAATATTGATAGAAAAATTATGGTCAAAATACTATCTGCCAATCTCAACTTAGTTAAAGGATCCTTGATCCATAGGGACCAATCTGGTTTCATCCAATGTCGACAAACTGGAGACAATGTGCACAGAGCAATCCATCTTGCATACCACGCCCGCCGCCGCCACATCCCTGCTTGCTTTATCTCCCTTGATATTAGGAAAGCTTTTGATACTCTCTCATGGACCTACTTATAATCTGTACTGCGTATCTGGGGTTTTGGCCCCCACTTCCTGTCCTGGGTTTCCTCTCTATAATCCACCCCATCTGCCTTTATCCATTACGCTGGCTTACAATTCTCTACTTTTCCGGTAGGCTGTGGCACTAGACAGGGCTGCCCATTATCCCCTCTCCTCTTTGCGCTTGCAATTGAACCGCTTGCCCATAAGATCCGATCCACTCAGAATATAAAAGTTATAGAACTTGGCGGTCACCATCACAAATTATGTTTATTTGCAGATGACATTCTCCTATTCCTCTCTTCCCCGCTCACCTCTACCCCTAATATTCTGGCTATCCTGAAACAATTTGCCCACATCTCTGGCTTAGTAGTTAACCCACATAAATCTCAAGCAATAAATATTTCCTTACCCGCGCCCCTCCTCACACAACTACAATCAGTGCTCCCTTTTTCTTGGGCCACTCACCACATTCCCTATCTAGGGATTAAGGTCACAGCAGACCCTCTTGATCCCTCTATGCAGCCAACTACCCTCCTATGCTGCAACACCTTACTAAACTTATGCACACCTGGGACTCTCTACCCTTAGCCTGGATGGGTCGCATCACAGTTATCAAAATGGCTTTATTGCCCAAGATATTATACCTATTTTGGGTCTTACACTTGTATGTCCCCTCCTACTACTTGCGTCAGCTGCAAAGCAGGACCTTCTCCTACTTTTGAGGTACAGTCAGACCCAGGGTGCCACGAAAGATTCTTCACCTTCACAAGCTTCGCAGGGGGTTGGGTCTCCCTCATTATGCCAAATATTACCAGGCTGCCCAGCTAGCCCAACCAACGAAATGGCATGCTACTCAGGAAGTCCCCCTGTGGGTGGCCTTGGAAGCAGTCGATTGTGACCCCTTATCCGTGGCTAACCTACTATGGCTGAAGTCCTCTGACCGCCGATTGATTACCAACCCTATACTGCGCCACTCACTGCACCTTTGGGACACCTTAAAGTTTAAATACAAACTGAAATCTCCCTATACTCTGCTGCTTTCCTACCTCCACAACCCGTCCTTCCCCCCTGCATGGGAATCCCCGTCCTCTATCCATCGCTGGTCAGTGGCCGGCCTTACCTGAGCACATTCCCTAATCATTTTTTACTCATTCAAACCCTTCCCATCACTCCGAGACTCGCACCACCTCCCGAGTTCTGAAATCTTCTGCTACCTGCAGATCAAACACTTTCTGTCCCACTGCACCCGGACTGACACATCCCTACCCACCCTGACCTCCTTTGAACATGTATGTCTCCATGACCCGCATGCCAGGGGTCTTATCTCCCTACTTTACGCCAGGCTCTCTGAACCCCCAAACTGTGTTCCCCCCGCTTATACAACTAACTGGGTACTCCGCTGGACTTTGCAGATTGGTCCAAAATCTGAAAGACAACAAAGTCAGCCTCCCAGCACATTGTGGCCTCCGAAACTAATTACAAAGTACTGATGCATTGGTACCTAGTGCCAGCCCGTATTGCTAAATTCTTGCAGTACTGTAATACTCTTCGGCCTGTTTCCGAGGCTGTCAGGATGCGGGCACTCATATGCATATCTGGTGGTCCCGCTCTATGGTCCAACAATTCTGGAAGGCTGTCTTTCACATTCTCTCTACCCTCATGGACACACCCATCCAACCCGACCCCTATCTTGCCCTCTTAAATATGAAACCAGATGCCATTTCTGTGCGACGGCACAAATTATTTCTGCAAGTAACTACAGCAGCTAAACAAACTATAGCTAAAGCCTGGAAAACCCCGCATCTACCTATTCCTGAAGTGAAGCGCAGAGTCACTAAAGCCATGATTCATGCGAAAATTTAAGCAATCCCATTGAACAAGGTTGAGAGATTTGACAAACTTTGGCAACCTTGGGAAAACCATTTTCTTCCCCCGAATTTTTATATTTCCCTCCTATTGCCCTGAGCAGCGTTTTACGATGCTTGTAATTATCAGTGCTAGTCCTGTTCCCTACCTTTCCCCCTATACCTTTTCTCACTCCCCCCTGTTTTGTTCCCCCACCCCCCTCCTTCCCCCCTTCTGCCCTGTCCTTACCACTCTTCCATACTTATATATGAAATTATATATGCAACGCTCTGGCTGTTAACCCCCCTACAGTGGTTACATCTCCCCTCACTCACTGAACTACCATATCCTCTCTTAGCTACTATTTGTGCCTTTTATCTCATTGCCTAGGTCCTTAACCTTACCGTATTTACTTCAGTTCTCTTGGTTATGTTTTGTGACATCAGGTAACATAATTCTTACGACTGCTGTATAGACCACTGACGGCGCCGCCGCATGCGGGCACAGCAAGTTCTCTTTTTGGGGTGCCCGGGTGTTGACTGTGTCGGCAAGGTCCCTCCTTTGGGTCACCACCCCATTGTTTCATTCACTTATCCATTGCCATTGTTTGCATTGTTATTGTAACCAGTTCACCTTTGTTACCACTGGTACGTCTGTAACCTCTTGCGTTGTACATGATGCGTTGTACTCATTTTCCTTTTTTTTTCTCAATAAAATGTTTGAACAAGAAAAAAAAACAATGTATAATAATTATTTTTATATTACTTAAAAACCATTTGCCACCCAGGCCAATTCTGACACTTCTTTCCTACATGTAAAAATCATCATTTGTTTGCTAGAAAATTACTCAGATCCCCCAAACATTATATACAGTATATATTTTTTAGTAGACACCCTAGGGAATAAAATGGTGGTCTTTTAAACTTTGTATGTCACACACTATTTGTGCAGAAATTTTCATGAATAAATAAAAATATTTTTTTGTATAATGTGAAAGATGATGTTACACCAAGTAAATAGATAACTAACATGTCACGCTTTAAAATTGTGCACACTTGTGGAATGACGCCAAACTTCAGTACTTAATAATCTCCATAGGCGACGCTTTAACATTTTTTACAGGTTACATGTTTAGAGTTACAGAGGAGGTATAGTGCTAGAATTTTTGCTCTTGCTCTAACATTGGTGGCGATACCTCACATGTGTGTTTTGAAATCCATTTATATATGGTAAAACAAGTCCTTATGCTGGGTAAATTAATAAACTATGAGAACTAATGAAGGTGCTATATGTAATCTATATAATCAGAGAATTGTTCTGGTTCTATTCTTTTATTTTATAGATTATATATGGCACTTTCATTATTTCTTAGTTTACTAATTTAACCAACATAAGGACTTGTTTAATAAAATCAGGACTGTTGGTAGCTATATAGAGTAGTCATAGTGTTATTTCTTTTTTTTTTTCCTGTACCAGCCCTGTACTTGACCATTGAAATCTCTGCAATTACAGGGCTGTTACAGAATGCAGAAATAAAATATTAAAATCTACTGTCCAATAGATTCCTTTCACCAGGCGCCTATTTGTCTGGGGAAATCTGATTGACAGCCTGCGTACTGAAGCGCAGGTTTTCAAGCGTAGGGGGGGGGGGGGGGCAGATGCGGACCATTACTTGCTTTTATTTGGCCCTTGAGGTGCTGTTATCGTCACTAACACCACTGTAGGGCATAATTCCTCTCAATTACACCAATGATGGGGCACATTTCCTCCCAATAAAACCAACAAAGGGGCCCAATGACACCAATGATAGGGCACAATTCCTCCCAATCACACCAACAATGGGGCCCAAAGACACTTATGAGGGGGCACAATTCTTCCCACTAACACCAACAATGGGGCCCAAGGACACCAATGATGGGGCACAATTCCTCCTAATGACACCAACGCTGGGGCCAAAAGACACCAATGATGGGGCACAATTCCTCCCACTGACACCAACAATGGGATCCAAAGACACCAATGATGAGGCACAATTCCTCCCAGTGATACCAATGTTGGGGAATTGTTTACTCCCACTGATGCTGGGACATTTTATACTACCGATGGCCTCAGTCCGGCGCCCCTAAAGTCTGAAGGACAATAAACCGGCTCTTTGTTATAAAGGTTTGGACACCCTTGGTCTATAGGATAGAGCATTTTCTGCATGCATTTCACGAACATGGATGCTGCTTCTTTAGGTATGTAATCAAAGTTATACTGTGATGAATATATAAAAGAAACGGTAAGTAACATACAATTGTACATATCTAAATCACGTATACAGTTGTTCATATATAGCCAAATACATACAACTTTGGTTGTGAACTCTGTTAGGGCATGACCTGGGTGAGTTCAGGGACTCCAAACAGGAAAAGTACAGCACCTTTAACCTCGCTGCAAGCCCCTGCGACTCATGTTGGTATTATATGATCTCTCTTTGTATCAATTCATCCGTCTTATATAAAAAAAGGCTTTAAGCAAATGTAGTACCCTCTAGTGCTAGAATAAGTATAGGAAAATGTACTGGACTCATAGTAGTTACATGAGTCTGTTAATTGGGTCAGGAGACGTTGTGTTGTGCTACTTGCTTTGTGAAACAGTGTTATTCTGCCAAGTGTGCTGCTATCTATGCGGTTGCCCATAGCAACCATGCTGCGCCTTCGCAAATGTGGACTACAAGCATCATCCAGCTGCGCAACAGTGCCTGGGGTCAATGACCATCCTGCTTTCAGTACAAGTTATGCTTCCATATGCACTGTTGCCTATAGCAGCTACTGTGGACTGCCACAAACAAGTGTATTACTGTCGCCACCAAGTTGCCCAACAGCAGCTGGGATCTATGAGCATCTTGCATCGAATCCTGCTAAAGTCAGTGTGAACTGTGTGATCCTGCTTGCCGTCCCCCATAGCAAGCAGGACGGCTTATCACTTTGTGGATTACAAATACCCAGTTGTCAAACAGTGGCTGGGAGTCAAGAATCTGTATGTACAGTATATATCCTTCTAATCTCAGAGGAGAAAGTATAGATTTAATTGCTGTTTCCCATAGTAACTGGAGCGAGTCACTGTGCTTGTATGTCCTTTATGTGTCTCTCAATCTCCCAACAGCGGCTGAGGTTAAAGACTTGTTTGGAACAAGTTCCTGCTCAAATCAGTGGGTATTGTGTCATACTTTTTGCTGTTGCCCATAGAAACTACTACGGGTCATCTCTCCTATCAACACCCAGTTGCCCAACAGTTGCATGAACCAAGTGTGTCACGTCAAGACAAGTTCTGCTAATCTCAGTGAACTGTTCTTTAAGCATAACTCCACTTTTGTTGAAAAAAAAAAATTCCCCTTTGGGTGATCTCTGTACATTGCAGAGATTTTAACAAACTTTGTTACAGAATCCTTACCTTTTAGTATTCTGAAGAAATCATTGTTTGTTCCTCTGTGCCTCTGTGCTGAGTGGGCCAAATAGGAGTGGTTTCATAATTATCTATCAGCTGTGGCAGCTGCGGGGCTCTAATGAGGAAATCTGCTGGGCCTGCATCCCTTTAGACATGTTACTATTTGGAGTTTCTCACCCAAAAATTACATTTTTGTTCTTAGTTCTTCTTAGTTCTTATATAGGTAAAGGGTGGGGCCACCTGGCGATGTCACCTGGTGGCACCGCTCCATGTGACGTCACTGACCGGTGCATGCTGGGTCAGTGACATCACAAGGGGCGGTGCTAATAGGTGTCATTGCCAGGTGGCCCTGCCCCTTACCTATATAAGATCTGTCAAACGGAGGAGCAAGTAGACAGCAGTTAGATTTTGCCGCAGGCGGAGTGTTTTTTTTTTCTTTTTTCGGGTCCAGGGGTGGTGGCGGGCATCGTGATTGACAATAGATCTACATTAGGGGACATTGTTTATTTATTTTTAATAAAGAAATTGTCAAAAACTGTGTGTGTGTTTTAATTTCTTTTTGTCATTTTTTGGGTTGGTGAATGACAAGGGGTACAATGTACCCCATACTCATTCACATAAGGGGGCTGAGATCTGGGGAGCCCCTTTTTAAGTTAGGTTTCCAGATTCTGCAGATTCTGATAAGCACTTTGCCTGCAGACCGAAGAGGCTCTTGTACCCATCAACATGGTAACATGGTGCTTTGGGGTGGGGGGGGCTTAGCCCCCCCCTGCCCCAAAGCACCCCCCCATGTTGAGGGCATGTGGAGGGCATGTCCGCAGCCAGGAGCCCTAGTGCATTGGCTGAACCAGCCCATAAATATTGAGGAACTTGGCCAGTAGGGGTGTCGGTGGAAGATGGATGGTTGAGGTGCTGCTGTGTAGCCTTGGAGAAGGGGGATTCTGCCTCCAGGCTGGAGGAAGGAGGAAAGCTGAAAGAGGGAGCTCCACTACCCTACAGTCCACTGGAAAAGGAAAGCCTGCATAGCCTGAAAAGGAACCAGCCCAGCAAAAGGCCGGAAGCAGTTCTACCTATAGCTGCAGGACAAGGACAGTGTAAGTACCTCTACACCCCCAGAGCCAATAAGGGAGAAATTTGCTAGATGCCAGTTCTTCGGGGTACAGTTTATTGCCTCCCCAAGCTTTGCCTTGGGATTTAGATACCATAGCTTGGCAGGCTGGTATTTTTTATTAAGGAGACCGATGGCTCCTACAAGTTGGAACTTTGCTAGAAATCTACTCGGGGATAAAAGACTCCTAGAAGGGGATTACTTTACTTAAGACTGTTGCTTTTCAGGAGGGAATACAGTCAAGTATCTGTTGTTGCAGCGTGCTTAAGAAGGAAGTTGTCCTCATTTTGTTGTTCTTTGAGTTAAGTTGGGCATCCCATAACCCCTTTTACCCTATCAAAGTTGAAATCCTTAGTAAATCCTAAACACCAAGCCCATGGACCATTTCTCGTGTCTGGATGCAAGTGGGAAAATGCATGTTGTTTGGCTGTGCAGACTATAGGGGTATCCAAAACTCAGCGGCCCTAACAGGGGTAGGGCTACACAAATTTTATTGTACCTTTTTTCCAGTTGGTATATGGAGTAAAGGTATGGTTGGGATTTAGAGGGACATGCTTGTTCTCTCTGTATAGTGGATAAATCCATATTGCCATCAAATATCAAACATGTATCTAATTTTTGCAACAATATCATATTTAGGCATAATACTTTATTCTCTTACCATTATGTTGTGAGGGTTGTTGTGTTTCTGTTTTTCTGCAGGTTCACCACGGACAGCTTTCCTCTTGCTCAAAACATTGGACTTTGGGACTTTCAAGTGCCTTTTTCCTGAAATTTAAATTTCTGCTATGGAGGGATTCTTTTCAGGAGGACCTGTCCCATTCCAACATGTTTAATTCTATTATGTATTATTCTACATGTGTTCTTTGTTTTCATTGAGCCATATGCACAGCTAACAGAGTAAATAAGGAGAGGCTATCCAGTATATAGCTGCAGCTTCCTCTGTATTTTTCCACATCAACCATACACCCTGCATATTCAACAAATGAATGCATCATTTCACCTTACCTACAAATACCCAGCCATATAGTAATCAGCCCTGTGTGTTCTTGATTCACTCACCCTACCATAAGGGTATTCTTTCTTAAACTCCACTGACATGGCCAAAGGGTGAAATCTCCCCTCACTGCTGGGTCCACTGCTACATCCCGATGCATCTGCTTCATTCCCTTTTATGTCTTCATCATAGAGGCCAATTTCTGCTGCAATTACGGCATCACCATGACACGGTTAAAAAATGCACATGTGCTAGACCAGCAGACCTTATGTTAAAGGGATCAACTAGAAGAGTTAAGCAGTACCCTGAAAAATATAGCACTGTACTGTACTTGTGTGTGTGAGGGTCTGCATAAAAAGATCTAAAGCACTGCTTCCCTCAGATTGCTAGTCTCCAGGGATTGAGAGTGGGGTTAAATTATGTCACTGCTGCTTACTGGTCTTCTTAGAGGCTTTGACATGAAGCAAAGCCCTGCCTCCACCAAGATGGCTGCCTCCAAACATAGAGAACAAGGCATGATAATGTCATATTTTACTTTGTCAACAATTATCTAAGTTCTTTTTTTGCCCACCGAGGGCAACCTCGTTAAAAAAACAAGAAAAGTAAGTGGTGGGTGTTTAGGGTGGGGATTTGGTCCAATATATGTCAAAGTCCTTTGTGAGAAAGGGAAACCATGGTGCACAGAAGAAGCTTATCTGTCTAGCAGAACTTGTAGTACACACCTAAGCCGTGTAATGTTTACTCTGTACCACTATTACTCAGATGAAACCCTCCAAAGCAGGTTTGAAGGTGATTGGTGACTTCTACATCACTCCTCTATGTGAATTATAGCAATGCACATGCAGTATTACCGTTCAAGACGAGTCTATTTTCTGTATTAGAAACAAGTAAATAATAAGGGGTTCTCAGGTAGTGAGGTGGACTGGTGTGCTGCATGAGTGTTTCCTTTCAAAACTGAACCCTGTTAGTAGGCTACAGTTTAATATCTGCCATAGATTGGTATATTGCTGGGTATGTGAGGGCAACGTTCAGCACAGTTTGTAAACTGATTGCACTTGGACTCCAAAATATACTTAGTTGATAATAATACTTATCAATTACCATTTTTGCTCCACTAGGCTGCACAAAGTTTGATCACAATACAAAAGATGGAGATTGGTCTTGTTTTTATTATAACAAAACATTCTAATTAAAAAGTTCTTGGCAATCAAAAAAATTATGAGATTAAAATAAAATATAATGCGTACATGAACACCAACATCAGATTACAGAAATATAATGTCCTTATACATAATTATATTAGTATAATATGAAGTGAGCTCATTTTAATCCGTGTTAGTTTCCAGATCTGTTTGTATTGTCTGATTTTTTTTTTTTTTTTCCTTGTTAGCAAGTTTTTTGTTCAGTAACTTTGTTGAGCTCAGAACAGGTCTGAGAGGAAGCGTGAGTCCTTCAGAATGCTGCTTTATACAAAGTTCTCCACCTACATGCAGCTCCAAGGGCATGGCTGATGTATATATAGTATGTTCCCTTGTTAGTATTTAATTTACTTCTGATATTATAATGCTCAGTGATGTGACAAAAAAAGTCAAGGGTAAATGGAGAAAGGTGCCCACAGGAACTTATTTATAATATAATATAATATAATATAAAATACAGGTACTGTATATATTATATAATTCCACTCATTATTTCCCCTCAGCTCTCAAATAACGGGAGAAATAAATAACATTTGATAAAAGAGAAAGACAAATGGAGAGATGGAGATGGATTATATGATGAAAGACAGAAGGACTAACAAAATAAATAATTAACTAGGCTATAAAAGGGGAACAAGTAAACCAGCAGACCAGACTTGTCACCAAACTCAACATAACTCTTCCAAGTAACTGTTCCAAGTAAATTGTCAACAAACGCTGTAATTGTATGCAAAATGGTACCTTTTAACATATGGACTTGCTTTGAGTACCAATTCATCATGGCCTGAATACTGGACAAAGCAACATGAGAGGTATCATGTGATCATAGTCTATGGGGCTAGAACAGAGAGGGTTGTATTTTTATAAAGAACAGGGTCCACGCAGTGTTTCTGGAAACGTGTACGATTTCCTTGAAGTGGTTGCTGTTGAGGGAATGCCATCATCAAAATGCCAGGAGACCATTATGTGGCACTGCTCTCTGCAAACCTGCTCCACCATTGTAATAATCTAGGAAGCCCATCCAGAGCAATGATGTGTAGCAGATGTGGAAGCAACCACATATAGTCAAGAAGTATCTACAAAAGGCTGGAAGGGATCAACTGCACTGTGATGCAAAAAGAATGAAAAAAAGAAAAGAAAAAGCAGTGTTTTGTTGTTAAATTTCCATGCTAAACATCTATGATATTGAGCGTTTTAGAAAACGAAATATCGTCCATTTACCCTAACCTGACCTATAACCTAACCTCTAACATTAACTTAAAGCGGAGTTCCGGCCCCAAAATCGACATAGTCGATTTTGAGCCATCCACTTGCTTCTAGTTCACCTGAAAAAGAAATGGATAATTACGATTTTTTTTTATATACTCACCTTTCTTCCACTTCCTCCCTCGGCGGCCGCGGCCCGCGCCGTCACTTCCGCTTTGCAATGATTCCTGGGAGCTGAACGTCATTGCTCCCAGGAATCAATGCGCCTGCACCGACCCCGACGTCAGTTCCGGTGCAGGCGTGTCATACCTTGCTAAACAGCTTCTGGGCATGCCCAGAAGCTGTGCAGGGATGACGCTGCAGCCCCGGAAGTGACGGCGGGGTGGGCGCAGTGCATCGTGGGACCGAAAAGGATGGAAGAGTATGTAGAAGAGGATCGCGCTGGCTTCAGCTGCCCACACCTGAGATTGTCATTGGTAAGTATTTCTTCTAAAAGGTAAGTGCGAACCGGGACAGATCAGAGGCTATCCATTATGGAATGTACTAGCCCTGACTGTCCCGGGGGTATTTTCATTGAATTTTTTTTTTTGGTGGTCGGAACTCCGCTTTAAAGTAGAATTTCAACCCCCTTTGTTTGGCTGAGCACACTCCAGCTATATCATGTTTATTATTATGGCGCATGCGCAGATGTGCCAAAGGGCTCTGCCCGGCTTCAGGTCCTGCAGAGCCCTTCAGCACATCTATGCATACACAGAAGATTTCCTGCATATGCACAAACATGGCAAAGTTTTGGAGATTTCATAACAACCATCTTTTGTGCATGTTCAGGAAAGCTATGATTGCACTCAGGTGGCACATCAGCACATGTGCATAATCTGGGAAGGGAATAGAAGCAAGCAGGTGGGAGTGTCTAGGCTAAATGTGGAAATTCTGTTACAGCCAGCAGCAGTAAACCTTGTATTCTGAAGGCAGGAAAACCACCCGCTTTCAGAATACAATAGAGCAGTGGGAGGCATTTCCCCATCAACACTGACTGAATTGATGGAAAAATTGAGAAATTTTCTTTCCTTCAACCCATGGCTGAAGTAAAGAAATTGCATAATCTATGGTCAGCCTTAGTTTAGGGTGAATGTCTGCTTTAACTACTGAAATGTCATACTTATACTATGTGGTAACATTTATCTGTGGGGAAAGTGCACATTCCTGCATTTTCACATCTTGGCACCTAAAGCTAGTAATTTATCTTAAAGTGTTACTAAACCCAGGACCCTGCATTCACTATATCTGGTCTCCCACAGTACTCAGAACATGAAAGTTCAATTATTTAGTACATTTAAACTGCTAAATACCTTTTCTCATCGGCATTATATAGCAGTCTTGTGACTTCTATCATTGTCCAAACAAGCATTGGTTAAAGCTTGTAGGATGAGTTTTTATTCTCCTCTGACTGTCCTATGAGGCTGCATAGCCACTGACTTTCTGTCTGGACAGTGCTGATTGGCCCTGTGCTTATCACACACAACCAATACCCCCCCCCCCCCAAAGTGAGTATGTGCGGAATGCATCCTAGGTCTTATTATATCAGGAGATGGATTGGGGACAGTGAAAGAAGAGGGGGGGTTTTACCATTTATCCTTGGAATAAAATGTATATTTATTGCTGCACTTAGATGGCGCTGCTCTTTTTTCTTTCTGCATTTCCACAGAGTTCCTTCTAGCTCTTACCAGAGCCTGCAGCCATCAAATGTCAACATTTTACTTCCAGAGACTATCTCTGTCTATGGACCTTCATTTCAGAGATTCTGATTGCCCGTGCTCATTCCACCCAGCTAATAGTGCGCTCATGAGTGTTTTGTTTTTTTGTTATTATGTAATATGCCATTCGGGAATCCACTTCAGTAATTGGTATAACACTTTTATTACATGGTGAGACAAAGATTTAACCTGTTTTCAGGCAGTTTTAAATTTACCGTACAGGTCATCATCCTGTTGACCAAGAAGTTAAACTCAAAGAATGGCAAGAAATCATTTCCTAATTTGAACTGAAAACAGGAAACATTTCTTCCTGAATGTAAGATAGGAAAATTTCCTTATACTGCAATATGATATGAGCACTGAAATCATTTGGTGACTGTATACTTAATGTCTGTGCTACATGCACTATTATGTTTAGTGCTATTATATTTACTTACATTACTTATAGTTGTAATATGAGGCTTAAAGACTGTAATTACTATGCACAATTTTATACAGTTGGGCGTATCTGATAAAGCAGTACAATGAGCAAACCTGAGAGTCATAATCCATAGCAACTAATGCCTAGTACACACAATAAAAATATCGGATGAAAAAAAAATGCATTTGTAGTAATAGTCTGATAAACTATTTGTTAGTACACAGTTTGAGAGCTGAACACAACAGTTCATGTGAAAATATCCAAAGGGACAAACATGAAAATGTTTCTCGTAAGATAACAAAACAAAAGATTTTTGTGTAATTAGTACAGTATTTGTACGGAAAAAAAATCGAGTGACCAAGACCACGCATGTTCAGAAACGAAAGAATATATTACAATACAATACATTACATCACTTCCAAAGTGGTATACTGTCTTAAGAGACATTTTGAACTTTAATAACCTCTTTGTTTTCGATATGTGGCTAGCGTGCAAAAAAAAAAAAAAGAATGATCAGTCATCTGATATTCTCATTGTGTGTACTACGCTTAGTTGTAAAGTCAGGTTTTTTTTTATCCTAATGAATTCTATGCATTAAGATAGAAAAGCCTTCTGTGTGCAGCAGCTCCCTCAGCCCCCCCAATACTTACCTGAGCCCATCTCAATCCAGCGGCTGCCCGGGACTCTCCCTCCTCATTGGCTGAGACGGCAGCGTGGTGCCATTGGCTCCCACTGCTATCAATCAAATTCAGTGAGCGAGGAGAGAGAGGGGGCGGGGCAGGGCAGGGCCACGGCTCCATGTCTGAATGGACACAGGGAGCTGTGGCTCTGCTCGGGTGCCCCCATAGCAAGCTGCTTGCTGTGGGGGCACTGAACAGAAGGGAGGAGCCAGGAGTACAGAAGAGGGACCAGAAAAGAAGAGGATCTGGGCTGCTCTGTGCAAATGCACTGCAAAGAGGAGGTAAGTATAACATGTTTGTTTTTTTAACCACTTAAGCCCCGGAAGATTTTACCCCCCTTCCTGACCAGGGGTTTTTTTGTGATTTTTTACTGCGTGACTTTAACGGACAATTGCACGGTCATGCGACGCTGTTTCCCCACAAACAGAGCTTTCTTTTGGTGGTATTTGATCACCTGTGCGATTTTTTGATCATGCGCTATAAACAAAAAAAGAGCGTAAATTTTGCAAAAATAACAATATTTTTCACTTTTTTTTTATATGAAATTCCCCCCCAAAAAAAATGTAAAAATCCAAATTTTTTAACATTTTCAGCCAATTTGTTTTATGCTACATATGTTTGGTAAAAAAAATCGCAAAAAGCGTATTTTGATTGGTTTGCGCAAAAGTTATCGCGTTTACTAACAAAGGGAAAGATTTTTGTCATTTTTGGTGTTTTTTTTTTTTTAACGAGTAATGGCGGCGATCTGCGATTTTTTTTGCGGTACTGCGACATTGCGGCGGACAGATCGGACCCTTGACTGACATTTTTGACACTTTTGGGGGTACCAGTGACATTACTGCAGTAATCAGTGCTATACATATGCACTGTTACTGTAAAAATGACACTGGCAGGGAAGGGGTTAACTGTATTGTACAGGGAGGGGTTAAGTGTGTCCTAGGGGCGTGTTTCTAACTGTGATGGGACATGTCTCCTATTGTAAAAACAGAGATCAACGGTTCCACATAGTAGAACCGTCTGATCTCCATTTTTACACAGGGGAGAATGACAGGCGGCTTGTTTACATAAGCCGCCCGCCTTTCTCCCCTCTACCGACGATCGTAGTGTGACCGGCGGACATCGGGTCCGCCGGTCACACGCCCGGACTCCTCTGTGAATGAGCCGAGGCGGGCGCGCGCCTCAGCGGGTGCGCGCTCGCCCGATACTGGCTCAAATCCCGGTGACAGGCTAGCGACGTAGATCTACGTCACTCTGCCTGGCCGGGGCTGACTGCCGCAGTAAATATACTGTGCGCAGTCGACAAAGTCGCCTGACAAGTCGGATCAGTGTGAACCGGCAGTTAAAGTGGAGTTCCACCCAAAAGTGGAACTTCCGCTTTAAGTATTCCTGACCCCCTGACATGCCAAATTTTTTTGGGGGTGTGGGCACCTAGTTTTAACAGGTACCTGCTCCCACTTCAGCTCGTAGCACCACGGTGCCCTGAGCGGAAGTTCTCCTCTCCCCCTCCCTCCCTGCAATCTTCTGGGACACATCAGAAGTCCCAGAAGATTGCCTGGCCATTCAGGGCATGCAATGCGACTCGCACATGCACAGTGCACACTTGGCTGTGAAGCTGCAAGCTGTCACAGCCAGATGCCTACACTAGTGATGCCAGTGCAGCCGAGAGGAGAGGGAGAGGAGTGAGGCTTCGGGCGGCCGCATCGCTGAATCCTGGGACAGGTGTGTGTGTGTTTATTAAAAGTCAGCAGCTACACTTTTTAGTAAGTCTAGTATACAACTTATAATAAAGAGCTGTGAACATACACTATATTACCAAAAGTATTGGGATGCCTGCCTTTACACGCACACAAACTTTAATGGCATCCCAGACTTAGTCTGTAGGGTTCAATATTGAGTTGGCCCACCCTTTGCAGCTATACCAGCTTCAACTCTTCTGGGAAGGCTGTCCACAAGGAGTGTGTCTATGGGAATGTTTGATCATTCTTCCAGAAGCGCCTTTGTGAGGTTAGGCACTGACGTGAACGAGAAGGCCTGGCTCGCAGTCTCCGCTCTAATTCATCCCAAAGGTGTTCTATCAGGTGGAGGTCAGGACTCTGTGCAGGCCAGTCAAGTTCCTCCACCCCAAACTCACTTATCCATGTCTTTATGGACCTTGTTTGTGCACTGGTGCGCAGTCATGTTGGAACAGGATGGGGCCATCCCAATCTGTTCCCACAAAGTTGGGAGCATGAAATTATCTTATCTTAAGGCTGACGCCTTAAGAGTTCCCTTCACTGGAACTTAGGGGCAAACCATGAAAAGCAACCCCACATCATAATCCCCTCCTCCACCAAATGATTTGGACCAGTGCACAAAGCAAGGTCCATAAAGACATGGATGAGTGAGTTTGGTGTGGGGGAACTTGACTGGCCTGCACAAAATACTGACCTTAACCCGACAGAATACCTTTGGGATGACTTAGAGCAGAGACTGTGAGCCAGACCTTCTCATCCAAATCAGTGCCTAACCTTACAAACGTGCTTCTGGAAGAATGGTCAAACATTCCCATACACACACTCCTAAACCTTGTGGACAGTCTTCCCAGAAGAGTTGAAGCTGTTATAGCTGCAAAGGGTGGGCCAACTCAATATTGCAACCTACGGACTAAGACTGGAATTACATTAAAGTTCATGTCGTGTGTGTGTAAAGGTAGGCGCCCCAATACTTTTGACAATATAATGTATATTAATCTCAACCTTAGTTTGCAATTTTTAAATCATGGGCTTTTTTTGTGTAAAAGCAGAAAAGCAAATAAGACCAAGTGTTCCTAAACTTTTCATTCAAACTCTTGATTGAGCTGATTCATGTGCGTATAAAGGCAGGCGCCAATGCTTTTGGGAATATAGTGTATATAATTTTATATATATATATATATATATATATATATATATATATATATATATATACTGTATATTATATATAGTATATTGTTACAAAGAAAAAAAACTGTAGAGAAAAATTAGGTAAATTGTTAGATCAGTGTGTTCCAAGGAAGTTCATTTATCCTTCCATATTAGCATCAGAATAATTATTGTATCAAGTAAATGAAGTCTTATTTTTAAAACTGTCCAAAGGAAAAGCTGTCTCAAACAACTTAGATTCCAATCTGCACAGGAAAATTAGAAAAGCATTTTATTTCTCATCCATAGGTTTATATAACAAAATACATTTCCATTACTCTTATACATTGACATAACAAAAAAAAAAATGTATGCTTATTTTCTAAAAAAAAAAACGATCATTCATATAAGGGTTGTTTGTCATTCTTTTTTTTTTTTTCACAAATGTTCACTATAATTATGACATTACATATATAATTTATATACATTTTATAACATGTTACCCAAAATTTTGTACTGGATATTGGTTTGGTCATTTATATAGCTGAAAATGTATTCAGTATATCAAAGTTTTAACATATAAAATAGACAGAATGTTTGTATATATGTAAACAACTTCTATAAAATATATACCGGTAATTGTAATTAAAACTTTGTTTGCTATATTTTTTCTTCTTAAGTAAGGAGAGAATGTGGTATAAAACCCAACATATTTATCAAAGCAAGAGACCACTATAGAGAAACACCAGATAACAATTAAAATAATTAGCATAGTAAATCCCAAAAATAGCTATGTAAAAAATCACATAGTATATCCATGTTTCTATGGTGCTAGCCCAGGACTGTTGTGAAAACTTTTACATCAAACTGCATGTGGGTGCCACTGCACTAATCACTGGCTAATAGCATAGAGGGTTGGGAAATCTACAGAGTAGGGAGGGTTTGAGGAAATTCCAAAGGATGTGCATGCAGAAGCAGTGTCCAAAATGCAGATAAAGAGCAGAATGGAACTAGACTGTCTGGGAAACTTATCAGGGATAGCATAATTGGGTTAACAGTGCACTGTCAAGATCAACCATTGTGGTTTTATGTAACTAATAGGCAGGCTTGATCCTCCCACTGGCTTGTATACAATTTTTGGGCAATTTCTAGGCATTTTGCCAAGGCACCCCAAAGGTGCCTGGGCACCCTGGTTGAAAAAGGTAAGCAACCAACCTGATCCCTTACACAAACATTAAACATGGATGGTTGCTCAGAGCCTCTGCCCCACTTTTGTACCAGTTTTCTTTGGACTGATCTTTTTAGTTAGCCTCATAGGCATATTGTAGTGACTATACACAACAAATTCATAGTTTGCTTGATCATATATAATTCCTGTACACACTTGTATTTTAGGAAGGACACCTGGAATTTAATAAAATAATTTACTAAAAGAAACATGGAAGAGTTTCTTTGTTTTGTAATCACATTTTAGATTATAAAGTTATCAGGCTTCTGAATCACTGCTGGCAGGGGAGCTAGGAGAACTGAGCTGCTGAGAGAATCTCTTCTGATTCTGCTGTGAACTTTGAGTATAATTTGCTCTACGTTGCCATTGCAACCTAGTGCATCAAAAGGTACAGGCAGGTGATATTAAATGAATATCTAGACTTTTTGTGTAAAAGACAAACCTGATCCCACTCCCTTCCACGCCTCCTATTGGCCTTTTTGCAAAATTGCCAGCCTTGCTGGCTAGGAGAGCAGGTGGCAACAATTTTCACTTGCCAACTTTTTTTTTAATACAAAGTAGGGAAGGGTTGAAACCTTGTCAGAATATTTTTTTCAGGCTGTAAATCATTGGGAGACTTGCCTTCATTTTCTGTTGCCAGCAACACAATAGGAAGTAAGAGTAACTCTCTCCAAAGTGAGGAGAAGTAACTTCTTGGAATACAGGTTTGTTGTTAAATTTACCCTAAAGTGGTTGTAAACCCTTACATATAACCAGTGAAGAGATTGTCCTCATGTGATACACGGAGATATATCAAATCATCCTATATAAGTTGCACTTGTTTATCTCAAAGTTTAGAATTTATAAAGCTTGTCTGAGCTGTCAGAAAAAGAGGGTGGAGAGCTAAAAATTACAATCTGCAGAGCTCAGTGAGGGAAAATTCAGAGAGCTGATTGGAGGTAAGAGACACCTCCCTCCCTTTCAAAGAGCACACATAAACAGAACTGGGGCTGTCAATCAGCTAGAGATCCTTCCCCTGTCACTACTTTTCTCTTGGTGTCAGGAAAACTTGTCAAAAGTGATTCAAGCTGATGGCAGAGAAACAAAGCAGCAGACAAAAATGACACGATCCTAATTGAGATAAGTACACACTATAGAGGGATATGCTTTGTTTATATTTCATGTCTGACCACTTTAAACCTTTATTCTGGTGACAACTATAACATTTTGTATTCACCATTACTTTCTGTCCCAGTGGCAATGGTCACCACGACAAATAGAGCATGAATCTACCTAGCTGGGACACAAACAGCAATACAAACTTGTGTAAAAATGAAATTATAACCTGCGCTAAAATTTAACAGTGAAATGGTGCTACCTGCAGCTGCTGTTCACTAGGTAAAAACCAAGAAAATCAATGAAATGTCAGGAAAGACAGCACTTCCAGGAATGTGCATAATCATTAATACATAACAAAAACAGCAAATAATTAAATTAGGTAAAGTGCAATTATGCTACAAAATAATATCAATTCATAAATAGATTAAAGTGCAATGGTGTCAAAAAATTATTGTGCAAAAAAGTGCAAAAGTGCTGAATATAAATATTACAGTGCAAAAAAAGTCCAAAAATTAGGTAAACAGTCCACTCAAAATATATGACTTCAATAAGGTGTCTTTGAAAACGCCCCTTTGTAGGAGGACGAAACACGTCAACGCACTTCCTGGCAGATGGCAACCACACAATGTCACTTCCTATAGTCCGTGGAACGCACGCTGGTGGCGTTCCCGGAAGGATATGCACATCGCTTAGTTTTATGTGGTTATCCTATGCTTTTATATTTTTACTTATGTGAGTATTTTTTAATCTGTTACCTATCAATAAATTATCTTGCGGGCTTCACTATTTTTGGTCCATTCCTTTCTTTTTGAGTGGTGATCGAGGGGGGATCATACTGGAAGCTGGAGGTTTGCTGACCAAACCATTTATAAGGCTCATTCATCCTGTTGGGTAAACCTAACAAAGGGCTAATATTATACTGGAGAACCACTGCATGTTCAAGGCTCATATACCATAGAGTTCTGGTGACTGGATCCCCAAAGGGGTTTTTGGAGCACCTTACCATTGTGTGGAGCACTTCAAGCACTTTTCTCTTACAGCACCTTATTGAAGTCATATATTTTGAGTGGACTGTTTACCTAATTTTTTGACTTTTTTTGCAGTGTAATATTTATATTCAGCACTTTTGCACTTTTTTTGCACAATAATTTTTTGACACCATTGCAATTTAATCTATTTATGAATTGATATTATTTTGTAGCATAATTGCACTTTACCTAATTTAATTATTTGCTGTTTTTTATTATGTATTTATGATTATGCACATTCCTGGAAGCGCTGTCTTTCCTGACATTTCCGCAATACAAACTTGCCAGGGGTACCAACCCTTCCCTACTCTATCCAAAACTGAAAACAAAGTTTTTTCTCTGTGGACACTTTAAATTTAAATAATTGACACTTAAGCATATATATGTTTTTTAATTAATAAAGGAAAAACAAAGTAGATGAAAAGCATTCATAAACACACAAACATAAGAAACATTTAGCTAATACAATAAGGAGGAGCAGGAGTACAATCTAACATGTCAGTGTATATTTGACATAGTAAGTATACACTGAATAATTGCTATAGAAAATAAAATATTGACAACAGCTCTAATTCAAGCACAAAGACTCTCTGGCTTCTGACCTAAAGAGGTAAGTTTCCTTTGTTTACTTGGAACACTAATCATATTTAGAGGGAAAAAAAATGGATTCTTCCCCTGGACAGTCTATTTTATATGAACACAGGCTAAGGATCTTACCCATTTATTAAATTAGTCAGGATTTTAGAAGTTATTGACCTGCTAATATGCTTGTTTCTCCTTGTTCTAGTGCCTGAAAATCAAAAGACTGGATACACAATTATATTTAGACAATGAATAGCTCCCTTAATGCAGCTATAGTCAGATTATCATTTAAACTGGAGTTCTTTATAAAAGCACCAAAGTAGTCAAATGGCACCCTTTTGTACGCTCCATCAATGTTGTAATATCCACTCAATATTCAACTGTTCAATCCAGCAATTGAGACATCCTTTTCAAGAATCGGGGAAAGCCTTAATAATGCTTTCATAGGCAGGTGGTGGAGTATGAGTGGAATGCCCAAGACGCAAGCTGTTGTTTGACCAATGGAACTCAGGGCGGCCAAGATCACTAGAATTGTTAAGTGTTGGTGATGTGCTGTTGGATCTGGGAAGGGTAACCATTTGACTTTCGGCTTCAACTGGTAGTGGAGGTGACTGTAGGAATGGATGGAATGTGGATGCTCTGAAGCTAGGTTTTCGATTAAATGGGTCATTTTGCTCTCGTGATGTCTGTCTTTGAAAAGTCAGACTAGCCAAACTAAGGTTGCTCCTACGTTCACAACTACTGTTGCGGTAAAACCCAGATCTATTTAAGGCATGATTTTGAGATGCGGTTCTAGGACGGCGACTAGATGAATTGGTCATTCTTGGGGATATAGCAGCACTGGCTCGGCGACGGGACATGCATGTCAGTAGAAGCCATATTATACCACCAATTACCAATCCAATGACAACAGAGACGGTAAACGATAATATCAAACCATCTACAATGAAAAAAGACAAGTTTGAATTAGAAAAGCATTTGAAAATAAAATAAAACATTTATTAAAAATGAAATTTCGAAGAAAGTTTCCTTTAAATGATTTGGTATTGTGACTTTTCACAGGGCAAGAAACCTTACTAAAAGCTAGGAAAAAAATTGGCTGCACACCTCCGTTGGTCCAATAGATTTATTAAAACATGTAAAAGTTGCCACCCGCACAAGGACACAGACCATGGAAAGTTTGAAATGTTTCACACTGACAACGTGCTTCATCAAAGTGCTTCCTCATGTTGAAGAAGCATGTTGTCAGAATGAAACGCGTCAACCTTTCCATGTTCTGTGTCCTTGTCCTGCTGGCAGTTTTATACATGTTTCAATAAATCTATAGGACCGGCGGGGGTGTGCAGCCAATTTCTTTCCCAGGTTGTATACACGAATGCGAGCTTGGGCTAGCACCCAGTCCCACCTGTCCTCAGGATTACACCTCTCATCTGGAGCAGCGAATTGGCCTTTCTGTTTTCCTTACAATAACCTGACATTAATTTTTCTGATATCACTGTTGTAGAATGATCTCTGTCATGCCTTATAATTTGTTCTGTATCATTAGGAACTGATTAAAAAAACAAAACCTGGTCAAAGACATAAGAGGACATAAAAGGACACCACTACCAGCAATAAATGGCACCATTACTGTCTGTACACCTCTCTCCTTCACAAATTGAAATGCACCCAAAAAAAAAATTGTCCTTTAAATAGGCAAACATTATATCTATATTGAAAGAGCGCATGCAGATAAAGGTGATACATGTGAATAAAAACCCAAGAAATTGTTCGCAATCATATATTCATCAAACGTATAAATAGATGTAATTGTTTCCTGTGAAAAAGACATTAGAAGCTGGTTATGCACCCTTTAGCAGGAATTACATGTTGTAGACATTTTGTTTCTCCGTCTCTGGCATCTTTGAACATTTTCCAATGCTAAATTCCTCTAGGTGTACAATGCATCGAGGTTTCCTTGCATAAACTGCCAATTTCAAAATCCCCACAAAATTTCATGGGGATCTATTACTTCTTTTTTAGTCATTCCCTGGTGCATTTACTAGCGTGCTTCAGATCATTTTCATATTGGCAGACTCATTTCCAGTTCAACTTCAACTTTTAGACAGATGGCATCACATTCTTATTAAGCACACTTTGTGATCATGTAGAATGTATAGATGACTTTATGACCACAACCTGTCCATGCCCTGAAACAGCAAAACAACACTAACCCATAGCATTTACATTACCTTGCTTCAAAGTTTTTCTCCCGAAAAGCTGTCTTGCAGTAAACTTGTCTACTGTTTCCATGACAAAAACAAATCTTTATAGAGGAAGTCCATCCTAACACTAAAATCGCTACATCTACAGGCATCCACATCCACGATTTAAGACTAACCTATCTAGTCCTGTAAAGAGGAAATCGCTATACATACCTTTTTTGAAGCCGATCCAATCCGGTTTCCAGCAGCAGAAGCTCTGCAGGGGACACAGCTGACAATGGCTGTGAAATGAATTTGAAGTGACAACACCCATAGGGATACTATGGGGCTTCCATTTTCGGCTGCCTCCTCTGCACACTCCTTCGCAGCGAAGCCGCCGCTGACAGCTCAGCGTGGGACCAGACCAGAGCAGCTTCAGAAAAGTTATGTATACTGATTTATTCTTTTCAGGGCTAGATAGGTTAGTCTTAGATTGTGAATGCCTGTGGATGTAGCAATTTTAGTGTTAGGGTGGACTTTCTCTTTAAATGATCAGTCCTCTGCACATTGTTTCAGAGGTCCTGGTCTTTGCCTCCATGTTTAATGGCAAACTGTAGTCTTTCGCTAAATTTTTTTTAAGAAAGACTTTTTCTTACCACACCTCTCATTAAGTAAATGAGTGCAATATTTTTCTGATTTTAAATGCTTGGACTTGAAATTTTTGGGTTCTTGGAGACTACTGTTTGCATTAAATAGTCTGCTCTGAATTTGCTGGGCAGGCTAGTTTGGGAAAAATTAGCAGTTGGTTGAAATCTTTGTCACTTGAAGGTTTTTTCTCTAACAGTGGAATGATTATTTATATTGTAAGTCAGTAAGTGATCTTTTTGAATCCCCTACCAGACTCATAGGAATCAACTATCTTACAGAGTTTTAAAGTGGTTGTGAAGTCACTCGTGATAAAACATGTAATCCCCTCTCTTACATGAAGATTTAATGTGCAGTATCTGTAGTTTTTAAAAATGATTCTGCAAAATACCTTATTTTTCAGAGCTGCTGGGCGCTCACATGATCTGCCAGCCTTCTCCTTTCCGATCTGAGCACTAGAGTGGGAGGGGCTGTGTTTCCCAACTGACATCATCTGGGAGGAGAGGAGGAGAGCGGCGCTGTAAAGAAGGTATTTTGCAGGAAAATGTTTCAAAACTACAGATACTGCACATTAAATCTTCAAATAAGAGAGGGGATTACATGTTGTATTACTAGTAATATTACAGCTATAGCAGCGAGAGGGGAGGGGCAGGGAGGAGATGGTTGACACACAGACTGACCTGACAGGAAGGGAGAGAGGAGAGCAGGATGATGGAGGCATGTAAACTGACACAGTATCATGGATCAGTAGCCATGATTACCGCAGTCAGTTTACATAGGGGGGGCACAGAAACAGGCAGGATCAACCAGGTTTTTTAGAACATAGAGTGGGACAAATGACACAGCACAAGCACTATGCTGTGTATCCTGCTTTAAAGGATCAGGATTTTTTTTTACGGTTACAACCACTTTACGCCTGGTACACACAGTCCAAATGTCAGGCACAGCCATGACCAAAAAATTTCTGGCCGGTCAAGCAAAAACAAAAGAAAAAAAAGAAAAACTATCTTTTTTGAAATATTCACCTTAAACCCGGAGAGTTCCCCCATACAGTTCTTTTTTTTCTGCCAAAAATGTCCCCAGGCTGATGGCCAGTATTATTTAACCCACTTCCTTTGAGCGCATGTCATACTAAACCTATAACAGCCTGCGACTAGACAGTGAAATAAAAAGCAGCACTATAATGAGCTTATCTTTCTAATGAGATGATCTCTCTGTAACTCTACTTTCTCTTACTATCAGCTTTCTTCATGTCAGTACATGAACTTACTAACTTATTGGCATCTTGTGCTGCTTCATCCTCTTATACTCCAGCCTTGTTGTACATGGACTGCACTGCTTGCATGAAAAAAAAAAAAATTATATATATATATATATTTATATATATATATATATATATGTGTGTATGTACACACTATATTGTAAAACATGCCCCTTCCTGTTCCAACATGACTACGCACCAGTGCACAAAGCAAGGTTCATAAAGACACGGATGAGCAAGTTTGGGGTAGAAGAACTTGACTGGCCTGCACAGAGTCCTTCTCTCAAACATCAGTGCCTGACCTCACAAATGCGCTTCTGGAAGAATGATCGAATATTCCCATAGACACACTCCTAAACCTTTTGGACAGCCTTCCCAAAAAAGTTGAAGCTGTTATAGCTGCAAAGGGTGGGCCAACTCAATATCGAACCCTTTGGACTAAGACTGGGATGACATTAAAGTTCATGTGCTTGTAAAGGTCCTTAATACTTTTGACAATATAGTGCATATATATATATATATATATATATATATATATGCATTGAGTTGTGACTTTTTATCAACACAGGGTTCAGCAGCACATACTTACCCTTATGTTGCTCACCTGCTTCTCCAATTAATGCTGAGAACCAAGGAAAATCAGGTACTTTCTGGTATAAAGAAGCACTTATCTCATTCCTTGGGACAGTAATTGTTTTGTTAAGCCATTTTCAGCACAGGAAGCTTCTGCTGACGCAGTTTATTCACCATATGCTAAGAATATTTGCCTAGGTTTACTTAAGTCTGTTTCAAAGTATAATGGAAATATGGGTAGCACAGAAGTATCGTGTTTTTAAAACATGTTTTAAAAGTGGTCTTGAATTGATCACTGTGAATAAAGGTATCTTTCATTGTCAACATGAAAAAAAATCTGTAAATGCTAACCTGTCATTGTAATTTAAAGAAAATAAATGTTATACCCAGAAATAAATAACATTCTCAAAAAATGAGTAATACAGTAATACAGTGACATAAAATTAATGTTTTTCCTCTTTTAGTTAGAGTGGTCAAGTCTTAGAATCTTTCAGGTTTCTGATTTCTGGTTTCTTATTAGGAAGGACTCCCTTTAATTTCTGTGTGCTCACCTGAACAGAGGTGAACAGAATATCCACCATGGGATCATTAAAGGAATTATAAACCTTCCTACTTGCACCTTGTGTTTTTCACCTGTATAAGATGTGCATTCATCCTGTAGTTTCATGGTGTTATATGTTGCCTAGTTTGCACAGCCTATAGTAATGTAATTCTCCATATTCCAGTGTCAAAAGTTTCTATTTGTGTTCAGACATGAGGCATGCCACATGGCACTGCACAGGTTAATGCATGACCTTCAACTGTAACCTAAGAAATGACAATTCTTGGAAAGAATCTACGTATCCCTGGGTTTCTCGGTCTAGTGTTCTGAAGGTAAAAGCTGCATAGTAAAAGGATCTGAAACAGACACAAGTAGGCAGAGCAATGAAGAAAAGAGACATGTTTCCATCACAGTATCAACATAGCTCCCAACTGTCCCTGATATTGAGGGACTGTCCCTGAGTTGGATTCCCTCTGTCCCTCTTTCCTCCTTTTTTGTCCCACATTTTGGTCTGATCTATATAGCTGTATATAAAATGCACGATCTATCTTTAAAAAAGTGTTTTCCATTGCTAAACCTTTCACCCAAATTCTAAATTTCTGCATTTGTAAACGTCAAAAGCCAATATAAAGTAATAGTAGTGGTAAAAAAAAAAACTTGTGGGTTTAACAAATAATTTTTTTGACATAATTTTCCTTTAAGGGGGCATGGCAGGGTGTGTGTCCTATGCCTACATACTTTTGCTAATAAGTGTACCTCATTTCCTTCTCAAAAAGTTGGGAGGTATGCATCAACACTCTTGTAAAATAAGACGGAGGTAATAGTAAGGCATGGATTGGATGGTGAGTGACCCAGGACAATAAGTTGCAGGTCCATTTAGCAAATAGGGACAAGCTAAAATAATGAATATATGGACATGGGGAAATAAATCAGCCATGACACTACAAAGTGCAGCCACAACATATAGGCCAATCAATACAAGGTAAGGCAAGCAATCATCACATGTACCACACGCATGTAATGTTAGCATGCATTCAGGTAAAACAATCCATTTTTCTTTGAATAATATATATTTTACCAGACCTTTTACTTTTTTTATTTTTTTATTTTTTTTTACAGTGCAGCACAATGCACTAATAGCTCACAATGATATATATATATAATCAGCTGCACTAGGTTTGTAAAAATACATAAATCTCAATTAAAAAAGCTGCTATCACAGCATGGCTGGAAAAGACAACATAGATAGCCATGTTAACTAAAAGTACAGATTATAAGATCCAATTTTTCAAAACAAAAAACCATGATAAAATCCTTTAAAAAATGATTTACATAATTGCTTCAAAGGTGCTTGAGGCACAAATTAGGGTCCTTCAGAGGAAAGCCATCACCATCACCCGATCACACTACCTCTTACCATCAGGTGTGGACCTCCACAAAGGAAGGTCGATAACGCAGTTTGCAAAATATTCCTGAACAGGTGTCCAATGCAGATGTTTCACCACACTCCTCTTACAGGCACAGCTTCTCTAGGATCTCCCGAATGTTATAAGAAAAAGTGAAGGATGCATTTTAAAGTGTAGCATTTTAAATTTGGTTTATTGATTTTAAAAGTAATGCCCTCACTTCAATATGGATAAACAACTGCATGTCTTAAAACCACCAAACGTTTCTAACCAACAAAATGGCCACCGCGTCCCAATGCGCGATGACGTCACACATCACGACTCTTCCCAATAGCTAACACCTGTGTATTGTGATACACTAAAATGCAGGTCTGTTGTGCAATGCATGAACATGTTACCATGATTTGGGGTAACAAAATTTACCATGCATTAGTACATATTAAAGGTGTCAATCTGTCCTAAATCTTTTTCTTAGGAATAGTAGTAAAGACTTTTTATTGGTGTCTGCTCCACCGTTTTCAGTTTGGTCAATAGAGCAAAAAGGGGAACCTCCCCAAAAGAACTGTTCTGATTATTCCCAACTCTATGCAAAAATAAAAATAAAGGTTTTGACTGGACATAGACTTTGGGCCTTTGGATAAATTCTATAAGACTTTTAGTAGAAAAACACAAAGACATATCATGGTTGTTTTATGCAGATTTGTTTGGCTAACATGTTACCGGCTTCTGTAGGTTTTTTAAACATGAACCCCGCAAGAAAATTAAATTTAATTCTGTTTAGCAAGTCATTGAACCTAAGACTGCACGGTGCTATCACAGGCTTCTGCTTATGAAAAGTACTTTGTTCTGTGACATGCAATACGCTTTTTATGTTTCTGAAAGAAATTTGCTGTGCAAACACAAGACAAGCTTTGAGTTTCTGCTGCATGCATAATGCATAATTAGTCTACTGCTGTTTCTGGGCTTAACGTCAAGTAGGGGACTTAAGAGAAAATACAGTATAATATTTTCAAGTCTTTTTTTTTTTTTTTTTTCAAACACATTTTGATCTTGTTAGCAAATACGTGTAAAGAGAAGATAATGTACTGTACATCATGCTGCAACTTTTGTATATTTTTCTTAAAACGTAACTCTACGTTTGTGATAACTATATGAAGCAGCGCTAAAAAGTTTAACTCAATGCTGTGAAAACATAAAAATATATTAATATAATGATGTCAAACTTATTAGGTGAAAATTACCAAGTGTTTTTTTGGGTTACACTATGGGCTTTTTATTTTTCATCCTGCTGATGAACCAACCTTGACTGAATCATGTTTGGCGCTTTGGAGTTTCCCTTCATAACGAGATATAACATGCCCATTTGACCATACTATATGATGGTCCACAGAATCCAGTAAGAGGCTTTAATACTTGGTGTCACCTGGTGGTGGAAGCACTACGAGTTGTGATTGTGGGAACACTGGCCTGGGCCTGGTATAGATTTTTTGGGGGGGGGACCCCATGCCATTTATTTTTTATTTTTGATGTTCTATCCCTGGTATCCAACCTTTGGTCCCTTTGGTTACTTGCTATGTGGCCCTTTAAGATCCACGTAGTGGGAATGGGAGCATTGATAGGCAAAGATCCATTAATGGCAATGATCTCTAGCAATCTCACGTAGCAAGTCCCTAGTCTCTGACTGTCTCATGCAGGAGGTTTCCAGTCACCAACCACACTTGCAGTTTGTCAGTAAACTCTGACCATTTCCCTTAATATCTCTGCAGTTTCCTGTAGTTTTTGGTAGCATTAAATTTACGAAAAATTATATGTAGCCCTTAGGTGCTTTTAGGGGCCACAGTTAAGGCATCCTACACCTCATGTGTTTAAAACCTCTGATCTAACTGATGGGTTCTAATCAAAATCTAAGTATATGTGGCTAGTTCAATCACCACTGTCTGCAGGATTTATGGATATTCAAAGGTACCAATATAGAATTATTGTCAAGGAAATATGTCTAATGACCCAGTTTGATATTTACTGGCAGGTGTAGGGTTTTCTTTTTGGTTTTTGAAAAGTGTTTGTGTAAGCCTTTCAACTGGTTCAGTTATTTTACAGCCCATATACTATATTTGTGTATATGTATAACATTTCTTTATTCCAAACCCTTTAACCGCTTTGCCGTTCTGGATAGACGTTATATGACGTCCTCCCAGGATGCGCCTCGTGCGCCCCATGGGCCCCGCTGTGATGCGATATGTCACCGACTGTGTCTCGGGGATGACTGATCAGTGTACTGGCCCACTGCCAGTACCATGTGATCGTTGTAACCAATCACATGGTACATTGTACACAATGGATGGCTTCCTTTCATGTCATTCATGGTATACAATTAGGTTGCTAGATGTGATTGGTCACAGTGATCACATGGTACAGACAGGGCCAAACACAGCCCATCGGTACCATGTAAGTAGCTGTGGCAAATCACAGCTAATCACAACAAAACACACTGAATTAATTCATTTCATGCAGCAAAAATGATTGCTTATACCAGTGAGATAATGATTATACCAGTGGTATAATCCCATTGTGTAAAAAAAAACAAAAACCTGATCACTTCCCCAGAGTAGTACAATGTTATTATGGTAACACTGTATTGCTCTGGTCACAGTCTGTTAAAAACAATTGCACTAAAAAAAGAAAAACATATGTAATAAAAAAGAAAAAAATTGAATTTATTTATTTAGTTTTTTACATACTGTCATAAGTCAGTGTCCCTGATCACCGTCCACACCAGTTATATGATGATGCTGTACTGCAATGGTGACAGTATGTAAAAAAAATGTAAAAAAAACAATTTTCTTTAAATTTCTACATTTTCCACAAAGTTGTGCCAAAAATATACAACTTCAAAAAACTTGCCATGCCTCTTACTAAATACCTTGGATTGTCTACTTTCCAAAAAGTTTTCAGGCTTCAAGAAATGAGGGCTGTCAGTATTTTAGGATTGATCAATTTTCATATTCTGTATACTGTATAAACCATAGTTTGTGGACTCTATAACTTTCCTACAGACTAAATAAGAAAAATTGATTTGGGTTATTTTCACCAAAGAAATGTAGCAGAATACAGTTTGGCCTTAATTTATGAAAAAAGATTATTTATTTGCAAAATTTTATAATAGAATCATAGAAAATATTTGTTTTTTTCCCCCAAAATGTTCAGGTTTTTGTTTCAATTATTTAGCAAAGAATAAAAAAAAACCCAGCGGCGATTAAATACCACCAAAAGAAAACCCTATTTGTGTGAAAAAAATTATAAAAATGTAAAATGTTCATATACAGTGTTCCATGACTGCGCAATTGTCATTCAAAGTGCAACAGCACTAAAAGCTGAACATTGGCCTGCCAGGAAGGGGGTGAAAGTGTCCTGTATTGAAGTGATTAATATTTGTATTGCTTAAAAATATGTTTAATAAACAAATTTTAATTTCAAGTTCTATTTATGAAGCATTATGCATTATATTAAAGCACACTTCCACCTTTCTAAAGATGTATCTGTGTAGTATTGTACTCTAAGCCCAGGACAACGTGGTGATACACACTGAGGGTGTGTTCTTGATGTCCTGGACTCACAGGAAATTAGTAGAATGGCTCTGGTCTTTGTCATTTTGGAAATGGAATCAGTCAGTCAGTCAGTCCAGAGGGTGTCCTTCTCTTATCAGGCTCTGAAGAAGATAGTAACCTCGAAACACATAAGTCAATGTGTCTATGAGCATTGTGAATTTATATGGGCTTAAACAGATGATGTTATGTCTAAGCTTTGATGCAAGCATTGGTTTGTGAGTACATTCACCTCCGTTTTATACCATTTAATAAAACATGTTTCAAGGATAATGTGCTAGGCCCATGCGCCTTCTTTGTTTCCTATACTTGCGAGAGGGATTTATGTAGGGGATGGCGTTGGAAAGAAGTAGTGTGTAGTTCATTGAAAGCTGAGCTGTTATTTGGAATCAGATGGGCTGATCTTTTTTTCTTTTTTTTTAACCTAGATTCTGCTTCAAATCATAATATCATCTTGCATAATGTATTCATTTATACTGTATTTATTAACCTGTTTGACAGTATATTTCTTTTTCTATTAAGATCTAGGTTATTGATTTAAAGGATTTTGTTTGCATTTATGTCTAATTTGTTGGCTACAGCGCTTCTATTGTTATTGAAAACAATATTCATCTGTTGTAGCATTGTTCCATAGACAATAACAATTTTTTTTGCCAAAATGTGTATTTAAAATATGAACATGCTATGGTGCCAGTTATTAAAAAATGTTTCCAGGTATAGAAATGGCATATATATTTATTCCATAATTTCTAAAAGGAGAAACAGACATGTGGAAAAGACAATTTTTCTAGCAGAATTATGAACTTTGTTTTTTTTTCTTCTAGATTTTCCAATACTATGAGTACCTACCTAAACTATTCGTTCAATTTACAGTATATCTAATCCGGCAGACCCTTATACTAAATAGTTGCTAGCAGATCAAAGAACAACTGTACGTGAGATTGTAACATGCATGGAGAGTTAAAGAAAGATCAGTCTTTCAATTCTACTTTAAAAGATAGGTTCACCAATTACCAACATGTTACATGTTATACCTGTATTTAGTAATTATATCCCTCTTTATCCCCAGAGTAGACATGTGTGGCCTGTATAGTACCAAACCGACATTCTGACAAATGTTTAATTATTCATAGATTTGGATGTATCCAAATTACAATAGTAATGAAGTTAAAGGAATCCGAAATAACGAAACAAAATTGTGGCCGGAATTCAAATCAAATAGAATTCAAAATTGGAATCGAATAAAATAGAATAGAAAATAAAGGAATAGAAAAAAGAATAGAATAGAGTGAAAAAATAAAAAAGTATAATAGAAAATTAAATAAACTTATAAAATAGAAAAGGATAGAAAATAAAGGAATAGAATAGAATAAAAAAAATAAAGGAATATCATAGAAAATAATAGAATGGAAAAAAAAAGACAACAAAAGAAAAGAAAATAATAGTAAGTAAAATAATAGACTAAAAAAGAATTAGAAATAAAGGAATAGAATAGAAAAAAAAGAAGGGTATGTGGTTTAGCCGTGCTTTATGTAAAACATGTTGTGAAAATTTTTTCAAAAACTGTATAAATAAATGGTGTATTCAGACTAAAAAACACCTCCCCCTCAGGAAACCTCCCAGGGTGAGCAGTCCTTTTCAATGTTATAAATCAAAAATCTGTAATGATGTGCCTCCTCCTTATGAGGGTGCTTACTATAATCTTCAATGTGTGCATCCAGTGGTTGCCAAATCCCAAATACAAATAATAAAGTGCTGGAAGTGCTGATTGTGTTTAGTTACTAGTTAGAAAATAAAACCATTTCAAAATAATTCCTCACTTATAAGCTTTTTGTTCAAACAATGAGTAAATAAATAAAGTAAAATGTGTTTTCATTCATTAATAATACATAACGAATAATATTAAACATCATGTGAGTAGTCCATAAAACAAAATACGTTTCTAGAAGCCGTGTATCTGGTGCCCTTTTACAGGTGCATTAAACCATGCTATATTCTTGCTATGTGAAGGTGGTTCCACTTGTGCTCCCCCTCCAGAACCACACTTACCAGAAAATATCACCCCCCAAGGGGTTTGATGGCACTCATGGCACTTTTCCACTGCAAGTACCAGCTCAGCTCCACTCAACACTGCTTGGCCCAGCTCGGCTCAGTTAGCTTTTCCACTGCATGGTACGAGTCGGCACGTTTCAGCACTGTATAGGCTCTACTCGGCTTGGTTTGCTTTTCTACGAAAGTAGTAAGTGGGTGGGATTACAACGATTCTCTGACCAATCAGTGGCTAGTAGTGACAAACAATGAAGGCTGCATGCAAAAGGATTGTGGGATATGGTATAGGTACGGCCCGCTTGGAACCCCAACCGAGGTGGTACTGTTTAAGTGAGCCGTACCGAGCCGTACCATGTAGTGGAAAAGCGCTGCTGTACCAAACCGTACCGAACCATTCTAACACGTACCATGCGGTACCATGCAGTGGAAAAGCCCCAAACTGAGCCAAACCGAGCCGTACCATGCAGTGGAAAAGCGCCATATGTGTAAACTCCAAGGGTCCTTGGCAGTAACAGGGATTCCTCCTTACTCCTCTCTCCAATTTTCTGTTCACATGGGTGGAAGCACTTTCATGTAGCAAAAATATAGCATGGTTTAATGCACCAGATACACAGCTTATAAGCCTTCTAAAAAGCAGTGTTAACCCTACCTTCTCAAACACCACTAGCTCAGCAAGTCAACCTGAGGATACAGTTCAAGATGTATACATTGTACCAATGTTCAACATAGTTTACCTGTTTAACCTCAGAGTATGCACACAGTTTAACACTTTAGAATCATATTGAAAGCAACTACATACAAGCAGATAGGGGTTCTTCTCCCCGCAGCCGCTGTCACATTTAAAATTGGCCCGGCTGTGCGGGGCTCCACTTGTACAGCCACGTCTTAGCCCTCATAGTCCACTGACACTTCCTGCAGCTTTAGTAACTGTTTGCTCATATAGAAGTATGGGCAGAGAGCTGTCAGGCTCATTTATAAAAACAAATGCACATTATTTCCTGAAAAATCATGTGCATATATATTTTTTTACTAAAAGTTCTCTTAGCCTTGCTGACCGTGCTATAGCCAAATGACAGCTACAGCACAGTTGTCCAGTTCTGGCAGGGTGTCATATGATGTCCTTCCAGAACCATGCCCCCCGCACACCTGCTGTGGCCCACTTCCGGCACGCTCTGTGATCAGGTGTGTTCCTTTCCTCATGCTGTCACAGCATGAGGAGAGGAGAGAGCCGGTAACCAGCTAGTGTGAAAAAAGGGATATCTGCACTGATAATCAGGTCACTGATCATCAGTGTCCTGATTATCAGTACAGCCCCAACAGTGCCCATCAGTGCCCATCAATGATGCTAATCAGTGCCCATCAGTGTTGCAAATCAGTAACAATTGGTGCTGTCAATCAGTGCCAATCAGTGCTGCTAATCAGCGCCGATCAATGCTGTCAATCAGTGCTCATCAGTGATGCCAATCAGTGCCACCTCATCAGTGCCCATCAGTGCCACATATCAGTGCCGCCTTTAAGTGCTGTCTATTATTGCCCATCAATGCGGCCTATCAGTGCTGCCTATCATTGCCAATCAGTGCCGCATATCAGTGCAGCTTCATCAGTGCCCACCACTGCCACCTCATCAGTGCCCATCAGTGCAGCCTATCAGTGCCCATTAGTGCTACCTATAAGTGCCTATCAGTGCCACCTTGTCAGTGGCCATCAGTGCCACCTCATAAGTGCCTATCAGGGCTGCCTATTAGTGCCTATCAGTGCAGCCTCATCAGCACACATCAGTGAAGGAGAAAAATTACCTGTTTGAAAAATTTTATAACATGAAAAATTTTTTTTTTTTTTTTTTCAAAATTTTTGGTCTTTTTTCTTTGTTCTTTGTTTAGCAAAATATTAAAAAGTGGTGATTAAATACCACCAAAAGAAAGCTCTACTTGTGTGAAAAAAAAACAATAAAAATGTCATATTTTTTTACCATTCCATTTTATACCATCTATTCAATATGTTTGTATTTTACATCATGTACATTCCTTTTTTTTGCATGTATTAATAAATGTGTTATCGTTTATTGTATCAGCCTTGTCATATTATGTCTCTCATTCAAAGTCCCAAACTCTTTCTATTTTCAATTGAATTTAGGGATAGAGGCGCACGGCAAATCCCACCGGAAGCCTCATTTAAAGTCCCGCCCTTCCCCCCCCTCTTTGTAATTAAAATGTCATATGGATACAGTGTTGCACGACCGCGCAATTGTCATTCAAAGTGCAACAGTACTAAAACCTGAAAATTTTGGAACCTTCAGGTTATGTGACTGAATCCTGGATAGGTCTGTGCTATAGAGACCTCTACTATACGGTTAGTAACCACCTAACTGTGTGTTTGAGTTTTTACGTACGAAGATACACAGTTGAGGCCATTGTTGATGTAAATAAATGTTAAATTTTTTCACAGAAATGGAACAACAATACTCCCCTGAAGAAGAATTGAACTACAAGTTCATTTAAAATATTTGAAACGCGTTGGACACTTTATAGGTGTATTGCGTCCCCTATAACCGTTTGGTTCAAACAAATGTCTGATTTTATGGTTGTACTGTAATATTGGTGTGGCTAGCACCATTCATACATTTTCATGTCTTTTTTGATACGTTGTGTGATTTATGTAAATTTTTAATAATGATTCTAATAAATGTCTAATTTGTTTTATATTTTGTTGTTTATTGATTGCCTCCAAAATCCCAACTAAAGAGGAAAAAAAATTTGTTTATTTGTTACTGTTATATGGGATGATGGCAACTTTTACCACCACTGATCTGAGATACTATTTGTAAACCTGAAAACTGGCCTGGGCAGAGAGGGGGTAAAAGTGCCCAGTAGGCAAGTGGTTAAAGTCGATAGTGGTTATATTAGCACACTGATATAAAGTGAGCAGGATCGGCGCTAATTCATAAAAACAAAGAAAGTGCAAATGAGATGTGTAGTGAATAAACCAATGGTGAATCCAAAATTCATGCTAGTTTGTAATCAGTCAATCCAATAGTGTCACAAAAATAAAATACATAAATCAGATTGTGCTTCAACCAGTGGTGAATCAAAATGATACTCATATGAAATCAGTCAATCCGACAATGCCAATGTCACAGTAAATAAATAAACCATAAATGCAAAATGCTGCAAAATGAATGTCCAAATCAATCAAATAAGATGAATCACTGTGTAAACCAGCATGCACTCCTATGTGCGAAAAACTTCCACAAAAGTGTCCAAAAACAAGTGGGATAGAGAAAGTATAATCCAAATCTTGATGCTTTAAAGTGTGTAGTGGCCGCTTACCTCAAACACACAGGGAAAACGCATGTGTGTAATCCATTATAAAGATGGTGTATTCCAAAAACGCTCTACAGGCAGCCCTCCTCGAATGGATGGATGGCAGGGTCTCTGTAGTAATCGGCAATTCACATATAGTGGTATGGGTCCTCCGCTGCACACTCCTATATCAGGGGCTCCAATCCAGCCTCATAGAGATGTAAAAGAAAACGCTCATGGTGCAGTATCTTTGAAACGGTTTATTTAAAGAAAAGTATTGCACTTACATCAGAGAGCATAAAAACGAGCAGACACCACTGCGAGCGGTACACAGTGGAACTTCCGGTTATGGCTGTAAACACGGAAGTGACGTCACCCGGCTCCTCCGGACGCATTGCGTCACTACCCAAGTGACTTTATCAAGGGATGTCTGTGTTTGAGGTAAGCGGCCACTACACACTTTAAAGCATCAAGATTTGGATTATACTTTGTATATCTATCCCACTTGTTTTTGGACACTTTTGTGGAAGTTTTTGCACATAAGAGTGCATGCTGGTTTACACAGTGATTCATCTTATTTGATTGATTTGGACATTCATTTTGCAGCATTTTTATTTTATGCATTTATGGTTTATTTATTTACTGTGGCATTGGCATTGTCAAATTGACTGATTTCATATGAGTATCATTTTGATTCACCACTGGTTGAAGCACAATCTGATTTATGTATTTTATTTTTGTGACACTATTGGATTGACTGATTACACACTAGCATTAATTTTGGATTCACCATTGGTTTATTCACTACACATCTCATTTGCACTTTCTTTGTTTTTATGAATTAGTGCCGATCCTGCTCACTTCATATCATTATCACTCACGGTGGGGACACCGATTCAGATTGGCAGCTTGTTCACTTTATTGATTTTATTATTTTCCACATTCATCAGATTCCTCAGGTAGCGCATTGATCCTCCTTTTTTACTATATTAGCACACTATTGCAACAACATAGTTGAGTATTCCCTGTGATCCGTTTTTTATTTGCACTAACAGTTACATTTTCAGGGCCTACCCCCTTCTCCTAAGGTCTTATCAGGACTGATACACAGAGGTTTTAGAAAAATGTTAGGAAGAAATCTGCAAGACAAAAATCTCTGAGAAAAACATAGACGCAAGTAATGCCTCGTTTCCACTGAGTGGTACGGTACGGTTCGGTTCAGTGCGGTACGGTTCGGAACGGTACACCTTTGCGTTTCTACTGCCAATAGTACCCTTTCATGATAGGCATGGTGTAGCAGGAAAGCTGTGATAGACGATTCTCTGTCAACCAATCAAAGTTCTGTAGAGTGTAGCTCCACCCTGTTGGTATTAGGGCTGTGCATCTTCACTTACCTCACGATTCGATGCGATTACGATTATTAGGGTCGCGATTCGATACGATTCGATTCCGCGATGCATCACGATTACTATGGGGACCCTGCTCTAAAGGGGATCTATGGGGACCCTTCTCTAAAGGGGGATCTATGGGGACCCTGCTCTAAAGGAGGATCTATGGGGAGCCTGGGCCTGCCCTAAAGGGAATCCAGGGGAACTGAGCTCTAAAGGGGGATCTATGGGGACCCTGCTCTAAAGGGGGATCTATGGGGAGCCTGGGCCTGCCCTAAAGGGGATCCAGGGGAACTGAGCTCTAAAGGGGGATCTATGGGGACCCTGCTCTAAAGGGGGAATCTATGGAATAGATCCCCTTTAGTGCAGGCAGGTCTCCCGTAGATCCCCCTTTAGTGCAGGCAAGGGCAGGTCTCCCGTAGATCCCCCTTTAGTGCAGGCAAGGGCAGGTCTCCCGTAGATCCCCCTTTAGTACAGGGAAGGGCAGGTCTCCCGTAGATCCCCCTTTAGTGCAGGGAAGGGCAGGTCCCCCATAGATCCCCATTTAGTGCAGGCCCCCCCTTTAGCGCAGGCAGGTCCCCCCATAGATCCCATTCCCCTTTAGAGCAGGCCAGGGTCCCCTACCAATAGAGCCCCCTTGGAGCAGGCCAGGGTCCCCCTTCCACAGACCCCCCCTTAGAGCAGGCCTGGCCTGCTCTAAGGGGATCTATATGGGGACCCTGGTGGTCCTGGCCTGCTCTAGGGGGATCGATGTGGGGAGGACCCCTGGCTTGGTGACTGGTCCCAACCAATAGACCCCCACCCCCCTTAGAGCAGGCCAGGGTCCCGACTCCCAATCGACCCCCTCCATTATAGATCCCCCATAGAAGAACACTGCAGCAGACCAGGGCCCAGCCCAGTCCCCCCCAGGGTGGATCCTCCATAAAGAACCCTTAAAACAGGCTAGGCCCCAGGGCCAGAGCAGGTCCCATCCCTTCCTGAGGTGGCCTACTGGCTACTGGCCCCCCCTCCCCCAAAGTTAAAACTTTAAAAACTTCTTCTGTTACTGTACCTTGTGTAAGTTGTGTCTCCCCTCAGTCTCTGGTCCCCTGGTGAGTCCGACTCCGGCCTCTCTCTCTCCACTGGTCCAGAAGTGGGGCCCCCCAGCTGCCTGCAACAACACGGTTCTTCCAGTGACCACCGGAGTCTCACCGCCGCACCAATTCCACAGTCCATCCCCCAGCCAGCAGAGAGATAATTTCACTGGCCAGCAGGACTCGGGAGGCTGAGCGGGACTGTCTGAAGGGGGGAGCGGCGGGCGGCGACTCCGGCTGGCGAGGCAGTGTCAGTGAGCACATGATCATCTCTGGGAGTAAAAAAAAAAAAATCAATGATGGCAGGGCAGCGTGGCGGACCCGGCAAGAACCACTCACGGACACCGGTGTCCGTGAGCGGACACCTTGCCGACCCCTGATCCCGGGGCCAGAGAGAGCACCGATAGCTCCGCTCTCCTCTACCGCGCCGCAAGGAGGAGCTCCGTGTTCCACAAGCCCGGCCAGCGGCCCAGAGCCGCCATGTCACTTCTGTCCCCACCCCCAGAACTGACCTCATTAGTAATCAATTTTCCAAGCACCCCGAATCGATGCAGAATCACGAAGGGTCGCATCGCGATGCATCGATCTTCCGATTATATTGCGCAGCCCTAGTTGGTACGGTACTAATATGCTTGGTACCCCAACAAAAGGGTCCCAAAAAAGTGGTACGGTACGGTTCGGAATTAGGGTACCATTCACAATGGAAACGGCAAAAATAGCGTACCGTACCGAACCGAACTGTACCGTACCGCTCAGTGGAAACGAGCCATAAGAGTAAAATATTTAATAGAGTTGGTCAGATCTGGTTTCGATTTCTGTTTTCTGTCTATTGATAGCCATAGCTATCACAGGTGGAAGTATTTTTTACCTTGGAAGTCGATATGTCAATGCTAATTTCTATGGGTGGCTATGACCACAGGACATATGCAGTGAGCAGTCGGGCTCTTTATATATATATATATATATATATACTGTACAGTGCACAAAATGTATTCAATGCATCATGCATCTCTAAGCTCTGAAGGTTGATTTACTAAAAGCAAATAAAGTGATTGCTTTGCTAGGGAAGTTGCACTTTGCAAGTGAGGCTCTGTTGACTTCAATCATCTGCAAACAAGAGTCTAGGAAAAATTATCTTGCATAGTAAACAGCCCATTTGTCTAAAGTAATTCAACCCCAATGACTCACAAAATATTAAAACTACACTATAGATAAAATGGATGACCTAAAAATATAATTGCAACACAGTGCTCGATTTTTTTTTTTTTTTTTAGGGGGGGGGGGGATTTTTGCTGACACACACATAACACTCATACATCTTGGTGGAGGGGGGGGGCACAATTTGGCATGTTCGCCCGGGGCTCTAGATTACCTTGTCTCAGCACTAATGGAGGGGATTGTGCTTTTCCCAGTAATTGTGAAGTTATACTATATGTAATATCTTAAATAGTCTGGCATTGTCCGAACAAATGGGTGCATTGTGACATGTAAAGGAAGCAATTGTTGATATGATCTTGGCAAAACTGAAAAGAAGTTTAGAACAATTTAGTAAACAGGAAAAACTCCTAAGATGGGATTGTATGAAATGGAAATAGTGAGCTGTGAGTCAGCTGAAAAGGAAAGAACATTTACTAACATCTGGATATGTAATATTGGTAATATTAACCACTTCAAGACCGCTTACGTTGCTGCTCTTCTATGTCTGGCGACGTAAGTCTACGTCGCACGCATTCACGGCTCCAGGGCGCGCTCCCGCGCCCTGCGAGCCCGATCCTGGTGTGATTAGGCTCAGAACCAATCAGTCACCAGATGCAGACCAATGATTTTTGGTCTGGATCTAGTGATCGGTATTAGCCAATGGCATCATGTCCCCTGCCTGTGTAATGTAAACACAGGCAGGGGAAGTGATGTAATTTCCCCCCCTGGAGCCCCTTTCAGTTCCAGGAGAAGAAGGAGAAGCAGCTAAACGTGAGTTCCACAAACACTACACTGACATTAACACACACAGGCACACTTTTGACCCCTTGATCACCCCTGATCACCCCCCAAACCCCTCACAGTGTACACTATATACAGTGGTATACAGATCTTAAACTGATCACTGTATTTAGTGTCACTTGTGACCCTAAATCGCGCTTGGGCTAGACCCAAATAGGTTTAGGGCCCCTGCCATCTATCCCCTAATAAAGTTTTAACCAGTTGATCACCCCCAGTTAACCCCTTCACTCCCTATCACACTGTGCACTAAATACAGTATATAGGTAACTACTGATCACTGTATTTAGTGTCACTTGTGACCCTAATTTGTGTTTGCGCTAGGCCCAAATAGGTTTAGGGCACCCGCCATCTATCCCCTAATAAACTTATAACCCCTTGATCTCCCCCAGTTAATCCCTTCACTCCCTATCACACTGTGCACTAATATATACAGTATATTAGCTAACTACTGATGACTGTATTAGTGTCACTAGTGACCCCAGTTTGCGCTTGCGCTAGGCCCAGATAGGTTTAGGCCACCCGCCATACATCCCCTATAAAGGTTTAACCCCTTGATCTCCCCCAGTTAACCCCTTCACTGCCCTGTCACAGTGTTCACTATATACAGTGATTACCGATCACTGTATTAGTGTCACGGATGACGCTAGTTAGGCTAGATAGCGTCAGGGTGCCACCACACCACTGTTATTTAGCGTCAGTTAGAGTCACTTACACTAACACACATACACACACACACACACACACACACACACACACATACATACACCTCCATTACTAGTATAGTGTTTGAACAGATCAATATCTGATCTGATCAGAACTATACTAGCGTCCCCATAGTTTAGTGTTCCCAAAACGCAGTGTTTGCACGATCAGCACTGATTCCTACCAGCACCTGCGTTTAGCCCCTCCGCCCACCCCACCCCACCCAGGCAAGTGCAGTAATCAATAGATTACTGTCACTTCCAAAAAACACAAAACATATAAAACCGCTGCCTTAGCAGAGTCAGGCCTGATCTCTGCTAGCACTAGCAGGTTTTTTTTGTAGCGACCAAATAGTCCTCGACAACCAGGTGCTTTTTTTACCTGTTAGTCACACTACTGTACCTGTAAATTTAGTTGCTAAAATGTCCAAACGGTCAGGGTCAGTTTACGAACCTTTAGAGAACAGTGGATCCCTGACAGATAGCTCAGATGACGGATGGGTCGCTGATAAGGTCAGGCGTACCCGACCCCATTCTGGAGTTGCTGAGATGCAAGAACCGGATGTTTCTTGTATGCAGCAGAGTGCCAGTACTAGTGCCGCTCAACATTCTGGTGAACTGGCAAGCACCAGCGGCCTAGTCCACCCTGGACCTAGACATACCAGCACTGCAATAAGACTTGGTGACGTGGCGAGTCCCATAAGTGCAGTTGAAGCTGGTGCGGTGGCTAGCACGAGTAGTGGCCCGCAGCCACTGCAAATTCAAAGACAGGCCCATAGAGCCCATAGTGCCCTCCCTGAAGCACTGGCATATCCTAATTGGCAGCCCACAGATTCTACAGCGCCCGCACTTCCCCCATTCACTGCCCAACCCAGAATTCAAGTGGAAACAGCTGATTTTAATCCCCTTATTTTTTTGGAGCTGTTTTTCACTGAAGATCTTTACAGATCTATTGTGGATCAAAGTAATTTGTATGCTGAACCAATTTATTACCGCCAATCCAAATTCGTCCCTTGCCAGATAATTCAGCTGGAAACCTATAACGGTTTCCGAATTTAAGACCTTTTTGGGCCTATCCTTCAAAATGGGCATTACAAAAAAGAGTGAGTTGCGGTCATATTGGTGACCCAATTCACCAAATGCACGTGTTCTCTGCCGCTATGTCCAGGGTTCGATACGAACAAATATTTTGGTTCATGCATTTCAACGACAATGAACTCTGTCGTCCTCAGGGAGACCCTGGATATGGCCAGCTCCACAAAATTCAGCCCCTCGTAAACCACTTCAATCAGCGGTTTGCAGCCTTGTTTATCCCCCAACAAGATGTCTGCATTGACGAGTCCCTGATTAAGTTTACTGGCCGCCTTGCTATCAAGCAGTATCTCCCCAGCAAGCGTGCCAGATACGGGGTCAAGCTGTATAAGCTGTGAGACAGGGCCACAGGCTATACAGTTAGTCTCCATGTTTACGAGGGAAAAGATAGCATTGTGGAGCCCCCCCAACTGCCCAGACTACATAGGGAGCAGGGGCAAGATAGTTTGGGACTTGGTGTCACCCTTATTCCTTATTCGGACAGGGGTACCACTTGTACGTGGACAATTTTTATTCCAGCGTGCCGCTTTTTAGACACCTCTTTTAATTACAAATTGGCGCATGTGGCACCATGCGATCTAATCGCCGGGGCTTCCCCCCAACGGCTGGTAAATGCCCCAGGGGGAGAGAGCCTGCTTGAGGTGCGATGAATTGCCCGCAGTGAAGTGGAGGGACAAACTGAATGTTTTCGTTCTGTCCTCCATTCACCCAGACACGGCAGTCGAAATTACTACGGTCACTGGTGTTGTTGAAAAGCCCCTCTGAGTCCACGACTATAACCGTGAAATGGGAGGGGTGGACTTAAACAACCAGATGATGGGACCATACTTAATTGCCCGTAAGGCCAGACGCTGGTACAAAAAAGTGTCTGTATACTTATTTCAATTGACTTTTTACAACGCTTTTGTCTTATACAAAGTGTCTGCCGGAAAATAATCCTTCCTACACTACTAAGAAGATATAATCAGAGCCCTTCTGTATCCAGCAGGTGCTCCTGCCCAACTTCCCCAACCAGATGCAGTGAGCCAGCTGCATGAGAGGCATTTTCCGGAATTCCTCCCGAGTCCCCCTACCCCCAAAAAAAGATGCCGTGTCTGCAGCAAGCGCAGATTTAGGCGTGACACCCGTAATTATTGTCCCGACTATCCTGACCGACCTGGTCTTTGCCACGGTGACTGTTTCCGTCGCTACCACACACTAGTGGATTATTAGCATAGGGTACAGCACAGCACAGTTTAGGGCACACTTACACAGGGGCTCGAAAGATGCTCGATGGCTATCGTCATTTTGAGAGACCCTAAACTGGAACTTTAACGTTGAAGAAAAAAGATTACAAAAATAACATAAAATAAAAATTACAAAAAAAAAAAGCCAAAAATAGTTGTCATCTGAGTTATTTTTCTGTTCTTACTCTGCTCTTATACTTATACTCTTCCTACTTTTACTGTTTTTCATTGGTACTTTTCAGGTACCAATGTAATGTTTTATGTTTACTGTTCACTTTGCCTTGCAGGTACACTCATCAGCCGCCACACTGATTTATATATATTCTGACACAAACAGCATTTGCGTTCAGCATATATGGAAATCTCTGATGGCAGTTAAAAAAATATTAGTTATACATGGCGTTTGGTCATGTATACCCATCATTAGAAAGTGGGTTTGGATGTTTTGGGTGGCTAATGATGGGTGTACTACACCTTTTCTGGCGGATATTTTTTCATCCACATTGATCGATGTGGATGAAGGAATCTGTTAGGTTCTCTTTTTTTCGTTCAGCCCACAGGCTGCATGAAAAAAAAAAAAACTTACAATATATGCCAAACAAGAACCAGCAATGTATTGGTATGTTGCTGGATTTGAGTGGTTATACCAGGATGATGCCTGCAGATTTAGGCATCATCTTGGTATCGTTTTTTACAGCCAGCAGTCGGCTTTCTTGTAAAAGTAATCATAGTGGATAATTAGCTGCTAGACTGCTTTTACAAGCAGTGGGAGGGGACTCCCCCCTCCCCCTCCCCCCGCCTTCCGTGTTTTTTTCTCGGGCTCTCCTGTCCCACCGGTTAACCCGAGAGTGCAGCTGGTGGTCCAGTTATCTGACCATAGAGCTGATTGGAGATGAGAATAGCTCCAATCCTCTCTATGGCCTAAGATACCGGAAGCTACGAGCATTTCATGACTTCTGTTTTGCCAGAAATAAACAGCGCCTTTGGGAAATTGGGAAAGCATCTTATCCCACCATTCTTTTTTTTTTTAATTATTAAAAAAAAAATAGGGCAGACATCCGAATGTATCGTCGCCGTCATTCTTAGTGTGGTCAGATGCTTTAGGGTCAGAGGAGAGATCTAGAGTCTAAAAGACCCCAATTTTTTTTTAAAAAGAGTACCTGTCACTACAGATTGCTATCATGGGGATATTTAAATTCACTGTGATAACAATAAAAATTATTAAAAAAAAAAATGAAAAGAAAGGTGTCAAAATAACATAAAAAAGTTAAATAAATGAAAAAAAAAAATTCAAGCCCCCCCCTGTCCCCCAGTGCTTGCGCGCAAAGGCGAATGCAAGCGTTTTATTGTCATATGTAAACCACAATTGCAGCATGCATGTGAGGTATCGTCTTAAATGCCAGGTCAAGGGCAGTAATTCTTGCAGTAGACCTCCTCTGTAAGTCTAAAGTGGTAACCTGTAAAGACTTTTAAAGGCTTTTAAAAATGTACGTAGTTCATTGCCGCTGCACAGGCGCGCGCAATTTTAAAGCATGTCATGTTTGGTATCTATGTACTCGGCATAAGATCATCTTTTAAATTTTACCAAACGATTAGGAATTATATAGTGTATGTCTGCATTAAATTGAAAAAAAAGTGTTTTTTTTTTTCTGCAAAAATTGCGTTTGGAAATCTGTGCGCAAATACCGTGTGACGAAAAAAATTGCAACATCCACCATTTTGTTCTGTAGGGCCTCTGCTTTAAAAAAATATATCATGTTTTGGGGTTCAAAGTAATTTTCTAGTAAAAAAAAATATTTTTTCATTTATACAAAAATTCACAGAAAAGGCTTGGTCTTCAAGTGGTTAGAAGAGTGGGTGATATGTGGCTAAGATTGAGCATAAAATGCCAGGACAGTTCAAACACCCCCCAAATGACCCCTTTTTGGAAAGTTGTCACTAAATGATATATTGCTCATGCATGCCAAGGGTATATGTGAAATGACACCCCAAAATACATTCTGCTGCTTCTCCTGAGTACAGGGATACCCCATGTGTGAGACTTTTTGGGAGCCTAGCTGTGTACCGAACCCCGAAATCCAATCACCACCTTCAGGTTTTCTAATGGCATAAATTGCTTATTTTACTTCCTCACTACCTGTCACAGTTTCGAAGGCCCTGAAATTTCAAGATAGAATAAAACCCCCCCCCCCCAAATGACCCCATTTTGCAAAGTAGACACTCTGAGCTATTTGCTGAGAGGCATGGTGAGTCCATGGAATATTTTATATTTTGCCACAAGTTTCGGGAAAATTATTATTATTTTTTTTTTGTTTTTTTTACACAAAGTTGTCACTAAATGATATTTTTCTCACACATGCCATGGGTATATGTGAAATGACACCCCAAAATACATTCTGCTGCTTCTCCTGAGTATGGGAATACCACATGTGTGAGACTTTTTGGCAGTCTAGCTGCGTACAGGACCCCGGAAACTGATCACCGCCTTCAGGCTTTCTAAGGGCGTAAATTGTTGATTTCACTCCTCGCTACCTATTACAGTTTTGAAGGCCATGAAATGCCAAGATAGCACAAACCCCCCCAAATGACCCGTTTTTCAAAAAGTAGACACCCCAGGGTATTTGCTAAGATGCATGGTGAGTATTTTGCAGCTCTCATTTATTTTGGAAAATGAAGAAAATAAAGGAAAATGCATTTTTTTCCTCTTTTTTAAATTTTCAAAATTTTATGACAAAAAGTGAGATCTGCAAAACCCTCAACGTGCCTCTCAGCAAATAGCTAAGGGTGTCTATGTTCCAAAAAGGGTTTATTGGGGGGGGGGGGGTTTGTGCTGTATTGGCATTTCATGACCTCCAAAACTGTGATAGGTAGTGAGGAGTGAAGTCAACAATTTACGCCCTTGGAAAGCCTGAAGGCTGTGATTGGTTTTCGGGGCCCTTTACGTGGCTAGACTTCCAAAAAATCTCACACACGGGGTATCCCCATACTCAAGAGAAGCAGCAGAATGTATTTTCGGGTGTCATTTCACATATACCCATGGCATGTACGAGAAAAATATCATTTAGTGACAACTTTGTGTTAAAAAAAATTTAATTTTCCCAAAACCTGTGGCAAAATATAAAATATTCCATGGACTCAACATGCCTCTCAGCAAATAGCTTGGGGTGTCTACTTTCCAAAATAGGTTCATTTTGGGGGGGTTTTGTGCTATCTTGAAACTTCAGGGCCTCTGAAACTGTGACAGGTAGTGCGGAAGTAAAATGCACAATTTACGCCATTAGAAAACTTGAAGGTGGTGATTGGTTTTCGGGGTCCCATACAGAGCTAGGCTCCCAAAAAGTCTCACACATGTGGTATCCCTGTACTCATGAGAAGCAGCAGAATGTATTTTGGGGTGTCATTCCACATATACCCATGTCATGTGTGAGCTATTTATCTTTTAGTGACAACTTTGTGTTAAACGAAAAATGTAATTTTCCCAAAACTTGTGGCAAAATATAAAATATTCCATGGACTTACCATGCCTCTCAGCAAATAGCTTGGGGTGTCTACTTTCCAAAATGGGGCCATTTGGGGGGGGTTGTGCTATCTTGACATTTCAGGGCCTCTGAAACCTTGCAATGAGATATTTATGCCCTTTGAAATTCTGAAGGTGGGGATTGTGTTTCGGGGGCCCGTACACAGCTAGGCTCCCAAAAAGTCTCACACATGTGGTATCCCTGTACTCAGGAGAAGCAGCAGAATATATTTTGGGGTGTGATTAAACATATGCCCATCGCATACGTGAGTAATATATAATTTCAATGACAACTTTTTGTAAAAAAAAAAATGTTTTTTTTTTGTCATTTTTCAAACACCTGTGACAAAAAAAATTAATATTCAATGAGCTCAACATGCCTCTCAGGACATTCCTTAGGATGTCTACTTTCCAAAAAGTGGTAATTTGGGGGGGGGGGGGGTTGTACTGCCCTGCCATTTTAGCACTTCAAGCGTTGAGATAGGCAGTCAGAAATTAAAGATGCGTAAATTCCAGTATTTACACCATAGTTTGTAGACGCTATAACTTTTGCACAAACCAATAAAAATACACTCATTGAGATTTTTAACAGTCAAAGTTGAAAACGTAAATTTTTCGCAAAATTTTAAATTTTTTTATTAATATCACAAAAAATAAAAAGCACAGAGGTGATCAAATACAGCCAAAAGAAAGCTCTGTTTGTGGGGAAAAAAGGACATAAATTTTGTTTGGGTACAGCATTGCATGACTGGGCAATTGTCAGTTAAAATCACGCAGTGCCAAGTTGAAAAAAGTGGCCTGGTTATTAAGCAGGAAAATCCTCCAGTCTTAAAGTGATTAAAGTGATTAAAGTTCTAGGCAACATCCAGGTGTCTTACATAGATACGGATAGTCATAAAAAAAAGACACACTCCATCTGGTTCAACTGATAGAAAAATTAAGTAAATAGAAAACCTCCAAACCTCCATACACCGAGTCCTTTATCCACAGTTGATCCAGAGGAAGGCAAAAAAAACAATAAAGCATGGTTCACTTTGCTCCAGGAGAGAAAAAAAAATTCCTCCTGTGATGTCGTGCCGCAGTTGGTATTACATCTTTCATTTGGTGGCAATGTGCTCCTATAAATCAATTTTGGGCTTGCATTGTACAAATTTACACTAGGGTGACAGATACTAAAATACTGAATACCATGATATTAACCTGTTTTAGTTATTACTGGAGCAATTTTAACCATTAACCACTTCAGCCCCGGAAGATTTTACCCCCTTCCTGGCCAGGCCTTATTTTGTGATTTGGCACTGCATTACTTTAATGGACGCTTGCGCGGTCATGCGACGATGTACCCAAACTAAATTTGCGTCCTTTTTTTCCCACAAATAGAGCTTTCTTTTGGTGATATTTGATTACCTGTGTTATTTTCGATTTTTTGCGTTATAAACAAAAAAAAAGCATCAATTTTGAAAAAAAAAAACAATATTTTTCACATTCTTTTGTATGACATTCTCAAAAAAAATTTAAAAATCAAAATTTTAACATTTTAAGCCAATTTGTTTTCTGCTACATATTTTTGATAAAAAAAATCGCAATAAGCGTATTTTGATTGGTTTTCGCAAAAAGATTTATGTAATTTTTATTGTTTTTTTTTTTTACTAGTAATGGCGGTGATCTGCAATTTTTTGCGGGACTGCGACATTGCGGCGGACCGATCGGACCCCTAACTGACATTTTTGACTCTTTTGGGGGTACCAGTGACATTGCTACAGTAATCAGTGCTAAAAATATGCACTGTTACTGTAATAATGCCATTGGCAGGGAAGAGGTTAATACTGTTGATGAGAAAGGGGTGTGATTATAATTGTGGGGGGGTTGGGCTTGTGAGATTACCCATAGAGACATGCGATCCTATATAGCAGGATCACATGGTCTCTGTGATCATCCCAGGGAGAAGGACGGAGTTTACAACAGCCAACAGTCCTTCTCTCTCAGCGGAGAGAGATCGGAAGTGTCAGGTGGTAATCAGAGCCGCCTGACACAGGCACTGGCTTCCCCACTAATGAGCGGGGGCAGGAGGGCGCCACCAGTGGCACGCCCTTGCCCCCTAGACTCCCCAGAGCGAGCTCCATACATGTACGGTGATTTGCCTGGGAGCGGCTGCCTGCCACAGTACATCTGCGGCAGGCAGTCGGCAATCGGTTAAGAAAGACATCTTAAGCCATCTCCTTACTGCTGCCAGACTGTTATCCCTAGACATTGGCGGTCACCACAGATACCTTCTCTAGCAGAATGGATTACAGAATTAGATTTATCATGCATCTCAAACTTCTAGTTTCTCCAGAATAAGACAAATGTGATCTACAAATTTCACTTGGGCAACCAATATCCAAGGGTATTCGGTGTACCGGAAGGACAGGGTAGGAAAAAGAGGGGGAGGGGTATGTCTCTATGTAAAGAACAATATAAAGGTGATAGAAAGGAGTGACATTACGGATGGGATGAGCATGGATTCAGAATCTGTGTGGGTTGAACTCCATAGGGAAGGGGAAAGTAATTGTGGGGGTTTGCTATAGGCCACCTAACCAAGGGGAGGAGGTAGAGCTGGAATTTTTAGCACTAATGAGTAAAGTGGCAAAATTGGGATCAGTCGTCATATTGGGGGACTTCAATTATCCCGACATTGACTGGGACGAGGGGACTGCACACTCACAGAAGGCCCGCCTATTCACGGAAACCTTACTGGATAATTACATGTCACAGTTGGTGGATTCCCCTACCAGAGAAAATGCAGTCCTGGATCTATTGATCACTAATGACCCAGACCTAATCTCGCAGGTAGGAGTCCAGGACAATCTGGGCTCTAGCGATCACAGGATGATCACATTTAGTATAAATAACAATATAACAAGGCAAGTGGGGAACATAAGAACCCTAAACTTCAGAAGGGCAAACTTTCCAAAATTGTACTCATTGATGGAAAGGGTAAACTGGGACCAAACCCTGGGATCCCTGACCACAGAGGAAAAATGGGTATGCTTTAGGAACATATTAGGCAAAGGCATCTTGCAGTGCATTCCTATGGGAAATAAATTTAGAAGAGACAAAGCCAAACCTGGCTGGCTAAACCGTAGCGTCAAAAAACTTATTAGGGGAAAAAAATTGGCCTTCAAGAAGTATAAATCAGAGGGCACAGTATCGACTTTCGAGAAATACAAGGAGGCAAATAAGAAAAGTAAACAAGAAATCAAGATGGCTAAAATCAACTTTGAGAGACAAATAGTGGAGGATAGTAAAAAAAACCCAAAGAAATTCTTTAAATATATCAACAGCAAAAAAACTAGGGCAGAGCATATTGCACACATAATTAACAATGATGGGAGGATGGTTACAGAGGACACTGAAAAAGCAACCGTGCTGAATGCTTTTTTCTCGTCAGTCTTTACACAGGAAACGGAGGGGTACACTGACCATGACTGTTTGGTTAGTAGTAATACACAGGACTTGCCACTATGGCTAACAGAGGGTGAAATCAGGGAAAGGCTGGATAAACTCAACACAAACAAATCACCAGGCCCGGATGGCGTACATCCGAGAGTACTCAAGGAACTCAGTAAGGTTATATCCAGACCACTGTTCCTGATCTTTGCTGACAGTATTAGGACAGGAGATGTACCAGGGGATTGGAAGAAAGCTAACGTGATTCCGATATTCAAAAAGGGCCAGAGGCATATCCCGGGAAATTATAGGCCTGTCAGTTTGACATCAATAGTATGTAAACTTCTGGAGGGGATGATAAGGGACTATATCGTAGAGTTTGCTAAAGACAACAACATCATCAGCAGTAATCAGCACGGGTTTACTAATGGGCGTTCTTGTCAAACCAATCTATTAACATTCTACGAGGAGGTGAGCTGTGAGCTAGATAGGGGGAGACCAGTGGATGTGGTGTACTTGGATTTCGCTAAGGCGTTTGATACAGTTCCCCACACGCGCTTAATTTATAAAATAAGATCTGCAGGTATCGACAGCAGGGTTTGCTCTTGGATACGGAATTGGCTTAAAGGGCGTGTCCAAAGAGTGGTAATAAACAGCGCATACTCAGACTGGTCTGAGGTAGTAAGCGGGGTGCCCCAGGGCTCAGTCCTGGGACCAACCTTGTTCAATTTATTCATAAACAACATTGAGGTCGGGATCAGTAGTTCGATATCAGTTTTTGCAGATGACACAAAATTGGCCAGAGCAATAACTGCACAGCATGAAGCAGATATCCTACAGAATGACCTGGACAAAATTACAGAGTGGGCAACGACATGGCAAATGAGGTTTAACGTGGAGAAGTGTAAGGTTTTGCACTTGGGGACTAAAAACATAAAAGCACAATACACGTTAGGAGGGGAACCCTTGGGGGAATCAAAAATGGAGAAGGATCTGGGAGTCTTGGTTGATGATAGATTAGGCAACAGCATGCAATGTCAAGCGGCAGCTGCCAAAGCCAGCAGAATATTAGCATGCATAAAGAAAGGGATGTATTCCAGAGATAAGACTATAATCCTTCCACTTTATAAAACTCTGGTCCGACCGCATCTGGAGTATTCTGTCCAGTTCTGGTCGCCAGTCCTCAGGAGGGATGTGTTGGAGCTGGAGAGAGTCCAGAGAAGGGCAACTAAACTAATTAGGGGATTGGAGGACCTTGACTATGAAGAGCGTCTACAATCGCTCGATTTATTCTCCCTGGAGAAGAGACGTCTGAGGGGGGACATGATAGCAATTTATAAATATCTTAATGGGGATCCCAGCTTAGAAAAAAAGCTGTTCATTCGAAGGGATTGCATGAGGACTCGAGGGCATACAATGCGATTAGAGGAGAAGCGTTTTAACCTCAGGTAACGTGGGGGGTTCTTTACTGTTAGGGCTACAAGATTGTGGAATTCTCTACCACAAGAGGTGGTTTCTGCGGGTAGTATGGTGGCTTTCAAAAGACTCTTAGACTTACATCTCAAGGATCAGAACATTCAGGGGTATGTGAGATGATTACAGCCACACACACCTACACAGGTTGAACTGGATGGACTATTGTCTTTATTCAACCTCACCTACTATGTAACTATGTAACTATGTAACCTGGACGGTATTCTAACACTCAGAGAATCACTAGCCGAATAATACACGGTAGCCTTTCCTTGCCTATTCATACTGTACTATGCAAAGGTTTTACCCAGGAGTGAAGAAATGCTGCAAAGTAGAAATGCTTTCAAAAATATATATTTTAATTTCATTTTTATCAATTTACAAAATTCAAAGTAAGAAAAGAGAATAAAAATCTTATTTAAATCAATATTTGGTGTGACCACCCTTTGGTTTCAACCAGCATAAATTTTTACACTTGCACACTTTGTACACTTGCACAAATTCAGGGATTTTGTAGGATTAGAGTCAGATGAATGATTAATCAATTATACCAAGCAGGTAATGATCATTAATGGCATATGTAGGTTGAAACACAGTCATTAAAGAGGTTGTAAACTCGTTAAAAAATGTTTTTTTCTTTTACAACCTGCAAGAGAAAGACATAATGAGCTAGTATGCATCGCATACTAGCTCATTATGAAATACTTACCTTAGAACGAGCCCCCGCCGTGCCGCTCTCTTACCTGTATGACGAGCGACATGTTCAGTCGCCCGTCTTCCGGGATCGCGGCATCCGGCCATCTGATTGGCCGGAGCCGCGGTGACGTCACTCCTGCGCACGCGCGCGGGAACCGACGGTCACGGCACGGGGCTCTGAAGGAACGGCACGATCAGCCGTTCCTTCAGAGCGCATGCGCCAGTGACGTCACTGGCTGCATTAAAGGTAAATATCTCCTAAACCGTACATGTTTAGGAGATATTTACAGTACCTATAGGTAAGCCTTATCATAGGCTTACCTATAGGTACAACTTCCTGAGGAGGGTTTACTTCCTCTTTAACAGAAAAAGTAGTGTAGGAGGCTTAAAACTGGGTGAGGAACATCCAAACTCTGCTACTAAGGTAAGGTAGTTATACTGCATCAGCATTGTCTCTCCCAGGCACAGATTTCCAAGCAGACTGGGGATCAAGATGTGCTGTTCAAGCTTTTTTGAAGAAACACACAGATCAGGCAATGCTGAAGACTGTAGTTGGCCAAGGAATTAATGCAGCTGATGAAAGACACATCATGCTTATTTTCCTTCTACATTGGAAGATGTCCAGTGCCATCAACCAGAGCTGGAGGAAACCAGTGGGACCCAGGTACACCCCTCTGCCAGGGGCGTAACTACAGGGGTTGCAGGGGTTGCAATCGCTACCGGGCCCCATGCTCCAGGGGGCCCGGTAGCAAACCAGTGGGTGAACTTCCAGGATCGCAAAGGTCACACTTGCGACCGGACCCTGGCATTGCACCACTGTGGGGAGGCCCCAAGATTGCAGGAAGGGGGCCCACAAGATTGCAGGAAGGGGGCCCACTGCAGAACTTGTGAAAGAATCCTGCTGTGGGACCGTAATAAAAGGCCATGCAACGAGTGTAAAGAGCCCCAGGATTAGTGGGAAGAGCCCTGGGCTTGAAGGTAAGGGCCCCGGCCAGGGGTCTGGGGGGCCCTTCTTGGTTTTTTGCATCAGGGCCCTGAAGGTTCTAGTTACGCCTCTGCCCTCTGCTAAGAACTTTGTATATTACCTAAGATCAGATCAATATTGACAGCTGCAGAAGGTGAGGCTGAATACAAACCTAACAAACAAATCAAAAGGAAAAAAACAGGCACGCTTGTCTGGCCATAAGTGGTCTTCATGGAAGAATTGTGGTCAAAAACCTATACCACCAATGTGGAAACATGGCTAAGGAACTTAACTATACATGAAATTTCAGATCTGGGGTGCAAATAAATGGCAACAGATGCTCTGGACTGATGAGTCAAAATGTGAAATATTTGGCTGTAGCAGGAGGCAGTTTGTTCACTGAAGGGCTAGAAAAGGGTACAATAATAAATGTCTGCATGCAACAGTGAAGAATGGTGGAGGTTCCTTGCAAGTCTGGGGCTGAATTTCTACAAATGGAGTTGAAGATGTGGTCAAGATTACTGGTGTCCTCAACGCTGAGAAATACAGGTAGATACTTTACTTATACATCATGCCCTACCATCAAGGAGGCGTGTCATTGGCCCCAAATTTATTCTGCAGCAGGATAATGACCCCAAACATACAGCCAACATATGTCAATAAGAACTATTTTCAGTGTAAAGAAGAACAAGGAGTCTGGGAAGTGATGGTTTGGCTCCCACAAAGCCCTGATCTCAACATCATCGAGTCTGCCTGGGATTACATGAAGAGACAAAAGGATTTGAGGCAGCCTACATCTGTAGAAGATCTGTGGTTAGTTTTCTAAGTTGTTTGAAACAACCTACCTGCTAAGAAAAATAAATAATTAACACTTCTATTTCTGAAAGCATTCTTAGAGCCCATTCACACTAGCACGACTTGTGAGGCGACTTGTGTAGCCCCAGGTCACTTGACATAACAAAAGCAATGTTAATCAATCAGTGCCGTCTTAATTGGCACTACTGAAGTCGCTCCGACTTCAGAAAAGGGCCCTGTACTACTTTGAGGCGACCTGTGATCCGACTGTCCCATATACTTCAATGGGAGTCGCCTCCTTATCTTAATTGAAGCGACTTGTTATCATACTTTCCAGGAAGAAGAAAGAGATTAGCCAGGCATTCCCCACAGACAAAGTCGCCTGTCTCTTCAAAGTAGTGCACAAGTCTCTTCCAAGTCTCTTCCAAGTCTCTAAACAAGTCTCTTCAAGTCACGGGGCGACTTTCTGGTCGTGGTAGTGTGAACCGGCTCTCAATGTACAGCATCTTTTCACACCCGCCTAAACTTTTGCACAGTAGTGTATATACTGTATATCACAGTAGGATGTATCGTACACTCTTTCTCAAGTCGATATCAGCAAAATGACTTTTTCCAAGACCTCCTAATATATAGTAATAACAAAAAAAGGGATTGCAGCACTCAATCTTTTTATTGCATCATGATATCGTTATAATGTATCCACAATATGGAAACAATTTTGGATCACACACAATCCTTTCTCAAGTCATATAGAGTTGATAGTGTAGCAAAGTCTTTCACAGATACAAATTTTGTCCAGACCAGAAATTGCTGTAGGACCCATGACTTTTTCACACACAATTTGCCACTTAGATTGCAGAGGTGCTCAATAGGAAGAAAACTTCAACCAGGTCACATACAGGTTTTCAAACAGACCCTCAATAAATATAAAATAAAAAATGATAGACAAAGTTCTAAAACCTTTATGGTCTATTTGAGCCAAAGCATATTGTTGTAATTCTCAACCCTGATGAAGTATGGTTACATATGCAACTGATTTTGAGGTTTCTCTGCATTTTTTTTCTCTTGCTTTTTTTACTGTGTCTAATAAAGAATTAATTTGCAGTGCATCCATTCTCTGATTTGTGAAATTCTTAGCTGTATATTAGGTATTGTTTCCTTTTTATGCCTTATTGTTAGGCTTTATTGTTAGGCACTCTCTTAGACTGGCAGACATACAAGAAATGTGCAAGGTTTTAATTAGCGAAAGTACAGTATCACTGTACTGTTTATATTATTAAATTTAACAGAGTGCTTATCATTCATTGAGACAAGTGAACTGTTAAGAATGAAAGCACTAATACAGAATAAGTGACTATGGTGCTAAAAGAAAGAATGTAAACTCTTTCAGTGCCCAAAATAAATAAATACTCTAATACAACTTAGAATAAACTATCATGTTTTGGCTCTGTGTTCCAAAGGAAAGGCTGGAACCTGAAGTATCTTTATCATAATAACTAACTGCCCACATTTTTAAAATTTATCATATCTGAAATCTGTAAAACAATCTGTATCTATAAGACAGAATCTGTAAGACCCGAAAGTTTTATGTCAATGGGGAAAGTATCATAGGTATCTTTATAATTGTTCAATAGTTATTACATAAACATTTGGATTTAACCACTTAAGCCCCGGAGGATTTTCCTGCTCAAAGACCAGGGCCTATTTTGCGTTTCAACACTGCGTGACTTTAACGGACCATTGCGCGGTCGTGCGATGATGTACCCAAATAAAATTGATGTCCTTTTTTTCCCACAAACAGAGCTTTCTTTTGGTGGTATTTGATCACCTGTGCGATTTTTATTTTTTGCGCTATAAACAAAAAAAGAGCATAAATTTTAAAAAAATAACAATATTTTTTTTATATGAAATTCCCCCAAAAAAATGTAAAAATCAAAAAATTTTTAACATTTTAGGCCAATTTGTTTTCTGCTACATACTTTTGGTAAAAAAAATCGCAATAAGCGTATTTTGATTGGTTTGCGCAAAAGTTATTGCGTTTACTAAATAAGGGAAAGATTTATGTCATTTTTATTGTTTTTTTTTTTAACTGGTAATGGCGGCGATCTGCAATTTTTTTTGCGGGACTGCGACATTGCGGTGGACAGATTGGACCCCTGACTAACATTTTTGACACTTTTGGGGGTACCAGTGACATTACTACAGTAATCAGTGCTATACATATGCACTGTTACTGTAAAAATGACACTAGCAGGGAAGGGGTTAACTTTATTAGTGATCAAGGGGTTAAGTGTGTCCCTAGGGGCGTGATTCTAACTGTAAAGGGGCGTGACTTGTGATGTAACATCAGAGACATACGATCCTGCATAGCAGGATCGTGTAGTCTCTGAAGTTACATCAGGGAGAATGACAGGTGGCTTTGTTTACATCAGCGGGAGATCGCGAGTGATATATTCTATCTTACCTGTAAAATAAAAGATGCCTATATTTACCTATTCTGAAGCCTCTCTGGTCCAATCACATGATCGAGTGCCAGAGCAGGCTTCATTGTAGAGAAGAGGCTCACTGCCTTGGCTGCTGAGCCTGTGTAATGACATCACCCATAGGCTTATTATCGGACATCCGTTGTCGGCTGTCCCTCTTCTACACTGAAGCCGGAGCTGAGACCCCATCATGTGACCAGACCGAAGCGGCTTTAGAATAGGTAAGTATAGGCATCTTTTCTTTCACAGGGTAGATAGAATAGTGTATATATATATATATATATATACAAACATAATTCAAACATAATTCCATAAAAGTTGGGACACTGTACAAATTGTGAGTAAAAAAGTAAAAAGGAATGGACTCATTTACAAATCTCATAAACTTATATTTTATTCACAATCACAATATAATATAGATAACATATCAAATGTTAAAAGTGAGACATTTTGAAATATCATGCCAAATATTGGCACATTTTGGATTTCATGAGAGCTACACATTCCAAAAAAGTTGGGACAGTTAGCAATAAGAGGCCAGAAAAGTTAAATGTACATATAGGGAACAGCTGGAGGACCAATTTGAAACTTATTAGGTCAATTGGCAACATGATTGGGTATAAAAAGAGCCTCTTAGGGTGGCAGTGTCTCTCAGAAGTCAAGATGGGCAGAGGATCACCGATTCCCCCAATGCTGCGGTGAAAAATAGTGGAGCAATATCAGAAAAGAGTTTCTCAGAGAAAAATTGCAAAGAGTTTGAAGTTATCATCATCTACAGTGCATAATATCAATCAAAGTTTCAGCTAATCTGGAACAATCTCTGTGCGTAAAGGTCAAGGCCAGAAAACCATACTGGATGCCCGTGAGCTTCGGGCCCTTAGACGGCACTGCATCAGGAATCCTACTGTAGTGGAAATCACAACATGGGCTCAGGAATACTTTCAGAAAACATTGTTGGTGAACACAATCTACTGTGCCATTCGCGGTTGCCGGCTAAAACTCTACAGGCCAAAAACGAAAGCCATATCTAAACAATCTCTGGGCCAAGGCTCATTTAAAATGGACTGTGGCAAAATGGAAAACTGTTCTGTGTTCAGAAAAATCAAAATTTGAAGTTCTTTTTGGAAAACTGGGACGCCATGTCCTCCTGACTAAAGAGGACAAGGACAACCCAAGTTGTTATCAGTGCTCAGTTCAGAAGCTTGCATCTCTGATGGTATGGGGTTGCATGAGTGCATGTGGCATGGGCAGCTTACACATCTGGAAAGGCACCATCAATGCTGAAAGGTATATCCAAGTTCTAGAACAACATATGCTCCCATGCAGACGTCGTCTCTTTCAGGGAAGACCTTGCATTTTTCAACATTACAATGCCAGACCACATACTGCATCAATTACAACATCATGGCTGCGTAGAAGAAGGATCCGGGTACTGAAATGGCCAGCCTGCAGTCCAGATCTTTCACCCATAGAAAATATTTGGCACATCATAAAGAGGAAGATGTGACAAAGAAGACCTAAGACGGTTGAGCAACTAGAAGCCTGTATCAGACAAGAATGGGACAACATTCCTATTCCTAAACTTGAGCAACTTATCTCCTCAGTCCCCAGATGTTTGCAGACTGTTATAAAAAGAAGAGGGGATGCCACATAGTGGTAAACATGGCCTTGTCCCAACTTTTTTGAGATGTGTTGATGCCATGAAATGTAAAATCAACTTATTTTCCCCTTAAAATGATAAATTTTCTCAGTTTAAACATTTGATATGTAATCTATGTTGTATTCTAGATAAAATATTGAAATTTGAAACTTCCACATCATTGCATTCTGTTTTTATTCAAAATCTGTACAGTGTCCCAACTTTTTGGGAATCGGGTTTGTATATATATATATATATATATATATATATACAGTAAACCCCCCTCCATTGCGGGGGTTACATTCTGGACCCAGCCGCGAAAAGTGAAAATCCGCAAAATAGAAAAACCCTATTAAAATGCATTGTAGGCATGTTTTTTTTACTGTCACTGTACGTGTAAAAGCATTTTAAGGTCTTTAAACACACTTTTAAAACAATAGAAACTCATTTAGACACATAAAAGATACTGAGAGACATAGCAAGAGCTATGGAAAACACAAAAATATTTCATTTTTAATGATTTATATAATAAAATAACATTACAAAAAAAGACGCAATATACCGGGACCGCAAAAACTGAACCGCGATGGAGCGGGGGTTTACTGTATATATATATATATATATATATATATATATATATATATATATATATGCTGTTTCACCTGGCAAAGAGTTTGTATTTCTGTGATCCAGTCCACACACCATCCAAGGGGAGAGGGGACATTAATGTGAGTTCGTACAAAGAACTCACTCTCTCAGGATTAGGCTGCTCACAAAAAACATTCATCAGTGGAAGGACCATCTATAGATTTACACTAAGAAAAAGCCTCTCCATTTCAGGGGCTAGAAGAAGTAGTTTTTTTTTTTATCCTGACTGCTCATGCAGGTTCTGCTTGGCTAGTAACTCTCCTAGTCCAGCAATTAATTTTCTACATAGATTCACACAGAAAAGACCGATTTCAAGTAGATTTGTCAGGATTTGAATCACCTGCTGGTGGCACTGTGCTTCCCAGAGCTGGAGGTTTAGATTATCGAACGATCTGTCGTCTGTTTTTTGTGGCATGCTAGTCACACGTCGAAAGTGAAGAGGTTATTTTCATACGAAATCTCCCGTACGACAGAATTCTACTTCAGAAGTGATGTCATGTGTTGAATTGTTTTGTATGTGTTCTTTCGTTTCTGAGCATGCCTAGTCTTGCTCTTAAGATTTTTTTCAGACGAAAACTGTACTAATTAAGCAAAAATCGGACGTTGTGTTGACATACGATAAAAATTTTATAGCCTGCACATCCAGTTTTTGTCGTCTGAAAATTCGTAATCGGCTGTCAAAAGAACTATACTAACAATCTGAAAATTGACAGATCGTTCGTCGGACGAAATTTCCCTTCAGATTTTCTTATCGTGTGTACGGGCTTTAACAGTGGATGTCTCCCAGCAGCTAGCAGACTCCAGTAATCAGTGTCCACCTGTTGCTGGTTGCTGGGAAAATATTTAGGTCCTCCCCTTTGGTGCCTTTTGCTTCAGTGTTTTGCTGCTGCCATTCCTGGTTGTCAGTAATCCTGGTTATGTTCCTGCCCTGTTTGTGCTCGCTGAACCCTGTACCCTGCTCCCTGCACCTACAGTTTTCCTTTCTCTTCTGTATTCTCTATTTGCTATATATTGTATATTGTTAGTTGTTAGCTTAGGCTTCTGTTTGTTTAATAATCAAGTATTCTGTCACTGTTTTTTTTGGTTTACTTAAGAATATATGCTGTAGTCTGGTTTCAGTTGCAGCATAGCCATGCAGAACTAGTCATCTCTGCTGCTAAATCCTGACACTATATTCAAGGACCTTATTTTAACTGAAACCCTGATGATGGGGATGTTTTTTCTAGCCCCTGAAACATGTTGGCTGTTTTTGTTTTTTTATTGTAAACCAAAAAATGTATATAAACTCTTTTATAAATTGACTCCTTACATTAGTGCATGTTTTATCTTGCCACACAACACAGTCAGCCTGGATGCCCTATATTTCCCAACTGCTGCATACTACCACTGATTCTTTTTTTTTCCAAAATATTTTTATTAGGTATAAAATGCATAGTATACAGCATTGTCAAACAACAAATAACAGAACAATCAAAGTTTCAACAAACAAACTTTTCAACAAACGTACAGAGAAGTGCAATAATCCGAAGCTCTTTTGGAGTTGGGAACATTATGTAAATAAAACTATGGTAATCTAAACAGGATTAACAATATGTCAATGCATGTAAGTTAACGGTTAACAATGTAAAAACTATCTTTCTCTTACTCCTCATAATAGCACAGGAGGTATCAACTTTTTGGGATCAGGGGAGGAGTCTATAACACCAGTGTACTCCGATCGAGGCCAAGTAGGTTTGGGTACTGTAGCTGTATGAGGCTAGAGGGTGGAGACCTATGTCAGACACTTTAATGAGTATCCCCCACATGTCCCCAACCCTAAAATGCATTATGTAATATGTAAGGTCTGGGGAAAAGAGAGAGAAACACAGGGAAAAGAAAAATAAAAACAGGGGGAAAAAAGGGGGGGGAACATAGGGGAGATAGTAGAGTGAAGGGGAGGAGACCTTGGGGGATGGTAAGACAAGGGGGGAGGGGAAAAGGTGTGGTCCCCTCCTCAGTCTCTGTCCCTATTGTCTTTATAGAGTGTATAGGCTGAGTCTCTAGTTAATCTTAAGGGAGTCAATAAACAATTCTAATGGGGGAGAGAATGCTATACCACTTATTCTTGTCCCTCCCATAATATTGAACACTGAAGCAGCAGACAGATGAGCTTATCTGTTTGTCAGTCTGCTCTTTCCTCTTGTCAGCACATTCCTTGTTAACACATACGTGTTGCAGCATACATAATTAGCTCTTTGTGCTGCTTCTTCCTTTCCCAGTCTGAGCTCTGCTCTTCACAGGCTTACACAAAGTCAAAGCTGAGTCAAATACACTTGTTGCTTTCAAAAAATAAAATATTAATTTTCTTAATGAACACATGCATGACTTTGAATCTGCTAGAAACTTTTGTGATCGGGGAGTTTTTCAGGTTATTCTAAAAAGAAAAGGCTTATCACTTATTGGGCTATTAGAAAGCTTGCAACCATCTATAGTCCAGTAGGTTAAGATACAACACCTGAATAATCAGAATGAGTAATGAAGATCAACACAAAGAGGGAGGTGTCCTGCCAATGTCTATCACTTAGACCTGGAGTTAGGAAGGCTCAATTCTACAATGCATATGCTTGTCAGTGCCCAAGTCTGGAACAGCTTGAACCTATGTAGTGAAAATACATGGGTATATAAGTTTCAACTATTCAATTGTGTAAAAAAAAAAGCCTGCTTTCCTATTTCATCTTCATATAAAATAGCGCAGTGCTAGAGTTGATTGCCAAATAGATAAAGAAAAAAAAAAAACTCAGCTCATAGACTTCATTAATTACAAACATAAAACATTCATCAAAATATCAGAGCAATAATTGTAAGATCCTTTCCTAATTCATCTGCACATGGTTGGTTCAATAAAGTGAATATTCATCCAAAAAAATATTAAAGGAATTCAGAATGTTCATTTTCCCTCCCCGGTGTCATGTGACTCATTAGTGTTACAAGGTCTCAGGTGTGAATGGGGAGCAGGTGTGGTAAATTTGGTGTTATCGCTCTCGCTCTCTCATACTGGTCACTGGAAGTTCAACATGGCACCTCATGGCAAAGAACTCTCTGAGGATTTAAAAAAAAGAATTGTTGCTCTACATAAAGATGGCTTAGGCTATAAGAAGATTGCCAAGACCCTGAAATTGAGCTGCAGCACGGTGGCCAAGACCATACAGCGGTTTAACAGGACGGGTTCCACTCAGAACAGGACTCGCCATGGTCAAAGCTGAGTGCACATGCTCAGCGTCATATCCAGAGGTTGTCTTTAGGAAATAGATGAATGAGTGCTGCCAGCGTTGCTGCAGAGCTTGAAGGGGTGGGGGGTCAGCCTGCCAGTGCTCAGACCATACGCCTCACACTGCATCAAATTGATCTGCATGGCTGTCGTCCCAGAGGGAAGCCTCTTCTAAAGATGATGCACAAGAAAGCCCACAAACAGCTTGCTGAAGACAAGCAGACTAAGGACATGAATTACTGGAACCATGTCCTGTGGTCTGATGAGACCAAGATTGGTTCAGATGGTGTCAAGGGTGTGTGGCGGCAACCAGGGGAGGAGTACAAAGACAAGTGTGTCTTGCCTACAGTGAAGCATGGTGGTGGGAGTTTCATGGTCTGGGGCTGCATGAGTGCTGCCTGTTCAAGGGAGCTACAGTTCATTGAGGGAACCATGAATGCCAACATGTACTGTGACATCCTGAAGCAGAGCATGATCCTCTCCCTTCAGAGACTGGGTCGCAGGGCAGTATTCCAACATGATAACGACCACAAATACACCTTCAAGAAGACCACTGCCTAGCTAAAGAAGCTCGGGGTAAAGGTGATTGACAGGCCAAGCATGTCTCCAGACCTATACTCTATTGAGCATCTGTGGGGCATCCTCAAACAGAAGGGGGAGTAGCGCAAGGTCTCTAACATTCACCAGCTCCGTGATGTCGTCATAAAGGAGTGGAAGATGACTCCAGTGGCAACCTGTGAAGCTCTGGTGTACTCCATGCCCAAGAGAGTTAAGGCAGTGCTGTAAAATAATGGCGGCCACACAAAATCTTCACACTCTGGACCCAATTTGGTCACTTATGGGGTGTACTCACTTTTGTTGCCAGTTGTTTAGACATTAATGGCTGTGTGTTGAGTTATTTTGAGGGGACAGCAAATTTACATTGTTATACAAGCTGTACACTCACTACTTTACATTGTAGCAAAGTGTAATTTCTTCAGTGTTGTCACATGAAAATATACAATAAAATATTTACAAAAATTTGAGGGGTGTACTCACTTTTGTGAGATACTGTATATATAGCCCTCAGAATTTCCACTCACCTGCTCGCCAAAGTGGCGAGTGGAAAAATCTTAAGGGGGCGAGAGTGGGGCTGCATCGGAAGGGGGCCGAGCACTGCCGGCAGGCAGGGGTAGAATGGGGAGTCATTCTCCCAGCAATCAGCCAGGTGAAGAGAGAGGAGAGGAAGAGGAGATCATCAGACAGAGCAGGGATCTTCGGCTGTGACAGCTTTGATTTGAATTGCCTGGCAGGCGCAGTCACACAATGTCCAACCTCCTGGACCAGCTCTTTTGATAGACAGAGCACTAGTCCAACGCAGGGACGTGTGACGTTTATCATAGGGGCCAGTCCAGGAAGCAGGCCTTTTTGTGACTGTGGGTGCTGAGCGATTCAAATCAAAGCTGTCACAGTGGGCGATCCCTACTTTGTGTGATAACCCAGCCAGCTCTCCTCTTCCTCTCCTCTCTCTGATCCCCAAGCTTTGGTCAGGCTGTGCTAAAGTGCACTAATGAGGCTGCATTGATGGGTACTGGTGAGGCTGCATTGATGGGCACTGATCAGGCTGTGCTGATGAGCACTAGTGAGGCTGTGCTGATGAGCACTAGTGAGGCTGTGCTGATGGGCACTGGTGAGGCTGCATTGATGGGCACTGATCAGGCTGCATTTTTGGGCCCTGATTAGGCTGCATTGATGGGCATCGGTGACACTGCATTGATGGGTACTGATCAGGCTGCATTGATGGGCACTGGTGAGGCTGCATTGGTGGGCACTGGTGAGGCTGCATTAATGGGCACTGGTGAGGCTGCGTCGATGGGTACAGATGAGGCTGTGCTGATGGACACTGGTAAGGCTGTGCTGATGGGCACTGGTGAAGCTGTGCTGATGGGCACTGGTAAGGCTGTGCTGATGGGCACTAATGAGGCTGTGTTGATGGGCACTAATATGGCTGTGTTGATGGGCACTGGTGAGGCTGCATTGATGGGCACTGATGAGGATGCATTGATGGGCACTAATGAGGCTGCACTGATTGGCACTGATAAGGTAGCACTGATAAGCTGCACTGATGATGCTGCACTGATGGACACTGATAGGCTGCATTCATGGGCACTGATGAGCACTGATGGACTACATTCATGGGCACTGATGAGGTTGAATTGATGGGCACTTCTAAAGTTGTTGTTAATATTTGTTTTGTAACCTAATTCTGCATAAAACATTTAACAGTTTCAATTCATGAGATAATTTATGAGGGCGTGTTTAGGGGCAGAATTAGGGATGGGACAGAGTAGTGGTTGGGTGGGGCAACTGGTGGCAAGTACCCCTGGCTAGTAGCTCAGGACTTACAATTTTGAGCCCTGTATATATGTACAGTATATATATATATATATATATATATATATATATATATATTGTATATTACAATTTCGTGTGAATATTTACTTCAATGATCTAACCATGTGCAGATGAATCGGGAAAGCACGTTTTTTTTCATATGATTGTATAAGCTAAAAGTATACAGAATATCGTTTGAACATTCTTAACTCCTTTAATAAATCAGGCTCATTGAGGTGGGTTTATTAAAGAATCTTCAGTCAAGTATTGTAACTTCACATAATTATATTGTGTGAATATTCTCAACTCCTTTGGTAATCAGCCTCAGTATCTCATAATTCTATTATATTGAGGCTAATTTACTAAATTCGTTGAGAATTGTCAATATTCACTTCAATTATATGATATTATATAATATGTGAAATGCATCTGCAGTTGTGGCATTGCCCCATTCACATGAATGGTCAGTGGTTGGCAGAGGTACTGCCCAGGAAACATGACACATACCTCCCAACTTTCTAAGATGGGAATGAGGGAAACCTATTAGCAAAACTATGTAGGCATAGGTCACACCCCCTGCCACGCCCCCTTAAAGGAGAATTGTACAAAGAATGTAGTGGTTAAAATCAAAGGTGCTTTTTTACCACTACTAGTCCTTTATTTCGGGTTTTGGAATTTACAAATGCAGCAATTTAAAATCTGAATAAAAGGTTTAGCACTGGAAAACACGTTTTTATAGATAACTAGTGCATTTTATATACAACTATATGGATCAAACCAAAATGAGGGACAAATGAGGAGGAAAGAGGGACAGAGGGATTTTGTTCCAAATAAGGGATAGTCCCCCGAAATCAGGGATAGTCCCTCGAAATCAGGGATAGTTGGGAGCTATGCATGACATGAAGTATAATTTTTGCTGAAGCATGTGTACAATCCCATCCGGCTGACTTTTGCAGTTTAAGTGGGGTGATCGATGGGCGGTTAAAGCACTACTCGCTCACCCACTCACCGAATCAACAAGTGTAAACAAGCCCTGACACTCCAGTGCTTTAAACATTTTCTGCTCCTTGAGATAACACAGGAGGTCTGAACATGAGATAGGACAACTCTTAATTTCTGACATGATCAACAGGTATTTGGTTTTGCACTTATTGAACAGATATAGTAAAACACTTTCAATGGTATATTTAATCAACCAAAATGGAGCAAATAAGAGTAATTCATTTTTTAAGGGTTTAAATCTACTTTTCGAGATTAAACGGAGAGCTGCCTCCTATTTCTCTTCTCCATGTTCCTGAGATAATAAGCTACTCTTCTACCTCCTCTATGCCGCCAATGTACAAAGTTAATGAGTTCTAATTTCTTTATGTTTACATAAATATATTTCATAGCCACAGCAATTGCAGTTAGCATTAGTACTATCTGTAGCCAGGTGCTTAGCTAGATATAGAGTCAATTAGAACACAGTGCTGCTGTTGCTCTCTATGCCCTCACTGACCTGACATGCTGGATCTAGTGACACTGTCTGCCTCCTGCCAGCAGGGGGAGTAGACAACTTATGTATTTATTGCATGTACTTTTATAGCTCCGTCAATTTTACATGTATTTTATACATTCACATCAGTCCCTGCCCTCAAGGAGCTTACAATCTAAGGTCCCTAACTCATTCATACACATACTAGGGCAAATTTACACAGGAGCCAATTCATTTACCAGCATGTCTTTGAAGTGTAGGAGTAAACCAGAGTACCTGGAGAAAATCCATGCAGGCATAGGGGGAACATGCAAACTCCAGCAAGGTATTGCTATGGTTGGGATTGGAACTGATGACCCTAGTGCTGCTAGGCAGAAGTGCTAACCACTTAGCCACTTGGGTGCCCAACTGTAGACAAGCCAGAGGAGCTCCAAAGACCTGTGTACCAACTTCATCAGACTGTGAAAGCTGAAGTCTTGAATGAGGTCCATGCTGTGGAATCGTATGGACCATTGAACTATGATACATACAAGTAGACAGTGAGAGGGAGGAGGAAAGGCTATATATCCCAAGCTGCAGACCAAGGAGCTTCCTCTTTACTGTGAAAAGACCAGAGGGAGCACATCTATCTACCTGGGTGAGTGCCCACCTGACACAAGTCCACGACCTGAACTAGAGATGGGGGTGCTGTGTGCTGGAGACCAGCCAGGCCACAGACCCTTGCTGCAAAAAGACCATAGCACCGAATACCAGTGATCTGAGTACCAGAGTCACTTCAAGCAGGTCCAGAGGATGTTTGAACAGCCTGACCATGGAGGCTGTATTGCTGGAGCTAGCAAGAGGGCATTGCTGCAAGTGACCTGTTGCTGCTAGTAGAGACTGAGCACCTAGGGACTAGTTTGTCATTTCCTAAATGTTTTACAGGACAACCTTTTTAGCCAGTGATGGATGACCTAGCTAGAAATAATTAATTGCTAGATCTACTAATTACAAATAACACATATCTGATTGCAGATGTGAAAATAAGGGATGACTTAGAAAACAGCGATCAAAGAGCAATTACATTTAACGTAAATTACAGGAAAAGGAGGCACAAGGGTAGTACAAAAACACTAAATTTCAAAAGAGACAACTTTTCTAAACTACACTCCATACTACAAGATATTAAATGAGATCAGATTCTGGAACAATGAACACTGAGGAAATATAGGAGTGTTTTAAGAACATAATAAATAATGGCATTTTCCAATGTATTCCAATAGGCAACAAATAAAAATGAGCTAAGGTTAAATCTGTGTGGCTAAACTTTAGCTGGGGGGGGGGGGGTCATTGTCGACATTGCAGCTCTACAAGGAATGCAATAAAAAGTGTAATCAATGCAGCTAAATTAGACCCCAAGAGACACATAGTGGAGGAGAGTAAAACAATTTAAAAAATGTTTTAAATATATTAATAGTAAGAAGGTGAGGTCAAAGTATATTGACCCCATAAAGGATGCCTAGAGGATGTTGGTAAAATGACAAGGAGAAGGCAACTGTAATCTATGCATTCTTCGCCTCAGTTTTTACAAAGGAAAAGGAGGGGTATAATAATCAAGAATGTATGGTCAGTAACATAACACAGAATGTACCCTTTTGGCTAACAGAAGCCAGTGTCCAAAAAATACTTTAAAAACTTAATGTAAATGCCGTAAATCACCAGGACTAGATGGCTTACACCCTCAAAACAGTTTCCTGACTGAAATGGCACCAGAAAATTGGCAAAAAGCCAAAACGTTACTAATTTTTAAAAAGGACCAAACTACAGCCCACTCAGTCTAACATTAATAGTATGTAAACTATTTGAGGGGGTGATAAGGGGCTATATCCAAGAATTTTCTTATGAATACATTATTATTAGTGGTAATCAGCATGGATTCATGAAAGATTGTTCTTGCAAGACCAATCTGTTAACATTCTATGAGAAAATTAGCTGTCACCTAGCTAGAGAAAGGCCTGTGAATATGGTGTTTCTGGATTTTGCCAAAGCATTTAATACAATTGTCCATAAATGCTTAATTTAAAAATTGAGATAGAAAACTGGTAACAGGGCTGCGTGCAAAGAGTGGTGATGAATAGTGTGTACTCAGAATGGTCTGGAGTTGTAGTTGGGCACCCTATTGCTCTGTCCTGGGACCAATTCTGTTTAATTTATTCATAAATGATATAGAGATTGGTATAAATAGCTCAATCTCAGTGTTTTCTGATAAAACAAAGCTAAGCAGGGCAATAACTTCACAGCAGTATATAGAAACTTTACAAGAAGATCTCAAAAAAGTAAAGTCATGGGCAACTACTTGGCAAATAAGGTTTAAGGTTAAAAAATGTAAAGTAATGCCCTTGGGTGCTAAAAATACGAATGCAAGTTAATCGCTAAGGAAGGAGTGAACCTTTGGAGGAGTCCTAGTTGATCACTGTAATGTTCCGGTACCTATGGTACCCTTGTTCCTATATTTCTCCTCTCTTTGCGTCCCATCTTGTATAACAAAGGACGCATACACCTTTAAGACCGGATGACATCACTGCCGAGCGCCGCTATGAGCGGCTATTTCAATCGCTGGTTTGCTCTCACTCATCGCTCGTTCAAACCCACATGTTCATCGCACCTACGCCTGAGAAGTCGGAGCTGCTGACATACCTTCCTTGCTGAACTAAAGCCGGAAACCTCGCTGGTGATCCGTATCTCGCTACGGGATCACCCCTCTCCAATGGACACTGTTATTCCTAACCTATCTAAGTGATAAGTACCCCGCAGGGGATTCTTACTAACCAATCTCCTACTGTCATCTACTGCAACTACCAAGACTATCTGTATCTATCTATTCACTACCATCTGCATAAGACTGTTAGCTCTTGGGACTACCTTGAACTATCCTTGCACTAGGTTACTCTGTCTAAAGTATACTCCATCTGTGTCCTCTTACCATCTGCACTATACTTGACATCAGAACCTATCTGCTTACCATCACCTGCAACTCTCCTATACTACTTCTAGTGCTCACCATACAATAGCCTGTCTCTCATCTATATATCCTCATATACTCTATCCCTCCAATAAACATCTATTAATATATATATATATAGTATATAACAGGCTGTACACGGTGATGAAGTCCTGAGAGTTGGATATGTTGTTCAACAGATTCTCTACAAGGCTACTGAGTGTAATAATTCTGCAGCTGTAAATCCATCCACAAACAAAAACGCATGAACGTTACAGATTGAACGAGCCTTTAAAAAAAAATATGGATTCAGCAGAATTATCCACTCATGTACTACAATTAAAACAGCAAGTAGATGCATTGACCCATGCGCTTACAGAGGTAAAAAATGACAATCAAACCTTGAGACAGCAGCTTGGCCGTCTCACACAGCCTCCTGCTGCTCAGCCCCGTGAGCCTAAGATAAACCCTCCTATAGTGTTTTCTGGTGATCGGAGCAAATTCCGTGAATTTAAAAACGCATGTCAATTGTTTTTTTTTGTTAAAACCTCTAACCTACACCACTTACCAAATTAGGGTCTGTACCATCATCTCCTATTTAACGGGTGAACCCCGGGCCTGGGCAGATGCTCTCTTTGAAAAGGATGATCCACTCCTTAATTCTTATCCCTTATTTTTAGCACAACTTGCTACTTTATATGAAGACCCCAACAAGCAGAGTACCGCTGACACCCAGTTACGGGCCCTAAAACAAGGAAGGAGACCTGTTGAAGATTTCGTGGTGAATTTTAAAAGATGGTCCCCTGATTCAGGGTGGAACGACACATCTTTGCGAACGCAGTTTAGACTCGGCCTATCTGAGGCCGTTAAAGACGAGCTCGCCCGAGCGGATTTACCTGGCACTCTAGAGGGACTGATCCAGACCAGTATCAATATTGACAGACGACTACGAGAAAGAAAGGCTGAGAAGATGGGCTCACCATTTTCCAGTCCTTCTCGGATGTTGCCTGCTGACCCTACTCCTATGGAAGTAGGAATGATACGTCCACCTCTGACCCTTTCTGAACGTGCCAGGAGGAAAACCGAACATCTTTGCATGTACTGGGCATCCCCGAATCATCTGGTAAACGACTGTCCTCTTGTCCGCAGAAAAGAGGGTGAGTGTTCAAATGTCTTGCTAGGGGGACTCACAACTTCCTTTCCTAATCCTTATCTTTTTGTTCAATTAACATTGCAGTGGGACCAAACTAGGATCACCACCAAGGCTATGATTGACACAGGATCTTGTGGAAACTACATTGACATTTGTTTTGTCTCCCTTAATAAAATACCTATTGTTTCAAAACCCAAACCTGTCTCCGTTAGTTTTATTAACGGTATCCCTTTATCCTGTGGTCCTATCACCAGTCAGACACAGGCACTTCTTGTAACTGCTGACGAGTCTCATGTGGAGACCACCACCTTTGATGTATTAACTTCGCCACATTTTCCAATCATTTTGGGACTTCCCTGGTTACACATACATCAACCAATCATCGATTGGAAAACAACGACGTGTAACCTCCCCACACATGATAGGATCCTGTCTGTACTGCCAGATGACATTATTCCTAAGTGTTATCAAGATTTATCGGAGGTTTTCCTCGAGAAAAACGCTCAAATGCTTCCTCCTCATAGGGACTATGATTGTTGTATCGATCTGCTCCCTAATAGCAAGTTGCGTTAGGGACATGTATATCCTCTCTCACAGGATGAACTCTCTCACCTTAAGGAGTATCTGGATGAAAACTTGGCAAAAGGATTCATCCGACCTTCTACTTCCTCCACTGCTGCTGGGCTTTTCTTTGTCCGCAATAAGGACTCTAGCCTTAGGCCTATCATTGATTTCAGACAATTAAATGCCATCACAATAAAGGATCGTTATCCTTTACCTCTTATTCCTGAACTTATCGAACAGGTGCGTGGGGCTTCTTTCTTTTCAAAATTGGACCTAAAAGGGGCATACAATTTAATTCGAATCCGTAAAGGGGATGAATGGAAGACGGCATTCAGAACCAGATACGGACTGTTTGAGTACCTTGTAATGCCATTTGGGCTATGTAATGCCCCCGCAGCCTTCCAACGTTTAATAAACGAGATATTCCGAGACTTGCTTGATGTTTGTGTGGTAGTATATTTGGACGATATACTTATCTATTCTCATTCCTTACCTGAGCACATAAAACATGTGAGACTTGTGTTGTCAAGACTACTTGCACATAACTTATATGTTAAATCAAAGAAATGTCTGTTTCATAAAGAGGAGGTACTATTCCTAGGATATATTATATCTAAAAGTGGAATCAAAATGGACATGAGCAAAATATCCTGCATTCTGGATTGGCCTGTGCCAACCACTCGCAAAGCATTACAAAGGTTCCTAGGATTCTCTAATTACTATAGGAAATACATTAAAAACTTCTCTGCGATTGTGAAACCTCTCACACAACTTACAAGCACGAAGAGACCATTTAATTGGTCAAAAGAAGCAAATGGAGCATTCTCTCTACTGAAATCAAGCTTTACTACTGCCCCCATACTATGCCATCCAGACCCATCCCTTCAATACATCTTGGAGGTAGATGCGTCTAATATGGCAGTAGGAGCAGTTCTCTCACAACGACCAACAAACACCTCACCTCTTCACCCAGTTGCTTTCTTTTCAAAGTCATTAAGTAGCCCCGAGGTGAACTACCCAGTAGGTGAGAAGGAGTTATTAGCCATAAAACTGGCGTTAGAGAATTGGCGACATCTACTTGAGGGCACTCAATTGCCAATTCTGATATATACTGATTACAAAAACCTCCAATACCTTCAGACTAATAGAACTCTTTCCCACCGGCAGGTACGGTGGTCGTTATTCTTTCTGAGATTTAATTTTTTAGTAACTTACACGCCCGCAGACAAAAATAAAAAAGCGGATGCACTCTCACGACTAGCCGAGAAAGATTGCACTGAGGTTCCCTCAGTTCCTATAATACCACTTGAACGTATTATCGGAGTCGTTCGCTCACTGAAGGAGGAGATTTTGCACAGCATAGGGTTGGATTCACCTCCACCACAACTAACTACTGACGCAGAAGGCTTCCTCTACTACAACGATAAATTATACATACCCCCTACTATGCGAACCAAGATCTTAGAATTGTCGCATGATGTACCTATGGCAGGACATATGGGTATGACTAAAACTCTCAATCTACTCACTAGGCAATTTTGGTGGCCAGACATGAAGACAACCGTAAAAAAGTTCGTTTCATCTTGTGATATCTGTGCAAGGTCTAAAATTGACAACACGAAACCATCAGGATTACTTTGTAGTTTACCGATACCCCAGGTTCCGTGGGAAGTGGTATCCTTAGATTTCATAGTGGAACTACCACCTTCCAAAGGATTCAACACCATCTTGGTATCAGTGGACCATCTGACCAAGATGGCACATTTCACCCCTATCCGAAAACTACCTTCATCCAAACAAACAGCGGAATTACTTGTGAAACATGTCTTTAAGTTACATGGTATTCCAAAAACACTGCTGTCTGACCGTGGTTCACAATTCATCTCAAAGTTTTGGCTAGCTCTATGTCAGATACTGCGAATAGAGCGTAACCTTACTTCTGCCTACCACCCTCAGACCAACGGACAGACAGAGAGAGTTAACCAGTGCATTGAACAGTACCTGCGTTGCTATACTTCGTATCTACAGGACGATTGGGCAGATCTCCTCCCACTGGCGGAATTCACCTATAACAACGCTACTCATAGCACTACTAAGCAAAGTCCGTTTTACCTGAATTATGGGTTTCATCCCACACTCCTTCCTCCACGTATCTTACCATCAAGTAATCCAGTAGCATCTGATTATCTTGCCCAGATAAAGGATTCTCTGCGATTACTCAACAATACCATATCTCATGCTCATAGCCAACAAAAAAAATACTACGACCTCCGTAGGAAACCCTCTCCCCAATATGCCATTGGGGATCTTGTTTGGCTTTCTACAAAAAATCTGAGACTAAAGATCCCTAGTAAAAAACTTGGACCTCTATTTCTGGGACCTTTTCCAATAGAGAAGCTTATTGGAAAAGCTGCAATACAACTCACATTGCCAGTAGACCTCAAGATACATCCTGTCTTCCATGTGTCTCTACTGAAGCCCCATGTTCCTAACCAAGGAATAAGGCCTACTATCTCACCTCCACCTCCTGTACAAGTGGAGGGTGGAGAAGAATTTGAGATAAAAGAAATTTTGGATTCCCGTTTCAATAGAAGAAGACTCCAGTATCTTGTACGATGGAAGAATTATGGGCCACAAGATGACACCTGGCTGGATACCTCCGATATCCATGCCCCTAGACTGATTCGCAATTTCCACTCGAAATATCCGGAAAAACCAGTTCTAGAGGCCTTCCGGAGCCGGCCTTAAGGGGGGGTACTGTAATGTTCCGGTACCTATGGTATCCTTGTTCCTATATTTCTCCTCTCTTTGCGTCCCATCTTGTATAACAAAGGACGCATACACCTTTAAGACCGGATGACATCACTGCCGAGCGCCGCTATGAGCGGCTATTTCAATCGCCGGTTTGCTCTCACTCATCGCTTGTTCAAACCCACATGTTCATCGCACCTACGCCTGAGAAGTCGGAGCTGCTGACATACCTTCCTTGCTGAACTAAAGCCGGAAACCTCGCTGGTGATCCGTATCTCGCTACGGGATCACCCCTCTCCAATGGACACTGTTATTCCTAACCTATCTAAGTGATAAGTACCCCGCAGGGGATTCTTACTAACCAATCTCCTACTGTCATCTACTGCAACTACCAAGACTATCTGTATCTATCTATTCACTACCATCTGCATAAGACTGTTAGCTCTTGAGACTACCTTGAACTATCCTTGCACTAGGTTACTCTGTCTAAAGTATACTCCATCTGTGTCCTCTTACCATCTGCACTATACTTGACATCAGAACCTATCTGCTTACCATCACCTGCAACTCTCCTATACTACTTCTAGTGCTCACCATACAATAGCCTGTCTCTCATCTATATATCCTCATATACTCTATCCCTCCAATAAACATCTATTAATATATATATAGTATATAACAGGCTGTACACGGTGATGAAGTCCTGAGAGTTGGATATGTTGTTCAACAGATTCTCTACAAGGCTACTGAGTGTAATAATTCTGCAGCTGTAAATCCATCCACAAACAAAAACGCATGAACGTTACAATCACTGGTTTAGCAACAGCATGCAATGTGAAGCTGCAGCAAGCAAAGCTAACAGAATATTAGCATTTATTAAAAATGGGATTTTACCACTTTACAAAACTATGGTCTGGCCACATCTTACGTATGCTGTTTAGTTCTGGTCACCAGTCCTCAGATAGGATGTGCTGGAGCTGGAGAGAGTCCAAAGAAGTTCAAAAAAGCTAAAAAGAGGACTGATGGACCTCAGTTACGAAGAATGACTACAACCAATAAACGTATTCTCCATGGACACACACGCAGGTTGAACTGGATGGACTGGTGTCTTTATTCAACCTTACCAACTATATAAACATGATTTGACATTTGTCTAGCAGCCTTTACCACTGTTTGGAGACTTTACTGGGACTGTATTTATGTGCACCACCGTAAAGATTGGGCCCCAATGCTAGACGGCTAAAGAACTAGGGCAAAGGACTGTCTCTTTAGATTAGCTGCTCTGCAAATACTTAATTTACTGTCTATAGATAGGGGTATCATTGCAGTAGACCTGGGATTTAGCATAGTCAGTCCAAGAGTGTACTTTAGCAGTATAGTACACTGGTTGCTGAAAAGTTATTGCAATACTACCCATTGAAAAAAAAAAAAAAAAATAGTGCGCTTACAATATGCCACATTGTAAGCGCACTATTTCTTTTTTTTCACTGTTATTTTAACCTTTTCTAGTGCAGCTGCATATTATTTTGGTTAGCGCACCCTTATTCATTTTTTCAATACTACCCATTACTACAGTTAATGTTATCAATGCCTTTACTTTATGCTGATTAGAAGGTTACTAGGTATAGATTAATTCAACTATATTTAGTTCCACACCAAACTGCTACAAGCTTGTGACCATACTGTCTAGTGAATTATGGTTGATCTAATTCTCTATTTGCTCATATATGAATATATTGCTATTGACTTTAACTCATGACAATATACTAAGTTTTTTCATTAATCAGTTTGATGTCTTCTTCCCGATATTAAATTGTAGCTGTATGCAGAGTATCTATCTTTATACTCCCAACAGAATTGCAACCTCTATCTGCTTAACCTAGTGTGTCAGTGGGGCCGATGTTCTCTATTGATTTGAGGTAAAAGAACAGAGAACCCAAACCTTTAAGAGGCTACTGTGGAGGTAGAACTACATACCTTTTATCTCAGAGAATTAACATAAGGTACAGTCTAAATGTACAATGCTTAACGTATAGCACAGATTAAGTTTAAGGACTGGTTCATCTGGTCTATTTTGTAGTTGCAGGGTGCTATTCAATAGAAAGCTCTGTTTTTGAACCAACATTTGGGTTAAAATTTCAAACACACACACAGTGACATATAGGCCTTGTTTTGCTTTGCCTGCCAGGTGCTTCCTTTCTAAATCTGCTGATCCAACTCTTGCTCTTAAATGGTGTCACCAGGTGCATGAGTAGTACCGTTAAAGTGGAACTGCAGTATTTATAATAGATTTTAGATGTACATTTGAATGCAATTAGCTCGAAGTTAAAGAGACCAGCTGTATATAAATAAATATATTACTGAGTTTGTATGAAGATCTTGTTTTTTTATAAAGTCTAATTATAAATGTGCAATATTTGCTCCTTACACATTAATGGTCTGCTTTATTCTTAGTAGTGCTATTTTTAAAAAGAATAGATAATACTTTTATGCAAAATAATATTGTTTATAGTAATGCTTACATGCCCTATTGGTTCGGCCACTTTCCCACTTTGTGCAGTGACCTGCATTTTTTTACGCACTGGGTAAATACAGGACTCGCTTAGGGCACATATAAAACAATTACTAACCAAAAAAGTGCTGCTCTACCTTCTATGTTCCAATCAATATATACTATTTTATATAAATAGTGATAATAGCTTGATAATCACCATCCCCAAATCCTGTGCGCTCAAAATAGTGTATGATGAATAATGGTGGAAACCTCTGTTCAGTTTCCCCAAACCCCCATACATCAATAATGATAAGTAAGGTAAGTAACTCCAATATGTGTGTAAACAATCAACCCATCTACATCAATACAAAATAATGTGGCAATACATAAACAATTGTGACTTGTGACTAGAGGTGACACCTCCAAATATTAATTGTGAATGTTCTAAAATAGTGCAAAACTCCCAAAAGTAAATAAGGGTTGATTAGTTAACAGCTCTGATACCATAATCATATTAATTAGTTACAACTTGTGAATGATGGTGGGAACCTCCAATAGTATTAATTATTATCAAACCATTACTACCATATTGCCATACATATAGTTTCCTAGAAATATTACATATATTCAAAAAATAGAAACTTTTCATACAGTCCCAAGAGTGATAATCTTAAAACAACAAATGTGTCTAGGTGGCCAATCAAGTCTCGAAAAAGTTATTTTTGTGTCTATGTAAACCTTGTATCCTGTTAAATGAATCACCACGGCTGACCTCCACCAGTCTTACAATCAGCTCACCTTTTTTTTAATGACTTGTATAACAAATAGGTCTGTATGCACCTTAGGGGAGAGTAAACCAGGGAAGGATACAGGAAGGGGTCACACCATTGGAGCTGGTGGTGATGCTCTGTGTTTTGTATCCTGGTGAAGGTGACATCTGAGTCACCTCTACTCCCCCCCCACCAATAGTCTCATCATTTGACTCCTCAACCCCCCCCCCCCAGGTGCCCCACAGTCTATGCAACAGCCCAGGCAAAACTCTGAACATGCTGTTTTGCAGCTGGTATGCCTTGAAACCACACTGGACCATATATTCTGGCAGTTTTCCAAAGAGTCTGTTAACTTTTTCATCACCTCAGTGATTAATGGAGCATGCAATATCTTTTCACTGTTTAAAAATGGGACCAGAAAGGTGAGATCCAATGAGACAGAGATTAGCATGATATCTCCCTTGTTCGTCCTGGAGCACACACTACATGGTTTATTAGACTGGGCACTCTAGGCACAGCAACAGGAAGAAAAGGAGGACTACCTGCTGTCTTAGACCTAGTAGGATCCTTTGCTTACTACTTCCATTCCTGTAAGGCAGAAGCAGCAGGTGGCAGAGGATTAGAATGAGGAGAAGGAAGAGGATCGGTGTGCTGGCAGAGTCTCTAGTGATAATTCACTCTATTTTTTAATGCAAGTCAAGGGTTGGTATTTTTCACATGTCAGCCTCAAATTTATATGATAAATGTCCCCCATGTCTGTCCCTAAATGAACACTATTTTGATCGACTAATATACGACTAAAGCTAAAACAATTCAGATGACTAAAATACGACTAAAACTAAAATGGTGTTTAAGTCAAAAGACTGTGAGTAAAACTAAATTGAAATTAGTAAATTTTAGTCGACTAAAATAATTTTAGTCTACTAAATCTAATAGGTTTAGTTAAATTGTAATGTAATATTTAAGCATTTAGATAGAATTTCCAAACTCTTTATATACTCCTGTAGTAAAAAATCTAATAACATGTTAGTATTTATGGCATTAAGGTTTGAACACGCACTACAGACACAGATTTAGCCGTTGTGACATCAAAATGGCTAAATTAGTGTCTGTAGTGCATGTTCAAACCTTAATTCCATAAGTAATAACATGTTATGTGATTTTTTAGTCCAGGAGTATACGAGTTTGGAAATTCTAGAGAAAGGCTTAAATAATGAATTGCAATTTAACTAAACCCATTAGATTTTAGTCTACTAAAATGTACTGGGGATTTTTAGTCAACTAAAATAAAACTAAAACTAAAACTATGCGGATGACTAAAATATGACTAAAACTATAATGGCATTTTAGTCAAAAGACTATGACTAAAACTAAATCGAAATTTGACGTCAAAATTAACACTGGTCTGGCTAGTTCACCCGCCTGAATACTCAGAGGATGAAATGTAAACAAAGCACAGGCAATGTGATTGACTAAATATGTGACCATATTTGGGTAATGACATGACCCAGGATTCCCAGAGCTGTTGTTAACTTACCACCATCAGCACAGGAATTCTGTTATTTAGCATAAATGGTGAGGTGGGCAACATGGTTGTGCAGTGGGTCATCATGGCATTGGAAAGACTTGGTTGGATGCCAGGTTGTCGTGATTGATGATGGATTCATATTGCTGGGTGACATTACTGATGACGAATTAACGATCAGGGGGCATTATTTATATGCTAATGTACCCTGTACTCATTCCCTTGGGGAGGCAGGATATCTGGGGGACCCTTTTTTCAAAATGGCTTTTTAAATTCCTAAAAGCTTCCCCCAAAAAACTCCTCATTTATTAGGGGAACACTGGGACAAGGTTTTCTGCAGGGGGTAGACTTTACCCCCCTTCTCTTTCAAAGTACCTCACCCCCAATTAAAGGCATGTGGTCTGGTTTAGTTCAGAAAGGGGGCAGCATGCTTCCTACCTTCCTTTTTTTGGCAACCTAAGTTATATTTCCGAATAGTGGTCTGGTTTAAATTTTAAGTGGACCCTAAGCCACTTTCTTTTTTACAGTGCCACTTATTGACTAAATCGTTCTGTTCCATAACTTCAAGCTTAACTTCAATGCATCCCCAAGCATGTTATTTAAAAAAAATTTTGTATTTTCAATGTTTCCTTGTATGCTGCAGGAAAAGATCCTCTCCCAATAAATACATTAAGAAAAAAATAGAGAGATTTTGTGTTGATAGATATCCCCCATGGAAATTTTCAAGTTACCCATGCCCTTTTCAACAATTGCACACAAATAAACTAGAAATCATTTTTTTTTTTTTGACTGGTTCGCTGATCCCTACTTCATGGGAATGGAAAATGCACATAAAAGCTATAGCTGTAAAATGAAAGAGTAAATGTGTTTTGTCACAAAGACTTTTTTTCTAATTCTTGGTAAAAGAGGACTAGCATCTAGTTTGAAAATAATAGTAATTGTTCCCAACTTTTTAGTTGCAGTAGTATTTGCTTACCATACTTTGATGCCCATTGAGCGCCTTTTCTCATAACTCCCTGGTATCCTGGGAAGATCATTTTCTCTGCTTCCCTGCTAGGGTGCCAGGAAACCAGACCACATGGGGATGCAGGTAAAATAAAGCAGTTTATTGAAGTAAACAATGATAAACACACAGCAAGAGCGAGGAAGTAGGCAGTCTGCCTATGCTGGGTCATCTGCCGATATCGGGTCGAGAGCCAGGGGAGTCGTCAGCCAAGTCAGATCTTACATGGAGGAACATGAAGAACAGAAGACTGCTAGCAGAGATGCACCATTGAGCACAAACACAAGGGCAAGGACTGCAACCCATCAGGTGATAGATATAGTCAGGTGTGCAGCATCATCACTGTGCGACGTCCAGGCAGCAGGCAAGTGAAGATGCAATCAGAGTCTATAAGAGGCCACAGTCTGCACATGTCCAAGATGGCTGCCAACAGGAGGGCAAGGTAAGACCTTGACATTCCCTCCCTCAGCATCTCAGAGGAGCCACACCTAATGAGGCAAAGGTAGCTGGGCAAGTGATCTTCAGCCAAGTGGGAGGCCCTCCACTGTCGGGGCCAATGTGCATGTAGTCAGGCCAGAGCTTAAGAGCATGCAGCTTTTCTGGAAAAATCATCCACTGTGGGGAACCCCCTCCCCAATTTCTTCCAGTGTCAAGGTCTCCCCTTGCTCTTTGGCATTGGATCCCTCCAGCTGTTTATCTGTGTTGCCAGAGCTATCCCGGAAATCACTGTGTTCTGAACTGTTTTACTGAAATAGTGATTTGCAGCATGACTTTCTGTTGTTATAAGTTCCTAAAGAATTTATTCTATACAGCCACGTTACCCTGGTTGAGCCACAGAGATATTGTTGTGAACAGTCCACGATTGTGCAGCTTTAACATTTTTGAGTGGTTGGATCACTTTTTTTTATAGTTTATCGAAGCCAAAACTTTTTTAAATTTTGGATAGAGCAGAGCAGGGATGGACACAACAGAAAGTGAAAATTCTGCAAAGTGAGGGAAATCCTCTCACAGTTAACACTGGAACAGTTGTGCCCCCCACTGAAAAGTTTTCCCTGCATTTCAGTTCTCGAGACAAGCTTAACATCTTAGATTTCCCTTCACTTTCATTCAAAATGACATTGGTCATCAGGACAAATGATGGGAGTTTTTCTTCCTAGCTGGGATACAGAAAACAAATAAAACACAACGGAGATTTTAATCCTTCCCTATACTATCCAAAGCTTTAAAAAAGTTTGATGTTTAGATATACAGTACTTAAAGTACTGCCATCCTGGTGTCTTGTATTTTGTACAATTAAAAATATGTATATAAAATTGCATCAAATACTCCACTTACAAAAAAGGGTTTGTAGGTTTAGTTTTAGGTTTTTCCATTGCCCTGTAAATGTCCTTCATTCTAACAAATCAAAAACATTAAACAAGCACATAAAAACAATCGAATAAGCACACCGAATGTTATAACAGGATAGAATGAAACAGGGAATATTTTTTTTTCACCTAATAAGTGTTCCATTTGTTATGATCAGAATTTATCAATCATGTTTCCAAAATAAAGATATTTTTAGTTACTAAGATAGCTACTGTAGGTGCATTATTTCAATTCGAATTTGGTGACTTAATTTTCTTTTGTTTTTTCAACAATAGAAAAAGGTCTGTCCTGTCACTAATAGGAAAATTTAGCCAGAATAAAGATAAGGTGCTGGAAACTGTTGGGAATGTTCAGTAATCTTACTTTTAGGTACACAACTTTTTCTGTAGATAGCTTAATCAGCAAGATTTGGGTGTTTGTTTTCCAAACAGGAAAATGATTAACAAAAACATGATTCAATTATGTAAAAGAATTCAGATGTGATATCACTGTTCACCAAATATAGCATGGGTTTCCAGACATGCCCTTTCCTGCAGCTTACAACTACTGAATAGCTGAAATATCTATTCTATATATAGCACTGACACACAGAGCCATATTACAGCATTAACTAACTAATTACAATCTTGCCTATTCCCATATGGAAAATGTTATTATTTTACACGCCAATATACAACCGAATCAATGATAAAAATTTGAAAGTGACATTAGACTTTCATGCGGTCCCATTTAATAGCATGCAGTTTACTTATCCAAGCTGAGCATTCAATTCTAGGCCGATCCACAGGTAGCAGATAGTGGAATTATCTACAGATAAATAGTTACATAGTAGGTGTGGTTGAATAAAGACAATAGTCCATCTAGTTCTACCTGTGTAGGTGTATATGGCTGTAATCATCTCACATAGCCCTGAATGTTCTGATCCTTGAGATGTACGTCTAAGAGTCTTTTGAAAGCCACCATACTTCCCGCAGAAACCACTTCTTGTGGTAGAGAATTCCACAATCTTGTAGCCCTAACAGTAAAGAACCCCCCACGTTGCCTGAGGTTAAAACACTTCTCCTCTAATTGCATTGTATGCCCTCGAGTTCTCATGCAATCCATTCGACTGAATAGCTTTTTTTCTAATCTGAGATCCCCATTGAGATATTTATAAATTGCTATCATGTCTCCCCTCAGGCGTCTCTTCTCCAGGGAGACTAAATCAAGCGATTGCAGACGCTCTTCATCATTAAGGTCCTCCAATCCCCTAATCAGTTTAGTTGCCCTTCTCTGAAGCTTGGAATGGGGAAAAACCCCAAAAAAGTAGTCCTAGACCAAGACAGCATCTTTATTAGAGTGTGGGAGGAAACTATTGGTATGATTAAGCGCAACAAAAACCACAACTGTTTAAAGACAAATCTGTGATTTGGTAAATGCATGTCATCATTAAAAAAACATTGTTCTGTGTTGGCATGCTTGAAATAGGAAGGGGTAGCAAAGGTTTGGAGAAGGATAATTTGATGGAAATCCATGGGTGGGTTAAACTCTGTAAGGTACCAGGGATAGAAATCCAAAAAGCAAATCATATGCTGAGTGTTATCCATGAGACTAAGAAGCCCTATAGTAAAAATATATGTTACAGATCTAGTAAACTAACAAGGAGACTGATAGTGAAGGCAATATGGTGCCATAAATGTAGAGAAAATTCTTCAAGATATGTGCTCATACCTAGATACAGTACAGTGATTGAGCGTTTTTATCCTAATGCAGGATGTGTTTCTACAGGTTCCACAGGTGAAAATAAAAGTCTGAAAAAGAAAACCAATACAGTCACCATATCAAAGGACCCATAATCTCCATTATTATTCCATTTTTTTCTTGGGTGTTTATTAAATCAAATAAATGAAAGCTACACTGTGAATGGTTATTAATGGGTTTGATTGCTTCTAATTTTTTAAAAGCTGGTTAACATGAGGTTTGTGAAAAAGTTTAGAACTGTTTTTTCAAACGAATTATGTGTAGAGCTGTTGATTCTCTCAGCTAGAAGTGCATATATAAATGGATATGGCTTCTTACCTACTGTATAAATTGTTAGCCTGCAGTACCAACAAGCATTTACATTGCCTATTTAAATGCATGCAAATACCCCTCCTGTCATGAGTTTATGTACTGAATTTTTCTGCTTCTTGTTGTATATTTAAATGGCCTCCAGCTAAACGTCAGCATGGAGCCAGTAGATGATAATGGCAATGGATGCAGGCTCATGCAGGTTGCATGTCAATGCAAATGATGTAATACTAAATATGAATGAGGGAGTACCATGATTTTTCCCATAACAGTAGTTAAATATGGGCACAGCTGTATGTCCTTCCTTTAAACTGAATTATACTCTTGGTACAATACAAATGTAATAGAAATTACTTGTAAACACTTGAATTGATGTAGGAGTATTTAAAAAGGCAGTACAAAGAGTAAAGACAAAGTGTAATATTATGTAAACCAAATATACCAAAAGACATCATGTAGCCCCTATGTCACTTTAAAGATAAACTGTCACTTTGCCCATTCAGGATAAAGCAACAGGTTCTCATGATAACTACCTTCCCCTCTCCCCAACCAACTGATACTTACTTCCCCCATATTCCCTACCACCCTGTGTACAGGTTCTTTGTAAGCTCCATATCAGAACTTACACAGGTACGATTACCTTCTCCCCCTCCCTACACGAAAGTGGGCACTTAGTTTTCCCCCCAGGGAAAGGATATTTTTCCTTCTTTGCTCTGAGTTAACCATTCCCAACCTCACCCTACATGGATATATACTTACAGAGGTCCAACTCTCATTGCCTCTGTTGTTTATTTATATCCTTTATGCAGGTCCACTCTCTCCAGGGCCACTTAGGTGCATTACAGACCCATAGACTACAAATTATTTAAGCCTTTTAATTCACTTTCAACACTTATTGAGTCTAACGCTAGGTCCACACCTATGCCCTGCTCTTAGGATACGTGTGGGGCTGCCATTCATTCCGAATGGCACCCCCAAGAATCTCAGCCCATAGATCGTTTGTGGGAACCGCAGGGAAATCGCATGGTCAAAAAGACAAAGGCGATTTCTCTGTGGCTCCGCTTTAGAAAATGTGCATGCACTTTTTTTTTGGAGGGGGGGGGGGACTCAGGCACAGCAGCCCATTCATTTGAATGGCCTTCTGTGCACACGCAAATGTGGGCAGTAAAAACGCTACAGGGTGAACCTAGCGTTAATGTCTTATCAGGTGTGTAATAAAGGGGCAAAAGGCCGCTGCATTGTTGGGTTTTGCTCAGGGCATCAGTTGCCCTTAATCTGGCTCTGGGACAAAGCACTGCATCTTCAGAAGAATGAGAGAAGGTCAGATGTTACCCCATACCAGAAAGAAATAAACTGACAGCACCTTTATGTTTTAGGAGTATACAAGTGGATGGATTTGAATATACCAATATGGCATGGGATTTTTAATAAACCAAAGAAGTAACTGGTAGTCTAACAACATAAAATCATATATCCATTAGAAAGAAGCAGTATTTTATCATGTTAGTTTTTAAAAGTAAAAAATGATCAACCTTTTTATTCTTTTGTTGGCCCACTGCATGTGCAGGTGGTCTAGATATATGCGGCCTCCTGGGACCTGTGGTGTTGTCTTCCTGGGCTATTGAATTGTGTGATTCTGGGGATAGGCCATTGGATGCATGTATATTTATTATTATTTTTTGACACATAGTTACATAGTTAGTCTGGTTGAAAAAAGACATAAAGTCCATCTAGTTCAACCAATAACCTTTTTTTTTTTTTTTTTTTTTTTTTTTTGCTATACTCCTCCGAATGTTTTTTTGTTTGTTGTTTATGCAGGGTCCACCCATGGGCCATATAGTCCATTTTTTTTTTTTACACAAGATCCTGTATAACTGATTGTGATTGTGGCTGCCCAGTTTATTTTTTTATGTTTTCTTTGTGTTGTTATTTTCTTTTTTGTCTGTGTTAATTGCATGGCTGCCTGAGACAGACGTTTACATTAATTTTTTTTGATTGATTGATACAATATGCATTTTTTCATATGTGCCTATTTCATCTAAAAAGTGCTTATATAATAATCCTTATTGCCCAATTCTGAGGAAACGACGTTGGAACGCAAAATATGTCAACAAATATGAGTGTTGAAGTTTATCGTAATCTGTATATATGATCTGTACAATTTGCTTTTCAGTTTATGAAGAAGTTTATCATTTCCCACTTAAAACGAAAACTGTATAATAAGAACTAGCTTCTTGCTAATGGATATATGATTTTAATAGACTACTAGTTTCCTGCTTGCTACATTCAAAGTCCTGCATCCTTGGCAGGTGCTATTTATGATATTTATAAAAAAAATGTTTTAAGTTGTATGGGTTTTAGAATAACTTTAAGGGCTTGGTTGCTGTCCCATTAGGGAGCTTTACCCCCTCTATTTGTTACAGAGGCCATTATCACCCAAAGTAAAGGAAAATCTAAAATATTGAGTGATCAATCAAACAGAAATAGAGGGGAAATCTTCCAATGGGAACGATTCCATGGATGACTACAATGGGGTTACTATCAGGGATTTGATTACCTATTCCTCTATCCCTGGGGATTACCTATGCTATGGGAAGAATAAAGCAGAACTGTGTCCAGGCTATGGACATTTAAGTGTTTATATATCCCTAACAAACAGTACCTGAGTTTTAAGACAAGCCCTGCATTCTGTAGCTGCAGGTGCTGTGGAGCAATTGCTGTTCAAAATGTTGTGCTCTAAGTTAATGCAATTCCAGTAAAAGGTTGCAGCATTAGGAAAGTATGTGTGTCACTTGCATGCAGTGGTGCTATTAGAAAATTTGTGTTGGGAAAAGTGAAGTGTATTTAAGGTATGGAACTTAGAGAAATAATGAAGTGTATAAAATATACACAGAGGTAGCTACACTGAGAGAAAACAGTACTCATCTCAGGTCTTGTGCTCAGTAGGGATGATCGAACTTTTGAAAAGTTTGGTTCGGCCAGAACATCCGAACTACCTGAAAGTTCGGGCCAGATTTCAGAGCCCCATTGAAATCAATGGACCCGAACTTCGGTAATCAAAAAACACCATTTTAAAGCCCTAAAACCCAATAAATGCCCCTAAAAAGTGCATAGGGTTCTGGGTCATGCCCCAGGGACTATTAAGCACACAAAAAAAGTTCTTAAAAATTGTGATTTTTGATAAAAAAGCCAATTATTGAAAAAATTTAAAAAAATTTAATGTAGTATCTGGGAGGTCTAAAAAGTGTACCTGTGAAGTTTCAGCTCTGTAGCATGTCCAGAACCATAAAAAAAAAAGATTGTTTGTATTAGTGCAATTATAGATCTGGAATATGGCTTCTCGCTTTTCACACCTTGCCGGTTTAATAGCAGGCGTTTTTTTGGGCATTTTTTTGGGTTCTTTGGAGTCAGGAAAAACATCTGAACTTGTGTATAGTGGTACTGTACACAAGTTCAGATGTTTTGCCTGCCTCCAAAAACCCCCAAAAAATGCCTGCAACAACACACCTGGGCGTTTTTTTTTTTTGCCGCTAGCGTTTTTTTGGGTTCTTTGGAGGCAGGCAAAACATCTGAACTTGTGTATACGGGTATATATACACACATACTTATATGTATATACACACATAGACTTATATAGGTGTGATAGGAGCAGAAATATATGCTTGCGCTAATGAAATCATTTACACTAATATGGTTATGCTCCTAAAACACCTATATCTGTCTAAGTGTAAAATACATATAAGTATGTGTGTGTACACAAGTTCAGATGTTTTGCCTGCCTCCAAAAACCCCCAAAAAATGCCTGCAACAACACACCTGGGCGTTTTTTTTTTTTGACAATAGCGTTTTTTGGGCATTTTTTTGGGCATTTTTTTGGGTTCTTTGGAGGCAGGCAAAACATCTGAACTTGTGTATAGTGGTATATATACCACTATACACAAGTTCAGATGTTTTTCCTGCCTCCAAAGAACCCAAAAAAATGCCCAAAAAAAACGCCTGCTATTAAACCGGCAAGGTGTGAAAAGCGAGAAGCCAACATCCTGTGCTGAAAGTGTTCTAATACAAACGATCTTTTTTTTTTTTTATGGTTCTGGACATGCTACAGAGCTGAAACTTCACAGGTACACTTTTTAGACCCCCCCAGATACTAAATCCAAAGAATTATTTTATTTTTTTTCAATAATTGGCTCTATCAAAAATCTATGAAAAATGACAATTTTTAAGAACTTTATTTTGTGTGATTTTGTGTCTGGGGGGTCTAAAAGGAGTACCTGTGAAGTTTCAGCTCTGTAGCATGTCCAGAACGATGAAAAAAGATCATATAGGTGTAAAAGTAGGGTCCCACCATCCCTGCTCTACTGAAAATGTATCTGGTTCTGGACATGCTACAGAGCTGAAACTTCACAGGTATACTATACACAAGTGTGAGGCAGGCAAAACATCTGAACTTGTGTATAGTGGTGTATATACACACATACTTATATGTATATACACACCTAGACATATATAGGTGTGATAGGAGCAGAAATATATTGGTGTTAATTATTTCATTAGCGCAAGTAGTTTTTTCTGCTCCTTTCACACCTATATATGTGCAGGTGTATATATACAGACATGGGTGTGTATATATACACCCTATACACATGTTCAGATGTCATGTCTGACTCCAAACATGTGCTCAAAAAAGCACTAGCAATGCCTGCAGCCAAAAATGCTGGCGGCGAAGCCATATCCCTGCAGCGAAAGCCACCTAAGAGAAACTAGCTTTTCTCTATTGCGGTCACCCTGCTATGGAAGGGTTTGGTCACCCTGCCATAGCAGTCACTGTCAGTTAACCCTACACTACATTACGGTCACCCTGACACTTCATACTTTTCCTACAGAAACTAAATTTTTGAAGCTAACTAAAGTGTAAAGGAGCACTCTAACTACACTAGATATCCCTTTCCTGACACTAATAAATGCCAAATGACACTTTTAAAGTAAAATTAGCAGAACTGCTTCCACTCTCTTCCATGTCCAGTATAACAATGCTAGGAATTTGGCGGGGGCTATCTTATATACTGGGGGGGCGTATTCACTAATGATTGGACTATGGACCCCCTAGTCACTCCAATCACATTCCTAGCATTCTTCTGCCCCCTCAATTGGCTTTTGCTAATGGTTCTGGTCCAATCACAGGCTTTTAAAGCACATTTCCTGAACCATTGCATTTTGGTCGGTTCTGGTTGCCGAATTCTGAACTTTTTGGGCAAAAAGTTCTAAATTCGGCCGAACCTCGAACACCCAATGTTTGGGCCGAACCGATGGTCGACCCGAACCGTTCGATCATCCCTAGTGCTAAGTCTTAAATAGGCACAATGAATGGACAGTTTGAAAAGAAGGTAAAAGGGTTCTAGAGATGAGTAATGAGACCAGTGGTTGAAAACGAATCCAGGTATACAAAAGATGTCTCTGATTCTTGAAAGCCCTATCATTTTATATAAATCAAAGGGCCAGATGGGCATGGTGGGACGTGTTCTGGGGCACTGCCTAATTGAGCTGCCCATATACATGTATACAAAAGATGATCCAGAAAATCAGAAGGTTTAATTGTGTGTTAAATTGGATGTGTAATGATTCCTACCTTCACCTCATGTAAGTCCTCCAGAATGGGGCTTTGCAAGCAGGTGGTGCACTCAAGCAATTGTTTAACCTCCCTGGTGGTCTGATTATGTCAGAATTTCTGTGCTAAAAGTAGTACATTGTTTTGCATGGAAATATGTTTTATATTTTAGGCCTGTAATTCTTAAGAATAACTCACTTAAATCTGTCCAAACAAGAGTCTATATCCCGGCCCGGGTATGATAAAGTTTGAAACATAAAATCATAAATTATAATGTAATAATAATAATAAATTTCATCAAATTCTTCATTGTTTTTAAAGTGGAGATATTTCGTTATGAGGGAGAATCTGTACTCGGGGGCTCTGCCTGATCCGTATCGCAGTCAATAGAGCAGCAAGTCCGCACATCGCTGAGCTCAGTCACAGAATGGCTGCTGTTGTCACTTTAAGTACCTGATGACGAATTTTCCCATGAATCGCTATCAGTCAGTTCTTCAAATAATTCCGATTCACCCTCGCTGTTTTCCAGTTCGTCCAAAAGCGTTTTTGAGCTAAAAGAACGCTTTTTGGACGCCAGGGACGTTATCAATTTTCCAGGCACAAAGTACCGCAAAAAGTACAGGCAGGGCATTGGAAAAGCCTCTAGGTGAAATGGCATGATACAGAGTTGTAATTCTAACAGATTACACTGCATCAATTTCATTTTTTTTTAAATTTCCCGCCGTTTCCACCCACCTGTGACGCGGCACTCGCAGGGAAGGGAGCCGGAAGAAAGTGCCGGCATCGGCCGAGCACACAGCGGGAGGACAGCGGGAGGAAGGCTGAAGGAAGGCTGGGGATGATGGCGGGGGATCGCAGGGGAAGGTGAGTATCATTCTGGGGTAATCCCAAGCGTGGCTTGGGGTTACCGCTTTTGGTGCTGAAAATTAACCCAGAGCCACACTTGGGAATACCGCTAGGAAGGTTAATATGCTTTCTGATATCTTCTCATTGTTCTATGATTTGAACAGCCTGGTTTAAATGTACCTCCTGCTTTTGAGTCCACAATATCCTCACAGCTTATAGATCAGAGGAGGACACATCCCCAGCCTCTGCTAGGCCCAAAGTATAACTAGACACAAAACTTTTTTTGTTAGTGTTGGATAGAGGGGAGATGGATTAGAACACCTGTCAGTTTTTATTGTTGTCTGTGCCCCTGTTAGAAAGAATCCCCTTCTCTATTTGTCCTGTTTACCATTACCATTGAAAGTAAAAGTTAAAGAAAATCCCGAATTTTGGGTTGTCCCCAGAAAAGTAATAGAGGGGAAATCTTCCAATAGGGACACTAGTTCTGGTGACCTACGGGTCCCCAAGAAATGTCCCTAATTTGCAGAGATTTCCTCTCAGTTCCTGATTAGCTTTGGGACAGGAAGTGGAGAAAAATCTCTGCAATTGGACACAATCTAACAAGGGTTATAATTATAACCCTCCCTTACTTTATCCAAAAATACAATTTTTTCCCATAGTTCTTCTTTACTCTATCCACTATTATCTTTATTCTGCTGGATCATAGCTAGCCATATAACTTCTCAAACAGAGGTAGTGACAGTGTCCAGGCACTAGCTGTGACTACAGACCTAACAACAGGATATCTTTACATACACACCAAATTAGTGAGCTGAACTGATCAGAGGAACTACACCAACATGCAGAGATGGTGCCAGAGATGGTGGTAACTCCACTTTCGTGGAAGAAAAAAGGCAAATACAAAAATGTATATGGGATATACAATTGCTACACAAGTCATATTGTAATTGAATGTTATTAGAAATTATCTTTCTTTTTTAACTACTTCAGTATTGGGCACTTTCATCCCCTTCCTGGCCAGGCCAATTTTCAACTTTCAGTGCTGTCACACTTTGAATGACAATTGCGTGGTCATGTACCACTGTAGTTTACTAATTTAAGCAGCATAAGGACTTGTTTTATCATATGTAAACAGCGGTCAAACCACACATGTGAGGTATCGCTGCGAACGTTAGAGCAAGAGCAACAATTCTAGCACTAGACCTCCTGTGTAACTCTAAAAATGTAACCTGTAAACATTTTTTAAAGAGTCGCCTATGGAGATTTTTAAGTACTGAAATTTGGCACCATTCCACAAGTGTGCGCAATTTTAAAGCATGACATGTTAGGTATCTATTTACTCAGTGTAACATCCTCTTTCACATTTTAAACAAAATCGAGCTAACTTTAGTGTTTTTTTTTTTATATATATTAATGAAACCGTTTTTTTTTTTTTTACAAATGTGTTCGAAAAGTTGCTGCGCAAATACCACCATTTTATTCCCTAGGGTTTCTGCTAATATATATATATATATATATATATATATATATATATATATATATATATATATATATAATGTTTGGGGGTTCTGACTCATTTTCTAGCCAAAAAAAAATGATGATTTTTACATGTAGGAGAAAAGTGTCAGAATTGGCCTGGGTGGCAAGTGGTTACATACCATAGGTAATTAATATACAAATAATTACTATATATTGTTTTTAAGGTAATTTACCATATTTTAAAAAATTGTACTCAAGCAGGTGGCTTAACAAACAAATTACTGAAGTTTTAAGTTATAACTTCAAACCAGTACTTTCACAGTAAATAGATGCATACTAAATTATTATGTTATACCATATAGCATAATAATATATTGTTTTGCTTGATTAAAAAGTACCTTTTCAGCAGCAGCAGCAGATTCTCCCTACTAACTGTGTGAGAAAAACATGGGATTATGGGTAAACTTTATACCCATAAACCCATGTTTTTTCCTTGTAGTTAAGAGGGCTGGGCTGGAAGGGAGCATTTGTCTTTTAGACACATGCCCCCTTCTATGACATCGCAGTGAGAGGAGAGCCTCCCCTGCAGCATTTTTAATTTCACAGCTTGGACCAGTGGTGCTTTACCATTGGTCAAAGGCTCCAAGCTGTCCATTGAGCTCATCCTCTCAGTCTGTTGCAAACAGCTTCTGACAGGCTGTGCAAGGAGCCCCATATCTCCAGACCAGTGGTGGGGTAAGATTTCAAGTACCTATCCCCCAAATTTTGGGATCTCTGTGACCCCAGGTTGCCAAGCCACAACCCTCGAAGCTCGATTTTTATTTATGTTCATGGCAGGTCAGGCTCTGCCTTCCCTGCCTCCCTTAACTGCATGTCCCTGCCCAGAAATGCTCTGCTTGTGTAATTGGCTTACTTATTTTCCAAGAAGTCTGCACTAAGATACAAGTCAGATTTTGAGCATCCCCTGCAACAAAAATGTAATTTTGGGTGAGATGCTCACAAAGGGAAATCAAATCTAAAGGGATGCAGACCTTGCCGCTTTCCCTAATAGAACCCTGCAAGTGCAGTAGCTGATTGATAGTTATAAAATCACTCTCATTAGGCTCACTTGGACACATGGACACACACAAACAAACATCAATTTCTTCTGAATAACAAAGGTTGCTAAAATCCATATAATGTGCATAGATTAAGAAAAAAAATAAAACTTGCACTCAGTGTATGGGACTGTAGCACTCACAAATGTCTGAATACAGGAAATAAAAAATGAAATAACACAAAAATAACTGCATGTCCCCTTTAATCACAAAGTGAAACAAAATTAAAGAACATAAACATGAAAATTAGGAGCAAAGAATAAATACTTATGTACCAAAAAGTCCAAAAATTATATCAAAAGTCCACTAGTGACTCAAGGTGCTTTAAGTGACATTCAATGAAGTGCTTCCAGAGCACAGGTACCATATCCCTGTGCACAGCCTCCTACCAGAAAAAAAGATCACAGAGCACTTTGAATAATACTGATGGTCCTGGCATTCAGCTCCAGTATGATAGCAACAGGGAATATCTGTCTCCTTAGCCCACAATTGAATCCACAGGTAATGTCCAAAGGAAACGGAAAGGAGAAGTCTCCTAGTGCAGTACAGCATGAAACATGAATTTACCTAAAAAGTATTGCCCTTACATGTTTAGTAGGAACAAACAAATGGTAAAGAGTATACACAGCGCTGTCATAGGACTGACAAGTTGTGCCGGCAACCGGCATGCGAGTTGACATCACAGAGCAGCTCCACGCAATGTGTTTTCCCTGAACAGGCATCCTCAGAAAAGGAGACCCTTGGCGGAAACACTTTGTGTGGCGCTGCTCTGTGGCGTCAACCCACACATTGGCCGGTCCTACGGCGGCACTGGGTATACTCTTTGCCGGTCCAGGTGCCTGGACCGGCAGCTGGCTCAGCCTCTCACTAAGCTGTTGGGAGCCAGCCAATCCCCCCCCCCACAGCCTGGTGATTCAGTGAGCTCTAGAGGGGCAGAGCAGAGGAACGGTGAAGACCAAAAAACAAGCGATCAGGGGTTTTTGATAGCTCAGTTCTCAGTCTAGAGGTGGCTGGGGACAGATGTAGGACCTGACCGATGCTTCATCCACCTAGGTGTGTATAAATGTTTACTTTGTTTAAACAAAACTTTAAAAAGTCTAGCTCGGGGCTTTTCCAAAATCAGTAACTCACCCCCCACCCCAGCTAACAAGGGATATGTGAAGGATGAGATGAAACAGAGTAATACTTACCTTTATCCAGAGTCCTGCGGTATTCCTGCTCACGGGTTCTGGTTGTAATTACCGCTCCCCCAAAATTGCTCTACTTGTTGATCTCCACTCTTGTTGATTTCATGACTTACAATGCAGGACTAGCTGTTACTTCCCATCCTGTTGTGGCCACTGCTCCTATATTGCACATGATGTCGCCCAAGTGCCAACCCAAATTCCAGCTCTGGAAAGATGTGAACTGGAATTCTGGTTTCATACATTATAAGCTAGAAGGGATCTCATCATTTTTTTATAAGCTTTAAACTGAAATTATATCTTCTGCTGTTCTGTTTAGTCAACAAAAAATTGTTCATGGTGGCTGACCAAGTGCTGTAACTCGAGGCAGCAAGAAAGTCTTCAAAAATCTGAAAATAGGCGATGCATGGACAAGGTAGAGGCTCACTTTAGGCTTCTTCATGTATTCTAAATATTGGCTAAACTTGATGATTAGGAATTTCAGTCTTCCTATCATTTACAGCATTTTAGTCCCTTTTGTTGTTCGAGAATTCCAAAAAAACCCAAAGCCTTTGTGTTTCATACTCTCTGTATTAGAAACACTTTCATTATAAGATATTTATCAACATTACTAACTTCTGGTGTCCCAGTAGAGGTACTAGCATTAAAAAAAAAGTAGCAGTTTTAGGTCACTAGCACTAACCCTTCCAAGTATTTGCTTGAGCATACAGTATATATACAAAACTTCACTATGTTAGTTTCCATACTTCCTTCAATAGAAATTCACTTCAAATAAAACATCCTGTCAATGCTGAGTGGAGCATGGCTATTTTAAAGGTTAAGAATGTTATATAAGTGTGCAGACAATGCAAAGGTACACATAAGTAGAACATTTTATTTTTACATGCCACTACACATTTAGATGATGCATTTTTGCTGACTCCTAAGGCCAAAGACATCCTAACTTTTTAAAAGGACAGTGCAAAATGCAATAACTCATGGCGTGGAATAAGCAATCAAATTATTAGGCAGTAGGAAAGTAAACTGAATACTAAATACTTACAATGATTTAATGCAATGTACTGAATTGCCATATTAAATAAACATATTTTAGTCCACAAAATATACATTAATTCATGAGGGCAATTGTTTTTTTACACATACAAGACTGGCTAATGAGCGCTTTCGTACACATACCGCTTATCCTTTGGATGTATTAATGGGTGTATATTCTTTGTGAAACAAGTATATTTAGCTACATTAAAGTGGCACCAGACAGTACTTTCTAAATTTGGGATGGTGAAAAGTTATAATTTTGTACCTGTACGTGTTGAATTTATTAAGAAGTGGAGCATGTTCACTTTCCAAAAAGAATCTTCAAGTGGCTTAAAGCCTAACTCCGCTTTTGTTGAGAAAAAAACATTCCCCTCTGGGTGATCTATGTACATTGCAGGGATTAAAACAAACTTTGCTGCAGATTCCCACCTTTAGTTATTCTGAAGAAATCACTGTTTGTTTCTCTGTGCCCCTGTGCCAAGTGAGTCTAATGGGGAGTGGTTTCATAATTATCCATCAGCTTCAGCAGCTGCAGGGCACTGAGGAAAGCTACTGGGCCTGCATCCCTTTAGACGTGTTCCTATTGGGAGTATCTCACCAAAAATGACATTTTTGATGCAGGGGATGCCTGAAAACTGACTTGTATCTTAGTGCAGACTTCTGGGAAAATCAATGAGCCAATCACACAAGCAGGAAATTATGTTTCTGGGGGGCATTCTGTATATGTTCTGTGTACAGAACACCTCCAGGTAGCCATATTGCATTGCATTTTCAGAAAATTACAGAGCTGCAGATTGAAAAGGAAAGGTATTCTTAATAAGTACTGTGCAAGGATTATAACAAAACTTTGTTGCAGAGCCCTACCTTTTGCTATTCTGAAGAAATCACTGTTTGTTCCTCTGTGTCCCTGCGCTAAGTGAGTCTAATGGGAGTGGTTTCATAATTATCAATCAGATGTAGCAGCTGTAGGGCTCTAATGAGGAAAGTTGCTGGGCCTGCATCCCTTTAGACGTGTTCCTATTGGGAGTAGCTCAGCATACATTACATTTTTGTTGCAGGGGATGCCTGGAATCTGACTTGTATCTTAGTGCAGACTTCTGGGAAAATCAGTGAGCCAATAGCACAAGCAGAAAATTATGTTTCTGAGGGTGGAGGGGGGTTGTATATTAAAAAAGAATAGCGCACACATGCAAAAGAAATTACCAAATTTGAAGACAATCCATAAATAAAAATGGGGATTTGGTCCCACCATATGGCCATATAGTGCTCAAGCCCACCACTACGTCAAAGTACCCCATTATCACTGATAATGGGGTACTTTGACGTAGTGGTGGGCTTGAGCACTATATGGCCATATGGTGGGACCAAATCCCCATTTTTATTTATGGATTGTCTTCAAATTTGGTAATTTCTTTTGCATGTGTGCGCTATTCTTTTTTAATATACATGTCTTTTGGTTCATAGCTGCACCAGCTTTAGAAATACATGGGTATGCTCCCCCAAATTTTTTGGGTTGTACACATTCTTTGTACAGAACACCTCCAGGTAGCCATATTGCATTGAATTTTCAGAAAATTACAGTGGCTGCAGATTGAAAAGGAAAGGTATTTTTAATAACATTCAATTATAATATGACTTGTGTTGCAATTGTATATGCTATATTATTATTTCTTTATTTGCTATTTTTTCCCATGAAAGTAGAGTTACCCTTTAAATGAGGAGGTAATACCCAATCACGTGCAAGAAAAAATAAAAAAATGTCCATTTTTGATCACCTGTGATTGGATGACTGAGATCAGCATAGCATCAGTTCACTTGCTAAGCTACGTAAAATCTAATTTTAGAAGTGAAAATATACTTAGCTTAGTGAATAAAGTGAAACTGTGCTGACTTCAATCTTCCAATCACCTGCAAGCACAAATCCCTTTTTATTGTGTGCTTAATGGAGTGCCCTTTGCAAAGTAAATTTTCACTTTGCTAGCAGCTAAGTGAAAACTCAGCTTACAAATAAAACATGCTTTACTCTTTAAATAAATCAAACCTACTGTCTCTTGGACAAGCAATGAGGGGAGAGGGCCCTCAAGTACACAGAGAGTACCAAAAACCTGATAGAGGTTTTCACTTTTCTAATTCTATCCAGAGCTAAAAAAAAAGTAGTTTTGGCTAGAGTTCCACTTTCATTTTTACGTTGATGGGCATTTTCATTATAGCACTGATATTGGTAAGTATTTGTCATATGGCAATGTTGTGTGTATGTTAGCTTTGACATTTATTGGCATTTTCCAAGACAAATGTTATTATAAAGATATATCAAACTTTTCCACCTAGGCTATAGCTGCCTAACAAGAAAACCAACAACAAGACTCTAAACACCTTTTGTTTGAGAGAAAAGGTTCACACATATGCGATGCGGGAACCCTGCATATCCACTGCAGGTTCCCCATCGCAGTCAACTCACACTGCAGTATGCAAATCGCTGGGGGTGTCAATACAAAGTTAATGGCACCCCCAGATCAGTTTGCATATCGCAGTGCGAACTGTCAGTTCGGACGTCAACCGTATTGCATAGTTGTGAACATACATGCGATCCGATTCTGGTGCGGACCAAAAAAAGGTCCTGTATGACTTTGGTCCGTATGCCATGCGAATTTAGCCATAGAACCCCTTGGCTGCTGCTAAAGTAAATATCTCCTAAATGGTGCATGATTAGGAGATATGCCTACAAGTAAACCTTATTATAGGCTTGCCTGTAGGTTTAAATCACAATCTGTACTTTACTACCACTTTAAATACACCTAAAATTATTTAATATTAACATTTCACATAAGTAAATTAACTCCTATGGCAAACATTAACCATGAATTTTCATTTAAATGTGTTCAAATGCAATATATTCTTCACTACTCATTCTGCAGAAGACTGAAACGTTCTGGTAGAACACGAGAGACATATAGCGGAGGAGAGTAAAAAGAACCCCAAGAAGTTCTTTAAGTATATAAACAGTAGGAAAGCGAGGCCAGAGCACATTGGCCCCATAAAAGATGATAAAGGAAAAATGGCCACTGAGGACAGAGAAAAGGCGGAAGTGTTAAATAATTTATTTTCTTCAGTCTTCACAAAGGAATCGGGGGGCTACACGAACCCAGCTTGTAAGGCCGAATTAAATAATACACCTCAGGAAGTGCCGCCATGGCTAACAGAGGATAGACTTAGAGCTAAACTAGAGAAACTTAACATAAATAAATCCCAGGGACCGGATGGCTTGCACCCGAGGGTTCTTAATGAGCTCAGCCAGGTGATTGCCAGACCGTTATTCTTGATCTTTAAGGATAGTTTACAGACGGGTATGGTGCCAGCTGATTGGAAAAAAGCCAACGTGGTACCAATATTTAAAAAGGGGCCGAGATATATCCCGGGGAACTATAGGCCGCTCAGCCTAACATCAGTAGTCTGCAAGATTTTGGAGGGGATGTTAAGGGACCACATACAAGACTTTAGTAATGAAAACGGTATTATAAGTAGTAATCAGCATGGATTCATGAAAAATCGTTCATGCCAAACCAATCTATTAACCTTCTACAATGAAGTAAGCTGCCACCTAGATAAAGGTAAGCCTGTGGATGTGGTGTATCTGGACTTTGCAAAGGCCTTTGACAGCGTTCCCCACAAACACTTACTGTAAAAAATAAGGAAGGTAGGTATGGACCATAAGGTGAGTACCTGGATAGAGAACTGGCTCCAGGGGAGAGTACAGAGGGTGGTGATTAATGGGGAGTACTCGGATTGGGCGGGTGTGGAAAGTGGGGTCCCCCAGGGTTCTGTCCTGGGACCAATCCTGTTTAATTTATTCATAAATGATCTAGAGGAGGGGATATCTAGTACAATCTCAGTATTTGCAGATGATACTAAACTAGGCATGCCAATATCTTCTATGCAGGATGTGGAAACCTTGCAAGCGGACCTGAACAAAATAACGGGGTGGGCAACTACATGGCAGATGAGATTTAATGTTGAAAAATGTAAAGTAATGCACTTGGGGGCCAGAAACCAGAAAGCAAGCTACTCACTAGGGGGGGAAACTCTGGGTGAGTCTAGGATGGAAAAGGACTTGGGGGTACTGGTAGACAACAGGCTTGGCAGTGGCATGCAATGCCAAGCCGCCGCAAGCAAAGCCAACAGAATACTGGGTTGTATAAAAAAGGGGATTCACTCCAGAAATAAAGAGATTATTCTCTCGCTCTACAAGACTCTGGTCCGGCCACATCTGGAGTATGCTGTCCAGTTCTGGGCACCGGTCCTCAGAAAGGATGTGCTGGAACTGGAGAAAGTCCAGAGAAGGGCAACAAAAATAATTAGGGGAATGGAGGACATCAGCTATGAGGAAAGACTACAAGCACTGAACCTATTCTCTCTGGAGAAGAGACGATTGAGGGGGGATATGATATCAATGTACAAATACTGTACTGGCGACCCGAGCATAAGGAACAAACTATTCAGAGAAAGGAGATACAATAAGACACGTGGCCACTCACTAAAACTTGAGGAAAGGCGGTTTAACCTTAAAGTGCGTAAGGGGTTCTTCACTGTAAGAGCGGTAAGGATGTGGAATTCTCTTCCACAAGCAGTCGTATCAGCAGGGAGCATTGATAGTTTCAAAAAACTATTAGATGGACACCTTAAAGACCACAACATACAGGGGTATACAATGTACGGTTAAAAGCAAACACACACATACATCATAGGTTGAACTGGATGGACTGATGTCTTTTTTCAACCTCACTAACTATGTAACTATGTAACTATGGTAGAGTCATAAAAAATCTCATCCAACAGACATGTCATAAAAAAAGGTGCGATATATTATATAACCATGAGACCTCCCATTCAACCATTGATGAGTGGAGTTCTTCTAAGAATACACTACATAAAAGAAGCTTATCACTAGAGACATGTAAGGGTCGATTTACCAGAACCAAAGAGTGTAAAATCTGGTGCAGCTGTGCATGATAGCCAATCAGCTTCTAACTTCATCTTGTTCAATTAGATTTTGCACTCTCCAATTTTAGTAAATCAACCCCATGGAGGCTTACTACTAGATGCCTGGCTGTCATGCTTATCCTCCTGTTTCTGGAATCGCTGGCCTGAAGCAAGTATTCAAATATGGACTTTCCTGATCTACATACGTCCTGTACTTCCATGGCTGAACTGTTCTAATGTTAGAGTAAAAGCCTGTGAGTCAGCATAACAGCCAGGCAACTGAGATTTTCAGAATGAAGTCAGTAATGATAGTCCTCCATATTTCCCTCATGGCAGGCATACATTAAATTATTTCATAAAATTGTATAACTTTATTTAGAGAAGTATAGCTGATACAGTATCTGGAGCAGGGCTCTGTTATCTGGAATGACCTGTAACTCCTTTACATGTCAATATCTCATTAAACCCTTCGATTTGATAAGGTCCCATAAATTAATAAAGTGGTCCCAACAGGCCACAAGGGTTTTATGACGTAGTCTGGCGTAGATTTTTTATTTTTCTATATAGGTCTAATTTACTAAAAGTGAGGGTAGGTGCAGCGTGAAGTGTAATAAACCTGTGTTCACTTCAAACATCCAGTCATATGCAAGATTAATCTAAAAAAGTAATTCTTTTTTAAATCACCAGTTCAGTGCATTTCACTCTTTTCAGTCTGGTCCACCGAGGTATTTATGAAATAGTGGTCATTACAGATCTAAATTGTGCTGTGTGAGCAGTTGAAAAAAGTGTTCACTCACTATTTTTAAATATACGGTATATATATATATATATATATATATATATATATATATATATACAGTATATATATATATATACTGTATATATATATATATATATATATATTTTTTTTTTTTTTTTTTTATTTATTATTATTTATTATTATTATTATTATTATAATTATTTTAGAAATACACTCACATACAAGTTACATGAGGACTTTACCTAACCCCATTTATCATCAATTAAATGAAATAGCTTTTTTCTGGAAAGTAAAATTATATGTCTATTTTATACAACCAAGGCTATATTATGTAATGCATTTTCATCCATGGGTCACATGGAGAGATTGGGACTGACAGCCAAAAAAAAATGATTTAATCTCTTAAATGTTCCCAAAATGTTTCACAGGTCCATGTATAAATTAGATTTAGACCTCTAATCAGTAAGGTTCCTTTTCTGGATGATAGGATTTATTTCGTTGGCATTGGCAGCAAGTCCTATTTTTACTGGCCCGGGTCAGAAGATGTTCTGGGCACCATGCGAGGCTGTCCATCGATATTATCAACTTAGCAATATAAATAATATGCAAAGTCATTTATTCAATTATATATAAAAAAATTGATATCACAATATGACTATAGCATACCAAATAAGCAAGACATTACTATGAAGTCTTAGCAATCATTTACATACTCTAAAATGTAAAAGTATGATTATTCTTACCTAGAAAAGGTTTTGAAAACGTTGTTTCGCAGGTGATGTTCTTCAGTTCGCTAATGCATGTAATGTTGTGATAAATCGCGATGTTACCCATATCCAATGTGGATATCTAATACATGTACATCCAAAAGAATCATACAAGAGCTTTGAATGTATGTGAATTTAGGTGGCAGTGTGACTATAGATGGTCTACATCCCTAATGCTCTCTCTCTCTCTGCTTGTGTCAAAGGAAACATGACTGGAGCACACTTCCTGCATTTCTACTCACAGCGAACAAGTCACTTCTTATCTGTGGGCTCCACACAGTTCCTGAGACATGGAACAATTTCCTTCTCGTCATTTCCTATTTGAACTGAATTGACTCTAAACAATGCACAATTCCATTGCCTTTCTTGATATGCTCTGGTTATATTTACTTCTATCACTAACTCATAAGTTTCACCCTCTTGATTTCCATGTGACACTACAATGGTTGTTTGTCTTTGTCTTAATAAATGTGCTTTGTCTTCCATTGATGTCGCATACAGTATTATGATGTGAAGAACAGTAAGGAGCGTGAAAGTTTGCAATAGTGTTCACTGCATTATCTAAATAAATGACTTCCTTAGTTTGCATCCTGGTGTCCCTAGAAAATTTTCACACAACGGTCATTTACTAGACAACTACACCATAACACTTTTCTGCATATACAATGTTTTTATACTTGGCAACGGTATTGTTTAAAGTATATTTTTTATGCTTCTCATTGAATAGCTAGTAGTAGTTGCATTTAGCTGGACCACTTCTTCAGTTTTATGTATCACAAAACTTAGCAATAATAAGCTACCTTTTGAAAACGTCACAGGAAGTGACGAAACGCGTCAAGGTTGTGGAACGCACGTCAGTACGTTACTCACTACGTGGAACGCAAGCCGAGACACTCCGCTCACCACTCTGCTAGGAGGTGTTTGTAAGCGGTTTCTTTGCCTGGAAACTTGGAGTTTGAGTCTTTCTTCGTTCCGATTTTTATGAATATTTGATGAATAAACTTTTAAAACGATAATACACTATCTGGAGCCTTTCTTTTAACCCCATATCCTGAGGATCGAGATCGGGTAAGGAGGAACCTAACCTGTATCCCACCAGGATCATCCACAAAGGGGATCCCCAATCAAAGCGAGCCTTTGATAACGCTCTGATTGGCGGAGCGAAACGCGTCAAGCCGTCCGAATACGTAATACATCACTTCTGGCTGCAACCACTTCCGGCTTCCGGCTTCCGGTTACGCGGGTGGAACGCACGGCCATTTGCTTGGCGTCCCGCGGGTTTGCACAAGGCGGATTGTTTCCCTATACAGTGTAAGTGTATTTATATACTGCGTGTTAATAAACTGTTAAACATACTACACGATGATGGCCCTTTTCTTTTCATGAACTGGGAGAGTATTGTCTGGATATAGAGTGTGGGCAAGTGGATCAGCACCCTCCTCCTGCTGGCGATCTATTGAGGTGCCTACTCCATAAGATCATTGATAAGGCGATTTTATACTCAGCTTCTGGTGAGTGGGGAACCGAGAGGGGAGCACTATCTCACCTGGACTGAGCACTGGCACTTTATTATTTATTTATTTATCTACGAAGCACAAAGCACTTGAATGAGCACAGAGACTTTCACTTTAAGAATATTGGAGGAAGATTATAGAAATTTATGAACTTTTTATATATATATATATATTTTTTATGTATATGAGAGTAATATTTTTTTTCATTTTTTCTTTTTGCACATGGAATGTTTTTATTATTTATAATCAATATTTATTACTGATAATTACTTGATTTATATGCACATGATTTAGGCTGCATTCACATGTCAGCGTTTGGATCGCGGGCAGAACCGCCGCGGTTCCGCCCGCGATCCGGAGATTATTGCAAATCGCGGGACGCCTAGCGTTGCCCGTTGATTTGCAATAGCCCCCCAAACACCGAGCGATGTTGCCGCGATTTCCTCCTGCCGAATCGCGGCAACATCGCGCAAACAAAATCGCGGGACGCAATACGCTCCAAAGAAGTACAAGAGCTTCTTTGGAGCGTATTGTGTCCCGCGATTTTGCCCGCGATTTTGCCCGCGATCCAAACGCTGACATGTGAACGGAGCCTTATAGTTGCACTTAGCATAGTTTTGCACTAACACTTTATCATTGACACATATTTATTTGGTGTTTATGCACAAGCAGCGCAGGTACATAGTTGTTTTATCATATAATAAGTGCCGGTGCTCTTTGTACACGGGTAGGTGCTCCCCTCTTGATCCCCTACTCACCAGAAGCCAAATATTACACCGCTTTCAGAATATTCTTAGATGAGAAGAGCCTTATTGGACCATCAACTCAACAGCTTTACTGTAGATCACAACATCCAGGTATTGCTCAAAAAAGAAAGAGATGCTGGCATCGTGAAGTATGTAACAACTTTATTCAATGCACACAATACAAGATACACTTACAATGTAGCAGAGGTTCAAACGCCTATAAAATCATCCCACGGGTTGCCATTCAAAGGGCTGTACTCACTCCCCGTGTCCCCGTATGCCGGAAGATGGATGCAGTCGGGCGTAGTACGTACTCGGACGAACGGCTTGACGCGTTTCGCTCCGCACACAGAGCGTTATCAAACCGCCGACATGTATTTTAATTACTGTTTAAATAAAATCAGTTTACTTTTAAAGCTGTTCTGACAATAGTTACTTGGCACCTTAAAAATCCCTAGCTCTCAAATAACTTGAGAGCATTTCTTGCTTCCTGTGTATCATGGATAGTACGCAACTGTTTCAGAGGGAGAGAAATATATACAATATAACACAGTTACTAAATACCAAAAGAGACAATTTTCAAATTTTCCAACAGAATATGCTTTGAATATGTTGTACTTGAAGTAAAAAATTTTATTATTTTTTTATTTTATAGTATCCTTTCTGCTGGTGGTTGCTGGCATAGATGAAATCTTCCATCCTCTGCTCCCCCTCCTCCTTGCAGGGGTTTAATGCAGCTGTTGAACCTGTCATAGGCACATGTCATGGCTAGAGTTGGCCACCAACAAGGGTGCCAACTATGCCTGTCCTTTATACCCCCCCCCCCCCTTACATTCATAGAAGCTGTACTATAGCTTCCATCAATGAAAAACACTTTATGAGTAAAGGAGTTGGGACATATCTGTCTATAGCCAAAACTTTTTTCTAGTCTTGGCTAGAATGGGAACAAGTTAGAACCCCTCGTACCCATGTATGCACAGCATAAACCAGCATAAACCACAAAATAGCAATACAAGTACTAAAAAGTGTTCAAAGTAATAAAACCAAAATATTTGTTAAACCGAAAACTGAATGCGTGTCAAAAGGTGATGAAAAACATGTACCTTAATTGCTCCACCCTCAATAAAAAAAATAGCCCACAAAAAGTGTTCCACCCAATGCTAAAAGTTCAAAATTTGCATCCAGAAAATAAATTCCAAAATGGATGTTTTAAATTGATGTTGAAACATTTATTTGAAACAGGTCTAAGAGCTGAGACCTAAGTAAGTTTGTTTTAACACTGCTAAATTTGAAGGGACTTTAAGCTCTGATAGTTGCCATACAATTTTATTTGTTTTCCCAGCACACAATATTGAATATATTTGACTATTTCTTTCACAGAATCCAAGGTATAACATCTATGCATCTATGCCAATTAGATTCACCCTGCTCAAATAAGCTGCAAAAATATTTTATTAAAAAAAAAAAAAAATGAACCATGCATAATACAAACCAGATTCCAAAAAAGTTGGGACACTAAAAATTGTGAATAAAAACAGAATGCAATGATGTGGAAGTTTCAAATTTTAATATTTGATTACGAATACAACATAGATGACATATCAATTGTTTAAACTGAGAAAATGTATAATTTTAAGGGAAAAATAAGTTGATTTTAAATTTTATGGCATCAACACATCTCAAAGTATAACAGTCTGCAAACGTCTGGGGACTGAGGAGACAAGTTGCTCAAGTTTAGGAATAGGAATGTTGTCCCATTCTTGTCTAATACAGGCTTCTAGTTGCTCAACTGTCTTAGGTCTTCTTTGTCGCATCTTCCTCTTTATGATGTGCCAAATGTTTTCTATGGGTGAAAGATATGGACTGCAGTAGCCAATTTCAGTACCCGGATCCTTCTTCTACGCAGCCATGATGTTGTAATTGATGCAGTATGTGGTCTGGCATTGTCATGTTGGAAAATGCAAGGTCTTCCCTGAAAGAGACGACGTCTGGATGGGAGCATATGTTGTTCTAGAACTTGGATATACCTTTCAGCATTGATGGTGCTTTTCCAGATGTGTAAGCTGCCCATGCCACATGGACTCATGCAACCCCATACCATTAGAGATGCAGGCTTTTGAACTGAGCGCTGATAACAACTTGGGTTGTCCTTGTCCTCTTTAGTCCGGATGACATGGTGTCCCAGTTTTCCAAAAAGAACTTCAAATTTTGATTCGTCTGACCACAGAACAGTTTTGCCACAGTCCATTTTCAATGAGCCTTGGCCCAGAGAAAACGCCTGCTCTTCTGGATCATGTTTAGATTTGGCTTCTTTTTTAGCCTATAGAGTTTTAGCCGGCAACAGCAAATGGCACGGTGGATTGTGTTCACTGAAAATGTTTTCTGGAAGTATTCCTGAGCCCATGTTGTGGTTTCCATTACAGTAGCATTCCTGTATGTGATGCAGTGCCGTCTAAGGGCCCGAAGATCACGGGCATACAGTATGGTTTTCTGGCCTTGACCCTTATGCACAGAGATTGTTCCAGATTCTCTGAATCTTTGGATGATATTATGCACTGTAGATGATGATAACTTCAAATTCTTTGCAATTTTTCTCTGAGAAACTCCTTTCTGATATTGCTCCACTGTTTTTCGCTGCAGCATTGGGGGAATTGGTGATCCTCTGCACATCTTGACTTCTGAAAGACACTGCCACTCGGAGAGGCTCTTTTTATACCCAATAATGTTGCCATTTGACCTATTAAGTTGCAAATTGGTGCTCCAGCTGTTCCTTATATGTACATTTAACATTTCTGGCCTCTTACCTGTCCCAACTAATTTGGAATATGTAGCTCTCATAAAATCCAAAATGAGCCAATATTTGGCATGATGTTTCAAAATGTATCACTTTCAACATTTGATATGTTATCTATATTATATTGTATATAAAATATAAGTTTATGAGATTTTTAAATGAGTCCATTCATTTTTTACTCACAATTTGTACAGTGTCCCCACTTTTTTGGAATTGGGTTTGTATAAAGAATGATTTTAAAGTCCCCTCCCTCACCTCTATTTTGTATTGGGAGTCCCTGCACTATCCTTGTTGTCTCTTCAGTATCTAATCAAGGACTATAACCTCCTATGTGAACATACTGTATGTACATTGAAATATAGGTATCGGTTGACTATCTACAATCTATAGAGTGGTAGGTATTTTAAAATTATTGTATTTTTAACGTATTGTGGTTGGTATAACAAAAAGAGAGGTATGCCAAACTGAAGCACAGTTTACTCCTGGATTGAATGGGAGGGCTTTCTCCTGTGGGTATCTCGTATTCAATCTAATTTCTATGGCCCAGGTCATGGGCCTTTACTAGAATAGGTAATTGGCTGAAAAATCATACATGGACTAACTGAAACTTGCAGTTTACTAAACATGTTAGCAATAATGCAAAACAGTTTAGGATGGCAAAGAGGATGCATACACTGTAAAATAATACAAAGCAGATTGCGAAATCTGCACAAACATGGAGTCTTCAAAGTCACATTCTTCAAGGTGAGGTCCAGGGTGGCTCTGGTAAAACAGGTGAATAGCTGGAGGAAACCAGGGCCCAAGGCCAAAGGGTCACCCCACTTGAACTGAAGCTGTTGTACCAATCAGGGAGGTGCTCTTCACAGTCGCTGGGTTTTCTTTGAAAAACTGTGTTCTAATAGGCTCCTGTCTGGCTGCCCACAAACTGATTTTGACAATCAAGGGCCTCTCTCTCTTTGCTGCAGATCACCTGCCCTGACTTCAGGCGGAGCATCTCTGAGCTGCTGGGCATGTCCAGGAACCCAGTTTGTTGTAAAAAATAGGATTAAAGGGGCATGCACCTGCATCTGAGCATGGTGAGTAAATATGAACTCCGCTACAGTCTTTGAAAAATAAACCCTGATCACATTTATCCATTTCTTAGACATTGGTGAAATATTTTTTGCAAAGTCATATCAAAATTCTGTAGTGACTTGCAAGGTCAGTAGTGAATACCAATCATAGCAGATTTAGGACTTTACTGAATACTTCAGGCAAACTATAACTGAAAAAGGATAAGCCATTTTAAGCACTCTATCAAAATAATCGTGTGCTATCTGGAGATAGTTGTATGTTGATGCCTTTGTAAGGTATTGTCAATGCACGTAGCCACTTAGAGGCTTACAAGGGAGACTATTTCCATTTGATATAAAAAGCCTGGGTTGGGATTTCCTTTCATTGTTTAAGCTTTGAAAATCTCATCTGTATTCCCTTCATACACAGATGTGTAAAGAATGCAAACCATTAACATTCAAATTACCTCGAGTCAGCAATAAATACTGTATGTATTACAAACATTGAGTCTGAAGTATATCAACTTTTACAGTATTAAAGCAGACCTTCAGTCATTTTTTTAAGTTTCTTTATAATAAATGTTCTTCCACTGCTTTGCTATATTTGCAAAACAAAAATTGAAGTTGATGCCATTAAATACCTTTTTTTAATGTACAACCCATTTCTAATTATTTCATTTGCCTAGGCAAATGTTGTAGGCTACTGCAGTCCCCTTTACTCCTGGGACACAATTATCACTAATAGTCATAGGCTTTTTTTCTTTTTTTCCAGCCTTGTGAGAGTTTGCAGCCAGGGGAGGAGGTTCGGGGAGAGTGGAGGAGGACTTGAAGAGGGCAGAGGAGAGTCCAGGGGGGCCAAATTAGAGCAGAGATGGGAGAAGATGGGTGGAGACCCATATGTTTTCTATTTAGAAGGGTTATAATATATAGATATATAGCTATATATATAGTTTAATGCTACAGTCCTCCACATGTCCTGTGGTGTTCTAGCCCTTTGTGTATAGTTACTATACCAGGGGCAGCTATCTTTCACTGCCGCTTCTATAGCTTCATGTACACAAAGGGCTGGAATTACTTTTTCTTTATTGCGTAGTCGCGACCATCCTGGGCCCTTACTGCGCATGCACTTCCAGCCCTTTATGTACATGTTGCTATAGCAGCCACAGGGGAAGTTCGCTGCTGCTGCTATAGGAACATGTTTAAATAGGGCTGGAAGTGGTGTGCGTATTCCACAGGTGCGACCAGAAAATGTTAAGTGTGCATGTGCAGGGTGGAGCAGAGGAACAAATATCTGAAATACAGCGGCCGCATTCAAAATGGCTGCATACAGCAATGGAGGGTAAGGAAAAATATGAATACTTAGTAGAAAATACTACAGATTACAAATAATAATTTAAAGTGCCCCTGTCCTCCTATGCTCACACGCAAAAGTAAACGCACCTGTCGGTCCTGCATGCAATCAAATAGCGATCGTCCCGCACACATATGAGGTATCATCATGAACGTCACATCATGGGCAGGAATTCCAGAAAAGCCTGTAAAGGCTTTTAACCTCCCTGGCAGTATGATTATGTCTGGAATTACATACCAAAAGCGGTACAATTCTTTTCATGGAAATTTGGCGTTATGTATTATAGGCCTATAATTCTTAGTAATTACTGACTTAAACCTGACCAAAACAAGACTCTAGTAGACATCCCAGATGTGATAAATTTGAAACACAAACGCATGAATTATAATCGAATCAATAATATTATTTTATTATTTAATATATAATATATATAATAAAATTATATTATTGATTAGATTATAATTCATGCATTATATATTATATATAGATATGTGTGTGTGTGTGTGTATATATATATATAATATATAACGCATGAATTATAATTGAATCAATAATATAATTTTATATATATATATATATATATATATATATATATATATATATGCATGCACATATATATATATATATATATATATATATATATATATATATATACATATATATATATATATATATATATATATATATATATATATATATACATATATATATATATATATATATATATATACATATATATATATATATATATATATATATATATATATATATATATATATATATATATGCATATGCATATATATATATATATATATATATATATATATGCATCCATATATATATATATATATATATATATGCATATATATATATATATATATAATATAATATAATATAAAGTGTGTTTTGTGCAACGTTTTTTTTTTTTTGTTTTTTTTTTTAATTTCCCTCCCTAGTTCCGCTCCCATGCAGCATTGCTGCTGCAGGGAACGGAACTAGGAAGTGATCGTACCGACGGAGGGACGGAGGAGCGGCGGGACTCTCGGCTGGCGGTCGCAGCAATGAGAGATCATCGCTGGATCGCCAGGATAAGGTAAGAGAAGCTCCGCTGCGCTCTCTGCAATCCACCCCGAGCGTGACTCGGGGTTACCGCTCCTGCAATGAAAAATCAACCCCGAGTCACGCTCGGGATTACCGCTAAGGCCGTTAAAGTGTTGCCTATAGATAGTAAAATGTACGCCGTTTGTTGCCGTTGCATGGCCATGCACAATTTAAAGCAGCTGGAGTGGGGCAAATTGAGATGAGGGGGTGGGGAGCCTGTTTTTAGTCTTGCCTAGGGCAGAACAAAACCAAAATTCCCCATTATTTGGAGGTACCCTTCTGGGGTGCAGAAAAAGGTATATATTTCCATCTTATTCTGGCACTCCCTAGTTGGCAGTGTCTTGGGGGCAGAGGATGGAAGATTTCCAGAGCACAGCAGCCACCACCAAAATAAGGATTGTCTCCTGTGCTCTTGAAATATTCTATTCTCTGCCCCAACATACTGCCGCAGCTGTGATCTTCCAGTGCTGCAGGGGTTAATGCGACTTTCACAGGCACTCGTCAAAGTGCTGACTTTGCCTGCCCTTTCCGTATCCATGCTCCATTCGTAGAAGTCGTTTTATCAGTTTCCACAATGAAATTCCCGCAGATGAATGAAAGGCCCACCTCCTCCATTCCTAGAGCGTTTTTCATTGTGGGAATCATTAGCACACCTTCTGTTTCCATATCTTGCTTGGGAGATGCCTTAAACCTGCTCATAAAATAGCACTCATGTAGGATGTACTCCAAAAAAAATAAAAAATCTTTGCTGGCTTTTATTTGTAAGCAAAGCAGTCAGGGGATCCTGGGTGTTGTAATTGACCACCAGTATTCCTGACCGATTGGATGACAGCTGAGCAGAGAGGCCCCCTGGCACAGTACCCAATATTCAGGGCAGGGCATATGGCCTGGTATGGCTGAGGAGAGAGATGGTGCATGCTTCCCCTCCCTTTTCTGGTCAGCTAGGCTACATGCCCAGATAAGGTCTGGATTTAGTTTGTTTTAATGTGGGGTCCCCCTTAGAAACCCATTTTAGACCCCTATCCCATATAAAGGCCTGGTGTGGATTTTTTTTTAGGGGGGCTCATGCTGTTTTTGTGCTTTTTTTTATTTTTTGCATAGGTCCCGCTTAAAAATCAATTTCAGACCCATATCTGTTAGAATTCAGAGGAAAGGAGGGGCAGCAAGCATGCTCTTAACAATGGGAGGGTGTTTTGCAAGGGGGAAATATGTTCATGGGGGACAAGAGCCTGGTCCCTGTCTCACTTAAAAGATGTCCTACCTGGTAAACCCAATGCCAATCATATTATCCAGTCATTTAGATCTATAGTCAATTGCAATGAGCTATTCACTGATGACCCGCAGTCAGAAAAACACAACAACCTGCCTAGTGATGATGGACTCCAATGGCAAATGACAGTTAAACGTTAATTGTCAATAAACCCCCTGGAGGTGACATCATTTATCAAATATTGTCATGCCTGTTAGCTTTTTTACAATTTAAAACAACCCAGTGAGCGGCCAGAAACTGTGATTTAATACTGTAGTAATACTGCTGCTAACATGGCAACAGCTGGAAGTTCAAACTGGCCAAACCTGGTCATTCAGTTCACCTGTTCGGGGGAACTGAGAACAGCTTGGGTTTGAGTCTACTCAAGGTTGACCCAAACCCAAAGCTCAACTCTATGTGTGAACAATCTACATAATGTAAAATGGTACAATAAAAAAAAAAAAAAACTTACAGTATGGGTATGTAAGGTGAATTGTAATTAAAAATATTGTTCATGTGTGGCCAGCTCAACAATCTGCTTAGAGCTTTCAAAAAATGTTCCAGTGTATCTAAATATTTTTAAATTATATAAAACTACACACATTTTAGTGCCGGTTCACACTAGGTCGCTCCGACTTAGGGGGCAACCTGTGAAGCCGCGTGCAGCACGACTTCGGAGCAACTTGCACGGACTTCATAAAATGATTGTCAATGCAAGTCGTCTCTAGGTCGCCCCAAAGTAGTACAGGACTCTTTATCTAAGTCGGAGCGACTTGTGTCGCTCCTATTAGAACCGGTCCTGTACTACTCAATAACCGCGACGGTGCACGACTTGCCAGGTTGACCAAGTCGCCTGACAAGTCGTATCAGTGTGAACCGGCACTTCAAGTGATTCTAAAGGCTATTTTTTTAATAACAAAGATGTCATACTTACCTGCTCTGTGCAGTGGTTTTGCACAGAACAGCCCAATCCTCTTCTTCTTGGGTCCCCTGCTAGCACTCCTGACACCTCCCCCCTGCCGAGTGCCCCCTTGCTAAGGGGGCACACATGCATGCTTGCTCCCAAGGTGATTCTGTGTGTCCATTGAAGCACAGAGTGCAGCTCAGCCCCACCCCCTGCTATATGCTCACTGGCTGTGATTGACAGAAGCAAGATCCAACGGCTCCTGCTGCTGCCTCTTTGTCCAATGACAAGAGAGAGAAACGAGAGAGCTGTTGCTCTCATGAAGATGACTGGATCCAGATCTGGCTCATGTAAGTATTCAGAGGGGGCTGAAGAGGGAGTTGCATGCAGAAAGCTTTAACCTTAAAGGAGTTGTAAAGGCAGAAGGTTTTTTATCCTAATGCATTCTGTGTGTAGCAGCTTCCCCAGAACCCCCAAATACTTACCTAAACCCATCACTATCCAGTGATGTCCACGAGTCTCTCCGCTGTCCGGGACTCTCCCTCCTGAGTGGCTAAGACACAGCCGCAGCGCCATTGGCGTTGGCAGCTGTCAATCAAAGTAAATTAGCCAATCAGGAGAGAGAGGGGGCAGGGCCGAACGGCAGCTCCTTGTCTGAATGGACGCAGGGAGCAGCAGCTCAGCTCGGGTGCCTCCATAGCAAGCTGCTTGCTGTGGGGGCAATAAACAAGAGGGAGGGGCCAGGAGCAGCAACGAGAAGAGGAGGATCCAGGCTGCTCTGTGCAAAACAACTGCACAGAGGAGGCAAGTATAACATGTAACATGTTTGCTATTTATTTATTTATTTATTTTTTTTTTTTAAAGACGAGACTTTACTCTCACATAATGCATGGAAAGCATTAAGATAAAAAAAACTTCTGCCTTTAGAACCATTTTAAGCAGATGTAAACCCTAACTGAGTTACCTTTATATGCAAAAGCCCTGTATATAATAAAGAACTGAATTTTAAATAAATTACTTGCTTTACCTGAACAAAAATACTTTTTAAATGAAGATAATCTATCCTCTTCTTTGCACAACACTATGCTTTCCACCAAATTGTACTGGTGCTTTATATTTTGAAAGTTGGGGGACAATAATCATTTTTAAATTATGAAAAAATATACCTTTCTGGGTCTCTTGCATAAGAACTCGTCCACGGTGGATGCAAAGATTTAACACTTAAAAAGACTCTGTAACTTTGCACCCTTGTAAGGTAAAACCCACCCATGGATAATCACCTTCTCTATACTCCACTACACCTCCCTCCCACCTTCATCAAAGTGCTAAGTACTAACCCTGCGTAAGCTCTGATGGTGTTACAGCTTATACAGAGTTAAAGTGTTACTAAACCCACAAGAGTAAAATCAGTGTATATACTGTATGCAATAAAAGATGTTTGTTATACTCACTATGGAACCTAAGGGGTTAATCAATTGCATTGTGTTAAAAGGACTGTCTTCTCTTATCCTCCTCTTCTTCCACAGTCCCCAATCCATCTCCTGATAGAACAGAGTCTTGGGGGCACTCTGCACATGCTCAGTTTGGTGTGTATTGCCAGAGAGTTTTTTTTTTCTTGGGAGAGTGCATGTGATCAGCACAGGGCCAATCAGCACTGTTCAGACAGAGGGTTAGGGGTCTTGCAGCCTCATAGGACAGTCAGAGGAAAATTAAATCTCCTTATAAAAGCTTTAACAAAACACTCTTAGTCATAAGACTGCTATATACTGCTGAGGAGAAAGGGTATTTAGCAGTTTATGATTACTAAAATAATTGTGTTTCCATTTTCCGTGTGCTGTGGGAGACCAGATATAGTGAAGGCAGGGTACTATGTTTAGTAACACTTTTTTTTTTTAAGGTAATTTTTATTGTACATACAAAAAAGGTTGCACAAAATAAAGAAAAACTGTCACAAAGGAGCATACAGTGCCCAAATATTGCCATGCATCGTATGTGTAGATGGGAGCAGACTACAATTATCTGACACTGCAGACGTATTCTCTGCTTTCTCAGACTGTCTCTGTGCTCCCCTAGTGTTGGTCTCGGATTTTATGTGTAGCACCCTCCTAGACAGGTGCTAGGTAAAAGCATATTTTTGCTCCTGCTGCTTATCAGGGGAGCTTGATCTGTTAGTTTTGCCTGTCACATGTTTAAAGGTGTGATTTACTGGGTCTAAGGGAGTGTCTGCACTGGTATCCAATGAGGGAGCTTGTTGGACAGTGGAGGAAACCTAGCCATTAGCACACCAGGGTTTATGGCTGTCTCAGTGGGTGGGCATTGTTGCAATGCATCCTGGGATTGGCAATTAATCCGGAGGGAATATGTGACAGGGCATCTTTTGGCGGGAGCAAAGTCCCAGGGAGGAAGTGGATGGCTGTCTCTCCTCCTGCAGGTGTGAGGAAGGTGGTTCAGGCGGTCGGCCTAGTGAACCAAGTGTGCGGACCTGAGCTGCAGAGGATCCAGAATTCTGACAAGTGGAGCTGCTGGCAGAGACTGTTGGAAAAAACAGTATCGTGAGTACCAGGAGTTCTGCCTAAGGGTCTGCATAAGAGAGGGGAACACTCCAGGGAAGTCAGGGGATCAAGGAGCTAGCTCACACGGGAAGTTTATTAGTAAAGGGGGTGCTGTGTAGTTTACCCTGAAGACTGAGAACAAAAGGGGTGCCAGGAAGGGCCCTGAAGTTGTTCAGTAAAACAGTTCAGATTACCTCAGGAAGTTTACTCAATTCTACGTCATTGCTTGTGACAAAGTGAAGCAGCGGCCTAGCCGTGACTAACGTTACTCAGCATTTTCAAGTCGTCCCAGCAAATTGTACATAGTTGTATAAAGTTGGAGTATCCCACTCATTCCCTTCTCATATCCAAGTTCCAAATAAAAACACAAAAACCAAAGTTACTGGACTGTTTCCTGACTGAGCTAAAACACTTGGGAAAATGTCAATCTGTCCTGTTGTTGCTAATGGTAACCCAGGGGAACCCATAATCAGCAGCTCCCAAGGGAGTAGTGCTACACATGCATCATACTCCTGAGACTGGAAGGGAGCATTGTTGGAACTGTAGTCTTCTGGAATGATATTACTGCACTGCTGAACTGTTTATGAACTACACCTCCCAGCAGGCCATACGTTCCAGGGGAGAATTGTGGGAGAGACTATAAAGGAATCTACTGACCAGGCCCATGCTCTCTGGCTTCCCAGGATCCATCGTGTTTGCATCGGTCTGCCACAGAGAGAGAGGACTGTGGCCTACTGCACGCCACCCAGCTGTCTGCAGACTCAGACCAAACGAGACGGACAAGGCTTTCTACGTTGCAGACATCCCCGCAGCATCGCTGATCATATCAGAGTCAGCGGGACTGAATTAGCAGAGCACAGCCATCTCAGCGACTCACGGCGTGGAAAGCTGACTTTACTTGTTCTTCCAGGAGTTATAAAAGGGTCATCAGGATTGGTAAGAGAGCACCTGCTCAAAGTCCAGGTATTAATCTTGAACACTGTATACAGACGCCCTACATTTGAATCAGTTAGTGGATCATCATTAATCAAAACCAGCTATATTGCATTGCTTGTTTTACACTGTGCTACACTTGAGAATCATTTGTTCTTTGAGCTCCAACTGGCGGTGAAGATAATAGCAAGGCCCAGGGGCGTACCGTGGGGTTGGCCAGAACGGCGCCCACTAGGGGCGCAGGCCAGGGGGGGGGGGCGCAAAATCACTAGCAGTGTAGTGTAGCAGACACAGTGACTTACCGCTCCTCCGTTCAGCCTGCGCCCCCGGCGGCCGGCGTCCCCCCCGCTCCAATCCCGAAAGCCGGCCGGAGCTCTCTGTGTGTAGAGGGCCAGGCAGGAGATGACAGTCTGTGTCAGAGCTCAGTGCGATGGGCGGCTCCCCTCATCACAGGGCTCCACCCACATGACCTCATCAGTCGGCTCTTAGGCAGCTCCAGGCTGATGGATGAATGCACTCTCTCTCTGCAGTGATGGAAGACCTGCCCTGGCTAGCCACTCAGGTACAAGAAGCATTCTCTCCCTGTCATCCCCTCTCACCCCCCCTTTCTCCCTGTCACCCCCCTCTCCCCCCTTTCACCCCCCCCTCTCCCTGTCACCCCCCTCTCCCCCTGTCACCCCCCTCTCCCCCTGTCACCCCCCCTCTCTTCCTGTCACCCCCCCTCTCTCCCTGTCACCCCCCCTCTCTCCCTGTCATTCCCCTCTCTCCCTGTCATTCCCCTCTCTCCTTGTTACCCCCCCTCTCTCTGTCATCCCCCTCTCTCCCTGTCACCTCTCTTCCTGTCATCCCCCTCTCTCCCTGTCACCCCCTCTCTCCCTGTCATCCCCCTATCTCCCTGTCAGCCCCCCCTCTCTCCCTGTCACCCCCTCGATCCCTGTCACCCTCCTCTCTCCCTGTCACCCCCCTCTTTCCCTGTCACCTCCCTGTCACCCCCCTCTCTCCCTGTCACCCCCTCTTTCTCTCTCCCTGCCAACCCCTCTCTCCCTGCCAACCCCTCTCTCCCTGTCACCCCCTCTCACTCCCTGTCCCCCCTCTCACTCCCTGTCCCCCCTCTCTCTCTCCCTGTCACCCCCTCTCTCTCCCTGTCACCTCTTCTTTCTCTCTCTCTCTCTGTCACCCCCTTCTCTCTCTCTCTGTTACCCCCTTCTCTCTCTCTCTGTCACCCCCTTCTTTCTCTCTCTCTCTCTGTGACCCCCTTCCTTCTCTCTCTCTCTGTCATCCCCTTCTCTCTCTCTCTCTGTCACCCCCTTCTCTCTCTCTGTCACCCCCTCTCTCTGACAAACCCCCCTGTCTCTCTCTGTCAAACCCTCCCTCTCTCGGTGTGGGGGAGGGGGGGTGCCGATACAGCTTTTCGCCAAGGGCACTCTAGGTACGCCTCTGGCAAGGCCTTGCATTCTGAACATTGCTATTTTGTTGCTTTTAAAGGGAACACACTACTGGTATCTAGATTGCCTTATCTCTCATTAAGATACAGGTACTATAGGCTGGCCTGGGGTTCCCCTTTACAGTAGTAGGAGTATTTCATATAGCAATTCATAGCTTTCTGAGAGATTCTTTCACTTACTGTCAGATACTGTGTACAATGGTGTTATTTGCTTGTTATTATAACTGATTATCTAACTGTTCTTTTAGTATTATTTCAACTGAGCCCTGACTGTTTACCTAGGGCCTAGTTGATTAGTACCTCCTTTAAGCCTTCCTTTTGAGTAAAGTAAATCTAAAGAGTTAAAACAGATCTGCATTGTGTCAGTGTGTCATTTAAAGGTATGCACAACATGTCTGAACCTAGAGTGTCAGGAGGGCTGGACAGTTCACAGGGTCAAAGCGACACAGAAGAACATACAACTAAAAGCAACCCCCAAGAGGGCAGTGTTACATATGTATAATGTCCATTCAACGCACGTGGATCATGGATTAAAGAACAAAATATGATAGATATATTCACTTACAAGCGTAGAATAAGTAACATCGTCAAAATAATGTATACAAGTACAACATTCCAGAAAAAATAATGAGGAGATTCAGCAATAAATCTCTTTTCCCTACTCAATAATCTACAGGTTAAGTGGTATAGTGCGATCAGAATTTACAAGTCTCATATCTCATAACATTTATGAGGGCAGTCTCTAGCTTCAAAGGTCAGTTTGTATAGTGGGAGTGCCTGATTAACCAGTTCTGGACTGGAAGGATTTGCCCCCTTAATGACCAGGTCATTTTTTGCGATTCGATACTTTAACGGAAAATTGCGCGGTCGTGCGACACTGTACCGAAATAAAATTGATGTCCTTTTTTCCCACAAATAGAGCTTTCATTTGGTGGTAATTGATCACCTGTGCGATTTTTATTTTTTGCGCTATAAACAAAAAAAGAGCCACAATTCTGAAAAAGAAACAATATTTTTCACTTTCTGCTATATAACATTCCCCCAAAAAAAATGTAAAAATCTAAATTTTTCATCCTATTAGGCCAATTTGTATTCTGCTACATATTTTTGGTAAAAAAAAAAAAAAAATCGCAATAAGTGTATTTTGATTGGTTTGTGCAAAAGGTATAATTTCTACAAACTAGGGGAAAGATTTATGTCATTTTTATTTATTTTATTTTTTTACTAGCAATGGCGGCGATCTGCGATTTTAAGCGGGACTGCGACATTGTGGCGGACAGATCCATCCCCTAACTGACATTTTTGACACTTTTGGGGGGACCAGTGACATTACTACAGTAATCAGTGCTACAAATATGCACTGTTACTGTAATAATGACAATGGCAGGGAAGGGGTTAACCTAGGGGTGATCAAATATTTAAGTGTGAGCCTAGGGGAGTGTTTTCTAACTGTATGGGGGATGGGCTTGTGAAATGACCACAGAGACCTGTGATCCTATACAGAAGGATCACAGGCGCTCTGTGATCATTTCAGAGAGAACAGTCAGCTGAGCGTCCTTCTCTCCCAGCGGGTAGCGATCGCGGGCGCCCGGCGGAAATCCCGGCCACCGGTCCCATGGTTCGGCATCCTCTAGTGGGTGCCTAGTGGGGGCCAATGTAGGACTATGTCATATTGTGCTGCCGAGCCTGCCTCTCGCAGTAAATCTGCGGCGGACGGTCGGCAAGTGGTTAACAAGAGTAAGCCAAAAGGCTATATTCGGAGGAGCTGAGGACTTCCAGTGCATAGTTATAGACTTTTTGGCAAAAAATAAAGCTAATCGTAGAAAGAGTTGAAGACTAAAAAGGGGGAAAGAGTTTGAGCTATCCCTCGTGTGCCATAATCCTAATTTATGAAAAAGGGAAAAAAACGCTGATGCAAATCTTAAGTTGCACAGTGAAATGTTTTAGCGGACTTTAAAGGCACATACCAGGCAGGAAAAATTATTTGATTAAAAACATGTATGTTTTATTAAACACATATTAAAACATATAGTCAAAAGAAAAAGACGTGTATACATATTCAACATATTAAAATCCAAACTCTCTATGGATCTGAATTGGATATACAGACATTATACGTGGTTCATTGCAAGAGGTAAGTACTGTAGTATTGGTCTGAAGAGGTCGACGCGTTTCGCCTTAGCTTCTTCTGGACCTCAGACATTTATATACTTTCTTTAGCAAAAATAGACAAAATGTATAGTTAATAAATGATATACATTTATCATGTATTTTTTACATTTTTTGTATTTGTTTATATAATGGCTTACAGAAATGAAGTGCATTAACCAACCTCCTCTAATGCAAGGAACTGTATGGTCCGTGACAATCAGCAACCAATAGCAGCCATGAAGGGGGGAACAAGCGAGGGGGGAGAGAGGACCCAACCCACCTATATTATAAGATAATAAAGGATATGTAACCTTCACGGTATGTTTTTAGGGCTATTACCCCAATTGAATATTTATCCCATAGTTACCTATAGTTCCAAGAAATCTTGGATAGAGGACGGCAGTGTGGCGGAGGACACAGTCGGCAAGCAATTGCTGTCTGACTGAAAAAGATATATATATATATATATATATACTGTATATATATATATATATATATATATATACTGTATATATATATATATATATATATATATATATACTGTATATATATATATATATATATATATATATATATATATATATATATATATATATATATATATGTATGTATGTCTCCATTTAGATTGAACAGATAAATAGGACCTTACATTCAAATTTTGTCTCAACATTTACCTTGTGTGCTGTCAAAAATTGGAATTCACGTCTCAGAGCATTAACCTATTGCTTGAATGCATTAAGGAATATGTATACCCTTTTGACATTTTTAGATAGTGAAATTCCACTGGATTTCTTATATAGTCTATAATAAAAGCCAGATAAATAGTGAGTTGATATCTAGAAAAGTTATATGGCTGTATTTTTGTCTTTTTCCATAGGGTTTTGTATACTTACACGTTTATATATATCTATAGGGGGGGCTTATAGTTCTGTCCAGGATAATATGCAGTAGTAGTAATCAAAAAGATATGCATTTAGCCCAACCGATATGTAAGGAGGAGAGTAAATCCACATCCAAAAAACGTGCCACTATGGAGAGGGTAAAGTAAATGTGTATAGTTCAAAAAAGTTGTCAAAAGGGTATAGGCTATTTGTTTCAAGATCGCTTATTTCCAATATAAATCTACTTACTGCGCCATGTGTCTCCGCCAGCGTTCTGACCGTCCTGTAATGTTCTGATGTGATCGTATGACCTAAATACCCCAGAACACACCGGCCGCTAATCGGCTCAGGTGTTTCCATGTTGATTGCGGCACACGGGATGTGCGTCATACGTTTACTTCCGGAGATGACGTTCGTTGGAACGCATCTCCGCCGGAAGAGGAGGAAACAAGCGGAAGTGACGTTCGTTCACCAACAACCCATCAGGGGTGGGTCATTGCCGCCCTGTCACTACCGCAGTTGCCTTCTCCTCTGCCTGCCAATGAGTGTTATCCTATAGCCACGGAAACACACAGTCCCCGCAGAAAAGGAGAAAGTTAATGCACCTTTGCCACACAAAAAAGCGAAAAAACAATATACATATATACCAAGAGATCTGGACCTTGGATTTTGCCTTAATATTTAACGCAGTAATCAGTTTGCATTATTTCATATTAGGAATATATATTTTTAATTGCCCAAATATTTTGAGCAATCTTAGACGGAAGTTTGCATCTAGGGCTTGTTGTTGGTATTAGCCAAAAAGAAAAAGGGGGGGGAGAGGGGGGGGAGGAAAAGAAGGAGGGGAAAAAAGAAAGGGGAAGGAAAGGAAGGAGAACGCAAGTCCAAAAGAAGGACAAAGGGAGACAGATGTATATTGGTCCAACATGGGGATGTTTGTTATTATGTTTATATAAGGGGTATCTATATGTGTGATATTTAATCCTTTTGATAATTGTTTTTTATTGTTTATAGAGGAATTGGACTTTTCGGCCACTAACAGGGGTTACCTGAATAGTAAGCCACAGGAGTATTTTAAATTGACCTTTTAGGGTTGTATTTTGAAGAATGAAAAATCTCTCTTTTTTCCGGCGTTTAGGGAGACCCCAATATGGATCCTGGAGTGTTTGGATATATCTATTTGTTTAAAGAAAGGGTTTGAAGCTTAGTGATTCATTTAAGCCTGGACTTGAGGTGGCTCGGAGCATATAAATCCAGCGTGCTTCACGCTGTAATATGATTTTATCAAACTCTCCCCCTCTCGGATCCTCTAGTATGCGCTCTAGTGCCGCAAACTTGACTACTTTCGTGTCATTTTTGTGGTATACACCCAGGTGTCTCCCAATTGGTGTTGACAATAAATTGTTCTTCCCATAGCCTATATGGTCTTTTATACGGCGCCAGAAGTTTCGCTTAGTCTTGCCTATATAAAAGGCACCGCATTCACAGAACATAATGTATACGATGCCTATTGTTTGGCAATCTACATAATGTTTAATTGAATGCAGGTGTCCATTCGGTAAGTATAGTGACTGGTTCACATAGATCCATTCACAAAATTTGCAACTGCCGCAACGCCAGGTACCTGCTATGTCTTCGTTCATCTTATCCCTTTTATCGTCAAAATGACTCCTGATGACTCTGTCTCTAATTGATTTGGCTTTTTTAAAAGTTATTTCCGGAAAATCTTTTAGATATTTAGTTAGGATGTTATCATTTTTAAACAGGTACCAGTGTTGTTGCAGAATTTTACGAATAATGTGATGTTGTCGGTGGTAAGGGGTAATAATGCGAACGCTTTCATCCTAATTTTTCTCCTTTTTATGGAAAAGAGTCTCCTCTCTGGTTTTTTGATGGGCCCTATTATATGCTTTGCGTAACTTTGTTGTTGTGTACCCTCTAGCAAGTAACCGAGTATGGAGTTGGTTCGCTTCCATATAGAATTGTTCATCATTGGAGCATATTCGTCGAAGTCGCAAGTACTGCGAGTATGGTATGCTTTGCACCAATGGTTTAGGGTGAAAGCTCCATGCATGCAGCACAATATTTCCTGCTGTGGGTTTTCGATAGAGAGTTGTCTCTATTTTTCCTATGTCTGTAATGGATATTGCAATATCCAAAAACGGTATGGATTTGCAATTCCATTGTGTTGTAAATTTGAGATTATAGTTGTTATTGTTTAGTAATTTGAGGAATTTCCGCAGGTCCTCCTCCGGCCCCGACCATAACATAACCACATCGTCTATGTAGCGGAGCCAGAGGAGGACGTGCGGAAAAAAAGGGGAGAGGCCTTCGTCCGAGAACAGGGTCCGCTCCCACCCCCCCAGGTACAGGTTGGCGTACGATGGGGCACAAGAGGTCCCCATCGCCACCCCCTGCACCTGGAGGTAGTGGGAGCGGTCAAAGACAAAGGCGTTCCCAGTCAGAATGAAGGACAAAGCCTCCAAAATAAAATCAATATGTCCTCTCTGTTTAAGGGGACGTTCTAGAAGAAATTCCCTCATCACTGACAGTCCCTTCGTGTGCGGAATACTGCTATAAAAGGCTTTGATGTCCATAGCCACTAATATAGTACCCATGGGGACATGTAAGTCCCTCCAGACATTTTAAGAGGTCGGGAGTATCCTGTATATAGGATGGCAAGGTTATCACGTGTTCTCTTAAGATTAAGTCTATATATTGGCTTAGGGGTTCTGTATACGAGCCTATTCCCGATATTATCGGTCGGCCTGGTGGAGTTATAAGGCTCTTGTGCGTCTTAGGGAACGCATAGAATGTTGGAGTTTTTGGATTTTTGACAAGGACAGCATGGTATGTATCCTTGTCTATAAAACCTTTTGTTGTATGCCCTTAAAAGTAATTGCACAAAGTCTTTTTGTAATGTGTGAAAGAGTTGAGTTTTTTTAGACAGGGACTCATCATCAATATATCCAAGAAGACACACTAAAGGTTTACTGATGTTAGGTATGAGGGAAATTGAGCTGATGAATGTGGTGACTTCTGACCAAAATGCTCTAACCAGTGGGCATTCTCATACCATATGGTAGAACGTGCCAACCACTGCAGAACATCTAGCGCAGAAAGCAGAGGGTATCCTATTTAGTCGATAAAGTTCACTTGGGGTATAGTATGCCCTACATAAAAATGTGGTCTGAATAACTTTGTTCCTAGAGGAGATAACTGTAGGTACTTCAGGGAAAATTTCCTGCCACACCTCCTCCTTTGGTTCTGGTATATCCGCACGCCATCTAGATTCTGTGAGAGTAAGCCTATCAGTTTTAAATTGCAATAGTGAGGAGTAATATGTAGTTATAAATTTAGAGTGGGTCATTTAATAGGTGTTCCAAAGGGGAAGGCTGTATAGAGATGTATCATAAGCCAAATTGATTGGAAGCGGTATGTCTTAATTGAAGATATCTGAAGAAGGCTGTACATGGAAGGTTAAAGTCTCTGTAAAAGTCAGAGAAGGACATATCTGCTGTGAATAAATTAGAAATTATTTTCACTCCCTGTCTCACCCAGAATGCTCCATCTGTCCTTTGGAAAAATTCTTCTAAGCAGGGGTTATCCTATCAAGGAGCATTGTGAGAGTATACAGGTGTACCAAACAAAAATTCTCCTGCATTCGGGTGGTATGTGATGAAGGATAAAAAATCTTATATGGCTTTGGTATGCACCACTCAAGGTCTTGCTGCCCCCTCAGGACCAAGGGTATCCAAAATGTACTGAAAGACAACAACAAAAGAAGGGCGCACCGACCTCGTGCATTACCACTAAAAAAGGTTTATTGTAATACAAAGACGACATACATTATACTCACAAACGAGTGATATGGCACAGAAAAGGCAATGGAACCGGTCATCTCCAGGGTAACCAGGGAACTCCTGTGCTGGATGATGTGCTGGTGTCAGCAACAATATGGCTGGGCTGACGCATTTCGAGCGAGGACACTCTTCCTCAGAGCCAAAAAGTGCTACTAACTCAGTAGCACTTTTTGGCTCCGAGGAAGAGGGTCCTCCCTCAAAACACGTCAGCCCAGCCATATAGGTGCTGACACAAGCATGTCATTCAGTACAGGGGTTCCCTGGTTACCTTGGAGATTACCGGTTCCATTGTATTTTATGTACCATATCATCACTCGTTTGTAAATATAATGTATGTCGTCTTTGTATTACAATAAACCTTTTTTAGTGGTAATGCACGAGTTTAATGCGCCCTTCTTTTGTTATACAGGTGTCCAGCCAGAGAGCAGTAGATTTGAAAGTTTAGAAATTCACAATGTCAGGGATAAAATACTCGTACTGTCTCTAACCAGCATGGGCTGGTGATGGATTACATTTTGAAGAGACTCATAAGAGGTAAGGTTTGCTGCTTCTAAGGCAGTTGCAGCAATATTCATTTCAGAGTAAAACCACCAATGGGCATGGGCCAGTTGACAGGCAACATAGTAGGTCTGTAAATTGGGAGCTGCAAGGCCACTCTCTAAAACAGGTAATTAAAGTGTGTCTATAGCAATTCTGACTGCCCTACCCCCGCCCCCCAAATAAAAGGTGTAAGGATAGCATCAATCTCAATAAATTTGCATTTGGGAATATACACTGGTGCATTTTTTAGTATATAGTGGAAGCGCCGCAGGAAAATCATCTTAAAAATATTTATCCTTCCTAATAGGGTTAGAGGGAGGTAAGACCACACTTTCAAAGTATTTTAGGTTAGCTAATTGGAGGATCCAGATCAATTTTAAGCTATAAGGCTACCGGCTAATGTACCACAATAACCAAACTGGGAAAACTAGAGACAATTTTAAACGGGCACAAGGGCGGGAGGGAAATCTGAGCATTTATATACAATTGAAAAAGAAGAAAATTTTCCCAGTTTACCATCATGCTTGAGGTCATTGTAGCCGTATTAGTGCACTTGCGACAGAGACAATTGAGTACTGTCCGTGATACTTTTTTTATTTGCACTAACATACAATTTTTCAGGACAAGCTTTCGGGGTATGTCCCCTTCATGAATGCCCCCTTCATGTATGAAGGGGACATACCACAAAAGCTTGTCCTGAAAAATTGTATGTTAGTGCAAATAAATAAAAAAAGTATCACGGACAGTACTCAATTGTCCCAGTTTACCAGAAAGCCTGAAAAATGGCCAAATCTTTGGATAGTCTGCAATAGAATAGATAAAGAGGATTGAGAATCAGCTAGATAGATGAGCATATCATGTGCGTAGAGTGACACTTTTTCCTCAAGACCATTAATAACCAATCCCTTAATATCAGAGTTAGCTCTTATCCGTTCAGCTAGGGGTTCTATTGCCACAGCAAAAAAGGGCGGCGACAAGGGTGGCGACTTGTAATATAGGAAAGGATTTAGAAATAAAGATATTTACCCTCAATATAGCCATGGGCCTATAATGCAGCAGTCTAAACCAACGCAGGAATATATCACCAAAGCCGAACTTCATCAATACTTCCTGCAGATATGGCAATTTGACCAAATCAAAAGCCTTGTGTGTATCCAAGGACAGTACGGCTATCAAGCCCATATTGTCATGTTTGGCTTGCATTTTAGTATATAGTCTGCATAAATTGATGGGTGGATTGACATGGAATACAGCAGATTTGATCTGACCTTATAATAGTAGGAATAACTTAGTTCAACCTACGAGCAAGGATTTTGGCTAGAATTTTGATGTCCAAGTTGATTAGGGAAATAGGATGGTATGATTCACAATAAAAGGTGATCCATATGAGGTTTCAGTATAAGAGCAATTAAGGCTTCAAACATAGAAGGTGGTAATCGCCCTTCTTCCAGTACATGATTAAAAGCATGCAATAAGGATCAAGATCTCTCTATATTGCAGATACCACTCTATAGGGAAGCCATTCAATCCCGGCGTTTTATTACGTGCAAAAGACTGCACGGCTACGCCTATTTCCTCGGACATCAAAGGAGTTTCTAACAACGAAATTAGTAACTCTTTAACATCTTCCTGCTCTGCATCAGGTGACAGTATTTGGGTCTGGGGATTAGGCCCAAGGGCCACATGCTCCTCTGTACCTTAAAGGACAGTGCATTTGATAAAGGCTCCAAAGGGGAATTTTAGTAACAGCAGGTAGGGTATTTTTTGTTGCAAGAGGACTTGTCATTTTGATCTTGATGGGCAAAGTGATACATTCTCTCTTTATGGTTTAGTATATGTCCTGACGGTCACATGATCTTCCCCTATAGATGTATTCAAATAAAGACAATATACAAAATTCATTGTGGCTTCTCAAAATGCTATTCTTCAGTGTTTTCACATTTCACACCAAGGCAATTCTTGTTCAACAGTCAACAATAAATAATTGGATATAATTAGTAGTCTTGATTATCCTCTATCTAATTAAGTAACTAAACCATGCATCCATGTGTCCTGTGTGGCAGTAGATAGAGTAAATTACTTGTCAGTACAATGTTCGTCATCAGTCCAAAATGATTCTAAATTACTTTGCAGTCACAAGCTAATTATCCTAAAAGGTAACAAATGTCATACTCATACTTCAGCATACAAACCAGGCAGTTGTTGCTCCTTTTCATCCTCATACCTATACAGCACTTCATTAAACAATACGGTATTTTTCTTGCACCAATAAAACTGATCTATATTCTTTAGTACAGGGGTATTGAATTAAAAAATCACAGAGTTTTGATCAGTAAAATGTTCTTCCAGCAGAGGTCCAAATTGCATGTTTGTCCAATGATTCAGGTCCTTCACATCACATCAATTTATATCACAATCCTGTTCTTACATCAGTGTCCTTTGCCCCTTCACAGTAGGGTTTTTAACCCCCCTTCACATTAACACTCCCCCCACCCCCACAGCAGTAGCGTCCTCTGCCCCCTTCACATCACCCTTCCCACACATCAATGTCCCCCACAGCAATGTCCTCTGCCCTTCTAACATCATCTCCCCCCAAAGCAGTGTCCTCTGCCCCACTTCACATCACCCTCTCCCCCACAGCAGTGTCCTCTACCCTCTTTCACATCACCCCCTCCCCCACAGCAGTGTCCTCTGCACTCATCCACCGCCCCCCCCCCACAGCAGTGTCCTCTGTCCTCCTTCACATCGTACTCTCCCCCGCAGCAGTGTCCTCTGCCCCAATTCACATCATCTTTACCCCACAGTAGTGTCCTCTCCCCTCTCACATCACCTTCCCCCACAGAAGTGTCCTCTGCCCCCTTCACATCACCCTCTCCCCCACAGCAGTGTCCTCTGCCCCTATTACACCACCCCCTCCCCCACAGCAGTGTCCTCTGCCCCTCTCACATCACCATCTCCCCCTACAGCATTGTCCTCTGCCCCAATTCACATCACCCCCCTCCCCCACAGCAGTTGTGTCCTCTGCCCCCCTTCACATCACCCTCTCCCCTACAGCAGTGCCCTCTGCCCCGAATCACATCACCATCTCCCCCTACAGCATTGTCCTCTGCCCCAATTCACATCACCCCTCCCCCACAGCATTAGTGTCCTCTGCCCCCCTTCACATCACCCTCTCCCCCACAGCAGTGCTCTCTGCCCCAAATCACATCACCTGTCCCCCACAGCAGTGTCTTCTGCCCAACCTTCACATCACCCCCTTCCCCACAGCAGTGTCCTCTGCCTCTCTCACATCACCATCACCCACACAGCAGTGTTCTCTCCCCCAATTCACAGCACCTGTCCCCCACAGTAGTGTCCTCTGCCGCTCTCACATCACCTCCCCACCCCCCCAACAGCAGTGTCCTCTGCCCCATTAATATCACCCCTTCCCCCACAGCAGTGTCCTCTGCCCCTCTCACATCACCCTCCACAGTAGTGTCCCCCTCTGTCCCCCCAGTAGTATCCTCTGCCCCTTAACATCAGCCCCCCCTTAACATTACTCCTCAACAGCACTGCCCCTCCCCCCCCCTTCCCAAGCAGTGCTCTCTGCCCCTTTACAATCCCCCCTCTCTTTGTGGAGCTCTCTTGCCCATTACATCAACCACCCACAATAGGGCTCTTTGTCCCTTTACATCAGCTCCATTCACACACACAGTAGAGATCTCTGCCCCTGCCATCACCAAACCTCAGTAGTCCTTTCTGCCCCCTTCACATAACCCCCCTATTCCCCCCTCCACACACAGTAGCATGCTTTGCCCCTTTACATCACCCCCTACCGCAGTAGAGCTCTCTGTACGTTCACACTGGGCATCCTCCATTCCTCCATCCTTCAGTGCCAGGTCCTCTGCCCCCCTCACTCCGCTCTTGGGAAGAGGGGATCTCCCCTTAAAATGGGTCAGCCATCTGTAGGGTCCCCCGGCGTGTTGAACATAGTCCCAGTGTCCATCGTGGACTTAATATGCTTTTTTGGTGTTTTTTTTGTTTGTGAATATATTTCTTTCAATGTTTACAATAATAAACATCACTTGGGTAATGCGCAAGGTTGGAGCGCCCTCTTTTCACTTTTTCTGCAGTGTCTCCTACTACGCTACTTGACAGGGACAAAGAGCAGAAAGCGGGAGGCAGGCTAGCGAGAGGCACAGTAGCACTGCATGGAGGGCGGGAGCTGCCGAAGTTAACTTTGCATATTAACGAGCTGGTGATTGTTTGCTAGGACTGCTTTGAATCCTAGGAACCAATCACCTGCTAGTTGATCTGCAAAGTTATCTTGGGAAGCTCCCACTCCTGCTCCTGCTCTTGCCATCTATGCAATGCTACTGTGTCTTTCCCTCCCAGTCTGTCCTGCCTCCCGCTCTCGGCTCTGCTGTTATAAGGACAGCGGCGGAGGCTGGGGACAGAACTAACACATAAATGGTGCAAGTGTGGGTCTGGATGGGACAGTGACTCGGTACGCATCAGGACCTGGTCCCCCATTTAGTGATGCCTGTTCTAGTATAATAGTAGAACCCCACAGGTTTATGGACAAGGTTTAAAATAATTCTCTCAGATGCAGGATTAAAGAATATTAAAACACAAAAACAAAAATGTAATATTTTACAACTTAAAAGCCCATAGATGTGTTGGCTGCATACATTTTTTTTAGGCTTTTTTACCTTTATTTTTAACTGGTGATTCTGCCAATACCACATTTTCTGTTATGGTCTGGCAATGCTCAGCATTGTCACACTAGGCTGCTTTCCTGATTTGGACAACAAACTCCTCCCTCTCTCCTCATCTCTATTACATAGAGGAACATTGCTTTGTAGTTCAAAGATGATAGCTAAGAAAGCTGATAACATTGTTTCAGTCCACTCCAAAGGATGTTACAAGGACATTGGGTTTTTGGTAATATCAACAGGGACTTTTATGTACTTGCAGAAAATATTTTTAGCCTGAAAAAAAAACAAGTGTAGCCACAATATCTAAGAACTGATTTAGGGTCTTCCCCGAAACACATCGGCCATTGCGGTGAGGAAGAGTAGAGGAGAACAGACAGCTTCCACTTCTGGTGATCACCTAGTTGGGAAATTGGGTAATGTAAAGCTCAGCACGGCTTCAGTGAGAAGACAAGCAGCTGACATTGACCATGGCTGGAGGTTCTTCACTCTGCCTTGCATCAGTGAGCACTTTGTGTAGCTTAATCTCTCCCACACTTAATAGTTCAATTCCTAAAGACTGTTTTTATTGTTTTGAGTGCCCAATAAATTATTGATTTACTACACTATCAGGACTCTTCTGTGCCACTCTCATCTTTTATATTGCTCTCATTTTGAAATTCCCATGATTCCTATGAGCTGGCAACAGTTCTATTTTAGTGTTAATTACATTTAGTGATTGGACATAACCACCAAGATTATACCTTTTATGTCTATATGCATTGTTACACACATTTTGATATTTATTTCTGCAGGTGCAATTACATTTTTTTATACTTTCTATTCTTTATTAATAAGTAATATGTTTGAGATCTGTTTGTTAGAGTGAAATAATATTGCAGAGAGCCATCAGGGCATTTTTACCTTTTCTTCAGAAACATTCAACTTGAATTTAAAATTAGATGATTCTAATGTCTCGTACACACGCATCGATAGTTGGCCGTGAATTTTCGGCCAACGTCCGATCGGCCGATTTTCGGCTTGTTAGTATGATGCTTTCGACAACCGACTGCGACTTTTCGGCCGAATAAAATCTGGTGTGCAGGCTATAAAATTTTTGTTGGCCGTCAACACAACGGCCTATTTTCGGTCAGTCAGTACAGATTTTGGCAGACAAAAATCTGAGGAGCAAGACTGGGCATGCTGAGAGAAGAAAAAAACAAACGGAAAGTAAACCAGCACATGACATCATTTCTGAAGTTGGTTTTTGTTGGCCGAGAAAATTCGTGTGCAGTCTAGAGCACATTTCAACCAACACAACAACACTGGACAAAAGTCGACCGATTGGTCGGCCAATAATCGCTGCGTGTGTACGAGGCATTAGTCATTATGGAGTTGATTTACTAAAGGCAAATATGCTGTTCAAAGAGAATTATGGGATTTGTTTTCTGCAGGAATCATACTTACCAAGGTGGATGCAGCATCAGTCCAATGCTGCATCTGTCCCCCGCTGGCTCTAAGACTGAGAACCGAGCAATCAAACACCACTGATTGCTCAGTTCTCAGAGCTCTGCTCTAACACCAACCCCCCGCGAGCTCATTGGAGTGCTGGGCTGTGGAGGGGGTGGGAGCGGCTGGCTCAGCCTCTCAGCAGCTCACTTAGAGGTTGAGGCAGGTGCCGGTCCAGGGATGTAGGTGGATCTTTCTCCACCCTGGACCTGCTCTGTGACGTCAGCTGACAGTGGGCTTCATCTCGCTGTCCGCTGAAAACAGATCACAGGAGTGCAGAATGAACTGCACTTCTATGATTCATAGGAGAAGTGCAGCCAAACAAGCTTTGGCTGTACTTATCCTTAAACTTTGTAATTGAAGTTGCACTTTGCAAGTTAATTGCAAAGTGCAAATTTGCTTGAAAATTAAACTGACTATTTGCCTTTGTAGCCAGGTGCTTAGCTAAGAATAGAGAGTGAGAGAAACACTAGCTGTAGCTGTTCTCTGTAGCTGCTGCCCTGCAGTGCTTTACTGGTTAACATCTATATCAGCAAGAGGAGGGAGTTGCTGAGCAGGAAGTGTTCAGTAGACTGAGTCAGGCAGCTCTGTACTGTGGGAACTGTAGTCCAGAGGAGAGAGGCTCTACTGTAATCAAAAGTTTGTAAATTGCAATTCTCAAAGGCAAATTGCCAGAAGGAAGGGGAAAGAGCTGCATTTTCCTAATGTGTACAGGACACAGCTTCTTTTTGCCATAAGGGAGCCTGGAGAGTGCACTTTGCTGTCCACTGTACACCATCACTGCTGCCAATTGGTGGCCTAAATGGGATTCAGAGCTGAATTTGGAGGTGCCTACAGTCAGAGTCACCTGGGTTCTGAGCAGAATGTGGATTAATCACTGTATAAATGGATGGTGAGCTGCAATATCCCTGGGACTGGTGAGTGGCTGCTGTGGAGATTTACTATCTGCTGCTTAAGAGACCGAGCCCTTTATGAACTGACCATACAGCCATCTGGTAGCCTTATTGCTGCCTGCAGGCTTGATTGGGACTATTCTCATGCATACCAACACTACAACTAGGCCTTAACACTAGTGGTATAAATAATTAGGACCAAAGACTGTCACCTATTGCTTATGCTAGGAGGTACCTTTCAGGGGACATTGCAACATATCCTAGCCATTCTCCAAAAGTGCACTCTAGTCTAGACTAGTTATACTGTAGTATTATTATTCACATTACAGTTACTTAAAATGACAGTTAATGCTTATATGCCCTATTTATTGTCGACTTTGCTGATTCATGAGTTAATCCCAGTCTACTGATATGGAAATCTATTCTAAGTTTCCTTAGCATAGTGAGTATACTGTCTACAGACTGTCTGAACCTACCTGTGTGTTCATTTATGTTCAAACCCCCATTTATTCTAACCCTTACCAATACACTGAGTTAATTTACCACTAAATGGCCTTGTGTCTATTTCCTTGTGCTAATTCACAGGCAAGAGGTATCTATGCTTGTGTTCTTATAAGTGGTTGCAGTAACTTTCATTCAACCAGGTGTGTCAGCAGGGGCAGACTGGCAACTTTCGGCCCAGGGGGCAAGTACAAACCAGAGGCCCATGGCGACTCGGTCTCCCTCCCACTCTACCTCTTCCCATCCTCCCCCTGACCCCCATTCCAACCCGAAGCCCTGCTCCAGTTACTCTTTAGTCACCAGCTGAATCTGGGATCCCGACCTGGCCAGCAGGGGGGAGCTGGGACAGCTCAGTCGGGGCTGCCTGGAGGAGGAAAGTCTCCAGTGGGGCATGGAACCGGCCTCTGCTCAGACACAGTTTACACCATCCATGCTGGGGTTGGGGGAGGCCTGCACTCTCTCCTTGTCTTCATCCCACACTCAGTAGGTCAGCGGCGGGGACTTTTTTTTACTTCTCTTGACCAGGAATCCCTTAGGCAGGTCTATGGCAGAAGCAGTGCAGCCTTTTTAAGGGGCATCAGAGTGGCCCAGGGGGCAATTGCCCCCCTGCCCCCTGGCCCAGTCCTCCCCTGTGTGTCAGAGGGGTTGACGTTGTTCATGGAGTCAAAATGCATAACAGAGAACCCAAATTACCAAGTGGCTCTTGTGGAGCTCCTTTGCATTCCTAATTACTAGTGTGGGAAAAAAAAGCAGATCCAATGGGAACAGCACTCCAACAAGCCTCCACGGAGGTAAGATCGCGTTTACAAAGAAATGAAGATGCATTAAAGGAAAGGTATTAAGGATTATTCCTCTTTTAATGAACTGTAATAAATTCCTATGCATGATGTCTAAATTTCATTGTCTAACAGGGATCCATTAGCATAGTGTAAAGTATATGTAAACTCAATTAAAAAAAAAAAAAAATGATGTGCTACCTTACCCAGCATTGGCTCTTCTGAGAGTATACTTTTTTTGGTTGCAGACTTTTGTTTCTTCTATTTGGATCCTGCCAGCATCAGCCCATATACACTTTGATGTACCACGCCACCCACTGACGCTCCAAGGCCACTCACTGAGAGGGAGCACAGGACATGCAACCTGGCTATATCAGGGCTTCAATTAGTGTACTCTTGCATGACGCAAAAATACAATAGATAGTCATAGCACTATGAGTAGTTACATTTTTTCTTCAAACACCAGGTATAAAACAAAAAAAAAAAAACATAGATCATTCTTTTTAAAAAAAGCACTTTATATGTACTGATTGTCGAGATTTTAGGAATACTTAAATGTACTGTAAATGTGTATCAGTTGGAAAAAAATAAAATTTGGTATATCATTTCTGATTATAGCAACAGAACATTTCTGCACATGTGACATTGTCTAGGCACTCTCCATTCTTTTAGCCTCACCAAATGTGTGATAGGCTTACCCCATCAATCCTGCTTCTGATTTTAGCCCCATCCTAATAAAAGAAAGCTCTTTGCAGACACTTGTAAAGATTTTTTAGTTCATAAATAAAAAGCAAAATAGATTACACTTTACAAATCATTCTATATAAATATCATCTTTTTTCTCCAAAGGCTCTATAAATCCAGAACATATACAGTATAACAGTCCCACTCAAAACCCTACATTTCTTTAAGGCAATGTGTTTCTGCCTCTTCCGTGGTATGGGGTCTGCCTCCTTCACTGCCTCTACAGAATGATGTTGACTGACACTGACATACAGCTCAGACCCTTTTATCTTATTATTGGGAAAGAATAACTTCCAGTCAGGGGACAGGGCCTTTGTTACTAAAAAAAGTGGTAGAGAAAGGACCAATAATGGTGGAAGAGAACAATTGCGTCCAGCAGGGAACACTGCAGGTAATCAATGGCTGTGTAATCAACCATGAATAGCTGCTTTCCGCTGACCGGTGTCAAAAGCAGCAGCAGGAATTAGCAGATTCCAGCTGTTGCCATTCGATCAGGGACAAAATGCCCCTGCAAATGTAGCCTAAAGGCCCGTACACACGTACCGATTGTCGGCCGTAAATATTCGGCCAACGTCCGATCGGCCGATTGTCGGCTTGTTAGTATGATGCTTCCGACAACCGACTGTGACTTTTCGGCCGAACAAAATCTGGTCTGCATGGCCAACACCGTCAGTACAGATTTCGGCCGACAAAAGCCAGATGAGCAAGACTGAGCATGCTCAGAGAAGAAAAAACACACGGAAAGTTAATCATCACATGACATCACTTCTGCAGTCGGCTGTTGTTGGCCGACAAAATTCGTGTGCAGTCTTGAGCACTTTTCAACCAACAGGACAGCACTGGACAAAAGACGGCCGATCGTTCGGCCGACAATTGGTACGTGTGTACGGGGCTTTAGACTTCTGCTCAGGAGTGAATATAAGCTAACAGCTGCTTTCATACAGTCTGCCACTTGCCAATGACAGCAAACTAATGATGTGGGGAATCATTTTTTGAGTCATAAGTTCTGCAATGCAATAACCAAAAATACATACATGCCAGATTCTTTTTAACCCCTTGTAACCCACCCTGGCATCCCCTTTAAAAGTTCTTAACGCCCAGGGGGGCAGGAAGGATCAGCGATCATGTGACCACTGCGATTGTCTGTCACAGTGGTCACTAGATCAGAAGCCAGACCCGCCAGCTACCAATGTTTTCTAGGGACCAAGAGACATTTTAGGCAGCTGGATCTATGTGCTGGGAGCGCAAAGGGGGTGCGCTTCTAGCACATAAACATTGACCAACCAGTGACGCATATGTGTGGTGTGTGGGCGTTAAAGCCCTGCTTTTTGCTACTGCGCATATGGGTAACTGGGGCATAGATGGGTTAAGTTCCCTAAACATAAATAATAGGTAACATATTAAATTAATCAATGTGTTGTTACTATAATCCAGGAGACGTGCACAGGTTTAAAAACATTTATATGTTTCTCGGTTTTACTTGAGTCCACAAGTTTTGTATATCCTAAAAAAACTCAATCTTTGTGCAGCCACAGATCTACTATAATCTATAATATTTGGCACACCCATGAAGTGTTAAATGGCTGAATCCTTTTCCAAGAACTATGTCCAGAAACAAATGAAGAAAATGCAATTAAATAAGGAGCTTTAGTTTAATTGCTCTTCATATTGAATATAATTCTAGAGAAGTAATGATTCAATTCGTATAGCTGAGTCAAAGCACATTACCCATGAAAGTCATTGTAATTTTTGAAACAAATAATGATCCTTCATTCTTCAACTCATAACAATTTCATACTGATACCTAACTTTTAAAATTAACATAAAAAGGTTAATGCAAGAAATTCAAAATTAAACATCTTAGTCTAATAAGATTGTAGTTAGGTAATAGGTATTAAGTGGCAAAATATAGGATGTAGCACCCAGAAAGGTAGGTGCTAGGTAAATTATAAGGGAGGCCTTGCCTGCTTATCAGCAGGGCTATATTATTCAGCAAGGCTGCCATGTGTTCCCAGGTGTGCCTGTTGTGTTGGGGAGTCTCCCCACTGAATCCCAATGAGGGCTCACATTGGGCAGTGGAGGAAACCTGGCCAATAGCACACCAGGGCTTGTATCCATCCCAGAAGGGCAGATTATGCTGCACAGCATTCTGGGAGGGGGTATAAGTCTGTGAGGAGCGCATGGCAGATTGTCTTTGGCGGGAAGCAGAGTCCCAGGAGGGAGGTGACGGGTGTCTCTCCTCCTGTCAGAGGAAAACGGGTGTCCCAGGCGGCTTGCCTAAGTGGATACAGGGCTGAGCTGAGCTGAGCTGCAGAGAAGGATCCAGTGGGCTGAGGACCAAGCGGAGCTGTTGGGGGACGGAGTTTCAGGAAAGCATTCTGTGTCGTGAGTACTGCAAACTACCCCTGGGGTCTACCTAGGAGAGGGTACCACTACGGAGAGGTCAGAGGGATCCAGGAGCTATCTAGCTGGTGTGGAAGTGTAGCAAAGGGGGTGCCAGTGTTAACCCTGAAGAGTAAAGGGGGTGCCAGCAGTTGGGCCCTGAAGTGTTAAGTGTTGTAGCAGTATTTCAATTAGCTACCTCAGTCAGTGAAGACTTAAGGGAGCTGTACAAATGACTTTTGAGTTCTCAGGAAGTGTCAGAAGTCAGTTCAAGTTGAGAAACAGCAAGTCAGTGTTCACAAGCACCAATGGGTGTTGACCGGCATTCAGCCAGCATCAAGTCAGCGCCAGAAGGCATTTTTCTCAAGTTTCCCATTTCAAGTAAATAGTTGAGCCAGAGGAGTATCCCACTTATTCCCTTCTCCCATCCAAGTTCCCAAAATAAACATAAAAACCAAAGATGCCGGACTGTTCATTGTCTCAGTATTCACACTTGGGCAACAAGCTTAAACGTGCTGTTGGTGTTAGCGGTAACCCTGGCAGACCCATATTCAGCAATAATGCTGGAAATCCTGCTACAAGTATACAATATACAGTAGATAATAAGGTGTCTTCCACTTTCTACTGGTAAGGCAAACCCCAATTCTCAGCAACACAGAGAGCTACCACATTCAAACCCATCATTGTAAGGATACATGTCCCATTGTTTAGACTGCCTTCTTCTTAACAGCATCAAGTATATATTATCTACAACATAATCCCCTGTTCTCGATAATGGCCAAATCTGTCAGATGTGTGTGGTTTAGGCAACTGGCAACTGCCAACTGCATATATTATGCAGGGAACAATAGAAACAGTAATTTAAATACTATATTGTGCTTCCCTTTTCTGTTTACGGCTATTGATTATGTATACTTTAACATTGACTTCTTAAAACTATGAACATAGTTGTACATTGACTGTAACTTCCTGTTCTTTCATCCTTTAAAACAAGGGTTCTTAACAATTTTTACAATCATTTTACTAGTACAGACCCCCAATGGATTGCCGAATATGTGCCTATAACATAACCTATTTGCAAGACTGTTGAAATGATCATTATAACTAAATTATTACCAATCCTTTTGGTATCAGTATGGCTTTATGATATGTCAATAGTTTGGTTTTAGTTTATATATGGATAGGTACTGTAGGCCAGGGCCAGATCTAGCCTGTCTGATGTGAGAGTGCAGTAAACAATGTCAGGGAGGCAGAGGATAAAATATCAGCAGGGCAGTGTATAGCAGATAGTAGGACAGTGTACAGGGCAGAGAATAGGGTTCTTAGTTCGTGTGGCAGTGTACAGAGGCTATTTATTTGTAGGGCAGTGTAGAGTGGTTTATCCAGGTACTGTAGAGCTGTAGAGGGGTTAGCAGAGCAGAGAACAGGGGACAGCAGTGTATTATAAAGTGGGTCAGCAGGGCAGTGTACAGGGGGTCAGCAGGGCAGAGGATGGAAGTTCAGCAGAGCAGATAACAGGGGTTAACAATAGGGATGATCGAACGGTTCAGATCGACCATCGGTTCGACCTGAACATTGGTTGTTCGAAATTCGGCCGAATTCCGAACTTTTTGCGGTAAAAGTTCGGAATTCGGTCACCAGACCGGCCCAAAATGCAATGGGACAGGAACTGGGCTTTAAAAGCCAGTGATTGGCCCAGAAACGTCAGAAAAAGCCAATTGAGGGGGGCAGGAGTCTGCTAGGAATGTGATTGGAGTGACTATGGGGTCCAGAGGCCAATCAGGAGTGAATACGCCCCCCAGTATATAACACAGCCCGCCAAACCTCTAGCACTGTCATACAGAGGCTGTGGAAGAGAGTGGAAGCATTTGTGTTTCTCCTGCTGCTTGTAAAGCTCCAGTGTCATTTTGCAATTATTTTCTGCTGTATGGAGCTGTTCTTTTAGTGTGAGAAAAGGGAAATGCAGTGTAATTAGGGTACTATATACCACTATAGTTAGATTCAATAATCTAGTTTTTGTAGGGATACTTTTAAGTGTCAGGGTGACCGTAGAGTAGTTTAGGGTGTCCTGACTCTGCCATGTCAGGGTGACCGTAGTGTAGTTTAGGTGACCTGACTCTGCCATGTCAGGGTGACCGTAGTTTAGTTTAGGGTGACCTGACCCTGCCGTGTCAGGGTGACCGAACTCTGCCATGTCAGGGTGACCGTAGTGTAGTTTAGGGTGACCTGACTCTGCAATGCCAGGGTGACCGAACTCTGCCATGTCAGGGTGACCCCACTATGCAGATTCTGGGTTTTTTCAATAATTTTTCAATAATTGGCTCTCTATCAAAAACGAAAATTTGTAAGAACTTTTTTTTTACCTGATTCATAGTCCCTGGGGCATGACCCAGAACCCTAGGCACTTTTTAGGGGCATTTATTGGGTTTTAGGGCTTCAAAATTGTGTTTTTGATTCCCGAAGTTCGGGTCCCATTGATTTCAATGGGGTTCTGGAATCCGAACCGAACTTTCAGGAAATTCGGGTGTTCTGGTCGAACCAAACTTTTCAAAAGTTCGATCATCCCTAGTTATCAAGGCAGATTAAAGCGGTCAGTAAGGCAGGAGAGTGGGGGATCAGCAGGGCAGTGTACAGGGATCAGTAGGGCAGTGTACAGTGGTCAGCAGGGCAGGGTACAGGGGTCAGTAGGGCAATGTACAGGTGAAAGTAGGGCAGTGTACAGGGTGACAGCAGGGCAGAAGACAGTGGTCAGCAGAGAAGAAAACGGGGTCACTGCTGGAAGGGCACTCAACTGAGCTCCTCATACCCACACAGAAAAAAGCTCAGATCGGATTCCCTTACAGACTCAGCCTCAATCTGCACAGTGTGCAGCTGGCTACTGCAGCTATGCTGCCAATCTGATCTGGGAATTTCACAGGTCAGAACTGCAACATATCAGCCAGCTACACATTGTGCAAACTGAGGCTGCGTCTGTAGAGGGATACGATCGTAGCTATATGCTGTGTAGGGAGAATGAGATCTGTCGAGTGCCGTGTGTGCAGTGTAAGCAACACCAGAACAAGATCATTTAGAACTTAGGGCGAAGATGACAAACGGTGCACTTGACCTCCCTGATGTGTAAGCATCATGTCATTATGTCTCAGCCAAAATCCCCCCCCCCCCCCCACAATCCCTCCTCCTAGCAGATGTTCCCCCCTCATCCCACCTCTTAGCCCAAATCCCCCCTCCTCTTCCTAGCACAACCCCCCCCCCCCCCCCCCCGTTGCCCTTTCCTGCACAAATACCTCCCTATCCCTCCTACAAGACAGGCAGAAACTTGACAGCAGTAAAGAGAAGAGAGCTGGGAGGGGGTGCAGGTTGTGCTGTGCTTCCCCCTGCTGGTCAGAACAGTGTTCATCCACACAGCAGATGACACAGGATCACTCTCAGATCAGACTGTACAGGGTTTTATTACCACCCTTATCCACATTTCCTGCTGCCGGGAGATGAGTAGTCCTTGAGGGAGTTTTGGGAAGGGGGGGGGGGTGATAAAACTCTGCACAGTCCGATCTGAGAGCAATCCTGTCATCAGCTGTATGGAGAAGATCTGTTCTGACAGGAGGGGGAGTGCGCAGCACAAACTGCACATTTTCCTAGCTCTCTCCTTCTGTCTGCCACTCTCACCTTTCCTATCCTGACTTTACTATTCACTTTAGGCATTGACTGTGCCAGGCTGCCCCCCAACCCCTCTGGCCCTTGGATGGGGGAGGAGCTCAGCAGGCCAGACACAATGTCCATTAGGGAGGCTGGCCTAGGTGAGGAACAACTGAAATCTATGGAGCGTAGCCCACCCCAGCTCCCCCCTAGATCCAGCAATGCTGTAGGTACAGAACAGCTGAAAGAAAACCATTATGATTGTATCATATTTATTTATTTAAAATGTAAATTCTGAAAGACACCAGTTATCTAAGTAAGATTTATGCTAATATTGTTGCATAATTAAAACATGGAACTGTTGTTGACAATGCTAATAGCATGTCACCCAACATATCAAGTCTATTTTTCTACTTTATATTCAGGTTTAAAGTATATGTACACCCAAATAATTAGCTTTTATTCTTTCCTCCTTTTTGTCTGCCGGATACTGTATACTATTGAAAGTGCTTTGTTATATGTGTTAAAGGTGCAAAAATACCTGTCCATTTTGACAGAATTCTTGTCAGCTAATAAATTCTTGTGCTCTCTGTCTGTGGACAAGAAGGTGCTAAAACCCAAAATGTCTTCATTCAGGCCAGGAAATTCTAAATGAAATCTAACAGGTATGTCATAGCCTTCCTCCATCAGAGAGACCTTCTTGCCTCTGTGGACATCAGGGATGCAACTTGCATGTCCCCATATAGTATATCTGCATGATGTCCATTTGAGGGAACAGTCAGCACAAGTGTGGGCTGACAATGGGACATGGAAAGTTTGGATGTTGAAAAGGTTAATTTTGATCCTGAATCTTTAGAATCAGTGCTAGAGTTGAGTCACCACTTGGAGTAAAAGTATTCAGCAAAATGTTGCCTGATGAAGGGACCCTGCGTAGGTTCCAAAAAATTTGCATTTGTGTGACATGCCTGACTAATGCTAATAAAGATGGTTACTTCAAGCAGACTGTGGTGTTCTGGCAATATATTACTTCTGCAGATGTTTACGCCACCCAAAAATTGCTGCAGCACCACATATGTGTGGGCCTCTTCGTCTGATCTGATATGCAGTGGAGACATCCAGAACATCTTGGACTTGTACCATACACAGCTCAAAAAAGAGTTTTTCTTCCCCCAAAAAAATTCAAACTCTCCACACCCAGACTCAGACTTTTCAGTTCAGGAGTCAACCAACTCTTCACTTCTGAGTTCTGATAAGAGTCCTGGGGAATATAATAGCTTCCTTTGAGTCTCACTCACCCAGTTCCACTCCAGAACCCTACACCTCAACATACTGTCATTGTGAGACACATCGGTTAAGTCTCTTGACAAACTGATTTGCCTGATACCAAGCACCAAGTTTGTTTTTGGCCTGGTTGTTCAGAAAATCAACTCTTTACTTTCAAGCTCTTGAAGATCCTTACTGTGGATTCCCACCTGGCACACTGGGGAGGAGACCTAGACTCTATGTGTAGGGAACATGGACACCAGAGGAATTAAGTATCTAAATCAACATTTTGAAATTCCAGAAGATTTTTTTTGTCCCTACAATGCTGGGCATCCTGACTGGAGGGTCATCTGATCAGCATCCAGTCAGAAAATATCAAGGCAGTGATGTGCACCAACCATCAAGAAAGAGCCAGAAGTCAGGCTATGGCAAAAAATCAGAGATGTATAGTAACAAAGTAGAACTACTTCACTACTGTACTTAAGTACTAAAAGGCGGTATCTGTACTGTACTAGAGTATAATTTTTTTCTCCTACTTCCACTTTTATTTCAGTACATATTTTCGATGAGTTTAATACTTTTACTCCGATATTTTTTTATGTGCTGCATCGTTACTCGTTACAATTATAAAAATGTTACGAATCATTCTGTCACGAACCTGGTTGGAGGCTGAGGTGACGAGAGGGCTCCCCTTGCGGCTGAGTGCAGAGCACCCCTGGAGATCGTGACAGAAGGTGCTGTGCCCAAAGGTGCACGGGTTGCCTGCAGGTGTAGCTGTATCAGGAATCGGATCCGCAGTAGGAAAGACAGTCACTTGGATCACTGGAAGTGCAGGCAGGTTAGTGCAAATCAAGGTCAGAAGCCAGGCCGAGGATCAAACACAGGTAGTCAATCAGGAGCAGGCAGGGAGAAGTCCGTAAGGCAAGCCGGGTTCAGAGCAGGAGAAAGCCAATGCAGGTCAAGGATAGCCAGGTCGGTAACGGGTAGTCAATCAAGCAGGAGTTTCAAGGCACAAGGAAATCAGGTACTAGCTGAAGATAATCCAGCAATGAATGGCAGCCAGTGCTGAGTTTATATAGGAAGTGGGTGTTGATAATTGGCACTAATTAGGACGTCCCACATGGCCATTTTGGAATTAGCATATATGTAATTTCCTGACAGTCCTGCGCGGCCATTTTGGAAATTGGCATATCTGCCATTCCATGACAGTCCCGCGCGGCCATTTTGGAAATTGGCATCTTTGCCATTCTTTATCAAGTTCTTCCCTGACAGAGCCTTCAGTATTGCTTCTTTAAGGGTCACCCTATCCTGGACTGCCGGTACTGAAGCCTCCGGGATGACATCCGGCAAAAAGGAGGGATGGAACCCATAATTTTCCCAAAATGGGGATGGATTAGTGGAGGCGTGAACCAAATTATTATATGCAAATTCGGCACATGGAAGAAGAGATGCCCAGTTGTCCTGGGTAAAGGTAGAGAAATATCTCAGGTATTGCTCCAACGTTTGATTGGTCCTTTCTGTTTGTCCGTTACTTTGGGGATGATATGCAGATGACAAACAGACTTGGATTTGTAGAGTCCTGCACAATGATTTCCAGAATCTGGAAGTGAACTGCACCCCTCTGTCGGACACAATACTACTTGGTAGTCCATGTAGTCGGACAATTTCTTTAATTAATATATGTGTCGTATCCATAGCTGAGGGGGTGCCTATCATAGCCAGGAAGTGAGCCATCTTGGACAGTCTGTCGACTACAACCAAGATGGTGGTGAATCCGTCTGAAGGGGGTAAGTCGACAATAAAGTCCATTGATATCATCCTCCATGGCTGTTCCGGAACAGGGAGAGGTCTCAGCAAGCCCCAAGTCTTGGTATTGTGACCTTTACTGCGGAGACAAGTTACGCAGGAGTCCACATAATCTTTACAATCCTGTCTGAGATTGGGCCACCAGAAGGATATTTGAACAAGATCATGTTTTTCTGACGCCAAAGTGGCCAGTAAGGAGGTGATTATGACAAGCCTTCAGGACTTGGGGTCTTACTTCAGGAGGGATGAAAATTTTGTTGTTATGCCATAAGAGATTTCTGTCTCTTTTTAATGCCAAGGCTTCGGCTTCTGGGTACCGGGGAGAGGCTTGCTTGATAATTGTGTTTAGATTGGTTTGAAGCAGCAAAAAGTTGTGTGGTGACAGGATCGTGCTGGGAGTAGGTGTTTCCGGGGTCTCTGGGAACATGCGGGAAAGAGCGTCAGCTTTCCCATTTTTGGATCCTGGGCGATAAGTAAGGTGGAAGTTGAACCTGTAGAAGAATAAGGCCCATCGGGCTTGCCGTGGTCTGAGTCGCTTGGCGGTCCTGAGGTACTCTAGGTTCTTGTGATCTGTAAAGATCATATTGGGGTGTGTAGCGCCTTCCAGTAAGTATTGCCATTCCTCCAGTGCCGACTTGATGGCTAGTAGCTCCCGGTCACCCACATCATAATTCTTCTCTGATGGAGTCATCTTCCTGGAGAAGAAAGCGACGGGGTGAAGCAGGGCCTTGGGCCCCTGGCGTTGAGACAGAATGGCTCCTGTGGCAACTTCAGAAGCATCTACCTCAAGAACAAAGGGCAAAGCTGGATCTGGGTGTTGCAGTACTGGAGCGGATGTAAAAAGGATATTAAGCTGATCAAAGGCTAACTGGGCTTCCTGAGACCATTGGAACAGGACCTGCTGGCGGGTTAACTGGGTAATGGGAGAAATGATTGTAGAAAAGTCCTTGATAAAGCGTCTGTAAAAGTTAGCAAACCCGACAAACCTCTGGATGCCTTTCTTATCAGTGGGAGCTGGCCAATTGATAATAGCAGCCACCTTCTGTGGGTCCAAGGAGATCCCTTCTGTGGAGATGATCAGTCCCAGAAACTGAATGTACAGTTTTTCAAACTCGCACTTCTTTGCCTTTGCATACAGTCCATGTAGTCTTAATGTGGCCAAGACCTTTTTTACATGCACCCGATGAAGATCCAGGGAGGCAGAGAAGATGAGAATATCATCTAGATACACTATTACAAAGTGATCTAGGAAATGTCATTTACTAAATGTTGGAAGGTGGCTGGAGCATTACATAGTCCAAAGGGCATGACTATTTATTCAAAGTGCCTGAAGCGGGTCCTGAAAGCTGTCTTCCACTCATCTCCCTCGCGAATGCGGACCAAGTTGTAAGCACCGCGTAAATCTAGCTTGGTAAAGATTCGGGCAGAACGGAATCTTTGGAAGAGTTCAGGGACAAGAGGGAGTGGGTAATGATTTTTAATTGTAATTTTATTAAGTTCCCGATAATCCACACAAGGTCTCAGTGAGTGGTCTTTTTTCTGGACGAAGAAGATGCCGGCGCCAGCCGGAGAGGAAGAGGGGCGAATGAATCCTTTCTCGAGATTTTCATTGATATAAAGGCGTAGAGCCTCCAATTCAACTTCAGAGAGAGGGAAAATTCGCCCAAACGGAATCTCCACGCCTGGAAGTAGCTCAATAGGGCAGTCATAAGGCCTATGAAGTGGTAGGGCATCAGCCTTTTTCTTTTCAAAAACATCCAGGTAGGAATGATAGGCTGGCGGTACTACTTGGCTAGTACTGGTGATGGGTTGAACAGACAGTCAAACGGGAGGCTTGCTGATTTCGGGGACAAAGCAGTGCTGCTGGCAGTATTCGGAGTTGAAGGAGATTCTCCCCGATGGCCAATCAATTTGAGGATTGTGCGCCCGGAGCCAAGGAATTCCGAGAATAATAGGGAACATAGCGGAACACAAAACGAACAAAGCAGAGAAATTCCTGATGACCAAAGTTCGTCCAGGTTAGGATGGGGATAGTCTCCTGTGTCACGGGTCCGGATCTGGGAATAGTCCCATCAGCTAGATGGACTTCAAGTCTCTGCTTCTTATTCCTAAGCGGTATTTGTAATCTCTTTGCCAAGGTGATGTCCATGAAGCAGCTGCATGCTCCGGAGTCAAGGATTGCCTGAAGTAGGATCTCCCCTTCCGCCACCTGCAACGAGATGGGTGGGACAAGGTGAGCAGGAGGGAATCCAGAGACCTGGAAGTAGACAGGACATGGAGGAAGGCACTTACTAGGTCTCACGGGGCAGTTGCTTAGGAAATGTCCAGAACCTCCACAGTACAGGCAGAGATTGGCCTGTCGTCACCGTGATTTCTCAGCAGGGGATAGGGTACTCCGTACTAGTCCAATCTGCATCGGTTCTCCTTCAGCAGCAGGAGCAGGCGGAGATTTAAGCACAGGTGCAGGTGAGGGTGGAACCCTGGGGAGCATCCAGGAAGGCCGGTATGTACCAGTCTTTTCAGACCTTCGCTCCCGCAGGCGGCGATCAAGCTGAATGGCCAGCTTAATAAGATCCTCCAGGGTGGCCGGGGCATCAACTCTGGCTAATTCGTCCTTAAGGACTTCAGATAGACCAAGCCGGTACTGGTATTTGAGGGCTGCCTCATTCCAGCCGGTATCTGCTGACCACTTGCGGAAGTCCACAGTATAGTCCTCCACTGGGCGTCGCCCCTGTTGGAGGTTATGAAGGGCAGTTTCTGCAGTCATCACACGTTGAGGTTCATCATATAATTGTGCCATGGCATCCAGGAACGTGGAGACTGAGTTAAGCACCGGGCTTTTCTGCTCTAATAAATGGTGAGCCCAAGACTGGGGGTCTTCTGAGAGTAGAGATATGATAAACTCCACCTTCACGGACTCCAGGGAGAAAGTCCTGGGCTGGAGGGCAAAATATAACTGGCAGGCATTCTGGAATGCCCTAATCTTCCGTCGGTCCCCCAAGAAGCGTTCGGGGACTGGAACTCTGGGTTCTGGAACTGGCATGACCACCGAGGAGGCCAATGTGGGGTGTTCTTGGGCTGAAGCAGCTGAAGCAGAGGGTGCAGCAGGTGGATTCTGGACGTTTGGTGCAGCAGATACTGCAAGGTTCTGTAGGCGACCCTCTAATTGAAAGTATCTATCTTGCAGATTCTTCACTGCTTGGGTAAGGCCGGCGACCTGCTGGCACAGAGCCTCTAGCGGGGAAGCACCTCTTTCAGCCTCAGACATATGGCTGGATTATGCTGTCACGAACCTGGTTGGAGGCTGAGGTGACGAGAGGGCTCCCCTTGCGGCTGAGTGCAGAGCACCCATGGAAATGGTGACAGAGGGTGCTGTGCCCAAAGGTGCATGGGTTGCCTGCAGGTGTAGCTGTGTCCGGAATCGGATCCGCAGTAGGAAAGACAGTCACTTGGATCACTGGAAGTGCAGGCAGGTTAGTGCGAATCAAGGTCAGAAGCCAGGCCGAGGGTCAAACACAGGTAGTCAATCAGGAGCAGGCAGGGAGAAGTCTGTAAGGCAAGCCGGGTTCAGAGCAGGAGAAAGCCAATGCAGGCCAAGGATAGCCGGGTGTAATGTTCCGGTACCTTTGGTACCCTAAATTACACTTTCCACAAGTGTATGCGCCCTACCATTTACTTTTGGAAAGGTGCGCATACACCTTTAAGACTGCAGCTGTCATCACTCAGCGCCGGACTAGATGGCTATTTAAGGCGTCGGTTCTCACTCACATGTGTTCGTTCAAACACCCTTATCTGGATGCTAACCTTGCTTGAAGCTTCCATGCTTGCAAGCTTACTTCGCTGACGGAACCTCGCTGCGCTGATCCCTGTATCCCGCTACTGGATCATCCGCCTCTCCTGAACCACCCTTCGGCTGTATCGCTAATAGTGCTAAGTACCCCGCAGGGGAATTCTCTATAAACTTATACTAAGCTTACACTATCTAGCTCTGCATAGTAGAGACTGTTTATCACATCTGCATAAACTAGATTGCTAGCTCTTGAGACTACTGCTACTTTTCTGCACTGGGTTGATCTCTTTTGTATGTCCACCTGCTATTCTATCATCTGCTATCATACAACATTGCTAAACCTTCCTGCATCCATCTGCTACTGTCTCACCTTCAAGTGTCTATCACCTACCACCTCCACTCAACCTATCCCTCAACCTTCATCATTGTGTTACCACATGCATAAAGTCACTCTAAGAACCAGCTTGCTAATTGTGTGTATTTACTGGCTGAAATAAGACCTTCCACACATGATGAGTCATTGAGGTTGGGAATGGTATCTCAGCATATCTCTTACATGACTACTGACGTGGAACTATTTCTGCAGCTGAAAATCCACACCATATAAAAACGCAGGAGCGTTACAGATTGAACGAACCCAAAAATGGATTCAGCAGAAATAGTTCCAGAAATAACCACTCAGGTGACACAATTAAAACAGCAAGTATCTGCGTTAATACACGCACTTGCTGAATTAAAAGAAGACAATCAGGCTCTGTCGCAGCAGGTAATTAGACTGACACAACTTACCTCTGCTCAATCCCCTGAACCCAAGATAAATCCCCCTTTGGTATTTACAGGCGATCGCAAAAAATTTCGTGAATTTAAAAACGCATGTGAGTTACTTTTTTTGCTAAAACCTCGTACCTACCTTACTGATTACATTAAGGTTTGTACTATTATTTCTTACCTATCAAGCGATCCTCGAGCCTGGGCAGATTCTCTTTTTGAGAAAAACGACCAGCTTCTCAACTCCTATGCCTTGTTCCTGGCAGAACTCACTAGCCTATATGATGACCCCAATAGGCAGAGTACTGCTGATCTTCAGTTAAGATCCTTGAAACAAGGAAGGAGGCCTGTGGAAGACTTTGTCGCAGAGTTCAAGAGATGGACCCTTGATTCAGAATGGAATGATGCATCTCTGAAAACCCAATTTAGGCTTGGCCTATCAGAAGCCGTTAAGGACGAGCTCGCCCGAGCGGATCTGCCAAAAACCCTGGATGCATTAATACAACTCAGTATTACCATAGATAGAAGACTACGAGAAAGAAAGGCTGAAAAGATGGGAATGCCATTATCCGTTTCCTCTCGGAGTCTGGCCGTTCCTATGGAGGTAGGAACCATACGCCCACCGCTATCAACTATGGAAAAAGCCAAAAGACGAAATGAAAATCTCTGCTTGTACTGTGCATCCCCGGATCACAAGATAAACGTCTGTCCCCTAGTCAACAAAAAGAAGGGTGAGTGTTCACATGTCTCTCTAGGAGGATTGACATCTTCATTCACTAACCCCTACATTTCTGTTTTTTTGACATTACAGTGGGACCAGAACAGGATTACTACTAAGGCCATGATTGACACAGGATCTTGTGGAAATTATATGGATATATGTTTTGCTGCTTTAAATAAAATTCCTATTATTTCTAAACTCAAACCTGTCTCAGTAAGTCTTATTACCGGTGTTCCGTTATCCTCTGGTCCGATCACCGATCAGACACAAGCACTTCTAGTCACTATTAACGAGTCTCATAGGGAGACTTCTACCTTCGATTTAATACCATCACCCCACTTTCCCATTGTGTTGGGACTTCCCTGGTTGCACACACACCAACCAACCATAGATTGGAAGAAACGGTCCTTGACCTTCCCTTCTTGTTATTGCGAGGAAACGTGTAACCTCCCGTTTTCCGGGAAGATTCTGTCTGTGGTGACAGATGAGATTGCACCACTATGTTATCAGGATCTTTCTGAGGTTTTTCTTGAGAAAAATGCTCAAGCATTACCTCCTCATCGAGACTATGATTGTAGCATTGATCTACTCCCAAATAGCAAATTGCCGTTCGGTCATGTTTATCCTCTTTCACAGGATGAACTTGCCCATCTCAAAACCTATTTGGATGAGAACTTGGAAAAAGGTTTTATTAGACCTTCCACTTCTTCCACAGCAGCAGGACTCTTTTTTGTTCGCAATAAAGATTCAAGTCTCAGACCTATCATCGACTACAGGAAATTTAATGCTATCACAATAAAAGATCGCTATCCTCTACCGCTTATCCCTGAGCTCATTGAGCAGGTGCGTGGAGCTACCTATTTTTCAAAATTAGACCTGAAAGGAGCATACAATCTCATTCGAATCCGTGATGGACACGAGTGGAAGACTGCGTTCAGAACTAGATACGGATTGTTCGAATATCTTGTGATGCCATTCGGCCTATGCAATGCCCCTGCAGTTTTCCAACGATTTATAAACAATATTTTTAAAGACTTACTAGATGTCTGTGTTGTGGTATGTCTGGACGATATACTTATATATTCACGGACCCTGTCTGAACACATAAGACATGTAAGACTTGTATTATCGAGATTGCTTGCACATAATCTTTATGTGAAGCTGAAGAAATGCTTGTTCCATAAAGATGAGGTACTCTTTCTAGGCTACATCATATCCAAAACAGGAATCGAGATGGACATGAGTAAAATATCCTGCATTCAGGATTGGCCTACACCAACTACACGCAAGGCGCTACAGCGATTCCTGGGATTTTCAAATTTCTACAGGAAGTTCATAAAAAACTTTTCTGCTATTGTGAGACCCCTCACACAGCTCACTAGCATAAAAATACCATTTAAATGGTCAGAAGAAGCAAATAAGGCTTTCCACTTGTTAAAGACAAGGTTTACTTCCGCTCCCATATTACGCCATCCAGACCCATCCCTCCAATACATTCTGGAGGTAGATGCGTCAAACCTGGCAGTAGGAGCAATACTCTCCCAACGACCTACCCCCACTTCACCACTTCATCCAGTCGCCTTTTTTTCTAAATCCCTGAGCAGTCCCGAGATAAATTACCCCGTGGGTGAGAAGGAACTGCTTGCTATAAAATTGGCTCTGGAGAATTGGCGACATTTACTCGAAGGCACCCAATTACCAATAATTATATACACGGACCATAAAAACCTCCAATATCTTCAGGCTAGCAAAACTCTCTCGCATCGACAGGTACGATGGTCACTATTCTTTCTAAGGTTTAACTTCCTAGTGACCTACACACCTGCAGATAAGAACAAAAAGGCGGATGCACTATCACGACTAACTGAAGAAAACTACTTTGAAATTCCTTCCGTTCCTATAATACCTCACAAATGCATTATTGGAGTTGTCCGTTCCTTGAAGGAAGAGGTTCTGCATGGTATAAGGTTGGATTCACCCCCACCACAACTAACTACCGATGCAGAAGGCTTCCTCTACTACAACGACAAACTTTACATACCACCTACCCTACGCACCAAGATCTTGGAATTATCGCATGATGTGCCTATGGCAGGACATATGGGTATGACAAAGACTTTCAATTTGATTTCTCCGCAATTCTGGTGGCCTGACATGAAAACATCTATACAAAAATTCGTCTCTTCATGCAATGTCTGTGCCAGGTCCAAAATTGACACTACGAGACCATCCGGTCTACTATGCAGTCTACCAATACCCCAAACTCCATGGGAGGTTCTGTCATTGGACTTCATCGTAGAATTGCCTCCTTCCAAAGGATTTAATACCATCTTGGTGTCAGTGGACCATCTGACAAAGATGGCACATTTCATTGCTATTCGCAGACTACCTTCGTCCAAACAAACGGCAGAACTCCTGATGAAACATGTCTTCAGATTACATGGTATCCCAAAAACTCTTTTGTCTGACCGTGGATCCCAATTTATTTCTAAATTCTGGCAAGAACTATGTCACATACTACGGATTGAGCGGAAGCTCACTTCTCCTTACCATCCGCAGACCAACGGACAGACTGAAAGAGTCAACCAATGCATCGAGCAGTATTTACGTTGTTACACTTCTTACCAACAGGATGATTGGTTGGATCTTCTCCCCCTGGCAGAATTTGCCTACAACAACGCAACCCACAGTACAACCAAGCAGAGTCCGTTCTACTTGAACTATGGGTTTCATCCCTCTATTCTCCCTCCACGCATCCTTCCTTCAAATAACCCAGTAGCCTCAGACTATCTTTCCCAAATAAAGGATTCTCTGGGTCTACTAAATACTACCATTGCACACGCTCACAGTCAACAAAAGAAGTACTATGATCTTCGTAGAAGACCTTCTCCACAGTATACTATCGGGGACCTCGTTTGGCTCTCAACAAAAAACTTGAGACTGAAGATCCCTAGCAAAAAGCTTGGACCTCTGTTTTTGGGACCTTTCCCAATCAAGAAACTTATTGGAAAAGCTGCAGTGCAGCTTACATTGCCAATGGACCTAAAAATCCATCCCATTTTCCATGTGTCGCTACTAAAACCCCATGTTCCGGACCAAGGAATAAGGCCTAATATTCCACCTCCCCCTCCTGTATAAGTTGAAGGTGGAGAAGAATACGAGATAAAAGAGATTCTGGATTCTCGTATCTACAGAAGAATACTTCAGTACTTGGTTAGATGGAAGAACTATGGGCCCCAAGACGACACCTGGCTAAACACCTCTGACATACATGCCCCTAGATTAATCCGCAATTTTCATGCGAGATACCCAGACAAACCAGCTCCAGAGGCCTTCAGGAGCAGGCCTTAAGGGGGGGGTATTGTAATGTTCCGGTACCTTTGGTACCCTAAATTACACTTTCCACAAGTGTATGCGCCCTACCATTTACTTTTGGAAAGGTGCGCATACACCTTTAAGACTGGAGCTGTCATCACTCAGCGCCGGACTAGATAGCTATTTAAGGCGTCGGTTCTCACTCACATGTGTTCGTTCAAACACCCTTATCTGGATGCTAACCTTGCTTGAAGCTTCCATGCTTGCAAGCTTACTTCGCTGACGGAACCTCGCTGCGCTGATCCCTGTATCCCGCTACTGGATCATCCGCCTCTCCTGAACCACCCTTCGGCTGTATCGCTAATAGTGCTAAGTACCCCGCAGGGGAATTCTCTATAAACTTATACTAAGCTTACACTATCTAGCTCTGCATAGTAGAGACTGTTTATCACATCTGCATAAACTAGATTGCTAGCTCTTGAGACTACTGCTACTTTTCTGCACTGGGTTGATCTCTTTTGTATGTCCACCTGCTATTCTATCATCTGCTATCATACAACATTGCTAAACCTTCCTGCATCCATCTGCTACTGTCTCACCTTCAAGTGTCTATCACCTACCACCTCCACTCAACCTTCATCATTGTGTTACCACATGCATAAAGTCACTCTAAGAACCAGCTTGCTAATTGTGTGTATTTACTGGCTGAAATAAGACCTTCCACACATGATGAGTCATTGAGGTTGGGAATGGTATCTCAGCATATCTCTTACATGACTACTGACGTGGAACTATTTCTGCAGCTGAAAATCCACACCATATAAAAACGCAGGAGCGTTACACCGGGTCGGTAATGGGTAGTCAATCTAGCAGGAGTTTCAAGGCACAATGAAATCAAGTACTAGCTGAAGATAATCCAGCAATGAATGGCAGCCAGTGCTGAGTTTATATAGGAAGTGGGTGTTGATAATTGGCACTAATTAGGACGTCCCACATGGCTATTTTGGAATTAGCATATATGTAATTTCCTGACAGTCCTGCGCGGCCATTTTGGAAATTGGCATATCTGCCATTCCCTGACAGTCCCACGTGGCCATTTTGGAAATTGGCATCTTTGCCATTCTTTATCAAGTTCTTCCCTGACACATTCCATTCCAAACCTGCACCGCCGCTGACTTTTTTTACTCGAGTCACGACCAATCCCAGACCCGATGCGATGGCTCAAGGGCAGAGCCTAGCCGCCTCTGCCCTCCCTCGGCTTGGCTCGAGTCCTGCCTCCCGCTCGGCTCTCAAGTGAAGTGGTGGTGGCGAGAGAGAAGAGACACCTGCCTGCGGAGTGATCGCTCTGGGCCCTGGCTGGGGGAGGGACTGTGAGTTACTAGAGTCTAGACTACTAGACTGTCTCTGGGCACTGTGCAGCGTGGCCGCCCAGCGTGGGAGAACTGGATGGAGGTAGGAATATATTCTTCTTTCAGCAGGGGGGAGTGGACTGGGGACTGTGGAGAGAGAGAGGCTGGAGGACTTGAGACAGCCTAAGGTAGGAGAAGTAAGAACTGTCTTGAAGTCAAGTCACTCACTAAGGGGATCTAATCTATTCAATGGGAGGAGGGACCTGCCCTGGCCTGCCCTTTTCTAAGGGGGATCTATAATGGGAGGGGGGCCCTGGCCTGCTCTAATGGGGCTCTATGATGGGAGGGGGACCCTGGCCTGCTCTAAGGGGAATCTATAATGGGAGGGGGACACTGGCCTGCTCTAAGGGGAGTCTATAATGGGAGGGGGACACTGGCCTGCTTTAAGGGGGCTCTATAATGGGAGGGGGACCCTGGCCTGCTCTAAGGAGAATCTATAATGGGAGGGGGAGCCTGGCCTGCTCTAAGTGGGATCTATAATGGGAGGGGGACCCTGGCCTGCTCTAAGGGGGATCTATAATGGGAGGGGGACCCTGGCCTGCTCTAATTGGGATTTATAATGGGAGGGGGACCCTGGCCTACTCTAAGGGGAATCTGTAATGGGAGGGGGACCCTGGCCTGCTCCAAGGGGGATCTAAAATGGGAGGGGGGCTCTGGCCTTTTAACTACTTTCTTTAATAACTACATAACACAATACTTGTACTTTTACTTTCTGTACTTGAGTAGTAAATTTTAAAATAAACTACTTGCAATACTTAAGTACAAAAAATGTTGAATACTTTAGTACTTCTACTTAAATGTGGTGCTTAAAGAGCACTTCAACTTCTACTCAAGTCACTTTTTTGATAGAGCACTTGTACTTTTACTCAAGTCTGGGTCTCTAGTACTTTATTCATCTCTGCAAAAAATGTATAAATTGTTCAGTCCTAGACAGAACTTGTCCAAGCAAGGACAATTGTCATTTAGACTTTCTTAGCCAGCATCACCTAGATCTGGGAGAGTGGGCCCTACGCCTGGCCCAGTCCTTTCGGAACCACATACATGCTCACTTGAACAGTAGTTCAGGGACCACATACATGTGCCAGTGCAGTTGCAGCTTCAGTTCAGCCTAAAAAAATATTAAAGTGGGTAAGTTAGAATAGAACATCAGTAGCAGAAATTGTGTTCATCAGTTATCATTATGTCATAAGAAACATCTAGAAATGGTAATTATACCAAAAGAGTACCCTAAAAAAGTACCATTTGTCCGGAATTCCTCCGAAAAGATAGTAGAGCACTTCCTGGTATGTGAGGACACCTGGGCACCCCTGTGTTGTATATCTGTATATTTGCAGAGTGGAATCCAAGGCAGTGTGCCTCTGACTGCTTCTTCCATTCATGGATTTGTGCTTCCTAGACCTCTCCATTGTCTGTTTGATTGCTCTTCTCTTATTCTGGTCACCAGACTTCAGGGGGCCATCCTGCAAGGGTAAGTAAAGCCCTTTTGTAAGACAGACACCTTCACAAGATACAATACAGAACAATACAGAACAAGGGTTAGTAAGTCAGTAATAGGGAAAAGATTAGATGCAGGGAGACCTCAGGCACTAAAGATAACTGGCCCTTTCGCGTTTTTGAGAAGAGCTTTCAAGCAGAAAAGACACCTAAGTGCCCAAAATCATGCAAAAATCAGTGAAAAAGCATGAAATAGCTCAATGAAGCTTGAAAACACACACAAAAAAATAAGAAAAATTAGCTAAGGTAAGGGTTTGTGAAAAAAAAGGCTTATGCTCAAAAAAGCTCAAAGAAGCTCAATAAAAACGTGCAAAAGAGCCCACACTTATTTAAGCTGAAATAAAAGCTCAAATGCCTGTAAAAGCAGCTTTTTTTAGCTGCAGTGTGCATGAGCCCTGATAGTATTTCCAATGGTACACAATTCCAATTTGCCGGGAAATACTGCAGTACCAGATTTCTCATGAAGCCACAACTTGCCCAGAAGGATGATGTGGGGCCAGTGAAGGACAGTGAGTTTTAGGCTCCCTCAGTGTTATAAAGCAGTATGGGTAAAATCAGGGAAACTCTTTGCTAAATTCAGAAAACCCCTTTAGAATTAAAAGGACACCTGTTGACTTATCTCATTGATATAGTGGTACAAACTTCTTTATGAGTAAAATTCAAAACAATATTTTTTAGCTAATTTTAAAACTAATAAATCATTCTAACTAATTTCCCCAGTGACATTACTGATTAAATAATTAAATTCTTACACTTCATGAATCTCATCAAGACATATTTACCATAAATTCCCACATGAAATCAAGTTAAAACAATTTTCTTTTGAAAATCTTCTAAAAGTAAAATTCTTTCCCAGTATATTAACATATAATACTAGTAAAATGATAACTGATAACGCTGTCAAATATTTACAACTATATATGCAGCACACCTCATGTAGGAGCTGCACAAGAAGGGGATCCCCCACTCCAGCACAGCCAGGCACACCGAATCTTCACAAGCACCCAGAGACACAGAGAACAGTTTGTGACTTTGGTTTTTATTTTATAAGGAGGTGATAGGGATGGGAGGTTATGGGATGCCCACTGAATTCAAAAATAACTCTTCAGGGACAAACTTTCAAATTTACAGTCTATATGTACAGCTCCAACTTATTTATCCTTCCTCCTGCACACATACTTGCTTGTTCCAGCTGAATTACTCTGAGATGATTTGACAGGCTGCAGTCAGATTTAGCAATAGCTCATTACAGGCGGGAACTCACAGCCCCTTTAAGTGTAGCACAATAGAGTGACACAGCTTGTAACTTTCTCATCCACTTCTTGTGTGGTCACTGGTCCCAGCACCATCTCCTTACTGATGCTCTGACATAAAAAAGAAAGCCCCTGCCTCTACCAGACTGACTGCCTCAATGCAAAGACACTGTGCAGAAAAAGGTATGGCAAGTCAGTAATGGGGAAAAGAAATAGCCACAGGGACAGCACAGGCAATATCAATGACTGACAAGTCCTTTGCCCTTTTCCTACCTTTTTTGGGGGCTCAAGTTCCAGAACTCAGTTCTTTTACTTATTTTTATTTAGCCTCCATCTAGGCTTATTCTCTTTTTATACATACTACAATGATGTTTTTGAGTTAGGCAAGGAGCTGTGAAGATGGTCATAGCTGGGTAGATGTTCTTCTGAGCTTGACAGGCACAGAGACATCTGAGGTTACCTAAGTGTGGCATTAGACTGAGCTTAGGTAACCTCTTAACCACTTTACCACCGGAGGATTTTGCTGTCTTACGTCTGGGCCACTTTTTGCGATTCGCCTGTGCGACTTTAACTGACAATTGCGCGGTCGTGCGACGCCGTACCCAAACAAAATTTATGTCCTTTTTTCCCCACAAACAGAGCTTTCTTTTGGTTGTATTTGATCACCTGTGTGATTTTTACTTTTTGCGCTATAAACAAAAAAAGAGCGTAAATTTTGAAAAAATAACAATATTTTTCACATTTTTTTATATGAAATCCCCCCCCCCCCCCCCCAAAAAATGTAAAAATCAATTTTTTTTTAAATTTTTGGCCAATTTGTTTTCTGCTACCTATGTTTGGTAAAAAAAATCACAATAAGCGTATTTTGATTGGTTTGCGCAAAAGTTATTGCGTTTACTATATAGAAGAGATTTCTAAGTCACACTCTTGACTCTAGAAGTACCTCTGCGCTTGTGGAGGAACCAGTTATTAACTATAATGATAATAGTAAAATAGATTGCTGCTACTTGACCAAATAACGAAGATATTTGTAAAAGCATAAAATAAAGAATAGTAGCGTAAGAGTCAATGTAGCATTGGCTCGACAGAACTCTATGCGGCAGGTGAATTATGTGTAACCATCTATAAAAGTCACTGAAGTTCCACTCTAGACATCACATAGTCCTTTAACCACATTACCACTAGAGCATTTTGCTGTCTTACGTCTGGGCCACTTTTTGCGATTCGGCGCTGTGCGACTTTAACTGACAATTGCGCGGTCATGCGACGCCGTACCCAAACGATATTTACGTCCTTTTTTTCCCACAAACAGAGCTTTCTTTTGGTGGTATTTGATCACCTGTGCGATTTTTACTTTTTGCGCTATAAACAAAAAAGGAGCGTTTATTTTGAAAAAATAACAATATTTTTCACATTTTTTTATATGAAATTCCCCCCAAAAAAGATGTAAAAACAATTTTTTTTTTTTTTAAATTTTGGCCAATTTGTTTTCTGCTACCCATGTTTGGTAAAAAAAATTGCAATAAGCGTATTTTGATTGGTTTGCGCAAAAGTTATTGCGTTTACTAACTAAGGGAAAGATTTCTGTCATTTTTGGTGTTTTTTTTTTAACGAGTAATGGCGGCGATCTGCGATTTTTTTTGCGGGACTGCGACATTGCGGCGGACGGATCGGACCCTTGACTGTCATTTTTGACACTTTTGGGGGTACCAGTGACATTACTGCAGTAATCAGTGCTATAAATATGCACTGTTACTGTAAAAATGACACTGGCAGGGAAGGGGTTAATTTTATTGGAGAGGGAGGGGTTAATGTATGCCTGGTGCTTACTAACGTGTGGGGGGGGGGGAGGTGACTGAGTGAGCCAGGGACAGATCGGATGTTCAGCTATGCTGAACCCTGCAATCTGTCACTGATGATAGAAAACAGCGGGAGCCTACAGGGGGAGGAGTCCAGGGACGTAGGTCTACGTCGCTGGACGATAACGAGCCACTGTGCCGCAGTAGCAGCACAGTGGCTAGTGGTAAAGTGGTTAAATAAATATCATATAAAATGTAATAAAAAAGTCCAATGAGACAGCTGTCAGCTCGTGAAGTCTATCGGGTTCACCTCTTTACCACCACCAAGTGCCAGGGGTAAGATCAGAAGAAGTGGTAACTCACCAGATGCTGTTGCTCAAATGTTCTCACAAATGAGCAAAAAACGCAGGGGTTAACACTGGGCCAGCAGGAAACATAAATAACATATATGGTCCACTCTGCTGCAGAATCGTAATCCACTCCTCTCAATGCAATCCTCATATACCGTATAACATGTAAGGATAAAACACCTCCAATAGTGTAATATGTCTCAAACACGTTTATTTGGAAAAGGTAAATCAATTGCACTCACATTTGGTAGAAGAAAAGAAGGCACATTATCAACAGAAGGCAAGGAGGAAACAGCCGCTGTACACCCTGAACCGGCTCCACGCCAGCGCAGTTAGTTCCGGGATGCATCCGGCAATACGTGCTACGGCGGGGGAACATCCCGGAACTAACTGCGCTGGCGTGGAGCCTGTTCAGGGTGTACAGCGGTTGTTTCCTCCTTGCCTTCTGTTGATGGCTCTCTACTGTCTTTATATCTAATGATGTGATATGAACCGCACATAGAACTTTCTTTATTTGTTGCTCCTCTAAACATGATTCCAACTCTCTTTTCCATTTATTGATAAATGGCGGTATTCTCGGCTCTGTAATCTCTGTGAGTATTTTATAGATTTGTGAAACAATGTTTCAAATTCATCTAGGAATTACACAGGCATTCAATTGGAGAAAAGTATTTTTCTATTCTAATGGGTTGAGGTAATGTTGACACAGGCATCTTAACTGAGAATACCGACATTCAATAAATATCATTGATTTTTTCTTGTGTTTCAATTCCTGATATAAACATATCTTCCCTTTGTTCAATTTATCCTTAAGCTATGCGTTTGTCCAAATTGTGCCCCGTTCCCAGGGGGAAAATAATTTGACCCCGTGAGTGAAATTAAAAGTGAATTATATTCCCATTTTTTCTTTCTCTTTCTCTATTAATCAAATCCCAAAAACCCTAAACACTTTCTTAGTCAATTTGTGCGTGTCTACATCTAATACTCTATATTGATGTGGTACCCAGATATTATTAACTGTGTATTACTCAGTGTGTTTTCTATTTTTACCCGTTTTTTACTACTTCTTATTTTTGTCCACTCCATCAAATTAAATGTACATGTTTTCATCCTGCCTTTCTCTCTCCCCTCCCGCCCACCTCTCCTTGCCTCTCATTGTTTCTTCTTTCCTCCTGGCGAACCCAGGAGCTGAAGAACTCTGTTGAATTGAGGAGAGGAGTGCCAGAGTGCAGAGACACAGACAAAAAGGGGGTTGGAGAAACAGGGATTTCATCACCTTTGGCAAAATAAACTCTCCAGAAGACCCAGGACTGTGAAGTATTGAACTACTGACACTGCTGCACTGCAAAGTCACTGACTACTCCTTCCTAGCCTTGCACGGGTTTGAGGTAGCTTGATGTGAATTCCTGTACGGCTGAAACTCTCAACTGGAACTCTGTACAATCAGGGCCCAAACTTTACACTTTTAGCTCTTCGGGGTCCACTGACTATGCACCCCCTCTGTAACTTCAGGGTCCTCAACCTAGGTACTCCCTTTACAGCTAGTTGACACTGGATCCCAGAACCTTCTCCGGAGCGGCCTCCTCTAACACTTCAGGCAGACCCCCAGGGGCAATCCTCAGTACTCACGACCTGTGTAGGCTTTCCTGTGACTGGAGCCCTCTCACTCTCCATTGGCTCTCGGCACACCGGATCCCCTCAGCTCACTCAGCACTCTCTGGATTCTCAGGTGACACCCCGAGACATCCACTTTCTCAGACAGGAGGAGAGACAACCGTACTCTCCCTCCTGGGACTCTGATTCCCGCCAAAGACCACATGTCGTGCGCCCCCTTCAGACTTATACCCCTTCCCAGAATCCTCTGCGGCAGAATCTGCCTTCTGGGGTAGATACAAGTCCAAATGTATCTCTGATTGGGTTTCCTCCACCACCCTATCAGAAGCCTCTAATGGAGCCAGTGGGGAGATTCCCCTCTCAGGAGACACACTTGGAAACCATGACAACCTACCTAGCAAAAGAAACCTGGCCCTGCAAGGTCCACTATGCATTTACCTAGCACCTACCTGTAGGGTGCTGCACTTCTATCAAATCTTCTCCTTGTGGTGCTTCTGGTAGGCCTCTAATTCTCAGATTTCACTTCCTCTCTTAATTCCCTCTTCTCTTGAGTGAGTCCCTTTCTGTATCTTCCACTCCTTTCAAAATCTGGCCCAGGTCTTTATGGAGTGTTGCCATATCGGTTTTCAGTGATAGCTCTAATTTTGAGAACATATCCACCATTTCTATTTTTGTCGGAAACTGGGTTTTAAAAGCATGTTCTTCCATGAGTCCTGCCTCTGTGACACTTTCAATCTCTAGATTTACTTTTGATTGGTTGAGCATACTCTTCTCAAGTGCTGTCTTGTTCTGTCCATTTTTATTTGTTTCTGCTTCTTGTTTCCCCCTGGGCCCCCAGCTGTTTTTCAGTAGTTGGTTTCTCGTTATTCCCTTCATGGGTCATGCATTTTTTTATTGTCCCAGGGTGATTTTGAAGTCCCGCCTTCTTTAACTGGTTTCCCCCTCATCATCTATTTCCACCTATGAGCTTCTTTAGGTAAGTGAATGAGGGTGTTAGGTAGATGTACTTTCCCTTTAAAATAGATAGAGAAAACTTGCCCCCAGTAAGTCCACAGTTTATTTATAATACCGTCGGGGAAGCAGATAGTGACTCACCACTTCAAGGAAGTACTGCTTTAAATAGATATCCTTCTCCTTCCTTTGTAATAGACTGCCTGTTGTTTTTTTGCAAATGGCCGCCCTCTCCCCTCTAGCAGCTCCCGCAGTACTCCCTGCCGACTCTTTAGGTGTTCAGTCTTGGCAGGTCAGCGACTTCTGCTGAGTCTGACCGGGGACAGCCGAGTACACTTGAGTCCTGCCAGAAATTGCCGAGTCTCCCCACAGTCTTTCGGTCTTGGCGTCTCACATCAGCAGACGGTCCTCTTTCTCCTCCCCACGAGACGCCAGTCTCCTTTACTCACAGTCACCCAGGGTCCGCCGATTCATCTCTCCCTCCTGATGCCATCCTCGATGTCACAGGTGACAGAGTCACTTAACCACCACCACCGGCCAGCCTCATACTGCAGGGGATTTCAGGTTAGCTCCTGCTTTACATGTGTGGGATAGGGTCTCTTGGTGTTCCTATCACAAGCTCTTTGCTGGCGCCATCATCAGGCTCCTACTCCCTCCCCCCACCTCCATCTAAGGGCCCATTCCTTCCATGTTCTGTCAGTTAGTATTTATTCTCAAAGACAGGGCTTAGTGAAGTCATTGTCTTCTTACACTTCAAAAAATTGGAAAACATCCTCTGTACTGCTTTAACCACTTTACCGCTGCTCACCTTGATACTACTGCGGCAAAGTGGCTCTTGTAGGTCTGACAACGTAGACCTACGTCGGCAGACCCTCCCCCTTCTAGGCGGAGCGCGCGCGCCGCCGGAGGCGCGCTCCCGCTGTATTCAGTCACATCGCCGCTGCTCTTCCCCGATCGTCGGGGAATCGAGTGTGGAGATCCGCCCCCCTGTGTAAACACAAGCGGGCGGATTTCCGAAGTGACAGGCAGGGTCAGATTGCAATGTTCAGCATAGCTGAACCCTGGATGTGTCCATGTGTCACACAGTCACCTCCCCCCACACACGTCAGTAAGCACCAGGCATGCATTAACCCCTCCCTCTCCAATAAAATAAACCCCTTCACTGCCAGTGTCATTTTTACAGTAACAGTGCATATTTATAGCACTGATTACTGCAGTAATGTCACTGGTACCCCCAAAAGTGTCAACAATGTCAGTCAGGGGTCCGATCTGTCTGCCGCAATGTCGCAGTCCCGCAAAAAAAATCGCAGATCGCCGCCATTACTCGTTAAAAAAAAAAAACACCAGAAATGACATAAATCTTTCCCTTAGTTAGTAAATGCAATAACTTTTGCGCAAACCAATCAAAATACGTTTATTGTGATTTGTTTTACCAAACATAGGTAGCAAAAAACAAATTGGCCAAAAATGTAAAAAAAAATTGATTTTTACATTTTTTTTGGGGGGGGAATTTCATATAAAAAAATCTGAAAAATATTGTTATTTTTTCAAAATTTACGCTGTTTTTTTGTTTATAGCGCAAAAAGTAAAAATTGCACAGGTGATAAAATGCCACCAAAAGAAAGCTCTGTTTGTGGGAAAAAAAGGACGTCAATTTCATTTGGGTACGGCGTCGCACGACCGCGCAATTGTCAGTTAAAGTCGCACAGTGCCGAATCGCAAAAAGTGGCCCAGACGTAAGACAGCAAAATCCTCCGGTAGTAAAGTGGTTAAGCTGATGTAAAATTGCATTGGATTCAACTCAAGCTGCCTGTGGATGGAGCCAAGACAGACAGACTGGGTATACAGATGTAATATTAAAGCACAGGAATACTTGCCTAATAATATTTGCTTCTACTGTGGATGAAATACAGCAGCAGCAGCTTCTGCATGGGTGGTCATTTGGTCCTATTGTGTCTCTATTTACTGGAAGTTTCACTTTATAAGATATTACAGTCCTGCAATCAGGGTGTCTCACCCAGGTATCAGAGACAAAAAGTATAGGACTATAACAATCTAACTCTGTGGTAGTTAAAGCAGAACTTAAAGTGATACTAAAGTCATATTTTTTAGTTAAAAAAAAAACAAAAATATGTTATACTTACCTGCTCTTTCAATGGTTTTTCACAGGGTGGCTCAGATCCTCCTCTTCTCGGGTCCCTCTTCCGTGTTTCTGGCCCCTCCCTCCTGTTGAGTGCCCCCACAACAAGCAGCTTGTTATGGGGCCACACAATGCCCATTCAGACACGCCCCCTCCCCTTTTCTCTCCTCATTGGCCGACTGACTTTGATTGACAGTAGTGGGAGCCAATGGCACCACACTGCTGTCTCAGCCAATGAGGAGGGGAGTCCTGGGCAACTCCCAGACACTCCTGCAACATCACTGGATGGAGATGGGGCTCAGGCCAGAAATGTCATCTGTAGCTGGCTGCCTGCACCTGGAAAAGGCAGACAGCTGAAGAGGACTAAGATAGCAGCCCAGACCCAGTTTATGTCACTCAAACAGCAGATCACAATGGGACAACAGAGAACACAGCCCTACAGCTAGGAGGGAAAAAAAACTACGTTAGTGGGAGATAAGTACCACTTTATCAAGCAACAGCTATTTCCAAATGCAGACACTAGAATGTAGCAGCTTCTTACAAATGCACAAACCGCAAAAATAAGTCCAATGAAGTTAAATTTTATATGTGCAGTTTTTTCTTGTGCATCCACCCAGTGCAAAAAACAGAGACCCACCACCAATTCACCAGAATTGATTGACCAATTAATTATGATTGTCACAAAAGCACAGGAACCTTATGTTTGAGATCCAGATGCAATCTAACAGTTTTTCTTTCTTCAGACTTCATTTCCAGGATCACATAATGTAGTTGTTAATAATAAACAGAAGTAGACAGGAAACAAAACCATAGCATAATTCTATTTATTTAAATGAACAATACAAGCAAACAGATCCATTTACTTATGTCAAGTGCACCAAGCAGTATGTATATAGCATATGTTGCTATGTGTGCCCGGCAACATCCTCAGAGATCAGCTCTCAGACTTGCTGTTAGTGATGCACATACTTCCAGCCTCCTTCCTAGCTGACCGGATCTCTTAGCCAAGTGTTGGGCAGTATGAAAAGAGAGGTATCCTGTGTAGCTGTGTAGCACCGCCTTACCAGTTTTGTCACAACTACATTAGGCGCTGAAAAATACTAAAGAAAAAGAATACAGACAACTATCACTTTCCTACATGACCAAAGTTGTTTTTTCTTCACCATTGGCCTTCTATAAATGTCTATGCAATAAAGGTAATTTTGTACCACATTTGCTTTGCTCTATTTACAAGCTTTTGACTGCTCCATTGGAGGACTATGCCCCCCCGTATATCAGTAAATGAGAATCTGATATGCAGATTTCCCTTTCGAGGCTTTCAAGGCACAAATCAACAGGAACATTCAACCAGCACACAGCTCCTCTACAGCTAATTGCTTTCAGGGACAGGGCTACAAATTAGTATTTAGGTGCTACAGAATCCCATTGTTACGGAATAAATTCTCCAAGATGTGTTGGTGGTGTCAGAGGGAACCCGGTACATTACTATATATTTTCTAACAATGTCCTTCCCTCCAACAACAGTTCTGGACGGGAGTTAAGAATCTTGTTCTCCAACTGACATCAGTATCAGTAGACCCTGGCTCAGACCTTCTAGGGTACTTACTACAACTCAAAAGGTTTCCCCTGAGGCATTGCAAACATTTATTGACTGCTCACATGTTGACTAGAGCTATAGGAAGTTTAAAAACTATGAGCCATAATAGGGAAGACAAGTTTCAGGGCACTTGGGTACCATGGACAGCTTATACTTGCTGCTCCCAATTTACTGAACTGATTTCTCAGACCTCAGTTGTTCAGGGGACCGAATGGCCCACCCGTGGGGCTCTAACTCATGGTTCAACTATCTATCCCATGGGGTCACCTGTAAGGGGGGGTGGGGGAAGTTGGAGTGAGAAGGGAGCTACCTCCTGCTATCCCAACCTCCTCATCACTCCTATCCTTACCGTCACTCCCACCTCTTCCTCTCTCTCTCTCTCTCTATATATATATATATATATATATATATATATATATATATATATTGCTTGGGGGATTTTCTTTGGCTCCCCATTTTTGTATGTTTTCTTTCAACCATGACCCCCCCCCCCCCCCCCCATTTCCTCTAATTCAGGGTTTGGAGGTGGGAGCTTAAAAATGTCAAACGTTCCACATTGTGCTATGCGTGTTGCTTGGTTCCTGTAAGGCAAAAGAAACCATTGATTGGCACTCATTTCAGACTCACACAGAGGTTATTTTAAGGGGGTTCAACACTAATTCTGTGTGCACCAGCTTTAGTAAATATCCCCCTATATGTACTTTCTCACCTCCTTGATAATATGTATATGTGACCCTGACATATGACCTGAAACACAGGATATGTTGTACTATTGTATCTTGCACAATGTCCTAAATAAAAAAAATAAAGAGTACAGGTGTTTTACTACAAGAATTAGAAGATCACAGATAAAACAGCAGTGCAAAATTGACCGGCAGAAGGACAATTTCAAGTAGCAAGGAGAGGTCCAGGTTTACTAGAAATGGAAGAGTACAGGCAGGAATTTACTAAAAGAATTAGGGTACTACAGATGATAGGAGACATCAGCTTAAAATTGTCCAGTGGCAGAACAGTTTTAATTAAAGATAATAGGCCTAACTAATTGGGGGGGGGGGGTTACATTACATTAAATGTAAGTAATTTAATGTGGGGTGCTTTAAATGCTGCACTTTCAAATGATGCAGCTGTGTGCTTCAAATGTAAGGTAGCTTAAACAACAGTAACAAGTAAATACTCCACTTGAAGCATGTAAAGCTTTAAAAAGGTCCTACCAACATAAAATAAAAAAAAAAAAAAAACACACAAAAGATACAACAACCCCAAAATACAATAAAAAACAAAAGCCCAATTTTTGAAGGGTTTACTATGGATAGGACGGCATCTAAAAGTGACCACTGACCTCAAATCAACAACAAAATAAAATGAAAGACAAAAAAGCCCCAAATGATAAAAAAGAAAAAAGACAAAAAAGGGTTCGCTGCCCAAAGAGCTAGCAATCAAAATGAAAGTACCGTTTTTTAACTGACCCTTATCTCTCCTTATGCAGTTTGTCAACTTTTATAATGGGGTTGTTTAAAACAAAACAAATTCAGCTCATTACGCGGGAAGCGTCCGTAGAAGCAGGAGCTTCTTCTTTTTTTTTTTACTATTCTTAGGGCGGACGGGTGACTGATCATCGGGGGACACTATTTTTTTATTTTGGCTTTTGTTGTTATTTTTTTTGTACACTTTTTTGGTGAATGGGTAGGGGTAAAATGTCCATTCACATAGGGGGGGCGGAATCTGGGGGTCCCTTTGTTAAAGGGGGCTTCCAGATTCCGCTAAGCCTCCCCCCACAGACCCCCACAGCCCACGGTTGTTGGGAAGAGACTCCTGTCCCCATCAACATGGGGGCAAGGTGCTTTGGGGTGTGGGGGCACCCCCCCATGTTGAGGGCACGTGGCCTGGTATGGTTCAGGAGGGGGGGCGTTCACTCGCCTACACCCCATCCTGGCCAGCCAGGCTGTGTGCACAGATAAGGGTCTGGTATGGATTTTAGGGGAACCCCATGCCATTTATTTATTTTGGCGTGGGGTTCCCCTTACAATCCATACTAGACCCGAGGGGCCTGGTATGGACTAGGGGGTACCCCACACCGCTTTTGTCAGCAATACTGACATAAACTGAAGTGCCTATATATATATATATATATATATATACATATATATATATATATATATATATATATATATATATATATATATATATATAAGGTATCTCACAAAAGTTTGTACACCCCTCACATTTTTGTAAATATTTTATTTTATCTTTTCATGTGACAACACTGAAGAAATGACACTTTGCTACAATGTAAAGTAGTGAGTGTACAGCTTGTATAACAGTGTAAATTTGCTGTCCCCTCAAAATAACTCAACATACAGCCATTAATGTCTAAACCGCTGGCAACAAAAGTGAATACAACTGAAAATGTCCAAATTGGGCCCAAAGTGTCAATATTTTGTGTGGCCACCATTATTTTCCAGAACTGCCTTAACCCTCTTGGGCATGGAGTTCACCAGAGCATCACAGGTTGCCACTGGAGTCCTCTTCCACTCCTCAATGACGACATCACAGAGATGGTGGATGTTAGAGACCTTGCGCTCCTCCACCTTTGGTTTGAGGATGCCCCACAGATGCTCAATAGGGTTTAGGTCTGGGGACATGCTTGGCCAGTCCATCGCCTTTACCCTCAGCTTCTTTAGAAAGGCACTGGTCGTCTTGGAGGTGTGTTTGGGGTCATTAACATGTTGGAATACTGCCCTGCAGCCCATTTCCTGAAGGGAGGGGATCATGCTCTGCTTCAGTATGTCACAGCACATGTTGGCATTCATGGTTCCCTCAATGAACTGTAGCTCCTCAGTGCCGGCAGCACTCATGCAGCCCCAGACCATGACACTCCCAATACCATGCTTGACTGTAGGCAAGACACACTTGTATTTGTACTCCTCACCTGTTTGCCGCCACACACGCTTGACACCAAATCTGAACCAAATAAGGTTATCTTGGTCTCATCAAACCACAGGACATAGTTCCAGTAATCCATGTCCTTAGTCTGCTGGTCTTCAGCAAACTGTTTGAGGACTTTCTTGTGCATCATCTCTATAAGAGGCTTCCTTCTGGGATGACAGCCATGCAGACCAATTTGATGCAATGTGCAATGTATGGTCTGAGCACTGACAGGCTGACTCCCATCCCTTCAACCTCTGCAGCAATGCTGGCAGCACTCATACATCTATTTCCCAAAGACAACCTCTGTATATGACGCTGAGCAAGTGCACTCAACTTCTTTGGGCGACCATGGCGACCCCTGTTCTTAGTGGAACCTGTCCTGTTAAACCGCTGTATGGTCTTGGCCACCGTGCTGCAGCTCAGTTTCAGGGTCTTGGAAATCTTCTTATAGTCCATCTTTATGTAGAGCAACAATTCTTTTTTTCAGATCCTCAGAGAGTTCTTTGCCGTGAGGTGCCATGTTGAACTTCCAGTGACCAGTATGAGAGTGTGAGAGCAATAACACCAAATTTAACACACCTGCTCCCCATTTACACCTGAGCCATTGTAACACTAATGAGTCACATGACACCGGGGAGGGAAAATGGCTAATTGGGCCCAATTTGGACATTTTCAGTTAGGGGTGTACTCACTTTTTTTGCCAGCGGTTTAGACATTAATGGCTGCGTGTTGAGTTATTTTGAGGGGACAGCAAATTTACACTGTTATACAAGCTGTACACTCACTACTTTACATTGTAGCAAAGTGTCATTTCTTCAGTGTTGTCACATGAAAAGATATAATAAAATATTTACAAAAATGTGAAGGGTGTACTCACTTTTGTCAGATACTGTGTATATATATATATATATATATATATATATATATATATCTTTGTAGTATACACTGCACTGATCTCAACAAACCGTAAAAGGCAAAATTCGAACCCACAACCTTACAATGAGCAAGCCTAATATTCTACCACCTTAAGCTTAAGCTAAAACACACTCTCCTTGTCTGAATAACTAACTCCTATCTCAACCTACACACAGTGGATAAGATAAAAGTTAGGGAGAGTGTGTTCAGCCTAAGCCAGCTTGACAGTGGCATAGGTGGTAGAATACCAGGCTTACAATTGACATGGTTGTGGGATCGGATCCACCGGCCAGCAGGTGACCCATTTATTGGAATCAGAGGGTCAGAGTCCATGATAATGGAGGAACTCGAAGTTCCAGCGAAGTAGCCCATTTGTTGTTATTCGACAAACGAGGGAACAGCCAATGTTCGAGTTGAACTTATGCTCGACTCAAAGCTCATCCCTACTGGTGCGCAATTGGAGTGAGGCTGAACCCAGAGGTCCAGTAGAGCTGACTGGAGGAGTTGGGGCACTGTGAGACAGTATCATGATTACAGAGGATCTTGCCCAGGGGTCTGCCCAGGAAGGGGACCACTCCAGAGTGTAGAGTCAGTGGATGGGTGTCAGCTAGCACAGAGAAAGGGGGTACTGGGGAAGTACCCTAAAGAGAAACACAAATAGGAATACTTACCTCATCTTCATTCAAGTGGCAGGATGAAGTAGCGGCCTTGCCGTATTCTCAAGTTAGAAGTCCTCTGAAGTGTGAATAGTTAACAGTTGGAGTATCCCACTCATCCCTTCTCCTATCCCAATATAAATAAAACAACAACCCCTAGACTGATCATTGTCTGAGCCAAGAACTTAAAGTATTAATATTTCTGAAAGTAGTTGCTACGGGTAACCCAGGGGAATCCAAAAATGTCATTCTTCAGCAGTCCTCTAGGGGCAGTGCTACAGACCTCATCTGAAAAATGCAGTTACGTTTTGGACACCGGTTCACAAAAAGGATATTGGGGAACTGGAAAAAGTGCAGAGAAGGGCAACCAGACTGATAAGAAGCATAAAGGAGCTCAGCTATGAGGAAAGATTAGAGGAACTGAATTTACAATGTCTTGAGAAGAGGAGATTACAGGGGGATATGATCAACATTAGGTGGTATATATAGTGAACTTGGTGGTGAGTTTTTCACTTTAGGGTCATCACAGAGGACAAGAGGGCACTCTTTATCTTTAGAGGAAAAGAGATTTAATCTCCAAATACGGAAAGGTTTCTTCACAGAAAGCATTGTAAAAATTTGGAATAGGCTGTGCAGTAGATTGCTTTAAAAAAAATCCTGAATTAACCCTGTTGGCCTGTTTAGGAAACGTACACCTCCTCAACACCATTAGACAAAACCTACACAAATAGCATCACCCAGCAAACAATTGATTGGGAAGGATCATTTTTATCAAAATGAACGTATTGCCCATGGTACTATTCCTTCTTCAAATGATACCATAAAAAATCCCCCCCCCCCCCCCGGGTTCTATTCGATACTATCATCTTTAGTACTTAAATATGTACAGCACTGTAAACAATCTCACATCTCACTAGTGGTACTTACCTGCCCCAAAAACAATGGGGGTTTAGCACTCCCTGACTTCAAAAAATATTATCTAGCAGTGATATGGCAAAGGATCTCAAATTGGTAGTATCAGGCTGACACTAAGCTATATGTTCAACTAGAATGTGACCTACAGTATGTGGGACAGAATTGTTTTCACAGCTTTGGATTTCTAAAGACCATTGACAACTCTTAGACTCCACATCCCACCTTACATGGTCCACCATCACAATATGGTACTCTATGCACAGTACCCATGGATCGAAATACAACCCCCCTTTGATGCCGCTAATAGGACACTCCTACTTTCCTTCAGGCCAGCTGGACCCCCAATTTCATCATTGGCTACCTCAACCCAACGCTCTTCTTCTAACGCCTTGGTTATTTCCAAAATATACATAATATAACTGGATACTAACATTTATAGGTAAAGTTGAACCAGGGAATATCTGATTGCTTCTCTGGGGGATCAGGAAGAAATTTTTTCCCCTGCTGGAGCAAATTGGATCACGCCTAGCTGGGGTTTTTTGCCTTCCTCTGGATCAACTGTGAATATGGGATTGTATGCTTTTTCCCCCCCTTTTATTTGTTAAACTGAATGGACTTATGTCTTTTTTCCACCAGACTAATTATGTAACGATGTAAGCGAAAATACTTCCTTAAGGGGCTTGGCAATGACATTCCTATAGTATGAGGTCAGCTAAGGTAACCAGGCTTTTATGGCCTTATATTGCCAGCCTAATCAGATTTTGGAGGCATTCATTTACATTAGCGAGCCACAATCAGGGAAAAATGCATTTCTACAGTACATCAACATATCACTAGTGGACATGATAAAAGAATTACACATCATAATGCTAAACTTAGATTAAACATTTGGCTATTGTAAAAAATGTTTTACTCATTATGCTTCACATGAATATATTCCTAAACACTTTTCATACTGCACATAATACTACACATTAATTAACTTTATTAAGCTACTAATGAATTGATCTCATAAACTCCTAATATTACCCATGATTGAAGTACGGTCTAATATTAATTTTATATTATCATAATGTACATAAAATAATAGGTATACACATTATTATACATATATTAATCTATATGCAAAGAAAGTCACCAGTGTATATCTGTAGAAGATTCATAAAATAAAAACATTCATAAATATCGCTGAGCTATGCGTCCTATATCAGTTAATACCATTTTACATTAATTTGTATGCTAATTAAGTAAAATAAATATGTCCTCACTTTCTGTTTTGGAACAATGGGGTTGATTTACTAAAACTGGAGAGTTCAAAATCTAGTGCAGCTCTGCACAGAAAATTCAGCTTCCTGTTTTTTTTTTTTTAAAAGCTTAATTTAATAAGCTGACATTAGAAGCTGATTGGCTACCAGTCACAGCTGCACCAGATTTTGCACTCTCCGATTTTAGTAAATCAACCCCAATGTTTTTCAAGACAGGAAGTGAGGAAACATCTGCAGTAGAGAAACAGACAACAATACATACCCTGGCAGAAGTTCTAACTTTCACCTACGTAACCTAAAACAAGCATTTTTAGTTCTGTAAAGGATTTATTCATATTTATTAACATTTTTTGCATATTAGTTCATCTTCTATACAAGTTAAGAATTTCAGTGCAAAATTTGTTGGGTTTTTTTTACTTGTAAAAAAAAAATTATTTAAAAAAAACTGCATGACCCATTCCTCCCGATATAACTAGTCCAGCATTCCACGCATACAGGATGGTATCCTTATAGCAAGGAGTAGGAGTGTGCAACCCTTCTGCTATATGGATACTTCCCATGTGCTCTTCAGTTTTGGGGTGCATGCTTTGAGAGAGTCTCTCCAATAAATGGGAGTCACCCTCCCAAAGCACTGGTACCCTTGTGCTAATGGGCAACAAGCTCTTCGGCACCCCTAAAGCACAGAAAGGGGTGCAAGCCTAGGGAATCCTATATCCCACCAAACTGCCTCCACAAAAGGAGGAATGTGGTCCACACTGCTCAAACTCTGACAGTTTCATGTGCCCAAGAAACATTGGGGATGGAGTTCATGTAATGACATTGCTTATATTTAGGCCTATAATAAATATGTGCAACGCTGTCATGGTAACATCCTTCCCAGAGCTTCTTGGACACTTAAAACTGTGCCCAGAATTGGAAATTAAGGGTGCTTGAGCAGCAAGGAAGGGGGGACTTGTGCTTCCCTTTCTTCTGGCCATTTCTGGAGGGATGCTCTAGGACACATTTGAACTTTGCTGGACCCTGAAAAGCTAAATATTTGGTAATAAAAAAAAAAGAACAATTAAAGCATTTTTAATTCCTGTGTGCCTGTTTTTGGCAACATTCAATTATTTGTAACTGCATTCAGAGGCTGATTTAACCCATTTTTACCTTGAGTATTTTCATATGTTTCAGTTTTAGCACTGCCAGACTGCATTAACATATTCTCATGAATAGCTGCAGGTATGCTCTCGTCCCCTAGAGTGGCACGATAGTTGTCCCGGGCAACCTCTGGCTCCAACACAAAGAGCTCCCTGAAGATTTCTAGGGACGTCTCTGTGGCCTGCTAGGGGGGATAGCACATCTTTAACCATATTTATAGCAACATTTGTATGTCTAGCAAGTTGCACTAGCCCAATGTTTCTCAACTCTAGTCCTCAAGTACCCCCAACGGGTCATTTTTCAGGATTTCCCCTCAGATGAAACGGCTGTCGTAATTACTAAGGTAGTAAAACTGATCAAATCCCCTGTGCAAAATAATGGGAATCCTGAAAAACGTGCTGTTGGTGGTAATTAAGGACTGGAGTTTAGAAACATTGCACTAGCCCATTACAAATTTTACCATCAGCATTAGTCAACACCATAGCATGGGATCACACGCAGCATTTATTCTTAAACAATCTTCAGACATGCAAATAAACACACAACTAGACTTCTTAATGGCAAAATTTTGGCCACAGCCTTTATTAACTGGTTTGAATATACACTTTATTAAAACTTCAACTTCATACTCATAACGATATGACTTATAACTTTTGACTTCCATACAAATTTTCAACTCAGCTATTAGAGCTCGAGCTGAATAACCATAACACAATATTATTACACTGTCCCCCTTTTCATACGAAAAGGTGACCCACCACATTAATAAGGCCGCGACAAGGGGAGGGGGGGTTGGGTGAGCTCTGCAGCTTGTGTCATCCCGCGAAGTCTGGCGCCAATTCCAGTCAGCACCTATTATTTATAGACCCCAAAGGGGCTTCCAGAAGCTTCTAGCAGCCTCCGAAGCCCCCTACCTATCAGGTATAATCCCCCCATGAGACCACGCCCTCACCTGCTAGGGGGAGCCTTGAAACACTCAGGCTGCAGTGATCCCATGAGGAAAAGGGGGGCCTTGAAACCTATTTCCCCCTTTTCCCAACAGGGGATCACACGCAGCATTTATTCTTAAACAATCTTCAGACATGCAAATAAACACACAACTAGACTTCTTAATGGCAAAATTTTGGCCACGGCCTTTATTAACTGGTTTGAATATACACTTTATTAAAACTTCAACTTCATACTCATAACGATATGACTTATAACTTTTGACTTCCATACAAATTTTCAACTCAGCTATTAGAGCTCGAGCTGAATAACCATAACACAATATTATTACACTGTCCCCAAACAGACAGAGGATGTGCACCTTGCACGACCTCTGTCTACCCCCATACCGCGGCCTTCTCAATGCATGTCTGAAGATTGCTGTTGAATATATCAAGTCCGATATCGGACAAATGAACTCCATCAGCTCTATATAACCCTTTAATGCTACCTTCCAATTCTAAATGGCGAAATGAAAAACCATAACCCAAAGACATGAACTTTTCCATTTTCCTGTTAATTCTTTTACGAATCTTTTCCCCATAACGACAAAGACTTAAACATGACCATTGTAACCTGGGTATAATCTCGGAGAAAATTATCACTGACCCAGGGTATAGAGCTTTAATCGTTCGGACATAGTGCTTCATTTGAAACACCAAATCCAACGTTCTCTTATGACCTATATCATTCCCACCCAGGTGCACCAATAGTACATCCGGGTGAGAATACATATCCGCCATAGTTCCCAACTCAGCCAGGAGATCCGCCCACACCATTCCCCTAATACCATGCCAACAAACAGAATATAATTATTTATCCAGACCAAGGGATTCCGTATAGCTTCTAGCAGCAGCTCTTCTGTGTGCCCAAAATATATATGAATGGCCGACTATCCACACTATCCGATGGATACCTAGGTAAGTCAAAAAATATTGTTAGGTCTCACGTATAATTTAAAAACGTTCGATTTGCATCTACCAATTTGCTTAATTTTATCAGAATTTAAACCTAACCTTGCAGCCTCAGTGGCTGCTGCTATACGGAATGAATGCGAGGATATGACTAAATCATTCAACTTACAATATCTTACCACTTTCTTCAAAACTGCTTGGAATTGGAATCTTGTCAAAGGCGAACCATCCTGGTGAATAACTAGGAAACCCTCCTTTCTTGGTCTAAACCCTAAATAAGTATTTAACAAATTCACTGGGCACACTAACCTTTTTTCACACTGAGCCAACGTGATCCAACAGCCTTTTCCCATTTGGTCAGTTTTTGACCGCTGCAAGAATAGTTTAATATTCTTTGAAGTAGCCAAAATATCGTCCCATTTCAAACCGTCCCCACTCTTACCATTTTTAGGAACTAATTCCGATATTCTCAGAGCAGCAAAGAAACAAATTGAGAAAGCTGCCCTGAACATATCAGCCTCAAACTGTGAATAGCAAACCTTATCTAAACTTTCACATAACTCACACAAAATCTGAAGCGTAATAGGACGTCTTTTGTCCTGAACCAAATTAGCCCTTTTATAACCTTTCATAGCTTGTCTTATGGAGAAGAATTTTAATAAAGATGGGAACGAATGCAACTGCAGAAAAAAGGATACCCCTGATAACACCTTACTAATATGTGACCAAAAGTATCCCTTTTCCATCAAATTATTCAAAAACAATAAAGCTAGACTTTCAGATACTTCAAAAATTCCCATATTGTGAGAATTCAAAAAGGCCAACCATAATAACCACACCGCCCTGTAACCCGACCAAGTTGAAGGAGCCAAGGATTTTATAATGTTATCCACGATCACACTATTTCCCATAGTTGCGGGGGGCAAGAAGATCCTTTCGCGTCTGCTTCTGGAAAAGACTGGAAGAAACGGTTCATTTGAAATCTAGATAAAGCATCAGCTACTACATTACTTTTTCCTCTTACATACTGAGCTTTCACCCATATATTAAGGCACAAGCATTTATACACTAAATACCTCAGCAAACGAATCACAGGCTTAGATCTAGATGATAGGCAGTTTAGAGCATACAACACTCCTTTGTTGTCCGTAGAGCATAGTATCCTCTTATTCTTAAAATAAGTTCCCCATATTTCTATAGCTACAATTATTGGAAATAATTCAAGTAACACTATATTCTTTACTAAACCATTCTTAATCCAAGCTACTGGCCATCTGGCAGCACACCAATGGGTTCTCCATATTGTCCCAAAACCAACAGATCCAGCAGCGTCAGAATATAATTTAAAGTCTTGGTCGACAATAAATTCTTCCTGCCAGGCTGCTCTACCGTTAAATTCTACCAGAAATGTATACCATACTAACAGGTCTTCCTTTATTTCTGCTGTAACTCTGATGTGTGCATACAGTTTTATCATGTGCCAATGGGATGCCAAATTTCTCGCACACTTCAAAAAATTTTAATAATAACCTGGCACAATCCTGAGAGTTAGGTTTTCCTATGAAAAAGAAATCGTCTAGATAGTGTACTAAGTTACTAGACCTTGCTTCTTTTGCTACCACCCACTCCACAAATGACGAAAAATTCTCAAAATATGCGCAAGAAATTGAGCATCCCATTGGTAAACATTTGTCAAAAAAGTACATACCTTCGAATTGGAAACCCAATGAATTGAAGCTTTCGGGGTTTATGGGTAACAGTCTAAATGCTGATTTTATATCGACCTTTGCCATCAACGCTGCCTGACCTACATTCTGTAGTTTGACAATAGCTTCTTCAAAAGAAGCATATGTAACCGAGCACAAATCATCCCTGAATTGATCTTTCAGAGAAAATTTGCGTGGGTAAGATAGATGATGGATTAGTCTATATTTTCCTTGTTCCTTCTTAGGGACGATCCCCAGCGGAGACAAACGAAAATTTGAAAATGGAGGAAAAATAAATGGACCCGCTATTCTATCTTCCTGTAATTCTTTTATTAATTTACACCTAACAATATCAGGTAGCTCCTTCACCGATTTTAAATTTTCTACCCAACTACAACCAAATCCATCAAAAATTGGTAGACTAAAACCAAATGCAAAACCTTGTCTAATTAGCTGTGCTGTCAACTGGTCTGGATATTGGCACAGCCATGGCTCCATGCTTTCCACTTTCACCGGCGTTCTGGCTTTTTTGAAAATTATCCTTACTTGATTGCTGAGCCAATTTTTTAAAGCGTTTGCTTATAGGGTGAGGACCAGTGCAAAAAGCACATTCATGACGAAATTTGCATGAATTCGGCCATTTGCATTGTGTGTCATTAAATGAGAAACACACACCTTTTTTATATCCACTAGCCTGGCTACTCACTGCTACACTGTTCGATCGAGGTAAAGCAGGTCTCTGTGGGACAAATAGGTTCAACCAGAGACCCACATCCTTATTACCCCAACCCATATTAGAGTGAACCGTCATTTTTTTCCTATATGCCTCATCATAGAAAAACCATCCAAGCCCACCAAAGTTTCGGTAAGCTTCCAATATTATGTCTATGTGTTGGAATAGACCTGAACTAAGTTCAGGAAATTTCTCACATAAAATACTGGAAAATGTAACAAAGGCTTGCAGCCAATTGTTAAATGATCTTGGAATTGGTTTCTTTTTATCCTCTTCGCTTTTCTCCTTTTCAGATTTAAAATAATATTCTTTTTGATTAGGAAGTAATGAAAACAATTCAATATACTCTCTTCGCCATATCTTTTCTTTTGTACTCAATGCTACATGAAAACCAAGCGGAGACAGTATACAAGGCATAATTTCCCTGCATGCTGCAGATGAGGAGTCTCTAACAGCCATATCGTTTTTTATAGCTGAACTTGTTGCTACTTCAATTGGCAGCTTTTCTATCCTTGTATTCGTTACCCCACTTTCACCTAACCATACTGACGCAAAATCATCACTCCTCCTAGCTGTGGGGGCTGTAGATAAGTTATTTACAAGCTGCAACAAAGTTGCTGACAGGGAAGACAAAATATGTACACTCACCAGTACTTAACCTGTCTTGCTCTTCCAAAACCTCTGTGTCATTAATTGAAGCTGCTCTTTTCCTGCCAGGACCTGTGTTAGCACCTACAGCGTCCTGCCATTCATAACTCTGTTCTTCACTTCTTCTTTGAAGCTCAGGTGAATTGACCCTTGTCCCCGCCTCCCAGCGGGACGTGCATGGCTTCTGCTCTGCCCTGCTTCTTCTCTCACTGCCTCTCTTCTTCTTGTCTTCTGCCGCCGCTCTTCTTTCTTCAGCCCTACTGGGCACTGATTTTGGGCTATACGGCTTCCTCATCCCTCTTCCTTTACGCTCCATCTTCCTGCCTCTTCCAGCACCGCCTTTATCTCCGCCTTGCTGTACCTTCCTCCATGTCATGTCCTCTTCCCTCACAGACTCCGCTCTGCTGTCTGCATTTTCAATGCTGTCTTCAGCCGCTTGAGGTGCCATACTGCTTCCACCGGCTTCTTCACATAACACTTCTTGCTGCGCAGGTAAGCTCAGGCACTGTCGAATCCAAGCTTCTCCACCTTCTGCCTCAGCCCTCTCAATAAGTTGTCTGAGGAGAGTCTTCATTTCTTGAGGTGAATTGCCGTCCGCTATACAGTATAGCTCTCTTGCCTGAGCTCTGCAGCTTGTGTCATCCCGCGAAGTCTGGCGCCAATTCCAGTCAGCACCTATTATTTATAGACCCCAAAGGGGCTTCCAGAAGCTTCTAGAAGCCTCCGAAGCCCCCTACCTATCAGGTATAAGCCCCCCATGAGACCACGCCCTCACCTGCTAGGGGGAGCCTTGAAACCCTGAGGCTGCGGTGATCCCATGAGGAAAAGGGGGGCCTTGAAACCTATTTCCCCCTTTTCCCAACATTATTGTCATACTCCTTACATATAGGTTGCAGGCCAAGTGGTATTTTGCAGTGATGGATGTCAAGCCATTGTAGACACCAACGCTTCTTTGATCACAGGTCTATCAGGGGATATTGAACAACTTCATTATGATATTGGAGTAACAAGTACAAAATGAAAGTATGGTGTGAGTTATTCTCCCCTGAACCTAGTGCCTATTGTCATTTTACAATCAACGGCTTGGATTATTCACTGACACCTGAACAATATATGCTTGAGTGGCTGCTGGTTTGCCTCATGCGGCTTTGGCTGTGTCCATGTCATAGTGAGCAAGTGTACACCGGCTTTCTGTTTTGTTTACCATTTGCCCTTTACCTGGCCTCGGAAGTCATCTGATTGTCAGTGCTTAGGTTTGTTCTAGATTAGTTATTTAGTTTCTATCTTTGTGTTCACTACAGTACATCCGAAAAGTATTCAGAGTGCTTCACTTGTCATGTCACAGCCTTATTACAAAATGGATTCAATTCATTATTTTCCTCAAAATTCTTCAAACAATACCCCATAATGACAACGTGAAAGAAGTATGTTTGAAGTCTTTGCCAATTTATTAAAAATAAAAAACAAAAAAATCACATGTACATAAATATTCACAGCCTTTGGCATAACACTTAAAATTGAGCTCAGGTGCATCCTGTTTCCACAGATCATCCTTGAGATGTTTCTACAACTTGACTGGAGTCCACCTGTGGTAAATTTGGTTGATTGGACATGATATGGAAAGGCACACACCTGTCTATATAAGGTCCCACAGTTAACAGTACATGTCAGAACACAAACCAAGCCATGAAGTCCAAGGAATTGCTTGTAAACCTCACAAACAGGATTGTATCGAGGCACAAATCTGGGGAAGGGTACAGAAAAATGTCTGCAGCATTGAAGGTAACAATGAGCACAGTGGCCTCCATCATCTGTAAATGGAAGAAGTTTGGAACCACCAGGACTCTTCCTAGAGTGGGTAGCCCGGACAAACTGAGTGATTGGGGGAGAAAGGCCTTAAGCCCCGTACACACGTACCGATTGTCGGCCGTAAATATTCGGCCGACGACCGATTGGCCGATTGTAGGCTTGTTAGTATGACAGCCGACAGCGCATTTTCAGCATTAAAATGTTTGTTGGCCGTCACCAGAAGGCTTGTTAGTATGACAGCCGACAGCGCATTTTCGGCATTAAAATGTTTGTTGGCCGTCACCAGAACGGCCGATTGTTCGCCAGTCAGTACAGAATTCGGCCGACAAACAGCAAATGAGCAAGACTGGGCATGCTCAGAAAAGAAAAAAGACAAGGAAAGTTAACCATCACATGACATCACTTCTGCAGTCGGCTGTTGTTGGCCGACAAAATTCATGTGCAGTCTTTTGCAGTTTTCAACAGACACGACAGCCCTGGACAAAAGACGGCCGATCGTTCGGCCGACGATCAGTACGTGTGCACGGGGCTTTTGTCAGGGAGGTGACCAAGAACCCGTTGGTCCCTCTGACTGAGCTCCAGCATTTCTCTGTGGAGGGAGGGGAACCTTCCAGAAGAACAACCATCTCTGCAGCACTCCACCAATCAGGCCTGTATGGTAGAGTGGCCAGATGGAAACCACTCTTCAGTAAAAGGTACATGACAGCCCGCCTGGAGTTTGCCAAAAGGCCCCTGAAGGACTCTCAGACCATGAGAAACAAAATGCTCTGGTGTGATGAAACAAAGATTGAACTCTGGCCTGAATGACAAGTGTCATGTCTGGAGGAAACCAGGCACTGCTCATCACCGGGAAAATACCATCACTACGGTGAAGTGTGGTGGTGGCAGCATCATGCTGTGGAGATGTTTTTCAGCGGCAGGAACTAGGAGACTAGGCAGGATCGAAGGAAATATGAATGCAGCAATGTACAAACCTTGATGAAAACCTGCTCCAGAGTCCTCTGGACCTCAGATTGGGGAGAAGGTTCATCTTCCAACAGGACAAGGACCCTAAGCACACAGCCAAGATATCAAAGGAGTGGCTAGGAGACAACTCTGTGAATGTCCTTGAGTGGCCCAGCCAGAGCCCAGACTTAAACCCGATTGAACATCTCTCGAGAGATCTGAAAATGGCTGTGCACCGACGCTCCACATCCAACCTGATGGATCTTGAGAGGCCCTGCAAAGAAGGAGGGGAGAAACTGCCTGCAAAAAGGTGTGCCAAGCTTGTAGCAACATACTCAAAAAGACTTGAGGCTGTAATTGGTGCCAAAAGGGCTTCAAGAAAGTTTTAAGCAAAGGCTGTGAATACTTATGATTTTTTTCGTTTTTTATTTTTAATAAATTTGCAAAGATTTTAAACAAACTTCTTTCACATTGCCTTTATGTGGTATTGTTTGTAGAATTTGGAGGAAAATAATGAATTTAATCAATTTTGGAATAAGGCTGTAACACAACAAAATGTGGAAAATGTGAAGCACCGTGGAAACTTTCCGGATGCACTGTATATCCCTTAGGACCCATCATTATTATTATTGCTGGCATTTAATTTTCTTGTTGCTAGTAATTTTTATGGTATATACAGTGCCTTGAAAAAGTATTCATACCCTTTGAAATTTTCCACATTTTGTCATGTTACACATAAAAACATAAATGTATTTTATTGGGATTTTATGTGATAGACCAACACGAAGTGGCACATAATTGTAAACTGGAAGGAAAATGATCATTGGTTTTTAAAATGTTTTTTAAATAAATATGTGAAAAGTGTGGCGTGCATTTGTATTCAGCACCCCTAAATCAATACTTTGTAGAACCATCTTTCGCTGCAATTACAGCTGCAAGTCTTTTGGGTATGTCTATACGAGCTTTGCACATCTAGAGAGTGATATTTTTGCCCATTCTTCTTTGCAAAATAGCACAAGCTCTGTCAGATTGGATGGAGAGCATCTGTGAACAGAAATTTTCTTGCCATAGATTTTCAATTGGATTTAGGTCTGCACTTTGGGCCATTCTAACACATAAATATGCTATGATCTGAACCATTCCATTATAGCCCTGTCTGTATGTTTAGGGCCATTGTTCTGCTGAAAGGTGAACCTCCATCCCAGTCTCAAGTCTTTTGCAGACTTTAACAGGTTTTCTTCTAAGATTGCCCTGTATTTGGCTCCATCCATTTTCCCATCAACTCAGACCAGCTTCCCTGAATATAAAGCTGTCGCCACCATGTTTCGCTGCGGGATGGTGTGTTCAGGGTGATGTGCAGTGTTCGTTTTCCACCACACAGTGTTTTGCTTTTAGGCCAAAAAGTTAAATTTTGGCCTCATTGGACCAGAGCACTGACAGGCCAGGCAAGGAGAGCATTATTCAGAGAAGCAGCCAAGAGGCCCATGGTAACTCTGGAGGAGCTGCAGAGATCCACAGCTCAGGTGGGAATATCTGTCCACAGGACAACTATTAGTTGTGCACTCTACAAATCTGCCCTTTATAGAAGAGTGACAAGAAGAAAGCCATTGTTGAAAAAAGCCATAAGAAGTCCAGTTTACAGTCTGCTATAAGCCATGTGGGGGACACAGAAAACATGTGGAAGAAGGTGCTCTGGTCCAATGAGACCAAAATTTAACTTTTTGGCCTAAAAGCAAAACACTATGTGTGGCGAAAAACTAACACTGCCCATCACCCTGAACACACCATCCCCACCGTGAAACATGGTGGTGGTAGCATCATGTTGTGGGGATGCTTTTCTTCAGCAGGGACAGGGAAGCTGGTCAGAGTTGATGGGAAGATGGACGGAGCCAAATACAGGGCAGTCTTAGAAGAAAACCTATTAGTGTCTGCAAAAGACTTGAGACTGGGATGGAGGTTCACCTTCCAGCAAAGCATTGTCCCTAAACATACAGCCAGAGCTACAATAGAATGGTTTGGATCAAAGCATATCCATGTGTTAGAATGGCCCAGTCACAGTCCAGACCTAAATCCAATTGGGAATCTGTGGCAAGACTTGAAAATTGCTATTCACAGACACTCTCTACCCAATCTGACAGAGCTTGAGCTATTTTGCAAAGAAGAATGGGGAAAAATGTCATTCTCTAGATGTGCAAAGCTGGTAGAGACATACCCAAATAGACTGGCAGCTGTAATTGCAGAGAAAGGTGGTTCTACAAAGTATTGACTCAGAGGGCTGAATACAAATGCACGCCACACTTTTCACATACTCATTTGTAAAAAATATCGAAAACCATTTATCATTTTTCTTCCTCGTCACAATTATGTGCCACGTTGTGTTGGTCTATCACATAAAATCCCAAAAAATACATTTAGGTTTTTGGTTGTAACATGACAAAATGTGGAACATTTCAAGGGGTATGAATACTTTTTCAAGGCACTGCAAATAGCTGAGACTTCATATCATTTGTGCATTTGTATTTATTTTTGTTCTTTACTACACCAGGCTCCACTGGCTAATTTAGGCAGCATTTATTTCTAGTACTCCTTTCTCAATACATAGGCTAGGGTGATGCCGTTTAAAATATCTTTTTTGTTCCATAGCAAATACGCCCCCCTCCCAAAGCACTGGGCCCCAAGATTGACAGGCACTAGGCTCTTGAGTACCAGCAAGGTAAATATGTGTCTTACAGCATCCATCCAGCATTGGCTGCTCAGTAGAAGGGGTAGAACAGGTCCCCCGTTTCCTCACTGCTTAAAGAAGAACTTCAGCCTTTCCCTTTCCCTTTAATATTTTTTTTAATTTCTTACCTAATGTTGTGTTCTGCACTGTAAGGATACTCACCTAGCCAGTGTATCCAGCATTGCCCAGCTGGGATCCTCCTCTCTGCAGCAGCTGCATGGCTCCGGTGTCACCATGCTGCCTTCTGACAGCTGCTGGCATTATGCTGAAAATTATTAATGTAGGGATTTCAAGTCAAAAGGGTTAAAACACTTTCTAGACTGCATCTATGGGTCACGATTCGCATTATTCATAACATATTAACTTGGTTAAATATTACAACTTCAAACATTCCCAATGCCTTAAAGTATGAAAAGAATCTAAAGCTGCTAGTATTGAACTAGAGAAGGACAACACTTCTTAAAATGGTTAAGGCATTCTTACAGCTTTTTCAAATTGTGGATCATACTACTTATTGCCAGCAGGTAGATCTCCTAACACCCCTAAATATACATTTTAAAGGCAAGCTCCACTTTGCCAATCCCTATTTTTCCTGCATTACACCTATGATTTTTTTGCTCCATTTGTTTGGATAAATAGATGTTAAATAACAAAAAATAGCTAAATGGTTTGAGTTCTGAGCTGGTTGGCTGTTTTTTCTGGCCTGGTTGGCTGGTTTGAGTTCTGGCCTGGCTGAGTGGTTTAAAGGCCCGTACACACGATAAGAAAATCTGTAGGGAAAATTCGTCCGACGACCGATCTGTCGATTTTCGGATTGTTAGTATGGTGCTTTCAACAGCCAACTCCGACTTTTCGGCTGACAAAATCCTGATGTGCAGGCTATAAAATTTTTGTCGTCCATCAAAACACGACCGATTTTCATCTCATTAGTACAGATTTCGACGGAAAAAAATCTTAAGAGCAAGACTAGGCATGCTCAGAGACGAAAGAACACATACAAAGCAATCCAACACATGACATCACTTCTGAAGTAGAATTCTGTCGTACGGGAAAATTCATATGAAAATAACCTCTTTACTTTCCACATCAGACTAGCATGCCACAAAAAACGGACGACAGATAATCTGATAGTGTGTAAGGGGCTTTAGTTGTGGCCTGACTGGCTTGTTTAAATTCTGGCTTGGCTGACTTTTTTTAATTATGGCCTGGCTGACTAGTTGTGGTTCGAATTATGATTTGGTTAGCTGGTTTGAGACCAAGCCTGGCTGACTAGTTGTATTTGTAGTCTGATAGGGGTTGTTAAAGTGTTGGTAAATGGCACTACCACTGTATAAACATCTGCAGTATATTCATAATAAAGTGCTTGGTGGATATAAAAATGCTCAAAAAAAATGTAATAAAAAATAAATAATATATGACGAGAAAGGTATGACTATTTCATACGTGCAATATATTATAATTCAAAGCGTCCATGAGAGTATGGACCAATATATATATATGAATAGGTGTACAGTCCAAAAAAATGTTTCACTCACCAAGAGCACAACCTATTTCTGGGCATGGATCCATTTTTTTTGGACTGTACACTTATTCATATATATATATTGGTCCATACTCTCATGGACGCTTTGAATTATAATATATTGCATGTATGAAATAGTCATACCTTTCTCGTCGTATATTATTTATTTTTATTAAATTTTTTTTGAGTATTTTTATATCCACCAAGCACTTTATTAAAAATATACTGCAGATGTTTATACAGTGGTAGCGCCATTTACCAACACTTTAACAACCCCTATCAGACTGATTTGAGTTGTAGCCTGCTTGGCTGGTTTGAGTTCTTACCTGGATGGCTGGTTTAAGTTCTGGCCTGGTTGGCTTACTTGTGTTTTGGCCTGGTTGGCTTGTTTGAGTTCTGGTTTGGCTGACTTTTTTTAGTTGTTACCTGGCTGACTGGTCTGAGTTGTGGCCTGGCTGACTGGTTTGAGCTCATAGGTTTTAATGGTAGCCATAGAACTTCTTTCCTTGCCTGTTATAAACATTTTCAAATCGTACATTGACTGCCTTGAATGCCACTAAGAGCCAGGTGGAGAACAAAGTAACTCTCAAGCTTAGGAAGGCTAAAGGCAGAAGTTTTAGACCTGGAAGAAGATTGGAAAAAGATTCTAACAGTGACATCTGAGCAACAAGTGGAAATTATCTCAAGTATGCCAAGCAAGAGCTCTGGGAGTCCGCATTTAACTTTAGTTCCTCATTAATAAAGTTATATTGCAATGTGACCCTGACACTTTTTTATATAGACATATTGTAATCATGACATTAGGGTATGCAGCTTGGAAGCCTTTCCTTACGGAGGAAGGCTTTAAAGCTATGTGAAAGGTACACATTTTGGATGTTCACACTGGATAGTTTGGTCTCCAGTGGATTTGCGATGAATTAAAGTGTATTCCAACTTTTGCGGCAAAATTTGGATAACAACTATTTTATATTTGTCACATGTATATAGCCAAACTTTAAAAAATATTTAAACTTCAGATTTTCCTTGTAACGCTGCATATTTCAGCACAGTAAAATCCTACGTATTGCTCTTTGTTTATGAAGGGGCTGTGGAGCTGTGATTGCCATAATTAAACCTGTGTCTACTGTGCTGGCAGATATCATCTCATCAACTGAACTGAATTTAGCCAGCCCCAAGACTATCTATTATGACGGATCACAAACCCTGGGGAAATGCTTTCAGTCAGCCATGGCACCTTCTCCTAAGAGAGATCTAAAAGGAAAGAAATATCTTTTTACATTTTTTTTTTTTTAGCTCTGTGAATGGGAACACACAACAAACATAAAGTGGAATTTTCTCAAATTTAAAAAAAGTGTAAACACACTTTAAAGAGTGACTAAACTCTGGTTTAAAAGAATAAATTATATTTATATGGTGCAAATTGCATGTCCCATTTTATGTAGGAATGTAGCCACCCTCTCTTTCTTGCTCCAGAGATGGACTTGGCACTATGGTTTTTAGAATATGACATTTGTAGTGTCCATAAAGTAGTGCACATGGCTGTAACTAACATGCACTACTTGACTCAAACAAATGGCAGTGATTGGGAAAAGGAGAGGTTCGGGAACTTATGGCGGACATTATAAGGAGGCAGAGTAGAGTAAGAACTTTTTTCATGAAAAATAGATTATAGAGCCAATAATGGTTAAGTATGGATTAATGTTACAAAATAAGTATATAGTTTAATATCACTTTAAGGAAGTCCATGCTAGGGAATGGGCTGCTAAAGTACCAGAATGGACAAAAAAGCACAATTTTTACAACACAGTGCACCACATTGCATGGTAATGCCTTACTGTGCATTGGAGTGCACTGCAGTTCAGGTGTGTTGCTAAGGCGCATTGGGGTTCCATTCAGAATGAATAGAACTGTAGCATACCATTGGGCATAACACACATTGACGCATGTTACGATAACCCACATCACCTGCAACGCACAGGTCTTAATCCAGCCTTAATGAGAAACACTTTGTTTTGTACCACGTTGATGTATCAAATGCAGTATTTGTTACATTGGTTTGGGGTACTCTGAGGCCATCTGGTGGTTTTTTTGGAGTAGTAAAAATTTTTATATAGTGTTTGTCAATATTTTGGTTTATGAATTTTGGGGTATATTTAACAATGAATTAGCATGAAATTCAGTTAATTTTTGCTCATTTTCACTGCCTTCCTTCTATTTATCACAGTGGTTTTCATTTGTAGAAAATAGCATCAATTGATCAATCGTAAAAATGTATCAAACAATCAAACAGGATGCATTCAACATCTGTTCAATGGGATAGTGATTCTCTGTATTATTTAGAATTGAAAAGAAGGTTGGGACTTTAAATGAGAGATATGACCAGGTAAGCAGGAGACAATAAAACCATTTATTGTATACATTTGAAGAACCATAACATACAAAATAATGAATAATGATTAAATTGATGAGTAATAAATAGCCCCAGATCCAGTGTTCATAAAAACAAAATTGGCAATTTTCAAGAGTAATAGGATAATTGTATGTATTTGCAACATAAATGGGCTCATAATAAATCCAACCGTAGGCCATTGATCATTCAATGTAGATTTGTTTTGAAATTCACTTAACATTTGCCAATTTTTTCCCCTTGCACAAAATCTAAAGTATGCCCTGGTTTAAAGTGGGGAATGTATCATTTCAAGAGGAACTGCCGTCTGCTCACATAATATGTAATAAAAACATCTTTACCATTCTGAAGCTTCCCTCCAACCACTTTGCATATTATTTTATTTATACAGGTGCAAATTGCATGTCCCATACATCTCACAAAATACACCCCTCACATTTTTGTAAATATTTTATTAAATCTTTTTATGTGACAACACTGAAGAAATGACACTTTGCTACAATGTAAAGTAGTGAGTGTACAGCTTGTATAACAGTGTAAATTTGCTGTCCCCTCAAAATAACTCAACACACAGCCATTAATGTCTAAACCGCTGGCAACAAAAGTGAGTACATCCCTAAGTGAAAATGTCCAAATTGGGCCCAATTAGCCATTTACCCTCCCCGGTGTCATGTGACTTGTTAATGTTACAAGGTCTCAGGTGTGAATGGGGAGCAGGTGTGTTAAACTTGGTGTTATTGCTCTCACTCTTTCATACTGGTCACTGGAAGTTCAACATGGCACCTCATGGCAAAGAACTCTCTGAGGATCTGAAAAAGAATTGTTGCTCTACATAAAGATGGCCTATGCTATAAGAAGATTGCCAAGATCCTGAAACTAAGCTGCAGCACGGTGGCCAAGACCATACATCGGTTTAACAGGACAGGTTCCACTCAGAACCGGCCTCCCCATGGTCGAACAAAGAAGTTGAGTGCACATGCTCAGAGTCATATCCAGAGGTTGTCTTTGGAAAAATAGATGTATAAGTGCTGCCAGCATTACTACAGAGGTTGAAGGGGTGGGGGGTTAGCCTATCACTGCTTAGACCATACGTTGCGCACTGCATCAAATTGGCCTGCATGGCTGTCGTCCCAGAAGGAAGCCTCTTCTAAAGATGATGCACACGAAAGCAACAGTTTGCTGAAGACAAGCAGACAAAGGACATGGATTACTGGAACCATATCCTATTGTCTGATGAGACCGAGATAAACTTATTTGGTTTAGATGGTGTCAAGTGCGTGTGGCCGCAACCAGGTGAGGAGTACAAAGACAAGTGTGTCTTGCCTGCAGTCAAGCATCGTGGTTGGAGTGGCATGACTGCTGCCGGCACTGGGGAGCTACAGTTCATTGAGGGAACCATGAATGCCAGCATGTACTGTGACATACTGAAGCAGAGCATGATCCCCTCCCTTCAGAGACAGGGCCGCAGGGCAGTATTCCAACATGATAATGACCCCAAACACACCTCCAAGATGAGCACTGCCTTGCTAAAGAAGCTGAGGGTAAAGGTGATGGATTGGCAAAGCATGTCTAAGACCTATGAGCGCAAGGTCTCTAATATCCACCAGTTCCATGATGTCATCATTGAGGAGTGGAAGAGGACTCCAGTGGCAACCTGTAAAGCTCTGGTAAACTCCATGCCCAAGAGGGTTAAGGCAGTGCTGGAAAATAATGGTGGCCACACAAAATATTGACACTTTGGGCCCAATTTGGACATTTTTACATTTAGGGGTGTATTCATATTTGTTGGCAGCGGTTTAGACATTAATGGCTGTGTGTTGAGTTATTTTGAGGGGACAGAAAATGTACACTGTTAGACAAGTTGTACACTCAATACTTTACATTAAAGCAAAGTGTAATTGTCTCAGTGTTGTCACATAATAAATGTAAGGGGTGTACTCACTTTTGTGAGATACTGTGTTTATATATATATACACACACACAAACACACCGCACACACAGGGACACACTGGATGCTTTGCTGCCATTGTGCTCTTGCTGGGTATCACGTGCCTCCCCTTGTCTTTGGGGGGGGGGGGGGTGGGCTTCCTCTGGGTATACCTGCCCTTAATCTATCCATGATATGTGTTTCTACTATTAAGGCTCTGGAAATTTAGAGTTAGGATCACAGTATATACACAGAGGTCCCTTGGCTTGGGCACTGCGACTTACGCAGATATTTTCAAGTGTGTACAAAAAAAACCCTCTGTTTTCAAAATAAACTGTTAGACAGGGCCAATTTGGTTGTTTTGCAGGCTGGCTGGTAAGTGTGCTGGGAAATCTTTTGTTTGTGATGTACATTGCCCTTCCATGTGCACCTTGCTGCAAAGACCAGTTATAGGTTGGTGTGGTTGCCACATTTTTGTACTGAACTCAAATGCTGACCTACACACCAGGACAGTAAGATATGTGTTTTTTTACATCCCGCTTCCATCTTACTTTCATACAGTATATCTCCTTTTTCTCCTAATCTCTAGGGACATTTCCCCTAATCCTAGCCCTCCATTTTCTAACTACAACCCCCACCCGGCACCCTTCCTCCTCTGGCAACAGTCACAATCCACTCTGTTTAATTTCTATCCCCCGCTTCCAAAAACAGGCCCTCCTATCCCATGTGCCCTCTGGAATGCCCGCCCTGTCTGTAACAAGTTCACATTTGTATATGACCATTTTATCTCCCATTGCTTTACCATACTTGTCATTACTGGAACCTAGCTTCAAGATTCTGACTCAGCTTCTCCTGCTGCCCTGTCCCATGCTGGCCTCCACAGGACTCACTCATGGAGTTCTTCCTATATCTCCCTCTCTTCTTTTGAGACACACTGTATTCATCTGTTTTCTCCAATTTCTCTGAGGGTTGCAGCAATTTATCGGTTTCCTGGACCAGTATTACACTTTTCTGATGATTTCTCTGCAAATTTACCCTACTTTCTCTCCTCTGAATTACCCACTATCATTCTTGGTGATTTGAAATGTACCCGGGCTGTACAAGGATGTCAACTTCTCAACCTAACCTCATCTTTTGACCTAATACAATGGACACATACTTTTAATCACTCCAATGGTAATACCATTGATCTTGTATTCTACCATCTCTGCACTCCTGGCAACCTCGCCAACACCCCCTTTGCTCTCTCTGAGCACAACCTCATCAGTTTCACAGTATCCTTGTCTCCAACCACCTGTCCCTCCAAGCAGCAAATGATTACTTTATTCCGCTACCGTGTTTCCCCGAAAGTAAAACCTACCCTGAAAGTAAGACCTAGTGTTATTTTTTCGAGAGGGCTGCAATATAAGCCCTACCCTGAAAATAAGCCCTAGTTTAGTGTATGAAAAATCCTAGGATGCACTTTATTAGTTTTAAATAATGTCCAATGTGTGTTTTTGTAATATAATACTGGGAAATACCTTCCTTGCATCGCCACTCCGCTCTCAGCTGATTCTGTCTTTCTTCTCTCATACCATAGCTGTCAGAGGGGGATCTCAGCCTCTCCCCTCTGCAGTGTACACAGAAGCGTTGGGTATTTGATTTGAATTGTGGGAAATATCTTCGATACATCGGCGCTTCCGTGACTCCCAGCTGTCAGCAGGGGAGAAGAGGGCGGCAGATCAGCTGAGCCTGGAGCGGCGATATAGAAGGTATTTCACACTATTGTAATCTAATCTACCCTGCACTTCTGTGTAAACTGCAGAGGGGAGGGGCTGAGATCCCCCTCTGACAGCTACGGTATGAGAGGAGAAAGACAGGAGAGAGTGGGAGATTACTGTAGCTGAGCACAGAGCAGCGATGTAATGAAGGTATTTTACACTATTGTATTACAAAAACACACACTGGACATATATAAAACACTAATAAAGCGCATCCTAGGATTTTATATACACTAAACTAGGTTCATACTGGATTCTTGGCATGCAGGGAGGGAAGAGAGGGACAGCACATTACAGCTAAGACCTACCCCGAAAATAAGCCCTACTGTGTCTTTTGGTGCCAAAATTAATATAAGACCCGGCTTATTTTCGGGGAAACACGGTACTGACCACCACTATGAGAAAATCTCTCCCCTTTCCTGTCCTAACCTGACCACCTCTGTCTGCAACAGTTCACTCTCATCCTCACTAGACGCACTTGCTCCTCTAACTACACGCAAAATCAGGCCTCAACTGTTACAACCCTGGCAAACTGATGACACCAGAAATCTTGAGAGACGTTGCTGCGCTCTTGAACGACTCTGGCATAAAACCAAATCAATGCAGGACTTTACCCTATATATATTTGCCCTCCTAAAATACAATTCCTGCCTCCATGCTGCTAAACAAACCTACTTTGTCCCTCTTTTCAAACCTTGTCATCTAGTCCTCGTCGGCTCTTCTTGACACTTAACTCTCTGCTTTGACTTCCACTTCCTCTTTTGAACCGGCTACTACTGAAGAGGTTACCAAACTTTTCTCAGATGCCCACCCAAATAATTGTCTCCTGGATCCTGTTCCCATGCAACTCCTATGGTCACCCTCTTCTTCTGTCCTATGCTCTCTCACTCACATCTTCAATATCTCCCTCTTTACTGGCACAATCCCCTCCCCTGTAAAACATGCACAGATCACCCCCATACTTAAAAAGCCCTCACTGGACCCCACCAACCTGAACAACTTAAGACATATTTTGTTGCTTCCATTCACCTCTAAATTTTTAGAATGATTCGTTTTCAACCGTCTTAGATCCTACCTCACTGAAAACAACCTTCTTGACCCTTTACAGCTTGGTTTTCGTTCGCAGGACTCCACAGAAACTGCCCTACTAAGACTCACTAATGATTTACTAACTGCTAAAACCATTGGCCACTACTCCCTACTCTTACTACTAGACCTTTTTGTGGTGTTTAATACTGTTGACCACCTTTTCAATAAATTCCACTCCCGTGGCCTCCAATATTCAGCTCTTTCCTGGTTCTCCTTCTATCTATCACAGCACTCCTTCCATGTTACCTTTAACTCTCCTCCCCTCCACTTCCTCTTTCTTTAGAGGTCACCTAAAGCTCTTTTCTCTGACCCCTTCTTTTCTCTATCTATCTCCCCTCTCTTGGTCACTTGATAACATCCCACGACTTCCAATACCATTCCTATACAGATGATACCCAAATCTATCTCTCTACTTCTCACCTTACTCCTTCAGTCTCCTGTTACACCACTTCCTTAAACTAAATCTCTCTAAAACTGAACTGATAATATAACCCCCCCCCCCCCCCCATTGTGCCCTCCGTCACGACTTTTCCTTTAAGAGCAATAATACAACTATCAGTCCCTTCCCTCACGCCAGGGTACTAGGTGTAATCCTAAACTCTGACCTGTCCTTTCAGCCCCACGTCCGATCACTGTCAAAAGCATGTCGAGTCACAACTCTGTATGGAACTACAGCACAAATCTTGTCTCCAAATATCACCAAAAGCCCTCTCTTCCCTCCTCCCAAGACCCCCTGCTCTCAAGCTATCTTGTCTCCTCCTCCCATGCTTGTCTCCAGGACTTCTCCAGAGCCTCTCCCATCCTCTGGAACTCTCTACCTCAGTCTGTCCGGCTATCTCCTATTCTGGCTGCCTTTAGGCAATCCCTGAAAACTCATCTCTTCAGGGAAGCCTATCACACCTCCAACTAACTGAACTTTTATCACTTCCACAGTTATAACCTTTTTGTACCACTTGCCTGACCCTGTTAGATTGAACGTTTTTTTGAGCAGGGCCCTCTTAACCCTCTTTAAAATCTAAAGCACTGCACATACAGTTGGTCCTATATACTGTGAATCCTGTATAATAATAACAACAATAATAATAATATAAAAACATCCATATGCAGCGCTCCAAGTTGGTATAAAGTTGATTAGAGATCAAAGGAAGGATGTAAAGATGAATAATCCTTTGATCTCTAATCAACTTTGTACCAACTAGGAGCGCTGCATATGGACGTTTTTATATACAGTATCTCACAAAAGTGAGTACACCCCTCCCATTTTTGTAAATATTTTATTATATCTTTTCATGTGACAACACTGAAGAAATTACACTTTGCTACAATGTAAAGTAGTGAGTGTACAGCTTGTATAACAGTGTAAATTTGCTGTCCCCTCAAAATAACTCAACACACAGCCATTATTGTCTAAACCGCTGGCAACAAATGTGAGTATACCCCTAAGGGATATTGTCCAAATTGCACCCAATTAGCCATTTTCCCTCCTCGGTGTCATGTGGCTCGTTAGTGTTACAAGGTCTCAGGTGTGAATGGGGAGCAAGTGTGTTAAATTTGGTGTTATCACTCTCATTTTCTCATACTGGTCACTGGAAGTTCAACATGGCACCTCATGGCAAATAGCTCTCTGAGGATCTGAAAAAAAGAATTGTTGCTCTACATAAAGGTGGCCTAGGCTGTAAGAAGATTGCCAAGAGCCTGAAACTAAGATGCAGCACGGTGGCCAAGACCATACAGCGGTTTAACAGGACAGGTTCCACTCAGAACAGGCCTCGCCATGGTCAACCAAAGAAGATAAGTGCACATGTTCAGCGTCATATCCAGAGGTTGTCTTTGAGAAATAGACATATGAGCACTGCAAGCATTGCTGCACAGGTTGAAGGTCTGGGGGGGTCAGCCTGTCAGTGCTCAGACCATACGCCGCACACTGGATGAAATTGATCTGCATGGCTGTCGTCCCAGAAGGAAGCCTCTTCTAAAGAAGATGCACAAGAAAGCCCACAAACAGTTTGCTGAAGACAAGCAGACCAAAGACATGGATTAGTGGAACCATGTCCTGTGGTCTGATGAGACCAAGATAAACATATTTGGTTCAGATGGTGTCAAGCGAGTGTGGCGGCAACCTGGTGAAGAGTACAAAGACAAGTGTATCTTGCCTACAGTCAAGCATTGTGGTGGGAGTGTCATGGTCTGGGGTGCATGAGTGCTGCTGACACTGGGGAGCTACAGTTCATTAAGCAAACATGTACTGTGATATACTGAAGCAGAGCATGATCCCCTCTCTTCAGAGACAGGGCTGCAGGGCAGTATTCTGACATGATAATGACCCAAAACACACCTCCAAGATGACCCCTGCCTTGCTAAAGAAGCTGAGGGTCAAGGTGATGGACTGGCCAAGCATGTCTCCAGACCTAAACCCTATTGAGCATCTGTGGAGCATACTCAAATGGAAAGTGGAGGAGCGCAAGGTCTCTCGCATCCACCAGCTCGGTGATGTCATCATGGAGGAGTGGAAGAGGACTCCAGCAGTGGCGGCTGGTGTATATGGGGCGCAGGGGTGCTGCCCCCCTATCCATGCATCCTGTCCCCATAATCTACATGCGGATCACTGGATGCATGGGGTTCAATGGGGCTTTTTTAAACATGTGACTGGAGCCAGAGGCTCGCACAGGCTAAAAAAAAGGTTGGGCTTGGGGCGCAGAGAAGTGCGCCCCGAGCCCACCCAGTTGTGTCACAATAGCGAAAATTTGCTTATGTCACACAGATCCTTCTCCTGGCCAATCAGGAAGTGGGTTTTGAGACCCGTTTCCCGATTGGCTGAAAGGAGAAGACATGCCATTGGGCATGGATGAGGAGGGAGGAGACACAGATGGGGAAGGGTGTGCGGTGGCCTGGTGTGGTCGGGGGGAGGGGGCTATGGTGCAGTCCTCCCCCCCTGGCCCATGGAGCACCAGCCACCACTGGACTCCAGTGGCAACCTGTGAAGCTCAGGTGAACTCCATGCCCAAGAGGGTTAAGGCAGTGCTGAAAAATAATGGTGGCCAAACAAAATATTGACACTTTGGGCCCAATTTGGACATTTTGACTTAGAGGTGTACTCACTTTTGTTGCCAGCGGTTTAGGCATTTTTGACTATGTGTTGAGTTATTTTGAGGGAACAGCAAATGTACACTGTTATACAAGCTGTAAACTCACTACTTTACATTGTAGCAAAGTGTCATTTCTTCAGTGTTGTCACATGAAAAGATATAATAAAGTATTTACAAAAATGTGAGGGGTGTACTCACTTTGTGAGATACTGTAGATTGTTGTAATTGTCATTTACAAATTATGCTGGCTGCTTATTGATCATTTCTGTTTTTTAGCATAGCGTGGATATTCGTCTTTTTTTTTAACAACAATAATAATAATAATAATAATAATAATAATAATGGCAACGTCACTAGGTGTTATTTTACTGAAAGTTACAGATGTAAAAAGATTGAAAATTACATTTGCAATGACATGATATTTTAGTGATTGGCTTTACAAATACTTTCAAAATGAGATAATAAAGATATGACAATTTTAAATATATAATATTATTGTTGGTTTTTTTTTTTCACACAGCAAAAACAGTTAATAATGTATCCAGCAGATGGCAGCATATGACTATGATTAAACCTTCACAGCAGGTTGTATTGCCAAGAGAAGTGGATGTGATTCTCAGCCTTTTTGCCTAATGCACCCTATCAAAGGTCATCCCTGAACTCAGATCGCTAAACTCAATCTATTTTAATTTTTTACTTCTTGTGTTGTGTTCATCTGCTGACTCCAAAAATACAGATGAACTAAAATTTCTGTTTTTACAGAAAAAAAAAAATAGACTTTCCAACTTTTCAAAGTTAACGAGAAAGTTGTTCCTGCATATTTTCTATAGTTTTGCTGTCGTTTGATGTCAGAGGTGACAGTGAGTGTCTGCAGAAGCATTAAATCTTCTCTTTGTATTTTTTGTAATTTTTTATTAATTTTTTTGGGGTACAAAACTTAGAAAATCTATCATTGTCAGTAATGGTAGAAACTTCACAAGGAGAAGGACTAGGACTGAAATGGGTAAATATAAAATAAGTTGGAACAATTACATTTTAACTATTTAATCATCCCTTATCTGAGAACCTTTGGTATTTGCAATTCCTGAGATAAGGGGAGGGACAACAGTGGGTAGGGTGGGGGAGGGGGGCTAATCATGTGATGGGAGAATCAAGCGATATTCTTTCCTTCAACCCATGGTTGCCGAAAAGAAAATGGCATAATCTATGGCCTGCCTAAATAACCCCAATCTCTCCACCTACAGTTTGTCAGCTTTGCCTGTGCTTTCTCTACAACAGCTTTCAATTTACTGGCACGATGTCTGCTCTGTATCCCCCTGTTTAACCACTTAAGCCCCGGAAGATTTTACCCCCTTCCTGACCAGGGGGTATTTTACGACTCGGCACTGCGTGATTTTAACTGACAATTATGCGGTCATGCAATGTGGTACCCAAACGAAATTTACGTCCTTTTTTTCCCACAAACAGAGCTTTCTTTTGGTGGTATTTGATCACCTCTGCGCTTTTTATTTTTTGCGATATTAATAAAAAAAGAGCGAAAATTTTGCAAAAAAATGACATTTTCAACTTTGTCTTTTAAAAAATATCCAATATACTCAATTTATGTATTTTTTTTTGGCCAAAATATATTTAGCTACATGTCTTTAACAAAAAAAATTCAATGAGCGTATTTTTATTGGTTTGCGCAAAAGTTATAGCGTCTACAAACTATGGTGTAAATACTGAAATTTACGCAGCTTTAATTTCTGACTGCCTATCTCATTTCATGAAGTGCTAAAATGGCAGGGCAGTACACACCCCCCCCCAAACTACCACTTTTTGGAAAGTAGACATCCGAAGGAATGTTCTGAGAGGCATGTTGAGCTCATTGAATATTTCATTTTTTTTGTCACAGGTGTTTGAAAAATGACTAAAAAAATTATTTATTTTTTTTTTACGCAAAGTTGTCATTGAAATGATATATTGCTCAGACATGCCATGGGTATATGTGTAATTACACCCCAAAATATATTCTGCTGCTTCTCCTGAGTACAGGGATACCACATATGTGAGACTTTTTGGGAGCCTAGCTGTGTACGGGACCCCGAAAACAAATCACCACCATCAGAATTTCAAAGGGCGTACATTTTTCATTGCATTTTCTCACTACCTCTAACGGTTTAGGAGGCCCTGAAGTGTCAAGATACCACAAAACCCCCCCAAATGACCCCATTTTGGAAAGTAGACACCCCAAGCTGTTTGCTGAGAGGCATGGTGAGTCCATGGAATATTTTATATTTTACCACAAGTTTTGGGAAAATTACTATTTTATTTTTTTATTTTTTTTTTTACACAACGTTGTCACTAAAAGATAAAATTCTCACACATGACATGGGTATATGTGGAATGACACCCCAAAATACATTCTGCCACTTCTCCTGAGTATGGGGATGCCCCATGTGTGAGACTTTTTGGGAACCTAGCTGTGTACAGGACCGCGAAAACCAATCAACACTCTCAGGTTTTCTAATGGCGTAAATTGTGCATGTCACCTCTGCACTACCTGTCACAGTTTCGGAGGCCCTAAAATTCCAAGATAGCACAACCCCCCCCCCCCAAATGACCCCATTTTGGAAAGTAGACACCCCAAGCTATTTGCTGAGAGGTATGGTGAGTCCATGGAATATTTTATATTTTGCCACAAGTTCCGGGAAATATATATATATATATATATATATATATATATATATATATATATATTTTTTTTTTTTTTTTTTTCACAAAGTTGTCAGTAAATGAAATATTGCTCACACATGCCATGGGTATATGTGATATGACACCCCGAAATACATTCTGCTGCTTCTCCTGAGTACAGGGATACCCCATGTGTGAGACTTTTTTGCAGTCTAGCCGAGTACAGGTCCCCGAAAACCAGTTACCCGCTTTCAGGCTTTCCAAGGGCGTAAATTGTTGATTTCACTCCTGACTACCTATCACAGTTTCGGAGGCCCTAAAATTCCAAGATAGCACAAAACCCCCCCAAATGACCCCATTTTGGAAAGTAGACACCCCAAGCTATTTGCTGAGAGGCCTGGTGAGTCCATGGAATATTTTATATTTTGCCACAAGTTCCGGGAAATATATATATATATATATATATATATTTTTTTTTTTTTTTTACACAAAGTTGTCAGTAAATGATATATTGCTCACACATGCCATGGGTATATGTGAACTGACACCCCAAAATACATTCTGCTGCTTCTCCTGAGTACAGGGATACCCCATGTGTGAGACTTTTTTGCAGTCTAGCCGAGTACAGGACCCTGAAAACCAATCATCGCCTTCAGGCTTTCCAAGGGCGTAAATTGTTGATTTCACTCCTGACTACCTATCACAGTTTTGGAGGCCATGAAATGCCAAGACAGCACAACCCCCCCCCCCCCCAAATGACCCCTTTTCGGAAAGTAGACACCCTGAGCTATTTGCAGAGAGGCATGTTGAGTGTTTTCTCACTTTTTGTCACAAAGGTTTGGAAATTGAAACAAGAGGAAAAAAAATGCATTTTCCTGTTTTTTCTTCATTTTCCAAAAAAAATGAGAGCTGCAAAATACTCACCATGCCTCTCAGCAAATAGATTGGAGTGTCTACTTTGCAAAATGGGGTAATTTGGGGGGGGTTTGTGCCATCTTGGCTTTTTATGGACTTCAAAAGTGTGATAGGTAGTAAGGAGTAAGATCAACGATTTACGCCCTTAGAAAGCCAAAAGGTGCGCATTGGTTTTCCGGGTCCTGTACACGGCTAGACTGGCAAAAAGTCTCACACATGGGGTATCATTGTACTCAGGAGAAGCAGCAGAATGTATTTTGGGGTGTCATTTCACATATACCCATGGCCTGTGTGAGCAATATATCATTTACTGACAACTTTGTGTACAAAAATAAAAAAAAATAAAAAAAAAATTTTTCCCGAAACTTGTGGCAAAATATAAACTATTCCATGGACTCACCATGCTTCTCAGCCAGTAGCTTGGAGTGTCTACTTTGCAAAATGGGGTCATTTGGGGGGGTTTTGTGCTATCTTGAAATTTCAGGGCCTCTGAAACTGTGACAGGTAGTCAGGGGTAAAATCAGCAATTTACGCCATTAGAAAACCTGAAGATGTGGACTGGTTGTCGGGGTCGCCTACACAGCTAGGCTCCCAAAAAGTCTCACACATGTGGTATCCCTGTACTCAGGAGAAGCAAAATAATGTATTTTGGGGTGTCATTTCACATATTCCCATGGCATGCATGAGTAATATATCATTTAGTGACAACTTTCTGTAAAAAAACAACAAAAAAAAAAAAAAATAATACGTTTCCCGAAACTTGTGGCAAAATATAAAATACTCCATGGACTCACCATGCCTCTCAGAAAAAAGCTTTGGGTGTCTACTTTTCAAAAAGGGGTCATTTGGGGGGTGTTTGAACTGTCCCGGCATTTTATGCTCAATCTTAGCCACACATCACCCACTCTTCTAACCACTTGAAAACCAAGCCTTTTCTGTGCCTTTTTGTTTACATGAAAAAATATTTTTTTTTACTAGAAAATTACTTTGAACCCCCAAACATTATATATTTTTTTTAAAGCAGAGGCCCTATAGAATAAAATGGTGGATGTTGCAAATTTTTTTGTCACACGGTATTTGCGCACAGATTTTCCAAACGCAATTTTTGCGAAAAAAATAAATTTTTTTTAAATTTATTGCACAAATAAACTATATAATTCCAATTTTTTTTGGTAAAATTTAAAAGATGATCTTATGCCGAGTTCATAGACACCTAACATGACATGCTTTAAAAATTATGCATGCCTGCGCAGCGGCAAAAACATACGTACATTTTTAAAAACCTTTAAAAGTCTCTACAGGTTACCACTTTGGACTTACAGAGGAGGTCTACTGCAAGAATTACTGCACTCGATCTAGCGATCGCGGCGATACCTCACATGCATGCTGCAATTGCGTTTACATATGACACTAGACCAACGCTTGCGTGCGCCATTGCGCGCAAGCACGGGGGGAAAGGGGGGGGGGGCTCAATTTTTTTTTTTTTCTTTTTTCTTTTGCTTTTTTATGTTATTTTGACACCTTTTCTTTATTTTATTTTTTTAAATCATTTTTATTGTTATCACAGTGAATTTAAATATCCCCTATGATAGCAATCTGTGGTGACAGGTACTCTTTTTTTTAAAAAATTGGGGTCTTTTAGACTCTAGATCTCTCCTCTGACCTTAACGCATCTGACCACACCAAAATTGGTGTGATAAAATACTTTCCCAATTTCCCAATGGCCCTGTTTATTTCTGGCGAAACAGAAGTCATAAAATGCTCGTAGCCTCCGGCATCTTAGGCCATAGAGATGATTGGAGCCATTCTCATCTCCAATTAGCTCTATGGTTAGATAATTGAACCACCGGCTGCACTCTCGGGTTAACCGGTGGGACAGGAGAGCCCGAGAAAAACCACGGAAGACTGCGGAAGGCGGCGGTGGGGGGGGGAGGCCCCTCCCACTGCATGTAAAAGCAGTCTAGCGGCCAATTACCTGCTAGGATTGCTTTTACATGTAAGCCGACCGCTGGCTGTAAAAAACGATACCAAGATGATGCCTAAATCTGCAGGCATCATCCTGGTATAACCACTCAAAATCCAGCAACATACCAGTACATTGCTGGTCCTTGTTTGGCATATAGGTTTTGTTTTTTTTTTCATGCAGCCTGTGGGCTGAACGGAAAAAAAGAGAACCTATCAGAAATCAGCACAGGAATAATGCGTAGTATTACTCATCATTAACCGCCCAAACAACCACCCACTGAATTTAATGATGGGTATACAGACACTATCCACGTATACCAAAATAGGATTTTAACTGCAGTGCTGAAATCAGAAAATCACCACAGCTGCTATCAGCAAAGGTATCCATATATGCTGAGCGCAAACACTGTTTGTGTCAGAATATATAAAATCAATGCGTGGTAGCCGACGAGTACCTGCAAGAGAAACAGGTCACAAAAGAATGAAAAAACAAACAAAGTACATTAAAAAAGTACAGTAGGAAGAGTAGAAGGACATATAAAATTACTGAAAACAACAGTTTTTGGATCCTCATCATTAACCGCCCAAACAACCACCCACTGAATTTAATGATGGGTATACACGACACTATCCACGTATACCAAAATAGGATTTAAACTGCAGTGCTGAAATCAGAAAATCACCACAGCTGCTATCAGCAAAGGTATCCATATATGCTGAGCGCAAACGCTGTTTGTGTCAGAATATATAAAATCAATGCGTGGTAGCCGACGAGTACCTGCAAGAGAAACAGGTCACAAAAGAATGAAAAAACAAAGTACATTAAAAAAAGTACAGTAGGAAGAGTAGAAGGACATATAAAATTACTGACACAACAACAGTTTTTGGATCCTTTTATTTTTCTTTCTAACTGTTCCTTGATTTCTTGATTTGGGACTGCGATCTTCTGCGATCTTCTCTTCCAGCTTGGGTCTCTCAAAATATCGATGGACATCCAACATCTTTCGAGACCCTGTGTTTGTGTGCCCTACACTGTGTCGTGCTGTACCCTACACTAATACTCCGCTAGTGTATGGTAGCGCTCAAAACATTCCCCGATGCAAAGACCAGGTTGGTTAGGACATTTGGGACAATAATAGCGGGTGTCACGCCTAAATCCGCGCCTGCTACAGACACGACATCTTCTTTGGGGCCATCTTTGGGTAGGGGTACTCGGGAGGACATGTGAAAAATGCCTCTCATGCAGCCGGCTCACTGCATCTGGAAGGGGAAGTTGGGCAGGCATGCCTCCTGGGTACAGGTAGGCAAGGATGATCTCTTCCTGGAATTCCCGGAAAGATCCAGTTCGTCCTGACGCCCTGTATAGGACAAAGACGTTCAGCATCGCCAATTGGAATAAATAAACAGACACTTTTTTGTACCAGCGTCTGGCTTTACGGGCAACTAAATACGGCGCCAAAAGCTGGTCGTTAAGGTCCACCCCTCCCATATTAAGGTTATATTCGTGGACACAGAGGGGTTTCTCCATAACGCCAGTTGCCGTAGGGATTTGGACTGTCGTGTCTGCGTGAAGGGAGGACAGAACATAAACATCCCGTGTATCCTTGAACTTCACCGCAAGTAATTTGTCCGTTTTCAAGCAGGTTCTCTCCCCCTGACTAAGACGGGAATCTACAAGCCGTTGGGGGAAGCCCCGGCGATTAGGTCGCACGGTGCCACATGCGCCAATTTGTAATTCGAGCAGGTGACTAAATAGTGGCACGCTTGTGTAAAAGTTGTCCACGTACAAATGGTACCCCTTTCCGGATAAGGGTGACACCAAGTCCCAAACAATCTTACCGCTGCTCCCTATGTAGTCTGGGCAGTTGGGGGGCTCCACACAGCTATCTTTTCCCTCATAGACCCGGAAACTAACTGTATAGCCTGTGGCCCTGTTACACAATTTATACAGTTTGACCCCGTACTTGGCACGCTTGCTGGGGAGGTACTGTTTCATAGCAAGGCGGCCAGTAAATTTAATCAGGGACTCGTCAACGCAGACAACTTGTTCGGGGGTAAACAAGGCTGCAAACCGCTGATTGAAGTGGTCTATGAGGGGCCGAATTTTGTGGAGCCGATCGTATGCAGGGTCTCCCCGAGGACGACAGATTTCATTGTCGCTGAAATGCATAAATCGCAGAATTTGCTCATATCTCGCCCTGGACATGGAGGCAGAGTACATGCGCATACGGTGAAGTGGGCTAGTGGACCAATATAGCCGCAATTCACTTTGTTTAGTTATGCCCATGTGGAGGGAAAGGCCCAGAAAGATTTTAATTCGGAAACCGTTATAGGATTCCAGCCGAATGGTCTGGCAAGGGGCGAATTTGGGTGGGCGGCGATGAATTGTTGTGCATATAAATTTGATTGATCCACAATAGATCTGAAAAGATCTTCCGTGAAGAACAGCTCAAAAAAGTTCAGGGTCGTAAAACCAGCTGTCTCCACGTGGATTCCAGGTTGGGCGGCGAATGGGGGAAGTACTGGCGCTGTAGAATCAGTGGGATATGCCAGCGCATCAGGGAGGGCACTATGGGCTCTACGGGCCTGTCTTCGAATATGCGGTCGCTGCGGGCCACTACTCGTGCTAGCCACCGCACCAGCTTCAACTGCACTTAGGGGACTCGCCACGTCACCAGGTGTTACTGCAGTGCTGGTTGTACTAGGTCCAGGGTGTACTAGGCCGCTGGCGCTTGCCAGGTCGCCAGAAGGATGAGCGGCACTAGTAACCACACTCTGCTCCATACGAGCACCCTGCGATTCCTGCATCTCAACAACTCCAGAATGGGGTCGGGTACGCCTGGGTCTAACAGGGACCCATCTGTCGTCGGAGCTATCTGTCAGGGAGCCGCTGCCGTCATCTGGTTCGTATACTGACCCTGATTCTGCCGGTGAGGCTTCCCCATCGCTCTCACTTGACATGGTCATTATACTATATATAGCTTCATCACTGTACGAACGTTTGGACATTTTGGTAACTAAATTTACCTGTACAGTGATGCGACTCACAGGTAATAAAAGCACCTGGTTGTCGAAGACTATTTCAAGCGCTACCAAAAAAACTGCTAATGCTAGCAGGGATCAGGCCTGACTCTGCTAACACAGCGGTTTTGTGTGTTGTGTTTTTTTGCAAGTGACAGTAATCTATTGATTACTACACTTGCCTGGGTGAAAGGGTTAAACGCAGGTGCTGGCAGGAATCAGTGCTGATCGTGCAAACACCGCGTTTTGGGAACCCTAAACTATGGGGGCGCTAGTATAGTTCTGATCAGATCAGATATTGATCTGTTCAAACACTATACTAGTAATGGAAGTGTATGTGCATGCGTGTGTGTGTGCGTGTGTGTGTGGTAATCAAGGGGTTATTTCTAAACTATGCGCCGGGGATCTGGGGTTACCCTAAACCTCCTTTGGGAAAGAAACTAGCTCGCTAGTGCAACCTCAAGTCACAATCACACTAATACAAAATACAGTAAAAACAGTATATTATGTGTGTATTAGTGCTAATGTGACAGAGGGTGTAGGGGTTAGAGGGTTAAATCTTTATTGGGCGGGTGGCGGGGACCCTAAACCTCCTTGGGACAGAAACTTAGTCGCCTGCGCTAATTCTGATCACAATCACACTAATACAAAAATACAAAAACACAGTATATTACGTTTGTATTAGTGCTGATGTGACAGAGGGTGTAGGGGTTAACTAGCGGTGATCAGGGGGGGATCAGGGGGGATCAAGTGGTTAAATCTTTATTTGGGAGGGGTGGCGGGTAATTCAAGTGGAAAAGGGGGGGGCCGCAAGCGCTAGATCTGACCACAAATCACACTTATACGGGTATATAGCAAAATGCTATATACTGTATACGGTGTGTGTTATGGCAGGGGGTGTAGGGGTGATCAGGGGGGGGTCAGGGGGTTAAATCTTTATTGGGCGGGTGGCGGGGACCCTAAACCTTCTTGGGACAGAAACGTAGTCGCCTGCGCTAATTCTGATCACAATGACACTAATACAAAAATACTAAATTCAGTATATTACGTTTGTATTAGTGCTGATGTGACAGAGGGTGTAGGGGTTAACGGCGGTGATCAGGGGGGGGTCAGGGGGGATCAGTGGGTTAAATCTTTATTAGGGGGGGTGGGGGGGTAATTTAAGTGGAAAAGGGGGGGTCGCAAGTGCTACACCTGACCACAAATCACACGTATACAGGTATATAGGAAAATGCTATATGCTGTATACAGTGTGTGTCGTGTCAGGGACTGTAGGGGTTAATCGGGGGGGCGATCGGGGGTGAAATCTACCTGTGTGTGGGTGTGCTTGGTGCAATACTCACAGTTAGATGTGCTCTCCTCTCACGCTGGATCCAAAAAGACCGTTGTGAGGGGAGGGCACATCTCCTCTAAGCCTGTGTTTACATTTCACAGGCTTAGAGTGCCATTTGATTGGGCAGGACCGATCAACGGGTCCAGACCAAAAATGATTGGCCTGGACCTGATGACTGATCGGTTCTGAACCCAATCGAGCCATCGGCGGCAGCGGGGGCGCGCGGGAGCGCGCACAGGACCGGCAGGAAGTGCTGACGTAGCCCTATGTCAGTTTGCCTGGCCGGGGCTGAGTGCCGACGTAGATCGTCGTGCGCCGGTCGTAAAGTGGTTAAAATGATATACCAGGTCCTCAAATCTAGAACCCACGGCAAACCTGACCCCTAGTCCCTACGATTGTCACTTATATTCATCTATTTTCATATATCACATATTAACCACTTCTGGACAGGAAGGATTTACCCCCTTAATGACCAGGCCATTTTTTGTGATTCGGTACTGCGTTAATTTAACTGGCAATTGCGCTGTCGTGCAGCGCTGTACCCAAATAAAATGTATGTCCTTTTTTTCCCACAAATAGAGATTTCTTTTGGTGGCATTTGATCACCTATGCAATTTTTTTTTTTTTTTTTTGCGCTTTAAACAAAAAAAAAAAGTCAATTCTAAAAAAAAAAAACAAAAAAAACAAAATAATATTTTTTTACTTTCTGCTTTATAACATTCCCAATAAAAAAACATTTAAAAATCAAAATTTTTCATCGTTTTAGGCCAATTTGTATTCTGCTACATATTTTTGGTTAAAAAAAATCCCAAAAAATGTATATTCATTGATTTGCACAAAGGTTATCGCGTCTACAAACTAGGGAAAAGATTTATGTCATTTTAATGAATTCATTTTTTTTTTTTTTTTACTAGTAATGGTGGCGATCAGCAATTTTTAGAAGGACTGCAACATTGCGGCGAACAGATTTGGTACCTAACTGACATTTTTGACACTTTTGGGGAGACCAGTGACATTACTACAGTAATCAGTGCTAATAATATGCACTATTACTGTACAATGACACTGGCAGGGAAGGGGTTAACACCAGGGGCGATCAAAGGGTTAAATGTTTGTCTAGGGGGGTGCTTTCTAACTGTGGGGGGGTGGGCTTTCTGCATGAACACATAGACCTGTGTTCCTATATAGAAGGAACACAGGAGGATCCCTGTGTTCATAACTGACAGAACAGCGGTCTGCTGTGTTTACATCAGCAGACCGGCGTTCTGTCTCCACAGGGAGCGACCAATCACAGCTGCCGGACCCTCTGATCAGCTTCCCCTGTTGCGAACGGGCGCGCGCTTGCGCCCCTTTTAGCAATCCCGCAAAGCAACACACAGGTCTGTTGTTTCACGGGAAAAAGCCGACCTGCCGTCGTAGAACTACGGCGGCTGGTCGGCAAGTGGTTAAACCTTTTTTCAAAAAAATAGAGTCCTGAATCTCTGTAAAAAAGTGTTTTTTGGAGTTATGCTTTGGATTTTTTCCTATCATGTCTACACTGTGACAACTCTGCAGTGATTTCACTGCAAAATGAAAAAGCATTGTCACAGTGTTAAAGGAAATGGAAACATAATTGATCAACTAGCAAGATTAACAGGTAATCAAACAATATTACAAAATAATAAGAATAATATATATGTGAAACAATAGTAAGTGTATTTATCCTTTGGCGCTACATAGTTATTATTTTTGGAAGTACAAAAACCTACTGTGTCAATGCTATTGACAGATCGTGTCACATACGAGGTGTCCAAAAAGTTTGGTGAATGGTATCAGAAAACAAAACAAAACAGAAGATACAAACAAATTACCTTTAGAGCCGGTTCACATAGGCGCGACCCGACTTGCCGGGGCGACCTGTGAAGTGGCATGCATGGACTTCATATCATTGAAGTCAATGCAGGTCGCTCCAGGTCGCCCCAAAGTAGCTCCGGACCCTTTTTCTAAGTCGGAGCGACTTGTGTCGCTCCTATTAGAATGGGTCCTGTGCTAATCTATGGCAGGCGACCCTGACAAGTCGCCCCAGTGTGAACCGGCTCTTATCGGGCCTCAAAATAATCACCACCCTTCACAACACTCTTTTGGCAACCTTCATAAATCTTCTAGAAACTGAAAGACCTCTTTAGCAATCGACTGCAGAACTGCTGTCAAACATTCTTGGATTGCCGACACGTCTGCAAAACATGCGCCTTTCATGATGCTCTTCCGGTGGGGAAAGAGAAAGAAATCTGCTGGCGACTCTTTTCGGGGAAGATGGTGAAAGCCATTCCATGGATTGCCCTGTGATGATGGTTCTCAGAAAGGATGGATCCTGGTCACACATGGTAATGAAATCTCCAAAGATTTCCATCAGTTTTGTTTTCTGATCTTCTATCAGTTTGTGCCGCACAAACCGGGAACATATCTTCCGCTTACCCAAATCTTCGTAGACAATGGTGAGCACCTTGCTAAGATCCATCCTTTCTGGGAACCATCGTCCTCTACCATCCCGTAGCAGGTTTTACTCTGATGGTCACGTGTACTCAACGTTAGGTGGCGCTTCTCGACGTGTCTCTGCATAGCCATGTGCATGCGCTCGCACCTGGCCCATGTTGCCGTTGAGATATAGGACCATTCACCAAACTTTTTAGACACAGCTCATATGTCATTTTTACATTTACCCATGGTTCTACTTTAACCATTTCCCGACCTCCCGCCGCAGTTTTACTGTGGCAGGCTGGCTCTCCTATGCGAACCGATGTAGCTCTACATCGGTTGCGTGCCTGGTGCTGGGGGGGCAAGCACGCGCCGCCGGTGGTGCCCTTTAGCCCCCACTAGGCAGCGGGGATGCCGATCCACGGGACTGGGGGCCGCGATCGCTCCCCACTGAGAGAGGACGGTCAGCTATTGTAAACACAGCTGACCTTTCTTCTCTCTGAAATGATCACAGAGCGCCTGTGATCCTTCTCTATAGGATCACAGGTCTCTGTGGGCATGCCCCCATACAGTTAGCAAACACTCCCCTAGGCTCATATTTAACCCTTTGATCACCACTGTGTTACCCCTTCCCTGCCAATGTCATTATTATAGTAACAGTGCATAGTTTTATACACTGATTACTGTAGTAATGTCACTGGTCCCCCCAAAAGTGTCAAAAATGTCAGTTAGGTATCCGATCTGTCCGCCGGAATGTCGCAAGTCCCGCTAAAAATTGCAGATCACCGCCATTATTTGTAAAATAATAAATAAATAAATAAATAAAAATTATATAAATCATTCCCCTAGTTTGTAGAAGCAATAACTTTTGCGCAAACCAATTAAAATACGCTTATTGCGATTTTTTTTAAACCAAAAATATGTAGCAGAATACAAATTGGCCTAAAAGGATAAAAAAAATTAGATTTTTTTTTTTTTTGGAATTCTATATAGCAGAATGTGGAAAATACTGTTTTGTTTTTTTTTTGTTTTTTTTCAGAATTGTCCTTTTTTTTTTTTTTTGCGGAAAAATTTAAATCGCACAGGTGATCAAATAGCACCAAAAGAAAGCTCTATTTGTGGGAAAAAAAGACATCAATTTTATTTGGGTACAGTGTCGCACTACCGCGCAATTTTCCGTTAAAGTGCCGAATCGCAAAAAAAATGGATATTTAAAGCGGAGTTCCGGGCACAGAAGTCAATTTTCAATAAGCATACCCCCGGGACAGTCAGGGCTAGCACATTCCACAATGGCTAGCCTCTGATCTGTCCCGGTTCGCACTTACCTTTTAGAAGAAATACTTACTAATAAAATTTCTTCCACAGCGTTTCCATCTCTCTTGTGGGCAGCTGAAGCCGGCGCGGTCCTCTTCTGTGTCTTCTTCCGCGTCTTCTTGTCCCAGAATGCGCCTGCACCGGCCCCTCTCGTCACTTCCGGCGCGGCGCCGCATTCCTCCACAGCTTCTGGGCATGCCCAGAAGCTGTTTAACAGGGGAATGCGGCGTCGCCCGGAAATGACAAGCGGGGCCGGTGCCGTCGCATTGATTCCTGGGAGCTATGACGTTCAGCTCCCAGGAATCATAGCGAGACAGGAAGTGACGGGGTGAGCCGCGGCTCCGAGGGAGGAAGTACTCTGAGGTGAGTATCTTCGATCTTCAATTAAAAGGTGAGTGAACAAAAAAAAAAAAAATAACTATCCAATTCCTTTTCAGGTCAGGTCTACCTAGCGGAGGGGCACAAAAAAAAATAGCGTTTTTGTGCCCGGAACTCCACTTTAATTCATACTTACCTATAAAATCCATTTCTTGAAGTACATCACGGGGCACAGAGCCATCAAACATAACATATAGATTATATAGCCACCTATAGGTGAAGGACACTGGCAACCAATCAGATATGATGACCCCCTATATAACCCCTCCCACACAGGAAGTACCTCAGTTTTGTAGCAAGCAAATAAAGACCCCATAGAAGAGGGGAGGGACCTCTGTGTCCCGTGATGTACTTCAAGAAATGGAATTTACAGGTAAGCATGAATTAAAAATCTATTTTTCTTTTCATACATCACAGTACATAGAGCCGTAAATCATAACATATGGGACGTCCCAAAGCAATGCATCTGAGGGGAGAAGGACACCAAAAAATACCGCCATCTGACCCTAAAAGAAGGATTACACCGCCACCTGCAGCACACAGCGGCCAAAAGCAGACTCCTCCTGGGTCCCAACATCCACTCGATAGAAACAAGTGTACGTATGCACCGACGACCAGGTCGCGGCCTTGCAAATCTGAGCCATAGAGGCTTGATGGCGATGTGCCCAAGAGGCACCTACTCCTCTGGTAGAATGTGCCTTCACAGGAAAAGGTGGAACCTTTCCTACTAAACCATACGCCTGGGTAATAACCTGGCGAATCCAACAAAAAATCGTAGATTTAGATGCTGCCAACCCCTTTCTGGAGCTTTCTGGCAGCACAAACAAGCTCTCGGTCTTAAGAATCTGAGCTGTTTCCTGTTAATAAAACGTAAGTGCGCACATTACATCAAGAGAATGCAATAACTTTTCCTCCTCTGAGTAAGGATCTGGAAAAAAAGAAGGTAGTATATATGTATATATGTATATATATGAATCAGGACATAATATGTCCTGATTCAAATGAAAGACGGACACTACCTTGGGCAAAAAATCTGGGTGAGGACGTAAAATCACCCTATCTTGATAAAATATCAAGAACGTCTCTTTACAAGAAAGAGCCGCTAGTTCCAATACTCTTCTTGCCGAAGTTAACGCAATCAAAAAGACCAGTTTTCTGGTAAAAAATACCCAGGGAAACCTGCCCCAGAGGTTCAAAAGGCTGTTTTTGCAAAACTGCCAATACCAAATTTAGGTCCCAAGGAAACAATGTTGGCTTCATTGGTGGAAGCAAACGCAATATTCCCCAGACGAAGGTTTGTACCAACGAATGGGAAGTGATCGGTTCCTGGAAAAAAATCGATTGAGCTGAAATCTGCCCCTTAATCGTGCTCAGGGCTAATTTCATATCTACCCCTGCTTGCAGGAAGGATAGAACTCTCCTGATAATATATGTGCAGGGATGCCATTTCCTGGCTTCACACCAGGCATAATAATAAGTATTACTAGAGACCGGCTTCCTGGCGTTTATCAGTGTATGAACTGCGGGGCCAGACACACCCTGCTCTTCCAAGATTAAGGCTTCAATACCTAAGGCTTCAAATTTAGAAACTGTACCGCAGGGTGGAATATCGGACCTTGAGAGACCAAGTCCGAATGCAGTGGAAGAACCCAAGGCCTCGTCACTGCCAACCTCTGGATTTGTGCATACCAAATCCTCCTCAGCCAAGCCGGAGCTACCAGAATTACTGGATTCCCCTCCAAGTGGATCCTGTGTGACAAACGCGATATCAGCTGTACCGGATGAAAGGCATAGATCAGGGAATACTCCTTCCAAGGAGTCACCAAACCATCCAATCCAGCTGTGAGTGGATCCCTGGTCCTGGACACAAACCTCTCCAACTTGTTGTTGAACCTGGATGCCAACAGATCTATGTATGGGACCCCCCAGCATAGGCAGATCAGTTGAAAAATCTCAGGATGTCATGACCATTCCCCCGGAAACATCTGTTGATGGCTCAAGTAATCTGCCTGCCAGTTCTCTATTCCTGGAATGAATACTGCTGTCAGGCATGGCACAAACTTCTCTGCCCAGGACAGGATAATATGCACCTCTTTCTGGGCTGATCGACTCCTTGTGCCACCTTGATGGTTGACATAAGCCATGGCTTTGTCGGATTGCACCCTGACAGGGTGACCCCGATGTCCGGACGTCCAGAATTTCAGAGCCCGACTGACTGCACAAATTTCCAAAATGTTGGATGATGTGGAGACGACACTCTACCCAAGACCATTTCTCTTGGACAGTGACTTGCTCCAGAACCGCTCCCCAGCCGGAGAGACTGGCATCTGGGAGAAAGGATTTCCCCTTCTCCAGATTTCTGGTCAACAACCACCATCTCAGACTCTGTCGTACTCTTGGTAGCAGAGATATGGACCAGTCCAAGGACTGAACTTTTCCGTTCCACGCAGACAGAATGTTGTTCTGCAAGGGTCTGGCATGGAATTGAGCATAGGGAATTGCCTCGAAAGTGGACACCATCTTCCCCAGCAACATCATGCAAAGATGTATAGACAGATAACTCACTTTTACTATAGACCAAACCCGACCCTTCAGGTCTGAGAACCTTTTTGCTGGCAAGAATACCTTTGCCTGCACCATGTAGACAAGAAGCCCTGGTATTCCAGAGCTCTGCAGCTCCTCCCGAGTTACCATGGGTCTCTTGGCTGCTTCTCTGATTAATGATCTCCTTACCCGGCTCTTCAGTTTAGGTGGACGGCCATGTCTTGGTAGGTTTGCATTTGTGCCATACTCTTTCCATTTTTGGATGATGAATTAAAAAGTGCTCCGTGAGATGTTCAAAGCTTGGGATATTTGTTTTATAATCTAACCCTCCTTTAAACTTCACAACTGTATTCCTGACCTGGCTGATGTGTTCCTTGGCCTTCATTATGCTGTTTGTTCACTAAGGTTCTCTAACAAACCTCTGAGGGCTTCACAGCTGTATTCATACTGAGATTAAATTACACACAAGTGGACTCTATTTACTAATTAGGTGACTTCTGAAAGTAATTGGTTACACTAGATTTTAGTTAGGGGTATCAGAGTAAAGGGGAGCTGAATGCAAATGAACGCCACACTTTTTGGATATTTATTCGTAAATCATTTTGAAAACCATTTATCATTTTCCTTCTACTTCACAATTATGTAAAATCTCAATAAAATACATTTACTGTACATTTAAAAATATATATTTTTATTTTTACTATGTTGGGCCATATAATAAAAAAAAAAAAAAAAAATTAGGAGATATCGATTACCATCTACCACCAAAAGAAAGCCCAATATGTCCTGGAAAAAAGGTATAGGCCTCATGCACATGGGGCATTTTTACAGCTGCTTTTAGTAGCGTCAGGCGTTTTTTTTTTTCAGCTTAAAAATGCCCCTCCATGTTATTCTATGGCCTCGTGCACACACAGACGTTTTTGAGCTGTAAGTCACCTAGTCGTTTTTAAGCTGCAAAAAAACCCACGGCCTGCGCGTCCTGAGGACCAGCGTTACAGCTGCAAAAACGTCTGACGCTGCTAAAGGCTGAATAACGTTGCTTAAAGTTACTTATACAGCGTTAAGCCACGTTTTTTTTATGTTTAAATCAATGGTTCCCTATGGGAGCCTATTGATTTGAATGGAAGGCACATCGCAAGTCCAATCAGGATGATCTGACTTGCGGTGCGACTTGCGCTCTGAGAATCTTGAGGGGGAACTCCACGCCAAAATGGAAAAAAAACGGCATGGGGTTCCCCCCAGGCCCTTCGAATCTGGTGTGTATTTAGAGGGGAGCCCCACACCAGAAAAAAAAATGCGTGGGTTTCCCCCTAAATCCATACCAAACCCTTATCTGAGCATGCAGCCCGGTAGGGCAGGAAGGGGGAGGGGATGAGCGAGCGGGCCCCACCCCCCCCTGGACCATACCAGGCCACATACCCTCAACATGGGGGTGTTGGTGCTTTGGGGCAGGGGGAGCTCTGCACCCCCCACCCAAAAGCACCTTGCCCCCATGTTGATGAGGACAAGGGCCTCATCCCCACAACCCTGGCTGGTGGTTGTGGGGGTCTGCGTGCAGGGGGCTTATCTGTATCTGGAAACCCCCTTTAACAAGGGGGCCCCCGGATCCCAGACCCACTCCCTATGTGAATGGGTATGGGGTACTTTGTACCCCTACCCATTCACCCCATAAAAGGCAGTGTATGTAAATAACGACAGGAGACATTTTGAAAAGTTTATTAAAAATCTTCATCCAGGGGGGGTGTGGCTTGGTCCCGATCCAAGATGGCTGCTTAGCTCTGAGCTCCTGCACCTCGAGGCCTGATCTTTCTTTTAGCCAGCCCCTGTACCCCTGTAATCAGCGCTGAAAATATGGGGAGTACCTCCAGAAGCTCCTCGGCCACCCGATCACGCTCTCCCCGGGAGCCAGAGACGCAGGTTGGCCGCACAATCCCCGAGATCTTCCGCACGCAACCCAGGGAGACGCCGCGGCCTACCTCTTCTTCCTCTCAGTAATCCCGCTCCCGCTCCCCGAGCAGAACTCCTCAGGCAGCGAGAGCCCGCTCACCGTCTCCTGATGCTTCCAGACGCCCGCCTTCCTTATCCTTCGCTGACCTGCAAGTGATTGAGGCCGATATTAAATCGGATATTAAAGCCACCCTCTCTACTGTGATCGTGGAGCTCAGAAGTGACTTTCAAGCCATGGCGCTGAGGATGGAGGAGGTGGAAACTACTACGGCCCGCCATGATGCCTCCCTCTGCCACGTACAGCAGGTCACGGAGTCTCATGCTGCCCTTCTCTGTGACCTAAACCGCCACGTTGAGGACCTGGATAACAGGGGCCGTCGTAAGAACTTGAGAGTCAGGGGTGTCCCTGAGAGTGTGGAGCATCAGAACCTCCCGCAGGCGATCTCCTCTATCTGCAATGACCTGCTGGGTAGGCCCCCTGACTCCCCTGTCCAGATGGAGCGTATACACAGAGCCCATCGCCCCCGGGGGAGAGAAGCTGACCCGCCGCAGGATGTGATCTGCTGCCTGGCTGAATTCCAACTTAAGGAGGATGTGCTCCGTAACGCCCGTATTAGACAGCATATCACCGACCAGGGATCGGAGATTAAGCTGTACCAGGACTTATCCAACGTCACTTTGCAGCGGAGACGGGAACTACGACCTCTGCTGGATGAATTGCGCTCCCGCGCCATTATCTATTGGTGGAAATTTCCGTTCGGTCTCTCCACCACTTAACAGGGCCGCACGGCTCTCCTGCTGGTCCCGGAGGACCTAGAGCATTTCTGTGCCACCCTTGGTATACCGTATGTTCCCCTGCCTGATTGGTACAGTGAGTTCCGCACATCGCCTCTACAACGAGCCACTTCCATGGAGGGCATACAACCGGCTGGCAACTATGTCCTTGGCAGGCGCAGGGCGTACCCCTCCTCCCCACCTCCTGCTGGTAGAGATGGTGCCCCGCGCAACTGAAGTCCCACGGCATCTCCTGATCATAGGAGGGCGAGGCGCACACCGTGACTGCAGCATTCTACTTGCTTGTGAGTACCTGTCTCTCCAGTGTCCCGCATTGTGCCTTAATGCTACCATTGTAGCTGTCTGACTGCCCTCCATATTGCCTACCTGCCCATTGACTTTCCTGGATCTGAGCCTTATTGCTGCTGTTTTTGCCTGTCACTCTCTGCCTCGGAGTGCCCTGCCCCGAGACTTGGACTCTGCATGGACATCGTTAGAGTGTAACACCGCTGGGTGTCAGTTCCTGCTGGACGGCTGCACGGTCTCTTCCTGTTCCTGATATCTAAACTTTTGCTCCCCGGATGCCGGTTGCTGCCTCTGATCGTCTCCCCCCCCCCCTCCACCCGCTGACCGCTCAAGGGGTCTGGTGCTTTATACATTTCGCCATCGTGCCATCTTCGCCCTTTGCCTTTTGGGGGACCCTTTCCGAACGCTTTGCTGACTGCCCTATGTTGGATGATGTTTGCCCTCTCTGCGGACTGTCTTGGATGGACCTCTCAACCCAGATGTAGTGAAGCCTTCCTCTGGACTGCCAGGGTCTTGGAGCTGTCCTTGCTCCCCGTGCTTAGATGGGCCTTGTCACAGCTGATTTGCTCCGGGCTCCCTGGCTTTGTTTTTGTTTTTCTTTTCCCTTTTTGCTATGATACTACTTATGGGTTCTTGCGTCCTGCTGCGGGTTTGTATGGACCCTTTCCTCCTGCTCCCCCCTTCCATAACACAGGGTATTGCCTCATGTATATTGTGCTGGGTACGGTACTATCACTAGCGGGATTTGGGATGTTGTGGGGGGTGGGGGGGTAGCTGTGGGTCGGGAAGAGTGTTCTATTGCTTGTGTTCGATGGGTCATCTTCCCCTCTATACCTACCACCGGCCCCCCTTTCTTTGGGGTACTGCTTGGTACTATTTAGGGGACTTTGACACTCTATTAGAGGCCCCTGACGGCGACACTGTTTGGTCGGACTAGTGGTCCCTGCGCGTCCTTGTGGGATGCAGAATGGTTGGGGATCCCCTCCTCTGGGAGTTTCCCGTGGGGGGTGTCCCTAAAGCTGTTCTAGTGGTGGCTCATTGGACCCCCGCATGTGTTCTTACCAACCATTGCCGCTTCAGGCCTTCAGGTTTTTATATAACCAATTATGCCATTTTTGTTTCTGTTGGTTTGGGATTTTGTATTAGAGCTCAAAGTCTATTGGGCAGGATGTTCTTGTTTGCTGTTGATGATTGCTATATTTATGCTCCCTTTTACAACGTTTCAGACACTGGCCCTTGACAGGTATCTCCTCCTCACGCTCATGTGGGATCCCCTGCGTTCCCTGGGGGGTTCCCACTGCCTTGTTCAGAGCCCTGCGCCTCATCCTCTTGCCTTCCTTCCCCTGTGGGTTCCATTGCACTGACAGTATATGTGCTCCCTGCCTCCCTCCCCTTCCCTCCCCCCCGTAGATCTTTTTTCACTTATACGCCCCCCCCATATTTGTCCATCACCGTAGGGCTATCTTCCTTGCTACTATTGGCCATGTGGGTGCTTGGTGCTGCATCCCGTCTTCGGTCCTCTTCCTTCCACACTCGCCAACGGTTGGGGCTTGCCTCTGCTGAACCTATTCCGACTACTCCCTGCCCCAGTCCACCCCAGTGGGTGCCTTAGCTGGTCTAGTTGCATCCTCGGATATCGTCCTTCCCCTCCCTTCTTCTCTCTCAAGCCTACCTCTGTCTTTATCCGCTACTCTCTAACTTTCCTTTACTTCTCCTTCCCCCCCCCCCTCCTCCCCCCCCTTTTTTTTTCTTTTGTTCTCCCCTTTACCCTCCCCACTCCCATCATTATGCCACATATTCCCCAGATCCGCTCCCCCACTCAACGGTTGAAAGTGGTTTCTTTTAACGCCAAGGGTCTCAACACTCCACAGAAAAGGTCTACTGTTTTGACGCATATGCGCCGCCTCGGGGCTGATGTTATATTCCTACAGGAGACCCATTTTCGCTCTGACGCCATCCCCAGATGCCATAACAAACATTACCCTACGGTCTTCTACGCCACCTCCGCAGATTCTAGAACTAAAGGGGTATTGATTCTGATCGCTAAATCTCTGCCTTTGACTGTCACAGGTTCTCAGGGCCGTTACCTTTTTATAACGGGGTCTCTGAATAATAAGACAATCACTTTCGCAAACATTTATAGTCCTAATTCCTCACAGGTGCCTTTCATCAGGTCTGTGCTGGCGGATCTTGTACCTTTCCAGAAGGGCACACTGATCTTCGGGGGACTTCAATGTCCCCTTGGATCCTCTGATAGATACCTCCTCGGGCACCTCCTGCCTTCCTTACAGAGCGCTGAAGCAACTCAAGCTGTGTCTCCAGGAACTTATCCTCCATGATTCCTGGCGCACTCTGCATGCCCAGGATAAGGATTTCACATTTTTCTCTCTGCTCCATCAGAAATACTCTAGAATAGACTATCTCTGTGTGTCCCAAGATGCCTTACTCTTTCTCACTGGGGCCGCTATAGAACCCTCTATCCTCTCGGACCATCAGCCTGTCACGATGACATTGTCTATGCCAATCTCCTCTCCTCGAAACAGAGTCTGGAGATTGGATGCTTCCTGCTGACAGATCCCGTTCGTATCTCAGAAATCCGCTCCACCATTGCCGATTGTTTTCGGCTTAACGCTACTCCTGATACGTCCTTAGTAACCCAGTGGGCGGCGCATAAATGTGTAGTTAGAGGTAAATTGCTCGCTCTCTCCTCCGCTGTTCGGAAACAACGTGAGGCGACTATCTCGGCGTACTTGCAGAAAATCCCTGATTTGGAACGGGCGCACAAGAGAACGTTGGCTCAGGCCACCCATTCTGAACTGTTGGAGACTAGAGGTCTGCTCCAAGCTGAGCTGGACCGGAAAACGCACAGGAATTTCCTGTTATCCCAGAAGGTATTTTACGAGTATGGTAATAAAAGTGGCCGTCTCCTGGCGAGAGCGTTGCATGCCCGGAAGGCTAAGACCGTGGTACACCACCTTCGCTCCAACTCTGGAACGAGAGTCTCGACTAATAGCGCCATTGCTGCAGAGTTTGAGAAATACTACCGCCGCCTTTACAACTTACTGCGGGAAGGCCCTCAGGCTTCTCGACCCCCCTCGAGACACGCCCTTATTGCTGATTTTTTGGACAAAAATTTGGCTCAGGCCGTCACCCCCGAATACAAGTCCAGTCTGGAGGCCCTGCTTTCCCTCCTTGAATGGAATACTGCACTTAAGCAACTTAAGCCCAATAAAAGTCCGGGACCTGACGGCTTGACCGCCGCTTATTATAAATCCTTTGCGCATTTACTGGCCCCCAATTTCTGGCGGCCTTTAACTCCCTTTTCCCTGACCACCCGTTATCTCCTTGTATGCTAAAAGCCCACATTGTTGTCATTCCGAAGGAAGGGAAAGATACTTCGTCCCCGTCCAACTACCGGCCAATATCTCTATTGAACGTGGACGTGAAGATTTTCGCGAAAGTTATGGTGAACAGATTGCTCCCATTGCTGTCCCAGGGCATCCACCCTGACCAAGTCGGTTTTATCCCTGGTCGCGAGGCCAGGGATAACACCATAAAGGCTATCAACCTTCACCACGTCTTATCTACTACTAAACAACGGGGGTTCTTGCTTTCTTTGAATGAAGGCATTCGACAGGGTCTCGTGGGATTATATGGAAGCTGCTCTATCTGCTTGGGGATTAGGCCCTCGTATAATGAGCCTTTTGATGTCTCTTTATGTGAATCCACGAGCCCGTGTTCGGGTTAATGACACCCTGTCGAGTGCCTTCCCCATCGGTAATGGCACTTGACAGGGGTGTCCCCTGTCCCCATTGCTCTTTGTCCTCACGTTGGAACCCTTCCTGAATTGCCTCAGGAACAATGAGAACATTCATGGCGTTCAGTTTGCTGGAAAAGAATACAAGGTAGCTGCTTTCGCAGATGACCTTTTGTTGTTCCTGACAGACCCCCTTACGACGCTTCCGTCGGTGATGCAAGAGTTTCGTCGGTTCGCAATTGTGTCTAATCTGAAGATTAATTTTTCAAAGTCGTTCGCCCTGAATGTTTCCTTGCCCCAGAAGGCGGTGCTCCATTGTATAGGCAATTTCCAATTTGTGTGGCAGCCTGACTCCATTACGTACTTGGGCATTCAGATTCCAAGCAACCTGCAACACCTGTTCGACCGCAACTTTCCCCCAATACTTGCCAAAATTAAACATGATCTCCTTTCCTGGACGAAGTTGACTTTCTCGTGGTTCGGCAGGGCTGCAGTTTTGAAAATGAACGTCTTGCCAAGATTGCTGTATGTTCTCCAAACTGTGCCCATTACACTGCCAATCTGGTTCTTTCATAAATACAAACAATTGATCTCTGCTTTCCTTTGGAGTGACAAACATGACCTCATCCACTATGACCACCTTTCTTTGCCTAAAAGTAAGGGAGGCATTGGCCTACCGGACATCTCACGCGGGTGGTCGACTGGAACGTTCATGAATCCCACAAGTATTGGGTGTCTCTCGAGCAGGGATTCACCACGCTTGATCTCCGCACTGTGCCTTGGCTACGAGCCGTTCATACACCTCTTGCTCTCCAGACTCATCCCCTGATCGGCTCGACTATTCGCTCTTTCCACTTGATGTGTAAAACTACTGCTGTATCCGCTGTACTGGGACCCCATTGCGCCTTAACCCTGACTTCCCTCCGGGCATGCACCGCCACTATCTCTTACAGAACTGGCCTCAGGATAGACTATGTGTTCACCACCTATGTGATGGTGACGAGATCCTTTCAGCCCCCTCCATTGCAACGAGGGTCGAGAAGCCACCCATACCACCTTGGTCGTTCTTCCTCCTCAGCCAGTTCATTAACGCGCTCTCGCGTAAGCATCCTTGTAAGGCCTCCCCCACCACTTTCGACGAGCTCTGTCAGCAGGAAGGTCCGCTTCGTAAATTGATTTCTATTACACACGCTCTCTTACTTGATGACTCAGATCAGGGTAAGAGTAAGCGTTGCGTTGCCTGGGAGAATGAACTTTTCTGTTCCTTCACCACTGAAGAATGGGAACAAATTTTTCTCAAAAACCACAAAGGTTCTCTGAATGTGACCACACAGGAAAGTGGCTACAAGATTGTTGCTCGGTGGTATCGCACCCCAGCACTTCTGAACAAAATCTCCCCTTCTGTGCCCCCTACGTGCTGGCGGTGCCTTGCAGATCGTGGCACCCTGCTACACATTTTTTGGTCCTGCCCGCACCTGTCCACATTCTGGAAGGATGTGCACAGGATTATCGAGCAGGTGACTATTTTTGAGCTGGAGTTCTCGCCGGCCCAGTTCCTCCTGCATCACTCCCCCACCTCTCATGCATCGTACACGAAATCCCTGGCAATTCATATGATTAATGCGGCCAGGCAATGCATTCCTGTGTTGTGGGCCTCCACGCAACTGCCTACGAACAAACAATGGTTGCGCCGTGTTGTGAGGATTGCCGAAATGGAAGAACTCATCCATGTAGCTCGAGACACGCCGACGAAATTCCACAAGAAATGGGCGTGTTGGACCCATTATACGACTACTACGGAATTCTCCTCTCTGTGTAACTCGTGATTCTGGGATGTGCCATCCTGTGGATCCTTCGACTCTGTTCTTCTGTTCTTCGCCTATGTGCTCTCATGTATGCTCACCCCTCAACTTTTTCGGACCTGCGCTCAGTCTGTTTCAGCATGAATAAAGTACCATGGTATTCCCTCTAATACCATATACCCCCACGCCCCCCCCTTTTTTTTTTCCCATCCCCCCTCTTGCTCTTTTACACTCTACTCCGCTGTCTCTCCTATTGGCTCTTGTTACCCTCCCCCTCCCTCTTTCTCTCCCCCTCTTCACCTGTCCTGCTCGGGTGCTATTGAGTGGTTTGGCTGGCCCAAATAGCTCGCACCCCTCCTGTCCTTTCCCCCGGAACCCTTCATGGGGTCTCCCCCCTACGCCGACGACTACCCCTTCCCGCCCTGGGCCCTTTTTGCCCGGGGGATGGGAGTACATTTCAACACCTCCCTGCTCCCTTTAGGCCCGTGTTCTCACATTAGGGATCCCTGTAATTTTGCAAGCCTCTAGACCTCCCCCCTCCCCTCCTGCTGCTGAGATTACATCTCTCCCTCACTCTTTAGACTGGGGGGGGTTTTGCCATCCCATGGGCTCCCTTTTTGTTCCCATTATACTCATTTGAGCACTGGCCTTTCTAACATAATTGCTTACTGTGCTCTTTCACTACTCTGGGTCTGGTTGCTTCTGATCCAATATGTAAGCTGGGATAGTTGTCAAATGGTATGTTGATGTTATGGCATTGTTCTCTGTTTACGTCTGTATTCCCATCTGCATTCCATGCTTTCTGTATTTGCTCATTTTATTACCAATAAAATGTTTTCAAAAAAAAAATCTTCATCCAGTCTTCTCCGCACTGGTCTTCTTCCCTCCGCTCTTCTGGTCTTCTCCCCTCCGCTCCACTCTTCTGGTCTTCTGCTCTTTTGCTCTTCTGGTCTTCTGTTTTTTTGCTCTTCTGCTCTTCCCTACACCTGTTGCATCCCTGTTCATAGACTGGTCAAGTGTGCTTAATACATCCCACCACTAGATGGGGAAAGCACCACTAATATGATATCTAACCCAGCTCAGGTTCTATCTGTGGGGAGTGGTTGTGTTCAGTTGGTCTGTGTGCAGAGTAATCACAAGGTGGAGGAGTGAAGTTCAGTCCAAAGAAGGGACAAATTGAAAGTGCTCAAACCAAAGGGTAATAGCCAGCAACCCAGCATCAAAGACCTTTGAGAATAAAGGTGAAGGATTTCTTAGCCACCGGCAACCTCACAGAATGTCACTGGATTCAAAAGGGACCAGAAACTGAGTCACTTACCAGTAAGAATTATACTGAACCACAGCCTGAGTCAAGGACTACCAAAACCTATTAACAGTGGCTCAACAGAATTCCTCTATTTACCCAGAGACTGTATTCTATCTGGATGTTTATACTGCAACCAAGACCAGTCTCAGTAAAAGTTGTGAGTTGTATCCTACCACTGTCTACCTCATTCTTCAACATTGCTACTACAACTGGTGGTACCACCATTAACGGTACTGGCGTCACGACAAATACCATCAAGGGACCTAGCCACCACAAGCACCCTAAACACCACTGTCATCAAGGGCACCTCAGCCACCATCTTGGCTGGTGTTTTCCCTGTCCCAGAGCGTGCCCCGGAGGATTTGGTGCGGTCTTCCTCTTCACTGTGCGACCGGCCCAGGGAGGCTTTCTGCTAACCGCGAGTAAACCGATGAACGGTATTATTGCTGTCTCTCATCAAATCATTCGGAGCTAAAGCAAGCGGTGTGAGTGTGTGGCGAAGTCTCGGTAGCATGACCGAGCGGAAGGTTGCTGGCAGGCAGAAGGAGACGCTGAGCAGAGCAGGGACTGGCCGCAGCGGAGAGCGGAGTTCCCAGTTTGGGTGAGAGACATCCAGTATCTACATCTGCATTAATCGCAGACCTAAGCTGAGTTAGGGCAAGACTACCAAACTGTTTGCTTCAACAAGGCCATGCTGACATATAGTTAAGCCCCTGGACACTGCAGTTATACATATAGTGCGAGGTGGGTGAACTAGGCCTCAAGCCTTCTACACAGTCCTAGGCTGTTAGTTATTGGGACGCATCAGGATCTGTTTGCCTACATCTCTGTGGATTACAATTATTGATTGCTTTGGGGAATACAGTTCATCATTATTACCTTTATTGGATTACAATTACTTTCCTTGGATTGTTGGGATTTCCTTGCCGGTGAAGACTAGTGAGGCCTCTCTCTCCAGGAGACTCTTGCAATTCAGCATAAAGGGGGCCCCTGTTAGTACACAGAGTGCACTCTGATAGTAATATTGCATTGTTATATTGTTTATTCTACATTAAGTTACTAACTGTAGTTATTCTAATCTGTGGTCATTCTCTAAGTACACTAATACAATTGAATGTGTCTTTATTGTTGCTGAACGCAATCCTCTAGCATACATACGCATTTATTTGCATATGCATGTGCGGTCTGTGTTCCAGATCCTGGGTGCTGAACTAAACCTAAATCTTTGGTTGGGAATTCAGGATCTACTTCCTTAGCAACATTTGCATTATCTTTGATTCTGTTTGTATACTCTTGTTTATTTCAAAAGTCAAAAGCAGTAAACTGATTCTTCACTGCAATCCTTGTGGTCTCAATTATTCAGAATGACAGAAAAATTGTGTCAGTTGGGTCGGAGCAGGCTCAGGGCCGAAGAAGTGAAGAGGATACCCATGCAATAAGCCAACCCCCTATATGCGATGCGGGAACCCTGCAAATCCACTGTGGCTTCCCGCATCGCATTCAAATTCAGTTCACACTGCCATATGCGAATCGCTGGGGGTGTCAATACAAGTTCAGTTTGCATATCGCAGTGCGAACTGTCAGTTCAGACATGAATCAGATCGCATAGGTGTGAACCACCATGTAATCCGATTTTGCTGTGGAACCAAAAAAGGGTCCTGTGCGTGTTGTGTCCGAACATGATGCGAATTCAGCCATACAATCTCTATAGCTGAATTTGCATCACACAGACATTGCATGTGATCTTCAAAGTAGTGCACTGCGAATCAAATGCGATGTCTGTCATCAAACTAATGTGAACCAGCACTTATTCCTTTTTTGTTTTCCATGAAAAGAACATTTGTTTAAATGTTAATACTTTATAGTATACAAAATGTACATAGTTTTGGTAGAATAAAAACAAGACACAACAGTGTGTTCACTTGTCCATACAAGAACGCACCTGTCAACCAATCACAAAATGAATATTACATACAGTATGGATCATTAGAGAATTAGCAATCAAGTCCTCATTAAATTCTTCAGTAAATACTTGATTGCTAATTCTCTAATGATCCATACTGTATGGGCATTAGTTAAGTCATAGGTTTATATAGGACATATTGGCGGGCCTATGGCGTCATTTTGATGCCAGGGGACGGGGCTTGGTCACATTTGTTTGCACTGATTGGTGGATTGTCTGGTAAATACCTGTTGGTTTGCACTGCACATTGTCACTTGCCTGATGAAGGGACCCTGCGTGGCTCTGAAACGTTGCTATATATTTATCGTATGACCATGGAATAAAGCTTTGGACCCTTTGGAGGAATCCTTGGTGTGCTGATGACATTTCTTCATTTTGAGCAAGAGGCATGTGACCCCCAAATCCCTCATCTGCACCTAAAATCATTCAAAACACCAAGATCAGTGTTTTTGAATGCTTTTGATTTTTAAAAATGGCGCCGATGGTTTTGAAATAAACCAGAAGTGATGTCATGTCATCGCCTTCGGTTTACTGTTACGAGCAGCCAATCAAAGCCAAACCGTTGGGATGGGAGAGCCCAAGAGAGCCGCAAAAGGGAGGACATCCTTTCCCACTACTTGTAGTACCAATCAAGCAGCTAGTAAGCCACTCTGGTTGCTATTACAAAAAAGCCAACCGCCGGCTCTAAAAAATGATACCAGGGTGATGCCTGCAGGAATTATCCCGGTACAGGTGTCAACCCCCTGAAAAATGCCATCCGAGGCAAACGCCTTGTTTGCCTTATGATCACGCCCCTGGTGGTTACCCCCTGCAAGGTATCACATTTTAGATTAATATAAACTAGTTAGCAGATTATTTCTATTTGTCTGCTATGGATTTTTGCATTATTAATATCATCACTGCTTTTAAACAGCCTTATAAAACAAGCTTGTATGGGTCTGATTTGTGTACAGCGTGTAAACCAAATAGAAGGGGATGTTTTTCATTATCTATAAATCCCTGGGAACAGTAAAGTTCTAAAAATATGAAATGTGTGACCTTACTTGAAAAAAAAAAAGTATCCCAGAAATTCTTTCATACCAATGTGGTTGTAAAGCAGAGCATGGAAATTGCCTTACAATTTTTGTGAATATTGTATTTCCCAGTACAAACCCATTGATGTCACTGAACACTGTAATGAACACCCTTTCACAGTGCTGGAAACAAACAAATACCCAAAATGTTCCTTGTGAAAAGGCTGTCCATGAAAGTTTGTTATTCAATTTTAAGGACATTAACCTGCAATAAAGATGCAATGGGTGTCTGACCCCTATAAGGTTGCCAACTGGCTGGAAGGTAGCTGTTTATTACAAAGTGAAGAAGCGTCTCTTCCCACATGTTAAAATACATAGCTAGCTAGAACTTACTGGATGAGAGAATCCTCGTTTAGGGGAAGGGAACACAGACAGATATTAAATAGTGGTGGAGAAACATTTGGACCATCTGGGGCAGACAGTGGTCTTCCTGGTTGGACAGTAATAGCAATAGAAGATGGACCAGCAGTGGAAGAGAGCCCGGAAAGGCAGTGCCTCTTAGCAGAGAAGTATGCAGTGCTGCAGCAGAAATGCTCAGTATGGAAGTATTTTCATGCATTGTCAATAGTCATTAGGAAGGCATTTTTGTAGTGGTTGACAACCGTCGGTTGTTAAAGGTGCAGTGGACTTTTAATGACTCCTGAGGGTTGCACAAATTCCTTTTAACTATCATAAACCTGTTCTGTCTACACAGAAATTGAGAGTGATGTAACATAGGGCCATATTACTGATATAATATTTCTTCCACAAGATGGCAGTAACAAGTTTGTCTTGTTGAGCTTGTGACTGACTTAAACCAGTGGCACTCTTGGAAATGTGGTGTGGAAGAGCATACGAGCAATGACTACCACTGGGAAATGACGTAACTACAATACCCAGTGATACCTGAGAACAGGAGGTATTGCATAAAAAGGAAAGGCCTGGGAAGGAACAGGGCATTTGGGGGGAGGATGCAAACTGGAGAGAGGAAAGGAGAAGAAGTGCTATGCCAAGCCATTCGGTGCGGTGTTCCATTGGATGCTGCAACATCCTGGTCCAGGAGGCTGGACTGAGTTGAGTTTGCTGCATAATCGTCTGCTCTGATACCCATCCTGAGATGCCTGTGATCCAGGGAAGTGGGGAGTTGGTCACATACCCACTGTTAAGCTGAAACCCTTGTGGATGTTGTTAGTGTTAATTTGTAAGTAACCTACAGACAGACCCCACACCTTCTGTTGTGTGAACTGTTCATGTTTTTAGACCAGGCCCAATGCGGACAAGCTATCTGCATTTTGCAAAATCGTATCACCTATGGCCTGCCTAAGAAATTATTTCATGAAAAACAAATTGCAGGGCCATTAGGTAGAAGATGTGTCTGGAATATTTTTGGAGAATGAATGTGTCATTAAGTGTCACCTTAATGCAGCTTTATTAATAAATAGTACACACATTCAAAAATACTAACAATGGTTAGACAGATTCAAAAATACTGGAGAAAAGTGCATTAAAAAAACAGTCTGTAAGGATCAAGTGGATTTTATCCCATGTCGTCAAGACAGCGATAATATCAGATGAGTAATTTTGTTACAACACCTAGCTAAAACCCACAAAATACCCCTACATCTTCTCTCGCTTGATATTAAAAAAGCATTTGACACTGTCTCAAGGTCCTACTTGCATTTGATCCTTCAGAAAGGTGGCTTTGGCCCCAATTTTCTGAGATGGATAGGTTCTTTATATGATTACCCTCAGGCATATGTCAAAGACTCTGGTTTTCCTTCAGGGCAGTTCCCTATCACGCGAGGTACTAGGCTGGGCTGTCCAATATCCCCTTTGATTTTTTCCCTTGATATAGAGCCCCTTGTGATGCTGATCCATGCTAACCCTGATATCAAGGGCTTAGAACTTGCTTCCACTCATCATAAGCTGTGCTTAGTCGCAGATGATGCTTTGCAAATTGCAATTTGTCACCTCTCCACGTGTCACTTTACCTAATTTAATGAAATTACTAGATGGTTTAGCTTCAGTGTCTGGGATAGAAGTTAATCCATGTAAGTTTAAGGCTCTCAATGTGTCTCTCTGCTTCAGGACGAGGTCAGTTTTCTCCGGGACACTTTTCAGTTTTAGTGGTCTACTTCCTCAACTCCCTACTTGGGAATTAGGCTAATGAGCTGTCCCTTCTCTTTTAAAGGGTAAATTACCTTCCTATGTTATCGCACCTGTCTTCCTTAATGGTTACTTGCCAGCTGCTGGGAGTTTCATAGCTTGGCCGCATAGCAGCAGTGAAGATTATCCTACTGCCCAAATTTCTATAACTTTTTAGAGTCCTCCAAGTTTCAATTCCATCTTACCTTTTTCATGCTCTACAAACCCGTGTACATAAGTATATCTGGTGCTCCATTAAACCAAGGATCCCTAGAACAGTATTGCAATGGAGTAAACTACACGGGGGTTTGGAGGTTCGAAATTTCCTTCGATACTACCATGTGGCTCAATTAGCCCGGATCGCACTTTAACATGCAACCACTGAAGTGCCGTTTTGGGCGGGCCTCGAGGCAGTTGATCTATACCCTCTGTGCATCACCAACCTGTTGTGGCTGACTCGCTCTGATCGTGGACTTTTAGTTAACCCGATAACCCAGCGCTCCCTCACATTGTGGGACAAGCTCCATGGTCACTTCAAATTAGTGTCCCCTTACACTCCTTTCTCACACTCCTTTACTCTCCTTCTTTATTCATCTGGCCTTCTATTCAGGCCTATTTGTAGCCTACTTTGACCCAGTCTCATTTTAACACTGGCAAACCTTAGGTTTAACCCGTATAAGTGATCTTGCGACGGATACTGGCCTGAGGACATTTGCTTCCTTACAGGAACAAGTTTAAATCCCAACCAGGGAATATTTTAGATATCGCCAAATCACTCACTTTTTCACAATGTACACATTCTTCAGTTACCAGTCTATCCTTCTATGAAAGCTCTATCCTAGCTTTCAAAACAATTAAAGTGATCATGCAATGGTATTTGGTCCCGTAAGGATTTCCAAATTTTTACCAGGTTACCATTCCGTGTGTTTTTGTGCTTGTGGTCAACAGGGCACACATGGTCATATTTGGTGGATTTGTCCTTTTGTGCAGCAATTTTGGAGAGAGATTTTCAGAATGGCCTCCTCCCTTGTTCGTATCATGTTGGACCCTGACCTGTCCCTTGCCCTGTTTAATCATAAAACCCTGGACTGCACTAAAGTCCAGTTTGGTCTTATGCTTCAAGTTATGACAGCAGCCAAACAAACTATACACGTGCCTGGAAGACCCCCACGCTCTGTTCCCTTGAAGCCAAAAATAGGATCACCCAGGCTATGATACATAGCAAAATTGAAGCAACTATCCAGGACAAACTTCCTAAACACCTCAAAATATGGCAACCTTGGGTGGATCATTTCCTTCCACCTGGGTATAATGACTTCCTACTGGAGTCTTGAGCTCTTAATACTCATGTTTCTAATGCAACGAGTCCTGGGCCTGCTTGGAGCGATCAACCTCTCTCTTCTCCCTTCTATCCTCTCTCCTTATTTTCCTCCTTTCCTACTCTTTCTTGCCTTTTATGAACCAAAACTATTGGATTTTGATTTTATGGAATGCGTTCTTGCATACCTCTTGTCCTTCATTTTTTGATTGTTTGTATAAGCTTCAATGTTGGTCCTACTGTTGTCTACTATGGTATGTTTGGAAGGCCTCATACATTCTTTTTTCATTATACATGTTGCCTTTCTGCTGTGACCTGGAACGGACAACTTTTGGATGTTCACATTTGAATGTATACCTTATGTGTTTTGTTTTTGTATCTAAGTATATTTTGTGATCAGTCTTACAATACCAACAATAAAAAGATTGAACAGAAAAAAAACAGTCTGTAGTTGGATAGGAAAACTGGGTGTTGATTGGTTTAGCTTCAGGGCTTTGGACAGGACAGGCAGTTGACTATTCAAGCCCTGAACTCCTCTGGTAGTGGCCAAAATGAAGTGACATTTTTAAGTAGTGATGATAAAGGATGATCAAACTTTTCAAAAGTCCGGTTCGGCCAGAACATCCGAACTACCCGAAAGTTCGGCCCGGATTTCAGAACCCCATTGAAATCAATGGGACCCGAACTTTGGTAATCAAAAAACACAATTTTGAAGCCCTAAAACCCAATAAATGCCCCTAAAGTGCCTAGGGTTCTGGGTTATGCCCCAGGGACTATTAATCACACAAAAAAAGTTCTTAAAAATTGTCATTTTTGATAGAGAGCCAATTATTGGAAAAAAAAAATAAAAATAAAAAAAAGTCTTTGGATTTAGTATCTGGGGGGTCTAAAAAGGGTACCTGTGAAGTTTCAGCTCTGTAGCATGTCCAGAACCAGAAAAAAAGATAATTTTTCAGTAGAGCAGGGATGGTGGGACCCCCCTTTTACACCTATATGATCTTTTTTTGGGGGTTCTGGACATGCTACAGAGCTGAAACTTCACAGGTACACCTTTTAGACCCCCCCAGACACAAAATCACACAAAAAAGTTATTAAAAATTTTAATTTTTGATAGATTTTTGATAGAGAGCCAATTATTGAAAAAAAAAATTTAAAAATTAAAAAAAAAAAAAAGATGTCTTTGGATTTAGTATCTGGGGGGTCTAAAACGTTTACCTGTGACGTTTCAGCTCTGTAGCATGTCCAAAACCATAAAAAAAAGATTGTTTGTAGTAGTGCAATTATAGATCTGTAATATGGCTTCTCGCTTTTCACACCTTGCCGGTTTAATAGCAGACGTTTTTTTGGGCATTTTTTTGGGTTCTTTGGAGTCAGGAAAAACATCTGAACTTGTGTATAGTGGTACTATACACAAGTTCAGATGTTTTGCCTGCCTCCAAAAACCCCCAAAAAATGCCTTCAACAACACACCTGGGCGTTTTTTTTTTTGACGCTAGCGTTTTTTGGGTCATTCTTTTGGGTTCTTTGGAGGCAGGCAAAACATCTGAACTTGTGTATAGTGGTGTATATACACACATACTTATATGTATATACACACCTAGACATATATAGGTGTGATAGGAGTGTAACTATATTGGTGTTAATTATTTCATTAGCGCAAGTAGTTTTTTCTGCTCCTTTCACACCTATATATGTCTAGGTGTATATATACAGACATGGGTGTGTATATATACCCCCTATACACATGTTCAGATTTCATGTCTGACTCCAAACATGTCCTCAAAAAAGCACTAGCAACACCTGCAGCCAAAAATGCTGGCGGCGGCGAAGCCATATCCCTGCAGCGAAAGTGACACAAGAGAAACTAGCTTTTCTCTATAGCGGTCACCCTGCTATGGAAGGGTTCAGTCACCCTGCCATAGCAGTCACTGTCAGTTCACCCTACACTACATTACGGTCACCCTGCTATGGAAGGGTTCGTCACCCTGCCATAGCAGTCACTGTCAGTTCACCCTACACTACATTACGGTCACCCTGGTATGGAAGGGTTCGGTCACCCTGCCATAGCAGTCACTGTCAGTTCACTCTACACTACATTACGGTCACCCTGGTATGGAAGGGTTCGGTCACCCTGCCATAGCAGTCACTGTCAGTTCACCCTACACTACATTACAGTCACCCTGATATGGAAGGGTTTGGTCACCCTGCCATAGCAGTCAGTTAACCCTACACTACATTACGGTCACCCTGACACTTCACACTTTCCCTACAGAAACTAAATTTTTGAAGCTAACTAAAGTGTAAAGGAGCACTCTAACTACACTAGATATCCCTTTCCTCACACTAATAAATGCTAAATGACACTTTTAAAGTAAAATTAGCAGAACTGCTTCCACTCTCTTCCATGTCCTGTATAACAATGCTAGGAATTTGGCGGGGGCTATCTTATATACTGGGGGGCGTATTCACTAATGATTGGACTATGGACCCCCTAGTCACTCCAATCACATTCCTAGCATTCTTCTGCCCCCTCAATTGGCTTTTGCTAATGATTCTGGTCCAATCACAGGCTTTTAAAGCCCATTTCCTGAACCATTGCATTTTGGTCGGTTCTGGTTGCCGAATTCCGAACTTTTTGGGCAAAAAGTTCTAAATTCGGCAGAACCTCGAACACCCAATGTTTGGGCCGAACCGATGGTCGACCCGAACCGTTCGATCATCCCTAGTGATGATCAGAGCTTCTACTGTACTGTAACTTTACAAGTCTGCATGAATAAAGTCCTTACATGACACAAACATTTAGGATGAGCCCTGATATATGCCTAAAATTGATCAGTTGGCTACTGACAGGAGAAAGCATTTTCCCAGTCTTTCCTCCCTCAGTGACAGGAACAAAAACAATGTGACACTGTACAAAGCCAAACAGCTTGAATCAGGTGCTGATCAGTGTCAGACATTTGTAAACCTAGTCAAGAAGAGGCACCAGGATTTACATGACTGTTATCTTTGAGCCATCATCTCAGTTCAGGAATTTATTGCTTATTTAACCACTTTAAGCCAGGAAGGATTTGCCCCCTTAACATCCAGGTCCTATTTTGCGATTCCGCACTGCGTTACTTTAACGGACAATTGCGCGGTCGTGCAATGCTGTACCCAAACAAAATTGATGTCCTTTTTTCTGACAAATAGAGCTTTCTTTTGGTGGTATTTGATTACCTGTGAGATTGTTATTTTTTGCTCTATAAACAAAAAAAGAGCGACAATTTTGAAAAAAAAAAAATATTTTTTACATTCTGCTATATGACATTCTCAAAAAAAATCCATCCAAGTTCCAAATAAAACATTAAAACCAAAGCTACTGGACTGTTTCCTGACTGAGCCATAATCACTTGGAAAATGCCCAATTGTCATGCTGTTGCTAATGGTAACCCAGGTGAACCCGTAACCAGCAGCTCCAATGGGAGTAGTGCTACACACAGAACATTGGTTTCACGCATATCACAGTGAACTAGCCTTATAAGAAATGGACATAATTTGTCCGCCTGTTAACTTTTTTACTTGACTTAAAAAAAAAAAAAACTTGATTGAAAGCAAGTTAGGCAGGCCCGGGACTGGCCATAGGGCACACTGGGCATTTGTCCAGTGGGCCAGGGGGCGCCGGGCCACATACCAAGAGCTGGCGAATGCAGGAGTCCCAACCCCTGTATCAGTCCGTGGCCTGTTGATGACCGGACTGCACAGTGGGAGGTAAGCGATGACCGCGGTCTGGACAGGTTCTAATACAGACGGCGGTTGCCACTCACTTCCTGTTATGCAGCCATGCCTGTGTCTCCTCTCCCAGCCCTCCGCCCTACCAACCATGTCATCTTTTCAGCAGAGCAGGGGGCAGGAGGAGCTGGAGATATGGACAGAGAGTGGAACTCTTTTCATAATAACAAGTGGGTAATCATCCGCTTGTTAATATGATGCAGATATGCAGCTCTTCCTGCCCCCAGCTCTACTTAAAGGATGATATTGTTGGCGGGGTGGGAAACCCTGGAAAGGTCACATAGGCTGAATCCTTCCTCTGCCCTGCCAAAGGTAGGACTGTGCAAGGGAGACAGAGAGTAAAAAAGGGCACTGTGATTAGAGAGAAACAGGGGGGCATGACTTCAAGGAACACTGTAATGGGGGGCTGTGTTTGTTAGGGGCACTGTAATGTGATATAAAGGGGATTACTTTATAAAGGGGCACTCTGATCATTACAGTGCCCCTTTACAGTGCAGTCCCCTTTATATCACAGTGCCTCTTTACATAACAGTGCGTAGAACCGACTCAGTGAATATCCCGTCACAATCGCCCTTACAAATGGGCACCCCTGACCCGGTCCCTGGAAAAATTGGCTGCTCAGTCTAAAATGTCTATTTTTTTGTCCCAGTCCGAGTCTGAGGTCAGGTATTTCTACTTGTAACACCCTCCTAGGTAGGTGCTAAAGAGAAAGTATAGTTTTGGGTCGTGTCTGCTTACCAGAAGGATTACAGGTAAATCTTTATTGTTCTCTGCTTACCAGAGAGCAGGATCTGTTAGTGAAATCTGCTCATTGTGCTCTGGTGCAACTAGTTCTATTTGCGGAGTTTTTTACACTAGTCCAATAGGGAGGCATATTGGACAGTGGGAGGAAACCTGACAAATGAGTGCACAGGCTTTTGATACAGCCCTGGTGATTTGGCAGAGGAAAAGTGCCTTGGTGCATGCTGGGATACTGTATAAAAGCCAGGAGCACATGTGCTCAAGGTCTTTCGGCTGGAGAGCGGAGTCCTGGAGGAGGAGGGGGGGGGCTGCCTCCTCCTCTGTAGAGGGGTCGTGACACCTCCAGTGGTTGACCTGAGGGCCTAGAGAGTGCCAGTGAGGAGCTGAACCCAGAGGTCCAGGGAAGCTGTCTGAAAGGGGAGGCACTGGAGGATCTGATTCTGCAGTACATGGAGTACAGATCTGTGTCAAGAGGTCTGACCTGAGGGGAGCCATCCATGCAGCTAGAAGAGTCAGTGGATGGGTGTCAGTAAATGGGGTGCTAGTGAGTGTCCCGATGATAATGTAGAATCACCAAGTATATTGCTGGAGAGAAAAGAGCAAGGAGACTTAACTCTTTCCATACATCTGGCAATATGGATTAAGCAGCACTGCTGTTTCCACAAGCAACCCGTGAGGCCAAGTGAGAGTTGTCCTTATCCATTGTGAATAGTTACAGTTGGAGTATCCCACTATTCCCTTCTCCCATCCAAGTTTCAAAATAAACACTAAAAACCAATACCCCTGGACTGTTCATTAAGTGATGAGCCATCGGGAGCAAGGGGGGATGTGTGAACTGTACCACAAATGACTGTGTGCTGGTAATCAGAGGAGGCCAGAGAAGTCATCTTACAGCAGGCCCTATGGGGACAATTCTACATACTTATGCACGGATAATGAATAATATGTTTAAACGTCTTTCAAATGGTAGAGAACTTGGTGAAGTATTCAAACATAAGGTATCTATAGATATCAGGAGGAGTAACAAACATGACACTTCAGTCTGATGACTGGTCCATTCTCATGAGCATTCAGTATGCAAGAGCCATCATGTTTAAGTGAATTATAAATGGAACTTTTTCCCTATTGTGAAGATAAGTTGGCAGACAGGAGCAGAAAACCACTGTGGTTACAATCTTCTGATATAGTGGTCTATAAAAGAAATAGGAACCAAGCCCTAAGCCTCATGCACACTGGATGTTTTGCTATCTCTAGACGCCTTTCCTCCTGGCATTGGTGGTTTGGCACAAAAACCGCTTGTCGTTTGATAACACATATATGGCTTTTATTTCATTTCATTGGGTAGAATAATAATTTATTCTGACCATCGAAATGAATTATTGCTCAAGAGCTAAACACGCCAAGCATTACAGGCGTCGAGCCTTTTTTTCTACTCCTAGACGCACTGGCAGTGGGGGATTTTTTTTGCCTCCAAATGCCTCTGCCTCTAAACTCCTCTAAACGCCTATGTGCATGGATACATAGGCTTACAGACAGGGGCAGAGGCAAAAAAAAATTGCCAGTGTCCAATCGGCCTAAAGCCTATTACACACAGGCCGAATGTTGGGTGGCATCAGCCAGTTCAATAGAAACTGGCCGACATTCGGCCCTTGTGTACTACAGCTGGTTCGGCCAGTTTCTGTCACAGGGGCATGACCGAAAAAGGTCTGCAGGTTTGGCTCCTGATCAGATCTGACTGGTGCGTTCTGGGGGGGGGGGCATCCCCCTTTTAGAACACAATAGATCAGCTTGGGAGATCGCCATACTAACATTGGACAGTGGCTCCTCCTGAGCTGTCAGAACGAAAAAAAAATAAATAAATAGTAGTGTGGACCAGGCTTTAGAGACAATCATGAAGTCTCTGATGGCCATTTTGTGAGTGGAACAATCCTGAACCAGTTGCTCAGCACAGAATATTAGAAAGGGGGCTAAATTAGCCCCTCTTTCATATGGGATGGTGGAAGGGATAACTAAAAGAAAACATAGGTTAAAGATGTTTAGTTTATGAGGCCCATATTTCTCCTCAGTTATGCTTTTCCCGCCAGGATGGGTTACCAGGCAGGTTAGTGGGGGTCTCTAGGCTGTTAGGGTAGTTGTCAGGCAGTTTAGGCTTCTCTAAAGGGATTCAGCGAATGAGCCCCTTTTCTCCGCCCGCTCGCCTCAGCCTATGAGGTGGAGGTTACCTCAGGGAGAGATGTATATAAGCTGCTTCCCGCCCCTCAGGGGCTCAATCTTCATCATACCTTCTCATCTGTTTTCATCAGTTCCTGTGTTCCTGCTTTCTTTGGGCTTTGCGCTTGTCTCCTGTAGCGATGTCCCTCATTCGGCAGTTATTGGAGCGTGCGGGTGAAGAAGATGGCGAGGACTGGCTCCGTAGATGTCTCCAGCTCCCCCGGACTTCTGAGGCAGTGGGACCGGCGGGGACCGCATCGGTGGCGGCGGCGGCGGAAGTCGGAAGAGCAGCTGCCGGGTCGGAGTTCACTGCGGGTCAAGTCGGGTCAAGTCCGCCGGATGTAGACGCCGGTCACCGGACGGGTGACGTCAGCGGAGAGGCGGCACAGCGGAGCAGTTCCGGGGCAGTCGGCCCGGAGAGGAGGAAGAGGACACCGCGGAGGAGATATTCGCCTGCGGATCCGAAGCTCCCGGCCGGGCGGAGGACGGACAGCAGGGACCGTTGAGGATGTTCGGAAGAGGCTGTGTCGGGGCGAAGAAGCGTGTCGGCGGGATCGAGGCCGACCGTAGCGCTGCAAGCTGGACGTCAGGCTGGAGGGAGGCCGCCCGCTGCTGCCCAGGGTGCGCTCCTCCAGGTCGGCAACCCACCCTGCATCCCTCCACAGGATTCGCAAGAGGAGGCGTCCGAGCCTGAAGACCCGAATCCCCCCATACGCCAGTCATTCCCGGGTGGTGAGTTGCCGGGAGTTTCCGACCCGGATACTTTTTTCAATATGTTCAGGGATTTCTGTCAGAATTTTCAGTCATCCAAGACAGGGGAAGTGGTGCCTGATGTCAGCGAGGTCTGGGCGCCCCCTAGTGTACAGAGTAGTGGTAGCATGTTTGAGTCAGCTAAAATCCAAAATCTCCCCTAATCCGTTTTGAAGGAGACTGTGCCCTGTGCAGTATCGCCCCTAGGCATGCATTTGCCTGAATCTTTGAAGGAGCGGATCTGGCAGGGCGTGTATATTGATTTATTGTCCCTGCTTCCTTCTGCTAGGGAGTTTATGTCCAAAGGAGATAAAGAGGAGGAGAATGATAGGAAACGCTTTGTGCCTAAATCGATATTTAATTGGCTTCAAGCTTTCTGTATCTACTCCTCAATTTTGTGTGAGAAATTTCCTAGCAAGAGCGTGGGGTTATTCCACCACATTGAGACCATTCTTGAGGCTTATAAAGGGTTTGGGGGGGTTGCTTGGTACAATTATGATGTAGCTTTCAGGCAAAAGATGGCTGTACATCCTGGTTTGTCTTGGGGTTCTAAGGTTGTTGGGCTGTGGTTGGATTTATTTCTTCCTCAGCGGTCCTTTCAGCCCCGTTCGGCACCTGGTGCCCAGGTGCCCCAGCCAGCAGCCCCCTCGGCTTACAAGCGAGGGATCTGCTTTGCCTTCAATGACACACAATGCAGATGGCCGGGTACTTGCAAGTACCGGCACGAATGTGCATTTTGCGCCGGGGCTCACCCGGTGGCCAAATGCTTCAAGCGTATGGCGGGGGCTCAGCAGGGAGGTGTTCCAAAAGGCCCAAACGCCGGTGAGGCTGGCAGAACTGCTGCCATGGCTGCAAGCGTACCCCGACCGGTGGAAGGCGGATCTGTTAATTGATGGTTTTAGTTTTGGTTTTCGTCTTCCACTGTTTTCGGGTCGGGGGTGCACTATAGTTGACAATTTAAAATCTGTAGTTGGTATGTCCCATGTGGTTTTGGAAAAAATAAATAAAGAGATAGCTGAAGGAAGGTTTGTGGGCCCGTTTTGTTCTCCCCCTTTTAAAAACTTTAGAATATCCCCAATTGGTATTGTCCCTAAGAAGGAACCAAATTCTTTTCGTTTGATCCATCACCTGTCGTATCCTTGGGGTGATTCGTTAAACGAGCAGATTGATTTGGACTATGCATCCGTGCATTATTCTACGTTTGAAGATGCTTTGTGTATCGTTAAAAGCTTGGGTAGGGGGGCACTGCTTGCGAAGGCGGACATTAAATCCGCCTTTCGGTTACTGCCCTTACATCCTTCCTGTTTCAGTTCACTGGGCATCTTTTTTGAGGGACAATTTTACTTTGACAGGTGTCTTCCTATGGGGTGTTCACTTTCCTGCTATTATTTTGAATGCTTTGCCACCTTTTTGGAGTGGGTGGTGAAGCAAGTGTCTGGGAAGTCCCAGGTAATGCATTATCTGGATGACTTCTTATTTATGGGGAAAGTGAACACCTCTGAATGTGAATTCATTTTGAAGACTTTTTTCATGCTTTGTGAGGCCTTTGGTATCCCTTTGGCGGGGGAAAAAACGGTGGGGCCTTGCACCTGTATTGAGTTTCTAGGTATCACCGTGGACTCGCGATTGATGGAATTCAGACTGCCACATGACAAGATTCGGCGACTGCGAGGTATGTTGTACATGGTGATGAGAAAGAAAAAAGTATGTCTCAGGGAGATGCAGTCGCTTCTGGGTCTGTTGGCCTTTGCCTCCAGGGTCATACCTGTGGGGAAGGCTTTTTCCAGGAGGCTGTATCTTTCTGTGTCCGGTTTGAAGTCCCCCTCAGCGCATGTTAGAGTGACACATGATATGAGGGAGGACTTGTTGGTGTGGTTACAGTTTCTGCTTAACATTAATGGGAGAGCTGTTTGGCAGGAGGATTTTATTTTGGATTCAGACTTCATGCTCTTCACTGACGCTGCGGGTTTAGTGGGTTTCGCAGCAATTTGGCGAACGCACTGGTGCGCGCAGCGGTGGTGCGAGCGCTGGAGGCGGACGAAATTGATTAAAAACATTGTATTGCTAGAACTGTTTCCCATTATAGTGGCTTTGGAGGTTTGGGGTGAGCATTTTCAGAACAGGCGATTGTTGGTTAGTACGGATAACAAAGGTGTTCTGTACACCATTAATTGCTTGTCCTCTAGGTCTCCGCCGGTCATTGCTTTGCTCAGGTACATGGTTTTCAAATGTTTGACACTTAATGTGTGGATTAAGGCTACCCATGTTCCTGGGAAAAGCAATGACCTGGCGGATTCTTTATCTCGTTTCCAGGTTCAGAGATTCTTTCAGCTCCTCCCAGAAGCGGATACTGTAGGCATGCCATGCCCGACTCACCTGTGGGAGTTAGTTTAGATTTGGTGATGGACAATGTGCAGCACTCACTGGCACACAGCACTTGGTCGGGCTATCGATCGGCGTTTGCTGTGTGGCTGGCTTTCCTTGATTCCTTGCACAGCCCTCGTGAGTCCTTCTCAGAGGAGTTGGTCCTATTTTTTCTTAATTCGCTTTTTGAAAAGGGATACTCCTGGACGCATGTCAATAAGATGCTGGCAGGCGTTTCCTTTTTTGTCAAGCTGCAGGGTCATCCGGCTTGCTCATCTTTTTTCTCGGTACAGCAGGCAATGAAGGGTTATAGAAGAAGAACGGCTCATGCGGATTTAAGGCGCCCTATTACATTGGATATTTTGGAAAGACTATGCGACGTTGTGGCGGGTATATGTTATTCGCAGTTTGAAGCGATACTGTTCAGAGCGTTTTTTTCATTACTATTTTTTGCAGCATTGCGGATCTCGAAGATTATTAGGGTGCGCTCGATTGCAGGCTCGGGTCTTAAATTAGCCAACGTTTGCTGTACGGCTGACAAGTTGAGCGTTTCTTTAGTTAAATCCAAAACAGATCAGAGAGGGGTGGGCCACTGGTGCCACATGAACAGGTTTCGGGGTTCTCCGGTTTGCCCTGTAATGCTGGTCTCTGAGTATTTAAAGGTCAGGTCGGGTGATAATGTTTATTTTTTGATCCATGCGAATGGTAAAACACTTACTAAATATCAATTTGACTTTGTGCTTCAGAAATGTTTGCAATCACTTGGGATGGGTCGGTTGCGGTTCTTGTCCCACTCCTTTAGGATTGGGGCCGCAACCGAGGCTTCTAGGGCAGGGTTAGAGATTGGATTGATCAAAAATATCGGTAGATGGAAGTCAGATTGTTACACCTCTTATGTGCATCCTAACCTTATCTTTGTTCCTTTCAGGTAATCCCTTGCAGGTGTGGATTGTGGGGCACTCATTTGTGTTTTGGGCCCAACAAAGAGCGAGGCACCGGATTTTCTCCGAACTCCTTGGCTTGGATCAACACCGTTTTCAAGTTTCCTGGTTCAGTAAGAGGGGCATGAGATGGGAGGAGTTGTTGCCCAGCCTAGAAAATCTATTTGTGTCTCGCCCCCCTCCTGATATTCTTGTGGTGCATTTGGGGGGTAATGATGTAGGTAAAGTGAGAACACTGGATATAATTTTTCAGATCCGTGATGACCTGCACAGTCTGAAGGTGAGATTCCCGGAAATGGTAGTTATGTTTTCGGAAATCGTTCACAGGTTGGTTTGGTCATCTGGACGTTTACGTTTATTAGGAAAAGTTAAGAAACGAGTCAATCGAGCTCTTGAAAATTTTTTGGCACAAATTGGGGTCCTATCGTATAGGCACTCGGACTTGGAGGGTGGTATTCATGGTCTCTATCGTGCGGATGGTGTTCACCTCTCAGGTATTGGCCTTGACATATTCAATGCCAACTTGGGGTCTTTAATTGAAATGGCCGCGCTGCGGGGGTGTGGTGACAGAAAATGAGGCATTGCCTGTCTAGTGGATGTTGATCAATTGTTTTGATCTACTGTGAATGACAACCCGAGTTGTTTATGACTGGGTTGGTCTGTTGTTTTTATATATATTTATAAAGATGGTTTTATGTTATATTGATACCAGTTAATAAAGCAAGCCGCGGCCGATTTATCCAATCTTGAGTGCCTTTTTTCATAAAAAAAAATATATATATATATATATATATGATGTGCAGGGTTTTAAGGTTGATTATTTTATAAAAAAAAAAAAAAAATGGATTTAGAGATTAGCATTGCTCCTTCCTACCATCCAATAAATGGAGCTTGGGAAAGAAAATTACTCTTTGAGGAAAATAGGGATACAAATGAACCATTCTATTTCATTAAGCATAATTTGCGTTTGATAAACCATTGTGCAATTATCGTGTAACATAAAAAAAGTGGAACTACCACCATTTTATTCTCCAGGGTGGCTGCTTTCAGAAAATATGTAATGTTTGGGGGATTTTATTTAATCTTCAGGTCTAAAATGATTTTTAAACGTGTGCAAAAAAAAAAAAATATATATGCACATAATACAAAAAGGGTAAAAACGCCCGCTATAGAATGACAAAAGAAATGTAATAATACACAGTGGTTTAATGATTATAATCTTGCAATACGGTACCCCTGGCTCATTTCTAGCACAATTCTTTGATCTGTGTGCCCTTCATTCATTGTTTGCAGGAAGTATGTAGATCAGCAGCGTATTGTTGTTATCTTTGTTATAAATGTTGTTTTTTTTTTTACCAACTGATATTTACAGCCACTGCTAAGTGGAATGTATTGGCCATCTCTATATTTAGATGAAAAGGAATAGTATCAACTATAGACATAATAACAATTTGTTCCTTCAGACAGTAGAAAAGGAAATCCATTAGTAAACACAAGGATAACTCTTTAGATTTACTAGAATAGTTCCAATCTCAAAAAGATTCTGTACTTGACATAGTAATAAATCTCCGCTCTCTGTATAATTGGATCTCTATGATATGTAGTGATTAAATGAAAATCGTATGATATGGTATTATACGAGAAAAACTACCAAAAAAGACTACTGATCAGATTATCGCACGATCACGTTGAAAGCGAAAATTTTCGTACTGTTTTCTCATCATGTGTACGTGGCTTTATTCCTATTAACAGACAATCCTCTTAAAAGGTTTGTTCACCTTTACCAAAAAAGCTGCCTATGCAGATAAAGGGTGTCTGTGGATAAAAACAAGCTGTGCCGCTTTGACCAACATTGAATAATGTCCTTGCTATGCTAACCGTGTAGGCAGTTCCAAGGGGAGCCAGCCACGGCACTCTATGTTAAAGGTGCTCACCCACAAAGAAAACCATATAAATCCAAAACTGGTTTAGAGGCATTCAGTGCCGGGACGAGGTCACCTTAAGCCCAGGGCAAACATACCAAATTGCGCCCCCCCCCAAGATGTTTGAACATTCTGTTTCAGCAAAAAAAAAAAAGTCCCCCTTGCCAGCGCAAATCGTTGCCCCCCCCCCCATCCCCCCAAGCTCAAATCCTCTCTTTTCCCAAATCCCCCCAGCACAAATCTCCCCCCAAGGAAATAACCCCTCCTAGCACAAATCCTCTACCCAACAAATTTCCTCTCTGGGCACAAATACTCTCCCCACCCCCCTCCCAGCATGAATTCTCCCCCCAAACCCCCCCCAAGCACAAATACTCCCCCTCTAAAATGTCCCCTCCTAGCACAAATTCTTTCCCCCCTCTACCATAAACACCCCAACTCCCCCCTCCTAACAGAAATTTCCCCAAATCACCATTCCTAGCACACACTCCTAATTTCCCCTGCTACAATTTTTATCCCCTTGCCACCCTCCAACACAACCCCCCCCCAGTTCCTTGTGGTGTTCCCCCCCACCTTACATGATACCACAGTGCCAGGATAGTTGCCAACCCCTTGTCCCGGAGCTGGAGGCACTCACATGCCTTGCAGAGGAGAAAGAAAACAGCAGTGTTTTTTTTTGTCAACGTTTCAATGAAGCTCAGTCTGTTATCAGCGTGGTGCACACACGTTGTTAAAAGTCCCTTTGAATGCGGGAATTTTTAGGACGTTTGAAACGTTCGTTCGGTCGCGTTTGTACCCGCGTTTAGCGGGCGTTTAGTGGCGTTTGCGGGCGTTTGCGTTTAGAAGCGTTCCTAGAGGTAAAAAAAATTATTCCCCTTTAAAATGGAAAAACGCGAACGCTAAACGCGGGTCATCGCGTTCGGACGCGTTCGGGAGCGTTCAGACGCATTCGGACGCGTTTGTGCATTTGAAAGGCGCGGAAACACACGTTCGAACGCAAATAATTGCGTTCTAAAAACAGTCCCTGAACGCAACTGCCTGCAAATGACTGTAAACGACCCTGTGTACATGGACAGATAAGATAAAATGTAGATGGGTTCAGGGGCTTCTGAAAAAAACGCCCAACTGCTCCTAAACGGTCATTTCCAGCGTCCCGTGTACATGGAGCCTAAGTCTGTAAGGCTCCATGTACACGGGACGTTGTTAAAAGTCCCTTTGAATGCTGGAATTTTTAGGACGTTTAAAACGTACGTACCCGCGTTTAGCGGGCGTTTAGCGGCGTTTGCGGGCGTTTGCGTTTAGAAGCGTTCCTAGAGGTCAAAAAAAATATTCCCCTTTAAAATGGAAAAACGCGAACGCTAAACGCGGTTCATCGCGTTCAGACGCGTTCGGACGCGTTTGTGCGTTTGAAACGCCGGGAAACACACGTTCGAACGCAAATAATTGCATTCTAAAAACAGTCCCTGAACGCAACTGCCTGCAAATGACTGTAAACGACCCTGTGTACATGGACAGATAAGATAAAATGTAGATGGGTTCAGGGGCTTCTGAAAAAAACGCCCAACTGCTCCTAAACGGCCATTTCCAGCGTCCCGTGTACATGGAGCCTTAGGCTCAATATTGAGTTGGCCCACTCTTTGCAGCTAGAACAGCTTCAGAACTGGGAAGGCTGGCCACAAGGTTTAGGAGTGTGTGTATGGGAATGTTTGACCATTCTTCCAGAAGCGCATTTGTGAGGTCAGGCACTGATGTTGAACGAGAAGGCCTGGCTCGCAGTCTCCGCACTAATTCATTCCAAAGGTGTTCTGACAGATTGAAGGAAGGACTCTATGCAGACCAGTCAAGTTCCTCCGCCCCAAATTTGCTCATCCATGTCTTTATGGACCTTGCTTTGTACACTGTACACCAAAACTGTTCCCACAAAGTTGGGAACATGAAATTATCCAAAATGTCTTGGTATGCTGTCGCCTTAAGAACTCTTCTCCCTGGAACTAAGGGGCCAAGCCCAACCCCTAAAAGAAAAAAGACCCACACCATAATCCCACCTCCACCAAATGATTGGCACCATTATTGCACACAAAATCCATCACTTCTCCCCTGTCAGAAGGAAGCTTTGTCTTGTTTGCATAGGCAGAGCTCCGTTCTGTGTCTCTGCCTGATGATCTGCTGGTGCCAACGGACCGATCAGCTTTTGCTGTGAGTAATCACAGCAAAAGAGGCCCCACCGGTGTCGCGCGTGCGCCCCTCTGGGCGGAAGTACAGAATCACATATATATATATATATATATATATATATATATATATATATATATATATATATATGCACAGAACGGCTGCCCTGTTGCAGTATATCTGCTATAGGAGGGTTTTGAACTTGTTAAGCTAATGCCATGACCACTGACCTAGGTTTTAAAGTTTGATTGTGGCTCCTTTCTCTTGCAGCATCCTTTAGAGCCACCCTTGCATGCAAGAGCTAGAGTTGTTTCTTCCTACATTGTGTCCATCAATAGAAACACACAGCCCCAAAGCCTAGTATGACAAGGCAATCCCCTGCAACTCCCCTCTGCCTCTCCTCACTTTATTCAAGCTAACAGACTGGGCTGTGACTGCATTGTTCACTGCTAAGTATTTCCTGTGAAGACCAGAAGTTCAGGGAAGCCGTGCTGAGAGAGTAGTTGCCAGTAGCATTAGAGTAAGAACTTTAAGAAATAGTTTACTAGCACAATAAAAAGCTTACTAGGGTTTAATATTGCTTTGACATGTGTTTGTGTTAAAATGTGAAATCATATATCTCTACAGGTGCTGAGAGGAGAGGTTTCAAGAGATTGAGTCAGTACAGGAATCAATGCTTGCTGGCAGCAAGGTACCATGGGATACATAGTCCTAGAAAATTGAGAGTAAGTGTAGCACTGCCCCCTTGAGGGCTGCTGGGTTTCTCACCTTTTCGGGTCCCTCTGGGTTACCGGTAGCAACTGTATGCAGAATCTTAACACTTTCCAGCTCTCCAGCTCAGTCAATAAACAGTCTAGGGGTTTTTATTTTAAATAGGTTTGGGAGAAGGGAAGAGTGGGATACTCCAAAACTTGAACTATTCACAATGCTGAGGACTTCTATCTGAGAATGCAGCTAGGCTGCAGTTTCACCCTGCCACTAGATGAATCTGAAGTAAAGTTCCTGAATAGATAACTTGCTTAGCACTTTTCTTCAGGGTACTCGCCTAGTACCCCCTTTCTATCCACCAGCTGACACCCGTCCTCTGACTACTCCACTCCGGGGTGGTCCTCTTCCTGGGCAGGCCCTTAGACACAATCCTCTGTACTCACAATATTGTTTTTCCAGGTTCTCAAGTGTCTCAACCCCTCTAGTCAGCTCTCCTGGACCTCTGGGTTCAGCTCCCTCCTTCTGGCTCACCAGGCCAACTGCCTGTGACCATACACCAACCACTGCAGAAGAGGAGGCAGCCGCCACCCTCCTTCCAGGACTCTGCTCACCAGCCAAAGACCCCGAGCACATGTGCTCCTGGCTTTTATACCACACCCCACAATGCACCGTGACAGCAGTCTGTGCCAATCATTGGGGCTGTATCAAAGCCCGTGTACTCATCGGCCAGGTTTCCCCCACTGTCCAATGTGCCTCCCCATTGGACCAGTGGGGACACTCCCCAGACAATATGAATCACACACTGAGCACATTGAGCAGACCTAACTCACAGATCCTGCTCCCTTGTTAAGCAGAAAGCAGTATAGAATTTACCTGCTGCTGCTCTGATAGGCAGACAGAGACAACAACTATACTCACTCTCTAGCACCTATCTAGGAGGGTGCTACATAAGCATCAGGGAGGAAGCTTCAAGGAATTCAGGATGTTGTGAAAAGAGATAAAAAGCCGATAAGGAGCAGTCATTTAACCACTTCCGCACCGCGCATCACAGTTTTACTGCGGCAGGCAGCCCCTCCTGCGCGAGCCGATGTAGGTCTAAGTCGGTCGCGTGCCTGAAGCTAGGGCGCGAGCGTCTGACCCTGGCGACGTACCCCTGTCCCCACTCGTCAGCGGGGACTCCGATGCACAGGGCAGGTGGCTCCCATTGCCACCTGCCCCCCGAGATCACTCCCCGCTGAGAGAGAAGAACAGCCAGCTGTTGTAAACACAGCTGACCGTTCTTCTCCCTGGAATGATCATAGAGCCCATGTGATCCTTCTATGTAGAATCACAGGTCTCTGTGATCATTTCAAAAGTCCCGCCCCCATACAGTTAGAATCACTCCCCTAGGCTCACATTTAACCCCTTGATCACCCACAGTGTTAACCTCTTCCCTGCTAGTGTCATTATTACAGTAACAGTGCATATTTTTTAGCACTGATTACTGTAGTAATGTTATTGGTCCCCCCAAAAGTGTCAAAAAATGTCAGTTAGGGGTCCGATCTGTCCACCGCAATGTCGCAGTCCCGCAGAAAATCGCAGATTGCCGTTATAACTAGTAAAAAAAATAAAAATAAATTAAAATGACATAAATCTTTCCCGTAGTTAGTAGACGCGATAACTTTTGCGCAAACGAATGAAAATACACTTATTGCTATTTTTTTTTTACCAAAAATATGTAGCAAAAAACAAATTGGCCTAAAATGTTAAAAAATTTTGATTTTGATTTTTTTTTTTTGGGGAATGTTATATAGCAGAAAGTTAAAATTATTGGTTTTTTTTTCACAATTGTTGCTCTTTTTTTGTTTATAGCGCAAAAAATAAAAATCACAGAGGTGATCAAATATCACCAAAAGAAAGCTCTATTTGTGGGGAAAAAAGGACATCAATTTTATTTCAACCGCGCAATTGTCCGTTAAAGTAACTCAGTGCCGAATAACAAATCCTTCTGGTCCAGAAATGGTTAAGTAAGCTTTTTCCAAGTGAGTTTATGTAAAAAAAAGAAAAAAACGATTGTTTGCGTTGCTTTTAAAATGCTGATTTTATAAAATAAAAGTTTATGCAAGGGCTGGGACGAGTGGGAAGCTGAATGGACACGTGTCCCTGGGGCCATGTTGAGAAGGGGTGTGCTGACGATGCAGCCGTTCATTCTGCTCTATACTGACAAAAGTGACTCCAGTGTCACTCTTTCCTCCAGCCTGCGGGGGGCAATAGAGAGACTTACAGACAACTAGAGGGGCACTGCCCTTCTTTATCTCTCCCCTTGTCATGTGACATATCACATGACTGGAGAGTAGAAAAAGAAGAAGCTGCCTTCAAGCTCTGGGCAGGTGGGGGTGGGGGAGCGGCGGTCAACTCCCCTATCCTCCTCCCACCCCCTTAGCCTCATCCCATAGTTTCACATTTGTGTTTTACAGGAATCGGCACAATATTGCATACAGGGTAGCCATCAGAAATTACATAGCTTTAGCTCCCAGGGCCTGATCGCAAACACCACAAACATTCCCCAGGGCCCGCCTACTGGGTGTCCCACTGAATCCGCTCACTGGCCATCCCACCACTTTTATCTCTTCATATGGTTTTACTACATTTATAGGGCATATCAAGTGCAGCTGATAAATGTTTCTTTTTCTTGCCATGAAGGGTCCCCTAACCCCTTAGCCGGGGACCTTCTCCCAGTCACGGAATCCCAGGGTACAGACAAAGGGCGACCTTTGCAACCCTGGTAGTTCTGCCACTGGTGTCAGTAGTTTTTATGTTTTATGATTTTTTACCATTTTGTTTTCTACACTTTTATTTTTTTATTATTTTTTTACAAATGTTTTAGGACCCCAGTTTGGGTACTTTGGTGAGATATCAGGGGTTCCACATTTGAGACAGGGAAAGGAGATTGAGGACACAGCCCTCAATCTCAATGTCTTCAGCCTTAACTGCACAGAATGAATGGACAAGCACAGGAGGGCCAGGGGAGAGCACAGGGGGCCTGGGGGCAGCAGTAAGAAGCTGCATAGGAGGAGTGGTATAAAGAGGAACCGATGCTCTCCATTTTCATCCTGCAGCCACTAAATGCCTGTGGGAGGAAGAGGAGGAGAAGCAGGAATTTAGCAGCTGTAGGAGGAAAATGGAGGGCATCGGTTTCTCTTTATGCCGCCTTTCTTCTCCAGATGTACAGGAGGCCCCATGGGCCCCCTGAAGCTTAGGGCTGAGTCACAACCGTGACCCCTGCAGTTATGCTCCTGGATGGGAGTGGCAGTGGTGGGGGAAGGATGGGATCAGTGGCAGTGTTGATGGTGGTGGTAGGGGCGGAGGCGGTGGAATGATATTAGTGTCAGCGGTGCCGATTGTGGCAGCAGTGGTAGTGGGATGGGATCAAAGGCAACGGTGATGAGGGGGATGGGATCAGTGGCAGTGCTAATTGTGGTGGGAGGAGCAGGATCAGAGGGAGTGGTGGTGGGATCAAGCCAGTGTAGCACTACTCCCAAGGGAGCTGCTGAGTGTGGGTCCCTCTGGGTTACCGCTAGCAACAACAGTACCTTTAAGCATGTTTTTCAAGTGTGAGCACCTCAGACAAGAACCAGTCCAGTTTCTTTGGTTTTTAGGGTTTATTTGAGAACTTGGATGTGAGAAGGGAGAAGTGGGATACTCCAACAACCAAACTATGCACAATTAGGCAGGGACACTGAAAAATGCTGCTTGATGCTGGTTAACACTTCACTAATGCTGGTTAACGCTGACTGACACTGGTCATGGCTAGGCCGCTTACTAAAACTTCACCTCTGACTGTAGAAAAGTCCTTTGAGCTCCATAAGGTACTCCTTCCTGAGGTAGCTGACTTTAGTGCAAACTGTATTGCTGAACACTTTTCAGGGCCCTTCCTGGCGCCCTCTTCACTCCCAAAACTTCAGGGCTTTAATACTTGGCACCCCCTTTACTGTACACTCCTGGTTAGCTGGCTCCTGGATCCCCCTTGACCTGTCTGGGGTGGTCCCCTCTCCGAGGCAGACCCCTGGGCAGATCTTGAGTACTCACAACGCTGTTTTTCCAGAAGATATCTGCCCAGCAGCTCCACTCAGTCAGCATCTCTGGATTCCTTGCAGCCCAGCTCAACCTCCGGTCCCTAGGCCGACTGCCTGGACCACCTTCAGACTCTTACAGGAAGAAAGACAGCCGTCACCTCCTCCTGGGACTGATGCTCTCGCCAAAAGACACTCTGTCACACGCTCCCTCCGGATTTATTTCATATCCTAGGGTGCACTGCGGCAATCACTGCCCACTGGGACAATCATAAACCCTGATGTGCTATTGGCTAGGTTTCCTCCACTGTCCAACAAGATACCTCATTGGATACAGTGGGGAGACTCCCCAGACTCAACAGACCACACCTGGAAGCTTTTGACAGACTAGCTAACAGATCAGTCCCCCCTGATAAGCAGACAGGGCCACATATATGCTTTTTCCTAGCAACTACCTAGGAAGGTGCTACACCAGTGCTGGGTGTCTAGAATTCTGCACACAGACACTGTCAGTTTGAGGACGTCGTCTGTGACAAAACAACGTTAGGTCACGGCGTGCTGACGTCACTTCCTACAGCGTCCGGCCGAGTGCGGATGTGTAGAGCCGTCCGGCCGGCGGCTAGTACGAGCTTTTATCTTCTGTCTACATGTGAGTTTGCAATCTTTTATTAATATTAAATATATTACAGTTTTACACTATGGCGGTCTTTATGTTTTATTTACTTGGGGCCAACCACCATTGAGCATCTAAGATATACTTACCTTCTGAGTCAATCAAGTCGGAGTCTGGTTTGGTGCCTGTGTTCCTGTGGGGATTCTGAGGTCCATCTGTCCAGGATATCTAATACTCAATAACTATCAGCATTTGGTAAGAGGCTTGGAGGTGTTGATATGCTGGATCTTTGGGGTGCAATTTATCTATTCTCAAAGAGTGTGTTGCACTCAGTCTGGTAAGGGACTGACCTATCAGTGATGGATAACATCTGGTGGTTTCCTCCTTCTGGTGAAGAACACCTTAATATTCCTGGCTCTGGCTTTTCTATCATTTATTGCTACTAATATATTTATTTCTGGTAAGCAGTATTAATGTTGGTGGCGGATTTTCTCTATCCTTTCTTTTCACCAATATTATTTCAGTTTAACACATCACTGGTGATTTACAATTATTAGCACATAATATATATTTTGTGGGATTTTACGCTATGGCGTTTTTCTATTTTTTATGATTTCACATATCCAAAATCCTGAGGTTTATCAAGGGATATCTACTACGTCATCAAGTTTGCCAGTTTGGATTCTGGGCCTTTGATATTCTATGTTCTGGTAAGCATATTACCTAGAGGGAATTTGAATTGACAACACTTTTTTTCGATTCCTTAACATTTATATTGTGGAATATCAGACATTATTGAACATCTTTTGGACTTTAATCAGTTCTATTTCATTTAGCGCGATTTTTGTTTTATTTGTATTCTTAAAGCGGTAGTATCCCGCTTTTTTACACTTTTACCTACAGGTAAGCCTATAATAAGGCTTACCTGTAGGTACAATTAATATCTCCTAAACCGGCACGGTTTAGGAGATATTTGCAGTGCATGCAGCCGCTCACGCGAGCGGCGCATGCGCTCTGAAGGTCCGGGGGGACCTTCAGTTTAGCTTGCCGGGAGCTTGCCGGAAAATCACTCCCGCGCGCATGTGCGGGAGTGACGTCATCGCGGCTCCGGCCAATCACAGCGCCGGAGTCGCCGAACCCGGAAGAGACGGCGAGGGATCATGGTGGCGCCCGCAGCGAAGTCCGGGGGTCCGTGTCGGGGCTTTGTTCTAAGGTAAGTAATACATAATGAGCTAGTATTCGATGCATACTAGCTCATAATGCCTTTGTCTTGCAGGTGTTTTTTTTGTTTTTTTTTACATTTTTTGTTTACAACCGCTTTAAAGGTGTGGTCACACTTGAAGTCGCAGCTTTTGTTTATTTGTCACCTTTTCTTTTCTTTTTATTTTATTACTCTCAGTGGAGCCACTGCCTCTATCTGGGCGTGGCACTGCGCATGTGTGGAGCCACTGCGCATGTGCCAGCTGATGACTGAGCCGATGCCGGGCATAGACCACTAGCTAGAACTAGAAGAACCGTCAAGCTGCCCCCCCCCCCCCACAGTGACAGAACACCAGGCAACAACACGTTGTTTGGGACCCATTGCCCTGGCCCCTGGGGGGGCCTGGGCCCCCTAGATGTGGTATATGTGGGCTGTCCCCCACTGATGGCAGCCCTGTTGACACATAAGTGGTCTCCCTGCTCAGCTGCTACAGGGATAAAAATGACAGAAGTAAAAAAAGGAAAACACCAGGCTGACTATATTCTAAAAACGGATGTGTTTCTTTTACAGGGTCTGTGGATTCGGCCTTCAGCTCAGCACCAAGGTACAATCCTGTTGTCTCAGGATATTTGAAAGCACTCTTCATTTTTATCAGTATTATCTGTGTGATCACAAAAAAAGGAAATTGCAGCATCTGATTTCCAAACACACAGACAGAAGTCTCTCTTTTGAAAGCGCACCATTAATTACATGCAGCTGTCATCCTTAAAGCAGAACTAAATCAAAAACCAAAAATGGAATATATTACAGTTTACAAATCCGTAGATGTGGTGGCTGCAGTCCTTTCCTTTGTTTTAATCTGGTGATCTGGCCCGTAACACACCTCCTGTATTAGAGTTCCTCCACTCTGAATGAAGGGGCACATTTGGATAGCAGGATTGTTAGTCTGGGAGTGTTAGATGTACTAGCAGATTTAGATACTAAAAAATGTAATCCAAACTCAAGCTAATACTTTATAAGCAGTTACAATAACAGTTTTTTTTTCTTTTGGGATAAAGGTTTTACATAAATCAAAAAAAGTTGATCATTGTAAGCAACTCTGTCAGTGGTACATGATTTGTCTCATTCTTGTAACTGATACAATCTGCAAGAGAGCTTGTTCTTTTGAAAAACAACAGACTTAGGGCAGGATCACAGGTGAAAATCGAAGAAAGAAAGCCTAAAAAATAAAACGAATGCAGCCATCACATCTAAACATTGGTAAGCTGCAATATAATAAATGTTTGCTTTTGGGTTTAATGCCACTTTAAACCCTTTAAGTCCCAGGATAATCAAAACCTGAATAACCAAATGACATTTTGAAGTTTTTGTAGGCACCAGTTTACTCTGCAATCATTTTGTATCCGCTATGTACACCAAAATTATTTCCACAGCTTTTTGGCTCATGTGAGGCTTTTATTTAGTAACTTGTTTTTAATTCATTTCTTATAATAAGCATAAAAATGAACGAAATTTAATACATTCAGTTTTAGTTTGTATGAGTAACATTTATTCCAATTAGCAGGGCTTTTATTCAGCAGGAACGTGAGGGAACGCAGTACCGGCACCTCCCAAACTGAATGTATGTAATGGCAAGGGTTGCTGGAGGATCTATTGATGCTGGAGGATCTATTGATGCTGGAGGGGATCTATTGTTGCTGGGGAGGTCTATTGTTGCTGGCAGGGGCTGACTGGCAGCTTTCGGGCCAGGGGGAAAGTACAAACCAGAGGCTCATGGTGCAGTACTGGTCGAACCCGGGTTCTCAACCTGGTTAGCAGGGGGAAGATGGGGGGAGCTAGGACAGCTCGGTCAGGGCTGCCTGGGGGAGGAGAGTCTCCAGTGAAGCATGGAACCGGCCTCTGCTCAGACACAGTTTACACCATCCATGCTGGGGGGGGGGGGGGGGGGAGTCAACGCTTTGTCCTTGTCTTCATCCCGCACTTAGTAGGTCAGCAGTGGGGACATTTTACTTCTCTTCACCAGGAATCCTTTAGGCAAGTCTGTGGCAGAAACGATGCAGTCTTTTTACGGAGCATCAGAGTGGCCCGGGGGGGCAATTGCCCCCCTGCCCCCTGGCCCAGTCCTCCCCTGGTTGCTGGTAGGGGAGCTATTGTTGCTGAGGTTGGTCTTATGTTGCAGGGGGTCAATCACTGCTGGGAGAGATCTACTGTTGAGGTGGGGATCTCATGTTGCAGGCTGCTGAATGGTCTATTGATGCTGGCTGTTGAGTGTCCAGTGTTGCTAAATCTATTTTACTGCCTTTCTTGTTATCGTTAACAAATTCCATACAAAATACTTTGCACCACAAAATGATACTTGGTTCGGTATTCTCTAAAAGGGGCGGTACTGAGAGGAGGGTAGGGGGTGGAACCAAGGGACGGTGCTTGGAGGTGGGTAGGGGGCGGAGTCAAAGGGTGACTCAGAAGGGAGGAGTTCCTGCACCTATTCTCTGAGAAAAAAAGCCCTGACAATTACTATTCCAAATGTTTTCTCTAAAATATTTTCTCCTATTTATCCTACAGGGATGTGTGTACAGTACAGGGAAACGTGTGTAGGTCTCGATACATATCATTGATGTTTGGTCAATAAACCATATATATTACATTACCAAAAGTATTGGGACGCCTGCCTTTACACGCACATGAACTTTAATGGCATCCCAGTCTTAGTCCGTAGGGTTCAATATAGAGTTGGCCCACCCTTTACATATAATAGCTATAACAGCTTCAACTCTTCTGGGAAGGCTGTCCACAAGGTTTAGGAGTGTATCTATGGGAATGTTTGACCATTCTTCCAGAAGGGTGTTTGCGAGGTCAGGCACTGACGTGGACAAAAGGACCTGGCTCATTCCAAAGGTGTTCTATCAGGTTGAGGTCAGGACTCTGTACAGGCCAGTCAAGTTCCTCCTCCCCAAACTCATTCATCCATGTCTTTATGGACCTTGCTTTGTGCACTGGTCCAAATCATTTGGTGGAGGGCTGATTATGGTGTGGGGTTTCTTTTTATTTTTGGGGTTGGGCTTGGCCCCCTAGTTCCAATGAAGGGAACTCTTAAGGCATGAGCATACCAAGACATTTTAGACAATTTCATGCTCCTAACTTTGTGGGAACAATTTGGGGATGGCCCTTTCTTGTTCCAAAATGACTGCGCACCAGTGCACAAACAAGGTCCATAAAGACATGGATGAGTAAGTTTGGGGTGGAGGAACTTGACTGACCTTTGGGATGAATTAGAGCGGAGACTGCAAGCCAGACCTTCTCGTACAACATCAGTGCCTGACTTCACAGTGAAACATTCCCATTGACACACTCCTAAACCTTGTGGACAGCCTTCCCAGAAGAGTTGAAGGTGTTATAACTGCAAAGGGTGGGCCAACTCAATACTGAACTCTACGGACTAAGACTGGGAGGCCATTAAAGTTCATGTGTGTGAAAAGGCAGGGGTCCCAATACTTTTAGTAATATAGTGTATTCTAAATTTCTTTATATTATGCATTTTCTGATACAATGGCTGTAATCCACCAACCAGCCTGTGATGTTAATGTACAGTAAGCCCATTTAAACAGGCTAGAGCTGAAATGTAGGTTTTTTTTTTTACATTACTGGTTCTGTGTAAGCTGGACCTTCTACTACAGTGATCTCCACTAGCTTCCTGGTTCCATGCCGGAAGCTGCCCGGCTGCATTGTAAATACAGGAGGTTGTGCACTTGGAAAGAATGCAAAGATTTCTCTGAGTGGACTAGGTGGAGGAGCAGGGTGGTGACATCACAATCTCTGCCTCATCCACTCAGAGAATGCTTTGCATTCATTGAAAAACTGCAAAGTATTCTCTAAATGGCTTGTATGCTGAGGGAGCAAAGTTCTGTGTTCAGTAAACAGAATGGTATGGTATGGTACCTAAAAGTAAGAGCCGATCACACTAGTAATTTTGACTAGTACTACAACATTGATTTGTAGGTACAAGGATCCCACAGCTATGGCACATACATACTGTATTTACATTGGTCCAAGCTATGTAAAGATTGCCATACCTGGAATTCAGCCTTAAGAATAGACAGTGCTGGTTTAGTGTTACTAAACCCAGGACCCTGCATTCACTAAATCTGGTCTCCTACAGTACACAGAACATGGAAATGCAATTATTTTACTAAAAATAAACTGCTAAATACCTTTTCTCATCAGCAGTATATAGCAGTCTTGTGACTTCTATCAGTGTCCAGCCAAGCACTGGTTAAAGCTTCTAGGAGGAGTTTTATGACTGTCCTATGAGGCTGCAGGAACCCTGACCCTCTTTGTGGACAGTGCTGATTGGCCCTGTGCTGGTCACATGCATCCTCCCAAGAAAAAAAAAAATCTCTCTAGCAATACACACCAAACTGAGCATGTGCAGCCTTATTCCATAGACTCTGTGTTATCAGGAAATTATAAGGGGACAGTGGAAGGAGGGGAGGATCAGAGGAGACAGGATCAAACAGCCTTTTTATGCAATGCGAAGGATTAACCCCTTAAGTTTCACAGTATAACAAGCATGATTTACTGCATATATAGACTGGTTTTACTGTTGTGGGTTTAGTAACACTTTAATAAATAAGACATTTTGCCAGTGCATGCACTTGAGAAATGGAGCAAAACCAGGGTTTCCAAAACTGTAAATTAGTATTGCATTAGAAACTCATTTTATTTAGAGTTAAACTAAAATGATGTCCCTGAAATGAATCTTCTACCTCTAGTTTGTGTAGCACTGTCCCCGTAGGGCTTGCTGTATGATGACTTGTTGGGCCTCCTCTGATTACCAGCACACAATCACTTAGGGTACAGTTCACACATTCATCCTTACTCCCAATGGCTCGTTGCTCAATAAACAGTCCGGGGTTTTGATTTTTGGTGTTTATTTTGGAACTTGGATGGGAGAAGGGAATAGTGGGATACTCCAACTGGAACTATGCACTAGGGATCTACCGACTATCAGCAAAGCCGATATATCGATTGCCGATCGGCACTTTCCCCGATATATTGGAATCGGCCCCTGAGGTTACCTATATTGCCGATATTTCGGGAAAGTGCTGTACCGGAGTGATGCCTGCAGCTAGAGGCATCACCCGGTACCGGCGTTCATAGCCGACGGTCGGCTGTCTTGTAATGACAACCGATGCGGCTGAGAAGCTGCTCGGCTGTCATTTCAAGGAGCGGGAGGGGATGTCCCCCCCCTCCCGTCGCCTTCTGTGGGTTTGCCTGGGTCTCCTGTCCCACCGGGAGACCCCGGCATCCTACCTGCACGGCCACCGAAGACCCGAACAAAGCCGCATTCGGCTCTGATCGGGTCTCCATGTAAAAAAACCCTGGGTACTCGGCGCCAAATTTAAAAAAATTACAGTATTCCAAAAAGCCAAACTTGATGTTTTGAATGCTTTTAAGTGCAGAGGAGGGGTTTGGGGGTCATTAAAGCTTTGTTTTGTATGAGACTCAGTCAAACACCATCAGGTGCTTGTGGAAGGGACAACCACCTCTACAGAGTTCCGCCGAGTATATTGGGAACTATGGATGCCATATTCATATGGACTAGGTGGTGGTGGCCCGTCCCAATTCCGGGGACATCCATTATTATGTAGTAAGGCAGGTCGCGAAAAAGAGAAGTGGTGGGAGTACCCAGACCCCAAATACTATATCTAGTTTGCCCTGCAATATTCTTTGATTCGGCTGTTTGTTTTAGCAGCATGCACTTTCATTACTGAATATTGTGTATGTGATTTGTTCCTATTGAGGTACGAACTCAATATGAACAAATTACATACACAATACAGTATGCTTGTACAAGTGGCAGAGGTGTGCCCAACAGCAGCGAGCAGCAGGATGCAGCCTTACAGTGGACTGTGTGTGGAAGCCAGCAAAGTGTTTGGAAGCTGGTGTAAAGTAGGGAAACCAGCATCCGTGGCTGCACCCTAGGCGGCAGTGCACCCTAGGCTGCTGCCTAGTTTGCATAGTGGTAACACTAGCCCCGCATGCAGTTAACCCCACAGCCCCACCTTAGACTTACCTGAGCCCAATCTCGATCCAGCACTGTGCCTGAGGGCATCCATACAGCTCTTTCTCTCTCCATCCTCACTGAACTCCCACCATGGGCTCCTGCTGCTTTCGATCAAATCCAGTGATGATTGCGCAGGGGGTGGAGTAAGCTAAACCATGTGTGCCAAGAGATGCACACAATGCGGCTCAGGATCAAGCCTGCATGAGTGCCCCTATAGCAAGTGGCTTGCTATAGGGGCACTAAGCAGAGGGGAGGAGCCAGGAATGCTGACAGAGGACTCCAGAAAAGGAGGATGGGAGTAGATAAATATAACATGTTTGTTATAAAAAAGAATAAAAATGATAATAATTGAACCCTTACAATCACTTTAATGTAAAAACCTTTCAGCAGTTGTTTGCACCCTCACCTCCCTAAATACTTACTTACCTTTCTTGATCCAGAACTATGCCCATCTGCAGCAGCACTGCTCTTTCTCCCTGGTCTCACAGAGCGGATTGGTAGCAGTGGGAGCCATTGACCCCTGCTGTCAATCAAATCCAGTGAGGAAGGAGAGGGACAGTGCAGAGCCATGCTGTGTATATCAATGGACACACACAGCCCGGTTTGGGATCAAGCCTGCATGTCTGCTCAATAGCAGGCAGCTTGCTATGGGAGCAAACACAGAAGAGGAGAAGAGATGGGGTGTGGATGGGGAAATTGAGAAGACAAAATATAGTACAGGTTTTGTGGCGTGCGCTGAAAAAAATGACTACATCAAACCTCCCAACTTTTTGAAATGGGAACGAGGGACACCTAATAGTAAATGTTTGTAGGCATAGGAGACACCCCCTGCCATGCCCCCTTAAAGGGCATTTATACAAAACAATTATTATTTAAACCCACAAATGCTTTTTTTTTTAACCACTACTATTCCTTTTTATTGGCTTTTGAAATGTACAAATGCAACAATTTAGAATTTACATAAACGGTTTAGCACTGGGAAACACTTTTTTAAACATAAAAAGTGCATTTTATATACAATTATATAGATCCGACCAAAATGAGGGACAAATGGAGGAGGAAAGAGGGACAGAGGGATTTCGTTCCAAATCAGAGACAGTCCCTCGAAATCAGGGACAGTTGGGAGCTATGCTGCATGCACTCATTTTTTTAGAGCAGGGGGCTACCATGCAAATCACTGCATCACATCACTGCCATTGTGAATACAACTCTATTGAAACATAAATCGCCAATCATTCTGTTAAAAAAAAAAAAGTAAATAAAAGTAAAAAAGTAACATTGAGTTACACAGTGCACACCAGACCCTTTAACATAAATGCAAAAATGGAACAATGCACCCTTTGACTATTACAGCCCCAGTAACCTAGAGTGAACCAGCATATTGATATTAATATATTTTTAAGTGTAATGCAGTTTCAGTATATTAATAATGCATGCAGTATTTATAGTGGCTGCAACGCTGTGAGTAATCGCTGTGAGTAAAAGTCTGTATGCCTCAGCTAAAGTTTTCTTCTATAGTCTGTTATGTTAATCTACAACTCATTTCAATTTGGCACACAAACTGCCAGCACGGTTTGCCCTCTTCATCATATTTACGCATGCTTATTTGGGAAATTTATTTTAGTTCTATAAGAAATGTTGTAAACTGTTTGGTGGAAACCCCCTGACTTGAGAACAATGCAATGAATTATTATCAGATACATTGGTAAATGTAATTGGAGGATAAACTTTGGTGGCCCCTTCTTGTATGTTAATGCTGTATAGCGCTTGTATTACACATGCATTGCCAGTTTGCATTTAAATAATTTTGTCCCTTCCTTTCTCTGTAGCTAGGAGATGCTCTGTTCTGTTCTTATCACATGTAATTTCTGGAGCTAGACATATAATGATTTTTTGACCTTTCTGTTTATCTGTGAAGAGCACACGTTTTCAATTAAAGCTTTCTATGATCTGCAAGATGTCATTTGGATCTAGTCATTACCTGCCAATACTACAGTGTCTAAAGTTTCAAGAGCTCAGAGACCTGCCAAACGCTGATACCCACCAAAAGCTGTGACGAGGGAGCGGGGACGGGGCTGAGTTGCCCGCCGGTCTGTGTCAGTAGGCGTAGACAGGATGGCTCGATGGCAAGCCCCCACTCGCCGAAGAGGAGGGGCCTGTAGTGCAAGCGGGGACCCCAGAAAGGGAGGATCTGGGCTGCTCTGTACAAAACCATTGCACAGGGCAGGTAAGTATACCATGTTTGTTATTTTAACTAAAAAAAAAACAAAAAAAAACCTTTATTTTTAGTTGAAGATCCACTTTAAATTAGGGTGACCAGATTTTTTCAAATGAAATCCAGGGACATGTTTTCTTTTATTGGCGAATGGCACAGGATTGCATAATACACAGAGCGCTGGACACACGTTTGCATATTACACAAAGCACTTGGCACAGGACTACATAATACACAGAGCGCTGGGCACAGGACTTCATAACATACAGGGAGCTGGGCACAGGACTTCATAATACACAGAGCGCTGGGCACAGGACTGCATAATTTACAGAGAGCTGGGCACAGGACTGCATAATACACAGAGCGCTGGGCACAGGGCTGCATAATACACAGAGCTCTAGGCACAGGACTGCTTAATACATGGCGCGCTGGGCACAGGACTGCATAATACACAGAGCGCTGGGCACAGAAATACATAATACACAGAGCGCTGGGCACAGGACTGCATAATACACAGAACGCTGGGCATAGGACTGCATAATACACAGAGCTCTAGGCACAGGACTGCATAATACATGGCGCGCTGGGCACAGGACTGCATAATACACAGAGCGCTGGGCACAGAACTGCATAATATACAGAGAGCTGGGCACAGGACTGCATAATATACAGAGAGCTGGGCACAGGACTGCATAATAAATAGAGGACTGGGCATAGGACTGCATAATACACAGAGCGCTGGGCACAGGACTGCTGTAACGCTCCTGCGTTTTTGTAGTAGGCTGGATTTGCAGCTGCAGAATCTCCACTCAGTAGTCATGTAGAGATGTGTTGAATAACCAGATCCAACTCTCCAGACTCATCACTGTGGGCTTGTCAGCTTCAGCATACAGATATACACACTCAATAAGATGTTCCTGCAGTGACAGGATGTATATAACAGTATGAAGATGATGTGCTGAAGGGACAGGTGTGAACAGTGACAGAGATGGCAAGCACTTGATAGAAATGTCCAGGAGAGTATTAGATGGTATTAGGTAGGATGCAGATAGGTTAGTAATCGAGTATGGTAACAGGTGGTAAGGACAGCAGATGACAAATACAGGATAGACTAACCCAGTGCAAGGATAGATGGTAGTAGACTCAAGAGCTAGCAATCTATGTAACAGTGCAGATGATAGAATTAGTATGCATAGATAGTAACAGTCCTTATGTGCAGAGGTAGATAGTGTAAGTAAGGTTATGGAGGATTCCCCTGTGGGGTACTTATCACTAGTAAAGTTAGTAGTAGCAGGGTCCAGTAGTAAGGGAGTGATCCAGTAGCGAGATACAGGGATCGGTATCAAGGTTCCGGTCTGTTTCCAAGTAAAAGGGAATAGCTGGAGGTTCCGGTAGCAAGGTAAGCTTGTAAGCATGTGGATACACGGCAGGTTGAACGAACGATGTGAGAGAGAACGCCGGCGGTTGAAATAGCCGCTCTGCAGCGCTCGGCGATGACGTCATCCGTCTTAAAGGTGTATGCGTACCACCTAATTAGAAAGGTGGGACGCATATTTGAAAGAAAAGTGGAAAATAAGGGTACCAGAGGTACCAGAATCTTACAACTGCATAATATACAGGGAGCTGGGCACAGGACTTCATAATATACAGGGAGCTGGGCACAGGACTTCATAATACACAGAGAGCTGGGCACAGAACTGCAGAATACACAGAGCGCTGGGCACAGGACTGCATAATTTACAGAGAGCTGGGGACAGGACTGCATAATATACAGAGAGCTGGGCACAGGACTGCATAATAAACAGGGGACTGGGCACAGGACTGCATAATACACAGAGCGCTGGGCACAGGACTGCATAATACACAGAGCGCTGGGCACAGAACTGCATAATATACAGAGAGCTGGGCACAGGACTGCATAATAAACAGAGGACTGGGCATAGGACTGCATAATACACAGAGCGCTGGGCACAGGACTGCATAATATACAGGGAGCTGGGCACAGGACTTCATAATATACAGGGAGCTGGGCACAGGACTTCATAATACACAGAGCGCTGGGCACAGAACTGCATAATACACAGAGCGCTGGGCACAGGACTGCATAATTTACAGAGAGCTGGGCACAGGACTGCATAATATACAGAGAGCTGGGCACAGGACTGCATAATAAACAGGGGACTGGGCACATGACTGCATAATACACAGAGCGCTGGGCACAGGGCTGCATAATACACAGAGCGCTGGGCACAGGGCTGCATAATATACAGAGCACTGTGCACAGGACTACAAAATACCAGAGCGCTATGCACAGGTTTGCGTAATACACAGAGCACTGGGCACAGGACTGCATAATGCACAGAGTGCTGGGCACAGGACTGCATAATACACAAAGCGCTGGGCACAGGACTGCATCAATTTTCAGGGGTGTTTGATAGGCAATGGGGTGGTGACATTTTGCCTCTTCACTGCCCATTTTAACCCTGTAAATGCTGCACAGCAACCATGTGCGATACATGTGGTTGCCAGGCGGTCATGTTGCTGCCCCATAGACTTAAATGGGATGTTTTAAGTGGAAGCTTAAGTGGGACCTGCAACAGCCAAGCAAAGCTGGGATCTGCTGTTCATAACAGTAAACTGGAAGCGTTGACATGACATCACTTCCTGCTTACTTGGAAACCACCAGCGCCATTTTTTTAAATCTAAAGCATTCAAAAACACTGATCTTGGTGTTTTCAATGCATTTAAGTGCAGAGGAGGGATTCGGGGTCTTTTAGACGCCAGATCTCTCCATAAAGAGTATCTGCAACATGCCTATTGCTGTCACAAGGATGTTTACTTTCTTTGTAACAGCGATAAAAGTGATAAATGAAAATTAAAGCAACAGTGAAAGAAATAAAAAAATAAAATAAATGAATAGTAAAAAAAAAAAAAAAATTAAAGTGCCCCTGTCCTCCCGTGCTCACGTGCAAAGGCAAAAGCACGTGTCGGTCCCACACGCACACAAACAGAGATGTGGGACACACATCTGAGGTATCACCGTGAACATCAGATCATAAGCAGTCATTTTTTTTTTTCCAAGAAAAACAGTTTTATTTAAAGTATTAATGTCAATTGATACAAAACATGACCTTGCAAAGAAATTCAAGGAACAATACTCTTGTGACCAAAAATAGAGAGCTCTAGCACCAGACCTCCTCTAAGAATCTAAAGTGGTAACCTGTAATCTGTAATGTGTCGCCTATGGGATTGTGAAATTTACGTTGTTTGTCGCTGCTGCACAGGCATGCTTATTTTTAACCACTTTACCACCGGAGGATTTTGCTGTCTTACGTCTGGGCCACTTTTTGCGATTCGGTGCTGTGCGAATTTAACTGACAATTGCGCGGTCATGCAACGCCGTACCGAAACTAAATTTACGTCCTTTTTTCCCACAGACAGAGCTTTCTTTTGGTGGTATTTAATCACCTGTGCGATTTTTACTTTTTGCGCTATAAACAAAAAAAGAGCGACAATTTTGAAAAAATAACAAATATTTTTCACATTTTTTTATATGAAATTCCCCCCCCTCAAAAAAATGTAAAAATCTAAATTCTTTATCATTTTAGGCCAATTTGTTTTCTGCTACATATTTTTGGTTAAAAAAAATCGCAATAAACGTATTTTTATTGGTTTGCGCAAAAGTTATTGCGTTTACTAACTAAGGGAAAGATTTCTGTCATTTTTGGTGTTTTTTTTTTAACGAGTAATGGCGGCGATCTGCGATTTTTTTTAGCGGGACTGCGACATTGCGGCGGACAGATCAGACCCTTGACTGACATTTTTGGGGTTACCAGTGACATTACTACAGTAATCAGTGCTATAAATATGCACTGTTACTGTAAAAATGACACTGGCAGGGAAGGGGTTAATTTTATTGGAGAGGGAGGGGTTAATGTATGCCTGGTGCTTACTGACGTGTGTGGGGGGAGGTGACTATGTGACACAGGGACAGATCACAGGTTCTGCTATGCTGAACACTGCAATCTGACCCTGCCTGTCACTTAGGAGATCCGCCCGCTGTGTTTACACAAGCAAGCGGATCTCCACACTCGATTCCCCGACAATCGGGGAAGAGCAGCGGCTATTGCCGCTGCTCCTCCCCTGGCCCGACTCCCGCTGTGACTGAATACAGTGGGAGTGAGCCTCCGGTGGCGCCCGCTGCCGAGAAGGGGGAGTGTCTGCCGACGTAGGACCTACAAGAGCCACTTTGCCGCAGTAGAGCTCTAGTGAGCAGCGGCAAAGTGGTTAAAGCAGCTGGAGAGGGACAAATTTAGATGGGGGCCCAATTTTAGTCCTGCCTAGGGCAGCACAAAATCAAAATACACCACTGCCCTCCACCCCCTAATATTTTTTTTAATGTCCAATTGTGTAATAGGGGCAGGGAGAGGAGAAAACTATGCCAATGTACTTTAACACCTCCGCCTAACATACTTTTAGTCCTAGAGTGACAATGCTGCTTCTCCACAGATATAGTACGGTCAATGAGTGTTGTCATCCTATGGCAGGAAGTGTGTTAATGGCAGGGTCACTAAGTGAAAATAACTTAAAAAAAAAAGTAAAAAAAAATGAAAAATAATGCAGCCACCACACTAAGGACTGGTAAACTGTAATGTATTATACTCATATTCCTGAGTTTAAATATACTTAGAGGACCCCAGGCACATTTAGGTTTGTCCTGGTAGCAAAAATGATGCCCCCAAATGTGCATTGGAACCTTTTTATCAGCCAAAATGATTTGACAGTGCTTTAGCATATGTATTCTCAATTTCTTATAACCAGCTTTTACAAAACCCTTTGTCTACTACAACTGGAAAATAATTCATGATGACTTCTACGATACTGGATATAAAACCTAATGACTGTCACAAAAACCATTTGACTGTGCATGATAAGTCACCTCATTACAATGGTGGAGCGGGGATTTTTGCAAACAAAATGTAAAAAAATCATAATTTTTTATGACTATTTAAGTTATTTAATGATTCTTAATGATGGAACAGCATTTTTGCCTTATTGTGCATATAAAATATGTATAACGTAAAAGCACCATTGTCATCAGCAAACAAGTACAACATGCACTAAGCTAAAAAGGTAACACTTATTGTATAAAGTAAAACAAGGACTTATTTTTAGTGAGACATTGTCCATGCATGCTTATGTAGACTTCAGTATTTCATTTTCTCTATTGCGCTTTACATTTTATCATTTCCTCCTCTCTATTCATGCCACAGACAGAAATGAAACCCAGACTGTGATGCCACACTTCCTTTTGTGGTTCTGTAAGAGTGACATAAAAGCCAGTACTGAGGGCCGTTAACCTATCTGGGTGGGGCATATATATTTGATATAAGAAAATCCTTTTTTGCAGTCTAATAAACACCAAATAAAGGTTTAAAAGCCTTGGATAATAAAGCAACATATCCCTTCCTGTGAACTTTCCCACAAACCAGTTCAAGCAAGAAACATCAGCTAAATTATTATTATTATTATTATACAGAAATGACTGTTAATAGCGCCAACAGTTTATGCAGCACTTTACAATATAAAAGGGAGACAATACAGTTACAATACAATAAAATACAAGAGGATTAAGAAGGCCCTGCTCTGAAGAGCTTACAATCTAAAAGGGTGGAGCAAGGGAAGCCATCAGAAATTTTGGGGCCCCTTACACAACTTTAGGCTTGGGCCCCCCCCCCCCCCGGGCCTGACCACCAACATTCACCAGGTACTCATCCCTCCAGGGCACCCACTTCTATTTTAACACTCTTGCAACTTAGGCTATGTTCACATCTTGGCATTGCTAATTACAGGTGTTTTTTCAGGCGTTTTTATGGGCGTTTTTCTAAACCAGAAAGGAAAATTCCCCTAGGGGTGGGACTTTTTAGGCACCAATAAATTGTATACAACAAATTAATTTATATAAAAGTTAGATTCTTTATTAGTTGATGCAGAAAAAAGATTAAAACAAAAAGGCAAGCTGGAACATATTGCACATGAAACAGTCGAACTTAATACCACATAACCCCCGGGCTGTGACCCAACGCGTTTCGGAGTCTTTTGGGCTCCTTCCTCAGGGGTGCGCCCTTAGAGGGTGGTATAGTTCACTGTGATAATGAGCATGGATAGCCTGCCTGATGATTAAAAACAAATGGGCCGCATATGCTTGTTGTCGATCAGGAGTGCCGTATTCGCGATGTTATAGGTCAAAACCAGAGATCTTAGATCTTGAAGTGTTTCAGGACTTTTAGTGCTAATCAAGTCTTGGTAAAAGACTGGGTAGGAGCAGCTGGAACCTCAAATGACAGCAGGTCTTGCAGACAGCTGTATTTTGTTCACAAAAAATGGGAGTCCTCACAGGACCTGCGTATCCGGCAAAAGAGTCGGATACGCAGGTCCTGTGAGGACTCCCATTTTTTGTGAACAAAATACAGCTGTCTGCAAGACCTGCTGTCATTTGAGGTTCCAGCTGCTCCTACCCAGTCTTTTACCAAGACTTGGTTAGCACTAAAAGTCCTGAAACACTTCAAGATCTAAGATCTCTGGTTTTGACCTATAACATCGCGAATACGGCACTCCTGATCGACAACAAGCATATGCGGCCCATTTGTTTTTAATCATCAGGCAGGCTATCCATGCTCATTATCACAGTGAACTATACCACCCTCTAAGGGCGCACCCCTGAGGAAGGAGCCCAAAAGACTCCGAAACGCGTCGGGTCACAGCCCGGGGGTTATGTGGTATTAAGTTCGACTGTTTCATGTGCAATATGTTCCAGCTTGCCTTTTTGTTTTAATCTTTTTACTGCATCAACTAATAAAGAATCAAACTTTTATATAAATTAATTTGTTGTATACAATTTATTGGTGCCTAAAAAGTCCCACCCCTAGGGGAATTTTCCTTTCTGGTTTAGTAGCTATTCCAGGGATGTGGCACCGTTGGGATTTAGACTACTTGAGCAATCTTTTTTGTAACTTATGGGCGTTTTTCAGGCATTTTACAGGCGTTTTTACAGGCGTTTTTGTGCAGGCATTTTTAGGTTGACAATTGACCAATGGAAAAAAAAACACCTGTAATCTGCCCAAAAAGAAGCTCATGTACTTTTTTGAGCGCTGGGCGGTTTGCTTAAAACGTCAAAATGCTCAGATGTGAACAGGGGCCATTGAAATGAATAGGATTTGTCTTGTTGGGCGTTTTTTGAGCTGATCCCAGAGCAGAAAAACACCCCAAAACGCCTACATGTGAACTTAGCCTAAATATATGAAAATAAATGCAATCCAGCAAAGACACCCCCATATATTCAGGAAAAGAGACAGTCACAGCACATGTCCACATCCAGCAACATTGTCAATCAATTTACCATTGTGATGTCTATAGTCCAGTCCATAGTGAGCACTAAGCAGTCCTGAAGGCTACACGCGGCTTAGCTGGGACTGGCATGGTGACTGGCATGGCGCCCAAATCAGCATCCAGTCTGCAGGGAGAGGCGGAGTGCAAATAATATCACTCCACCTTCCCCTTGCAGCCAGAATTAAGTAAGCTACATCGGCTCACTCCACAGCCACCCTACTTTAGCAATTGCTGGTTACTACAGCAGAAGCAACTTGGTCTTGTTGGTTGGGGCCCAGGCAGCCTGGCCCTCAGGACGCATAGGCCCCTTACATGTATTTTGGCTGTCCCCCCCTGATGGCTGCCCTGGGTGGAGCAGGTGGTACAAAAGGTTATAACTGTGGGGAATGACCTGATCGAAAAGGTAAAAGATTAGTTGGAGGAGTGGTAGGCTTCCCTGAAGAGATGAGTTTTCAAGGATCGCCTGAAGACAGCTAGAGTAGGAGATAGCCGGACAGGTTGAGGTAGAGCGTTCAAGAGGATGAGAGAGGCTCTGGAGAAATCCTGGAGACGAGCATGGGAGGAGGAGACAAGGGAGAAGTATTGCCAACCGTCCGTATATTTACGGACAGCCCGTAAAATCAGGGCACTTTTAGGCTGCCCGTAAATGCCCGTAGGAGCCAGTAAGTGCCAGTAAAAATGGCTGCTTCAGGCTTGTATGAGAACTGCGCACGCGCAGTTCCGGAAATCATCGAGTCAATCCGATCTTGAGTCTGCGCCACCCACTGGTGATGTCATGCCGCACGGGCGCCGCCTTAAAAATGTAAAATGCCAGGCGGGAGGGAGGAGGGAGAGTCCTTTCATCCCGGTCCATATATAGTTTCGGAGGGGGGTAGAGAGGGGCAAAGCTGCTGTAATTAGCCCTCCTAATGAGCACACACACACGGCAAGAGGGAGGATGCAGCTTTTACATCTCTACAAGGCAGAGATGTATAGTAACTAAGTAGAACTACTTCACTACTGTACTTAAGTACCGAAAGGCGGTATCTGTACTTTCCTAGAGTAGAATTTTTTTCTCCTACTTCCACTTTTACTTCACTAAATTTTTTCGATGATTTCAATACTTCTACTCCGATATTTTTTTTTTGTGCTGCATAGTTACTCGTTACAATTATAAAAATTACCACTGCCAGAACAGTAGATGGCAGGTTTCATGAAGCTCAAAACGTGTGTATTATCAGCGCATACGAAAATAAATGCTACTGCATGTATAAATAAAATAAAATAATTATTATTTGAAATAATAAAAAACGATATGATGTTCAAACTTTTGACTTCTTTCTTTTAAAACGACATAACACAGTACTTGTACTTTTACTTTCAGTACTTGAGTAGCAATTTTTTTTCAAAACTACTGGTACTTTTACTTTTAGTACTTGAGTAGCAAAATTTTTACAAAAACTACTTGCAATACTTAAGTACAAAAAATGTTGAACACTTTAGTACTTCTACTCAAGTCTTTTTTTGATAGAGAACTTCCACTTCTACTCAAGTCACTTTTTGATCGAGCACTTGTACTTTTACTCAAGTATGGGTTTCGAGTACTTTATACAACTCTGCTACAAGGTCAGGATCACCCATTGATAGATAGTAGCTTCCTTCCACGGTGCTGACACAGACCTTTCCTTTGTCTTCACAGCCTGGACAACCTTATACGGCTTTCGGTGAGAAGTATTCCAATGGCTTTACTGGCCACTGCACTGGCGCCGTGGCTAGAGAAGAGGAGGACAGGAGGACACTCATGTGAGAAGGGGGCAGAGAAGGACAGTGCTGTGGGGGCTGAAAGGGGCAGAGAAGGACAGTGCTTTGGATGCTGAAGGGGGCAGAGAAGGACAGTGCTTTGGATGCTGAAGGGGGCAGAGAAGGACAGTGCCTGTGGGGGCTGAAAGGGGCAGAGAAGGACAGTGCTTTGGATGCTGAAGGGGGCAGAGAAGGACAGTGCTTTGGATGCTGAAGGGGGCAGAGAAGGACAGTGCCTGTGGGGGCTGAAGGGGGCAGAGAAGGACAGTGCCTGTGGGGGCTGAAGGGGGCAGAGAAGGACAGTGCCTGTGGGGGCTGAAGGGGGCAGAGAAGGACAGTGTCTGTGGGGGCTGAAGGGGGCAGAGAAGGACAGTGTCTGTGGGGGCTGAAGGGGGCAGAGAAGGACAGTGTCTGTGGGGGCTGAAGGGGGCAGAGAAGGACAGTGCCTGTGGGGGCTGAAGGGGGCAGAGAAGGACAGTGTCTGTGGGGGCTGAAGGGGGCAGAGAAGGACAGTGTCTGTGGGGGCTGAAGGGGGCAGAGAAGGACAGTGTCTGTGGGGGCTGAAGGGGGCAGAGAAGGACAGTGCCTGTGGGGGCTGAAGGGGACAGAGAAGGACAGTGGCTGTTGGGGCTGAAGGGGGCAGAGAAGGACAGTGCTGTAGGGGCTGAAGGGGGCAGAGAAAGACAGTGCTGTGGGGGCTGAAGCAGACAGAGAAAGACAGTGCTGTGGGGGCTGAAGGGGACAGGGAATGACAGTGCTGTGGGGGCTGAAGGGGACACAGAAGGACAGTACTATGGAGGCTGAAGGGGACATAGAAGGACAGTACTATGGGGGCTGAAGGGGGCACAGAAGGACAGTGCTGTAGAGGGCATATGAAGGTGGGCAGAGGAGGACTCTGCTGTGGGAGGGTGATGTAAAAGGTGGCAGAGGTGGACACTGATGTGGAGGGTGAAAGGGGGCAGATAAGGACACTACTGTTGGGGGTGTCTGCAGCCTCTCAATACCTCCTGTACCATGTCCACGCAGCCTCTGACCATCTCCGGTATCATGTCCGCAGTCTCTGACCTCCTCCAGTATCATGTTCACAGCCTCTAAACACCTCCTGTATGATGTCCACAGCATCTGACCACCTCCCGTATCATTTCTGCAGCATCTGACCACCCTCAGGTAAGTGACAGCGCTGCCAGCCAGTCTAAGAGGGGGTCACTGATGTAAGGGCTGGGTGAATACAATAATGTAAGGGGGAACTGATATAAAGGTTTCCCCCTTATAGCAGGGAATCCCCCCCTTACCTTAGTGTAATTAATCTGTGGAAGGTGGTCTCTGGTCACCAGAGCCCCCCCCCCCCCATCAGAGCTCATGATATTCCTCTCTACGTCAGAGTCTGCAGGATTCTCCCCTTACAGTGCGAAGGGGGAACTCTGCGGACCCTGATGTAAAAGGGAACTCTGATGTAAAGGGGAATGCAGCGGACTCTGATATAAGGCGGTTTCTGGTCACCAGAGAACCCACTTAAATCAGAGTTCCCCCTTAAATCAAGATCTGCAGCATTCCTCTTTATATCAGAGTTACACTGTAAGTGAAATCCTGCACACTCTGATATATGGGGGAACGCTGTGCTGGCTGGGTTATATTAATCTGATCTTCATGTAAATGGAGAAATATGGTTTTTGACTTTTACTTAACCTAAACACATTGCTAATAGCACTATCTTCATGTTTATAGTTTAAGTATTGATATTTGCACGGTTTAGCACTGAAAACAGCCTGTTTATATACATTTTTGCAATGCCAGTAAAAAATTGGTGCCGTTTGTAAATTTTGGACGTTCTGCCAGTAAATTTCCCTCCGGGGGGTTGGCAACACTGCAAGGGAGCTTGATAGTAGGAAGTCATGAGAGAGACAGAGAGGGCGGTTTGGGTGATATTTGGAGACAAGGTTGGTGTTGTAGCTCGGGGCAGGATTGTGAATGGCTTTGTATGTTATGGCTAGTATTTTGAATTTAATTCGATGGGCGATCGGGAGCCAGTGAAGGGATTGGCGGGGAGCGGTGGCAGACACTGAGCAGTTGATAAGGTGGATAAGCCTGGCAGCAGCATTCATGATAGACTGATGTGGGGGATAGCCTATTGAGAGGTAGGCCTATGAGAAGGGAGTTGCAATAGTCAAGACGAGAGATAACAAGGGAGTGAATGAGTAGCTTGGTGGTTTCAGTTGTTAAAAAGGGGCGAATTTTAGAGATGTTGCGGAGGTGAAGTCTACACGCTTATGACAAGGCTTGGATTTGGGGTTTAAAGGACAGGTCAGAGTCTAGGATTACACCTAGTACCCTGGCAGTAATGGTTGCATTACTGATTTTGATTGAAAAGTCATGGAGGGGGGCATGGTCGGGGCGGAATTTTGCCAGCTCAGTTTTAGAGAAATTAAGTTTGAGAAAGTGGTGTGACATCCATGCTAATATGTCAGTTAGTCACAAAGGTATCTTCTGACGTACAGTACAAACATTCTCCAATAATTTGAATATACATGTCTGGATCTAGTGAAGGTTCTCAATAAAATCTAGGCTCTATTCACACCTGAGTGTATCCATTTACTGGCGTTTTTTTGTGCGACTTGTCCTGCGACTTGGGACTGCAAAGTTTCATGACTAGTCGTACCCCATGACTTCCAATGAGTAGCATTCATATGTGTACAACTTTAAGTCGCAGCGACTTCAAAGTAGTCCCTACACTACTTTGGTCTGACGTTGATGCGACTTGAGGTCCACAGTTCTCAAGATTACACAGGCATTGCTTCAAGTCGTGTCAAAGTTGCGCAACCTTCAGGTCATACATTTGTGAAAGGGGCCTTAAAGCGTTTTAGAAGTGTATAACAAGTGTTTTACAGCTTCAGGCATTTTTGTTTAGCCAATAAAAAGCATTAGGGGGAGGAGAGGGAGAGGAATTTAGGGGTGGAGTGCTGCTATTTGAGCTCAAGTCAGGCATTTCTATTGAAGTCTATGGGGCCAAAAACGCCTGTAATCTGCCAAAAGGAAGCACATGTACTTTTTGAGCTTCAGGCAGAATGTGAACAGAGCCCAGACTTACTAAACCAAGGAATCTGCATTCACTATATCTGGTCTCTCACAGTACACAAAACATAGAATTGCAATTATTTTAGTAAATATAAAAAGGCTAAATACCTTTTTTCATCAGCAGTATATAGCAGTCTTGTGACAGTGTCAGGTTAAAGCTTGTAGGAGGAGTTTTCATTCTCCTCTTACTGTCTGACTGACTGAGGCTGCACTCTCTGTCTGGACAGTGCTAATTGACTCTGTGCTGATCACATGCAACCTCCCTTAAAAAAACAAAAAAAAACTCTCTAGCAATACACACCAAACTGAGCATGTGCAGAGTGCCTCCAAAGCTCTGTTCTATCAGCAGATGGCTTTGGGACAATAAAAAAAAAAAAAATGGGGGGGGGGGAGGTTAGAGAAGACAGGATCAAACAGCCTTTTTACACAATGCAGAGGATTTACCCCTTAGGTTCCACAGTGAGTATAACAAGCATGCCTCACTGCATATACAGACCGATTTTATGGTTGTGGGTTTGATAACACTTTAAACCCATAGTTGCCAACAGTCCTGAATTGCCCAGGATATTCACAAATTTTAAACAGCTGTCCCGATATGACATTGTCCCAGGCTAAACCCCGGAAATCAACATATTTTCATGGGCAGCTGTGTACTTAGTGCATTCTTTCAAAACATGGGGGCCCCCAACAGTGTACTGGCCCCCTGTTTAAAAAGTTTGAGAACCCCTGCTTTACAGGCACCACAAGCTTCTGCTACACAGCCTCCTTCTCAAGGTTCTTTGCCTCAAGCTCTTAGTCGCCACTCATACCACTCGTTACCCGTTTAAAGGCACCATGAGCTTTTGCAGCTCAGCCTCCCCCTAGAGCAGGGGTGTCAAAATCTATTTAATTGCGGGCCGCATCAGCAATATAATTGCCCTCAACAGGTGCGGTTGTATATGTAAGACTAGATGTCCAGAGCATCCCCTACCCTTACATAAAATGTCAAGAGCCTCACCCTTCCCTACAGTAGTGAACCCCCCTCATCTTGTGCAGCTGCTGGGAAGAAGCTGTAGGCATTGCTGGAAAGCAAAAAGTATAGGGGTTTGAGCTCTCAGGAGAGGTGCGAGGGCCACATGAAATGGCCTGGAGGGCCGGATTCGGCCCGCGGGCCTTGTGTTTGACACATGTGCCCTAGAGGTTCCTGCCACAAGCTCTCAGTCACCACTCATACTACTCATTTGCCCATTCACACTTACAACTCATGCCACTTCTTAGGTCACAAAAGCCGACATGCTTTAGCATGCCTCTTTTCAGTGTCAGTGCCACATCTTCCACTTTTCTCTACTGCTTGTTTTCGCCTGCCTTTAAAGCCACTTTCTTGCAACACACGTTGCAAGCTCGTCTCCAGTGGCACTCAACCCAGTCAGGTTGGTCCATCCTGCAAAAGGTTGGACGTTTCTCCCGCAGGTAATAGGACATACATACATACACACATGCAGGGCTTTGCATGCTTTTACCCTGGGGGGTTGTCATGTTTTAGGGCGAGGAGGAGGGCTGGGCTTAGGTTTCTCCTTCACGCCATGTTAAACCTGGACCTTCATGTTAACTTTTTTAGGTTCCCGGTCGCCAGATTAATCTCGACCACAACCAGGACCTCTATTCTTTTAGGGCATGAGTCAGGTGCGTAGTACGTGGGAGACTCTCCTACATCAACCTGCAGCACCCTTTATTCATCTCGACACCTCACATACACAAATTGGGCTGCTGGCCTGGCGCTTAGCTACTGTCACATTTTCTTTCTTACCTATTTTCTGAAGGACATCACCTTTGCAGACACAGTTGTTAAACAGTTGCTTGCTGACTGTGCAGGCATTAGCAGGCTAACCATACCTCCCCTACTACAGAATGCAACATTCCTACTTAGGCCACAACCAGACTGCAGCTTCCCATCCCAGTACGCCCTCGGGCTCTAATTCACAGGTCCGTGCATGACACTGATCAAGCACCCGAGCTATTGGTTATTTGGTTAGTCACCTCCTGGCTAACCTCGGTTTGCCCCATACTCTTAGAGTTTTCTAGATTTCTACTCTTCAGCGTTCGCCAGAACGCATCGTGTTCTTCACTATGCCTGTCGTTCCTTTTTCTGTTCTTCCTCCTCCTTGCTTCTTACTTATTCTCACATACTCCATCTCTCCTCCATTGTTCTCATTTTCCAAAACTTTTCTTAAACATACACCTTACCCCCACCCTTCTTTTCTCTTATAGCTGGAGTCATGTCACGGCAGTAAGGACCTTGCCTCAGCCTCTCTGTCACCCACCATGGGTTCAGAGCCAGGCAGCACTCAGTCCCTCAGGGGATGGACTGTTCTCAAGCTCACGACAGAGCTGTAGCATAGGGCCATTCCCCATACCGCCACGGACAGGAAAGCCAAATTATTCAGGCTGCTGTTCCCAACACTAGCAGCAGCTGCACCCGGCACCCAGCAGGCATCCCTGCAATCCATCTCCTCAGCTCTCGCCCAGCTGCACACCATGATCAGCACGCTGACTGCAGCAGCCTTGGATGTGCAGGTGAGAGTAGGAGTCCTAGAGGTGACCCCCCTAGACACGGTCGCAGCGCCCATCTTGCCGCTACCACCCACAGGTACGCCGGACACTAGTTCAAATATTTTTCCTGCACACCTCATCCCTGCTGGCATCAGGAAGGACATACTGGAGTAAAAGGATGTTAACCTGGCTTCCCTGCTCATCTGGCTGAGAATAGGTCCAATGCCTGGGGGGGGGATGTGTCTGTGGTTCTGAAGGCCAAAGATCCCAGACTCAATCACAAATGGTCAATCACTGAGTTTGTGCTGGCCTTAGGCATGTTTAGGGACATGTTTTGCTTGGCCAACCCCGGCAGGAGGGAAGAGATGGATTTGTGCCTCTATGCCATGGTTGACTTAGGATACAAATACAGAGGCTCTGTGTTTTACGACTACCACCGCTCTTTCGCAGCCAAAGCCACAGCCAAACTCGCACAGTTCTAAAAAAGCACAAATTGGAGCATCGTGGACACCGAGTTGTTCTGCCGCCACTTTGCGGGTTTGCGTTTCCTGCTTTGCCAGTCCTCCCTGCACAAGGCAAACTGATGCTCCAACACGGACGCCAGATGTTCCTTGACCTTCCCCACTACCTCTAGTGCCACTCAAGGCATGCTTGCCCCTATGCAACATCCTCAGGTGGACAAGTTGGGATGGCCCGTCCAGTTAGGGCAAGACACCTATCTGTAACAACTCCAACTTTGGCACTTGCAGCTTCAACCAATGCCGACTGCTCCACATTTGTGTCTACTGTCATAGAGCTCATCCCAAGTGCACATGCACCCTCAAGCGTTCCAACTCATCCTGACTGAGCCGGGTGAACGTACGATGGCTGGAGTTCTACCTTTCCTCTCACCCATCACCCACTTACGCACTATTCCTAGTGCGCAGGTTTATCTCCGGAATCCACACGGGGCTCATCACCCTACCGCACACCAACTATGAGTTCAGGAACCTCCGCTCAGCCTCCACTGATGAGCAGGCTATTGACAATCTGTTGCAGACCGAGCTGGACTGGGGATTCATTTTCGTCCCCTTCGCTGAGTCGCCATTTGAGACATGGAGAGTTAGCCCTATTGGGCTTGTCAAGGGCAAATTCTCAAATAAATGACGTTTAGTGTACGACTTGTCCGCGCCTCATTCCTCCCACATCCCCAGTCTTAACTCACTGAGACTTCCTTCCAAAGAGTTCTCTCTCAAGTATGCGTCCATTGACTTAGCTATACAGTCTATCATTAGCATATGGCTGTCTGGTGTGAACATTTCAGATGCTTTTAAGCTCTTACCCTTCAAACTTTCCTTGTGGCAGCAGCACGGCATCATATGGAGAGATTCATACTACTTCGCTACTAACTGACCTTTGTCTCAAAGAGCAGTTCATGGCTCTTCGATACGTTTGCTCAGTCCCTCACCTGGATCCTAACTCACCAGGTGCAGTGCCAGTAAGTCATCCATTACCTTAAGGACTTCCTACTAATCGAACGACCCGACGAGCCCCCCCTCAGATTTAGGCAAATTAAGGGTACTGTTCGGCAAACTCAACGTGTTGATAGCAGAGCATAATGTGGAAGGCCCAGCGCAGTCCATCACCTTCCTAGGAATCACCCTTGATACCTGCTCTAAGCAGGCCAGCCTACCCCCTGACAAGCTGTCCTGGATTAGGACGGTCATTCATGCCTTCACCACCTCACGAAAAAGACCACCTTGCACCAAGAGACAGCTGCAGTCCCTGTTAGACATGCGGAACTTTGCTATGAGGCTTGTCCCTCAGGGGCATTCCTTCATTTCTCGCCTCCTGGTCTTCCTTTCCCATGCACAGGACCCCAATCAAACCATCAGGCTAGACCAGGCAGCTGATGCAGGTATAGCAATGTGGGACAACTTCCTTGGGAACTGGAACGTCGTATCCATGTTCATCTCAGCAGCTTCAGCCTCCTCCCCTCATATAGTAACAGATGCAGCAGCCTCCACAAGCTTCACTACCATTTTTGGCACCCATTGGTTTGCAGGTCCATCCTCCTGGTCCCCAGGTTCAGCCAGACGTTCTCATTGTTCGAGCTTTACCCTATCGTTGCGGTAGCTCAGGTCTGGGGACACACCTAGGCAGGGCAGACTGTGGACTTCTCCTCTGACAGCTTAGTCACGGCTGGGATTGTCAACAAAGGCAGGTCCAAGTTCCTGGCTATCATGTCCTTCCCGCGCAGGCTGGTGCAGATATCCCTTCACTACAATTTCAATGTGCTCTGTACTTACATACCTGGCAAGTGCAATCTTGCAGCAGATGCACTGTCCTGCCTTAATTTTCCTTTGTATCTCTTATAGAGACCCAGAGCCGTCCCAACCTCATTTCCTATCCCACCTTGGTCGCAGCTAACGATTGGCTAAAAGACCACTTTCACAATGCTAGGCTGCTCATAAACCAGTCACTGTCACCCAACATGATGAAGGCCTACTGCACCGCCTGGAACGCCTACGACTAATTCCAAGCCACATGCCCCGGGATGGGCACAGGTCACATCAAGCACGCCCTGGCCTTCGTGTCTTACTGCCACACTCATCTGAACCTGTCCCAAAACACTGTCTGACAGTACCTAGGTGGCATCCAGCACTTCCTCTTCCTACAGGCCCCTGGGAAACCCTCATTGTTTGGAACCTATGCGGTCATTGCTCCACGGCATCCAGAAACATCAGCCCGTAGCCAGTAGCAAACGCTTGCCCATATCAAGTTCCAAGTTCCAGGACATGTCAGCCATTTTGTCACGGTCCCCTTTTGGGTTGCTCCCCAGCCTGGTCATCCAAGAAGCTATCTACCTGGCCTTCTAAGGCTTCCTACGGCCTGGTGGATTCACTTACCGTGGCCCCAAGTACCAGGTGCTACGAAGGTGCCATCTGGCCCGTCCTCAAGATAATTTTGCCCTACATCTGGCAGGGTCCAAAACTCATCAGTCCGGCACAGGGGTCGACATCAAATTCTTCCAGACCCACAACGAATTGTGTCCAGTAGCAGTTCTGGACCAGTTGTTATCACATCCGCCAAGCTAGTCTAGCTCCAGCCCATTGTTGCTGTTTCCTTCCAGCCCACTAACAGCTAACTAGCTCATCAGACATGTTCGCATCCTCCTGGCTAATCTAGGCCTCAACCCTAACCAGTTTTCCGGGCATTTATTCTGGATCGGAGCGACCTTCTCCACCTCCTGGCACGGGGTGCCATGTCATGTGCTCAGAAGATTAGGTAGATTGAAATTGCCTGCTTTACCGGTACATTCCAAAACCCCATGTTGAGATGTCGCAAGCCTTCACCAAGCTTGCCCAATAAATGTCATGTATACCAATAAAACAGCTTTCCCTATCCTGGTATTTATGCCCCCTTTTTGGTGTACCGTCCAGCTGACCAGAGCACACCTCAGGTCTTTGTTTTCATGTTGTGAGTCTTGTGGCATCTTTATGTGGTTTCACGTATATCTTGGCTGGAGGGCTCCAACCATACTGTAAATTAGAAGGCCAGTAGGGATGTTCAGCTTTAAAGTGATTGTAAACAATCACCTTGTAAAACAACCCATTCAGTTTAAAATAGAAATGAAAGACAAAACATTTTTATATAGATTTATAAAAAAATATAAATAAATTTCTCTCTTTTTTTAAAAAAAATGATCACATTCTCTCTGTTCTCAGTTGCATAAGAGCTAACTTAACTTTGGGGGGGGGGGGGGGGGGGGGAGAGATGGAGAAGCAGCACACTGAGTTTCTAGTGAATGGCTGTGCAGGGGGAGGGGTGTGTCAGGACAAGTCTGATCATTGGAGGAGAGTACACTGAGTTCCCAGCATAGCTAGAGAACTGACCGCAGTGTGCTCTCCTGATTAGTGTGGTCAGTTTTTCATAGGAAAGCAGAGAGACTGGTAGGAACATTAGTGATTTCACACAAAGAAAGCAACACAAAGAACAGGATACTTTTTCATACAAGTACATGGTGCAGCAGGCACATATCAGGAATATGAAGTGTTGAGGTAACAAACACTTTAAGCAGGTTGTAAAGAACTGTAGATTCCTAATAAGAAAACTCTATTTGATTATGTTGTATCCCAGCCAGGAAGACAGATTTCAAGATGTATGAATTTTTTGGAACAATATTCATCCCTGTGCAGTGAAAAGAATGGGATTTTTTACTGTACATAAAGCTGTGGAAAGGTAAACCATTTCTTTTAAACAGCTAATCTTTTTTTTATTACAATTCTAATGCATGATGGCTTACATATGACTCCAGCAAAGTCAAGTAAACATCAAAATCAGATATTGAGCAATGAAATCAGTCTTCGCTGCATTAGCTGGAAAAAAGTCAAACCAATATCACTTATATCTGCAGATTTACTGCAGAATGCTTATATATATTTCCATATTACTAAACAAAGTCTAGTAATCAATCAGATCCTATTACAGTTTTGAGCAATCAGACTGATTACATAGCAGTGGGGGCCAACTGTCAAAATTCGGTGTGTGTGTTGCAGCTGACAAGTGGCCAATCCAGCCCTACTGGTCTCAAGCACACGATGAGACAATGCAATGTTCTCTCTTATTGTACAACTTCCTGACAGTAAAATAAGGAAGGAAGCTATCCTAGTCCTCACACGTGTTAAAACCAAATTCTAAGTCTACATTTGGACATGCTGTCATTTTGTTAAGGTGTCCATTTTGACCAGATATCTATAACTACTTATGAGAAGAATGAAAGAAGATTCCCAATTGTAGCTTACAGTTTTCCTAAAGAGGCAGAAGAGTGGGGTCTGCCTGATGCACTTTTGAAACACTCCCAACATTTACACTTTACACACTTTATTAAAAGTCAACATGGCAGCATTGTGGTTAGATTTGTGAGCTGTCACTTTAAGGCCCCTTTTACGCAGGACGGACTCCATTATGATCAGCAGGGGATCTGTCCGCTGATTCCCTTCTGATCAGAGCAGAGAAGGTGGATGACAGGTCCGTGTCTGCTCAGTTTCTGCAGAGCAGACATGGATAGAGCCTGCTCTGCTCTATGGGTGGCCAGGTGTCAGGGGCAGACTGGCAGCTTTCGGCCCAGGGGGCAAGTACAAACCAGAGGCCCATGGTGCAGCAAATCGGCCCCCCTTCCACTTTCCCTCACCCCCCCTCCCACTCTCTCAATCCTCCTCCTGACCCCCATTCCAAACTGAAGCCCTGCTCCAGATACTCTCTACTTACCGGCTGAATCTGGGTTCCCAACCTGGCCAGCAGGGGGAGGTTGAGGGGAGCTGAAACAGCTCAGTTGGAGCTGGCTGGGACAGAAGAGTCTCCAGTGGGGCATGGAACCAGCCTCTGCTCAGAGACAGTTTACACCATCCATGCTGGGGGGGGGGGGGCTGCGCTTTGTCTTCAACCTGCACTCAGTAGGTCAGCGGCGGGGACTATTTTACTTCTCTTCACCAGGAATCCTTTAGGCATGTCTGTGGCAGAAGAAGTGCAGCCTTTATTTGGTGCATCAGAGCAGCCCAGGGGGCAATTGCCCCCCTGGCCCGGTCCTCCCCTGCCGGGTGAAAACAGACTCCGCAGTTTGTTTACACCCGGCTGCCCTCCGATTCACCTAGACAGAGGAGGTCAGATCCCCTTCCATTTTTTTTAGCGAACCAGATTAGATTGGAGGTAGGCAGGTGTAAACAGACATAAGTCCATTTACACCCATCGGTCCAGAGGGGTGAATGGACTAAAAACTGAAAGGTGGACTTAATCAGAGCGTTTGGGTGGAAGTGGCCCTAGAGCAGGAGTGGTACTAAAATTGCTAATGGTTAATCACTAGGAACAAAAAGGTCCCTATAGAGTAACACAGTACATATGTTGCATTGTGACATCATTAGTGACGCCCCCCCCCTCCCCAAGAGAATCAATCATTCCTGTTGGGTAGAACCTAAACTCCAAGAAATTCTAAATATTGATGGTAATTTTCTTTTATTTAAAGCCCAACTTCAGTTATTGCTTTGTGCTTTAGTTTTGTAAAATGGGGATAAGGTTTACATCAGGGGTCTCAAATTATGGCCCTCCAGTTTTTCAGGAACTACAATTCTCATCATGCCTAGTCATGTCTGCGAATGTCAGAGTTTTACATTACCTCATGGGATGTGTAGTTCCACAACAGCTGGAGGGCCGTAGTTTGAGGATCCCTGGTTTACATCTTCCGTCTGGTTGGGAGATCTACTCTAGTAGCAGAGTGCACTTTTACTCACCATGCTCAGATGCAGGTGCAGAGCCCTTTAACTCCTTTCCCCACAAATCTCTGGGTTCCTGGACACCCACAGGGAAGATAGATCTCTCTTTTTCCCTCCCTCAGCAGCTCAGAGAAGCCACACCTTATGGGCCGCAGTAAAGGGAAATCTGCAGCCAGGTGAGAGGACCTCCATTGTTAGAACTAACGTGGAGGCAGCCAGCTCCAGGCTCTCCAAAAGACCCAGCTACTGTGGGAAGCCCCTCCCAAATTGCTACTAGAGTACTCCAGTTCTAGTGGAGTGGAGCTTCGTCCTTTGGCCTTGGATCATCCCTCTGATATTCACCTGTGAGCAATTCAGGACTTCACTGAGAGGGATAATCTCTAAGATGATAACAGCAAGTAGTTGTTTGTGTTCTGAACTTTTATATGAAATAATGATTCATAGCTTATAAAGACTATTCTTTACAGCCAGATGTCACCCTAACAAAGCTACAGAGACATTGCCGTGAAGAGTCCATGTTTATGTGGCCTTTATAGCCCGTATTGTATTATCCTGCAATGTATACCTGTTTTTGTCATTCTGACTCAATTTGCATTATTCATTCTAACTGTGCACACATAAGCTCTTGTCCTGCTTAATCTCCCCACCTCTGGGACCAAGCCAACCGGTGGGCAGGGTGAAACGCGTCAGTAGGCGTGGCCGGAGCAGCACTGGTCTGAGTGGCGCCTCCCTCTTGGCATGTCTAAACTTCTGAATTAGTGCATGGATGCCTGCTCCCACATTCTGCATACAGGCAGGCAAGTGTTAAGTTCCCAGGCTTCAGCAGGGATACGATACCAACATGAAAACAAGAACAAGGCCCTAGATAGCAATAAAACCCAACTGGGGTTCCAACCTTTCCACACTCTATCAAAAACTAAAATAAATGTTTTGGCTGGACATATGCATCGAGGCCCATTCCCCCTAGATTCAGAAAGGTGCATTTTTGAACTGATTCCCACTGCATGGACAGTCAAAAAGCAATGTTTGCTAATGATCACAGTTCACACCATTGCATCACATTTCGTTGTGGTGCAGTGCAGTGCAAAAAGTTACAGCAAGCTGCATTTTTTGCAACACAAACACATAAAAAACGCGTGTTAATCTATTGCAAATATATGCAACTCGGGGAACAAAAAAAAAACGGCTTAACTCCTTTGATTTCCCATGCCAAAAATGCTTGGAAAAATGTACTGCAAATGCATGTAATGCGTGTCAAGCACATGTAAACACACATGTGAAAATTGAATGAAAAATGTGCAGTTTCTGGTGTGAATGGTTCTAAGAAATTGAGAAAAGTTCACTTCTTAAAATAGTAAATGTACAACAAGATGTTCAGAATGACTGTGCTGCTACAGTCACTGCTTTGGTGACGAGGCTGGCTATTGTAACGGCTCAGTCCCTGCTTCCTGACAACATATGCCACAGCTCAGAGGCGTAACTAGAACCTTCAGGGCCCTGATGCAAGAAACCATGAAGGGCCCCCCAGACCCCTGGCCGGGGCCCTTACCTTCAAGCCCAGGGCTCTTCCCACTAATCCTGGGGCTCTTTACACTTGTTGCATGGCCTTTTATTACGGTCCCGCAGCAGGATTCTTTCACAAGTTCTGCAGTGGGCCCCCTTCCTGCAATCTTGTGGGCCCCCTTCCTGCAATCTTGGTGCCTCCCCGCAGTGGTGCAATGCCAGGGTCCGGTTGCAAGTGTGACCTTTGCGATCCTGGAAGTTCACCCACTGGTTTGCTACCGGGCCCCCTGGAGCATGGGGCCCGGTAGCGATTGCAACCCCTGCAACCCCTGTAGTTATTCCCCTGCCACAGCTGCTTCTTTTGCTGATGATGTAGGCACCTGTTCTAAACCCCAGAGTTATCTTGGCACCTGCCATGCCCCACCGTTATGTTGGCATCCACTCTCTGGCATACACAGTCACAGAACTTCTTTGACAGCAGCTCAGACTCAAAAGTAGGAATGGTGTTATTTAATCCCTACGTACTGCTGTGCAATGTGTGAGACCACAGTGGGCCCCATCCCATTGCCCACATGGAAGAAAAATATATTTAAAAAACATTCTTAATTTATTTTTCCCAAATATATTTGAAATGCTACAATTCGGGCCATATTCAATATATTTCTAAAAAAATTTCCCTAAATATATTGGAAATATATTTTTCTTCCATATGGCATAGTTGCCAACATTTAAAAAAAAATTTCCAAGGACACTTTGCAGCACAGCTATCAATTACCACACCCACTTCCCGGAAGCTCCGCCCACTCTGCATAATTAATCTCGCCTATTTATCAGATTATAGAGCCTACTCCAATATAGAGAGAATTACAGGAGATTAAAAAAGGGAATTTCAAACTTAAGGCCAGAGTAGCAGAGTTGGAATAAGTCTCCCATTCAGCTGCGCTACTTCTGCGTAAAATTTATGGGCAGCCCAATTAACAGGCACTTCCAGGGACAATATAAATTACCTGGGACAGGCTCCTATTTGAAGGGACTGTCCCTGGAAAAAGGGACTGTTGGCAAGTATGATATGGGTGGGGCCTTGAGCACACATTACACACATAGCAGATACCCCACTTAATTGGCGATTTCCTTGTCATGACCGGACCTGGACCTTGAATTGTTTATATTCTACAGCATTGCTGCTCTATATTGCCATGCATGTGCCAGCCATGATCACAAATTATAATGACCATCACTGCAGACTATCTGCCAGTGGTCTATTTTACTCCATGGCTGGTGTATGAGTAGCACCTCAGAAGAATGACATTAGCAGATGAATACTCCAATAAGGTAACTGTTTTTGTTTGCATGCTGGTTTTGCTGTCTCAGTTATTTTCAAATAGTACAATGTCAACTTAGAATGCTACACCTGTGTAAGTCCCGATTCACACTACCGCGATTTGTCAGGCGACTGGTCAGCCTGACAAGTCGTGGTCCATTCTGTGCTACATGAACCGTTCTAATAGGAGCGACTCAAGTCGCTCCGACTTAGAAAATAGTTCCTGTACTACTTCGGGGCGACATCGGAGCGACTTGCATTGACTTCCATTATGTGAAGTCCTTGCAAGTCGCGCCGAAGTCGCGGTGCACGCGACTTCACAGGTCGCCCCCCAAGTCGGCCTTAGTGTGAACCGACACTAACCGTTATTGTATTGAACGATTAATGTAAGTATGCAGCACACCTCATTTTGATCACAGCATGCTGACCTTAGCAAAAGTGTTTACTGAGCAGTTAGTTAAAAGAACTTTGTCTTCAGATTATAAATGATGCTGACAGGGTAGAGTAGCAATGCATCATGCCATCAAATTGTTAAGACACATTGATTTAATGTAGCAGTGTTGTTATTTATTAATGTACATTCATTCTGAGCAACAGATAAAGTAGCAGAAGAGTAGACTGACAAGTGCTGAGTGATGGTTTATATATAAGGGAAATGGCTGATGCGTACTTTAAGTCATGTCCAGCGTAACTTTTGTACGTCTGTACTTCATGACTCAACCTTCTATCAGACTCAGGCCAAAAATTCTTGTATTTGCATGTTGGTGAATGTTCATGGCCTGGAGTGAGGCGCTGTGGACAACTCATACTTAATGAGCAGTAAATACAGTATAACAATATTAAAGAGTATGTTACCCCAACATATGTGTCTGATATGTGTCTTTTGTACCAGATACTTGGGTTAAAAGTAACATATATATATATATGTGTGTGTGTGTGTATATATGTGTATATATATATATATATATATATATATATATATATATATATATATATATATATACACACACACACACATTGGGACGCCTGCCTTTACACACGTATAAACTTTAATGGCATCCCAGTCTTAGTCCATAAGGTTTAATGTTGAGTTGGCCCACCCTTTTCAGCTTGAACAGCTTCAAATCTTCTGGGAAGGCTGTCCACAAGGTTTAGGAGTGTATCTATGGGAATGTTTGACCATTCTTCCACTGTCACTTATCTTGCTGGACAAAAAGACCTGGCACGTAGTTTCCGCTCTAATTCATCCCAAAGGTGTTCTATCGGTTTGAGGTCAGGATTATGTTCAGGCCAATTAAGTTCCTCCACCCCAAACCCGCTCATTCATGTCTTTATTGACCTTGCTTTTTTGCACTGGTGCGTAGTCATTTTGGAACAGGCAGGGGCCATCCCCAAACTATTTCTACAAAGTTAGGAGCACGAAATTGTCCAAAATGTCTTGGTTTGCTGGCGCCTTAAGAGAGTTCCCTTTACTGGAACTAAGGGGCCAAGCCCAACCCCTGAAAAACAACCCCAGACCAAAATCCCCCCCCCCTCTCCACCAAATGATTTTGACCAGTGTACAAACAAGGTCCATAAAGAGATGGATGAGCGAGTTTAGAGTGAAGGAACTTGACTAGCCTGCACAGAGGCCTGACCTTAACCCAACAGAACACCTTTGAGATGAATTAGAGCAGAGACTATGAGCCAGGATTTCTCGTCCAACATCAGTGCCTGACCTCACAAATTTGCATCTGGAAGAATGATCAAACATTCCCATAGAAACACTCCTAAATCTTGTGGACAGCCTTCCCAGAAGAGTTGAAGGTGTTAGAGCTGCAAAGGGTGGGCCAACTCAATATTGAACCCTACGGACTAAGACTGGGATGTCATTAAAGTTCATGTGCGTGTAAAGGCAGGTGTCCCAATACTTTTGGTAATATAGTGTGTGTATATATATATATATATATATATATATATATATATTTAGTACATAATAGAACACTCTTCATCTTCGCACAGTGATGCAGCACAAAGAATTGGGAACCTCTCTAACTTTGCCTTAAAACAATTTGAAGCACATGCTAAGATCCACTTACCTTACTAGCACAGCTGGCTTCTCATGTCTTACTTGTACCGACAATATCAGCCAAAAGTGAAAGGTTCCTTTCTAAAGCAGTAAATAACCTCAAGTATCGATGATATAAAACAGTGGTCTCTAAAACTTTCTAAACAAAGGGACACTTTATTGTCCTTCAGACTTCAGGGTGGCTAGACTGTGGAAGGGAGGGAGTAGAAAATGTCCCAGTGTCAGTGGGAGTAGACAATGCCTCAGACTTGGTAATCATTGGGATTTAAAAAATAACATTGCAAATGTGGCCACTGGTCAGTAGGAGGAGGAATAATGCCCCATTGTTGTTATTTTGGTAGAAATGGTGCCCCATTGTTAGTATTAGTAGGAGGAATGGTGACTCTTCGTTGGTATTAGTTGGAGGAATGGTGACCCATCATTGGTATTAGTGGGAGGAATGGTGACCCATTGTTGGTATTAGTGGGAGGAATGGTGACCCATTGTTGGTATTAGTGGGAGGAATGGTGACCCATCATTGGTATTAGTGGGAGGAATGGTGACCCATTGTTGGTATTAGTTGGAGGTATGGTACCCCATCCTTAGTATTAGTGAGAGGAATGGTGACCCAGTTAGTGTTAGTGGGAGGAGTAGTGAACCAATGTTGGTATTAATGGGAGGAATGGTGACCCATCGCTAGTATTAGTGTGAGGAATGGTGCCCCATCATCACTAGTATGGGTGACCCATTGTTTGATATTAGCGGAAGGAATGTTGACAGATCGTTAGTATTAGTAGGAGGAATGGTGCCCCATTGTTAGTATTAGTGGGAGGAATGGTGACCCAATGTTGTTATTAGTGGGAGCAATGGTGTTACATTGTTAGTATTGGTGGGAGGAATGGTGACCCAATGTTGTTATTAGTGGGAGCAATGGTGTTACATCGTTAGTATTAGCAGGAGGAATGGTGACCCATCGTTAGTATTAGCAGGAGGAATGGTGACCCATCGTTAGTATTAGCAGGAGGAATGGTGACCCATCGTTAGTAATAGCGGGAGGAATGATGCCCCATCGTTAGTATTAGCGGGAGGAATGGTACCCCAACGTTAGTATTAGCGGGAGGAATAGTGACCCATCGTTAGCATTAGTGGGAGGAATGGTGCCCCCCTCATTGGTGTCAGTGAGAGGAATAATGTTCCATCATTTAATTTAGTGGGGGAAAATATACCCTAATGTTGGTGTCAGTGGGAGTAATAGCACCCCATTTTTGGTGTTATTGGAAGGAATAGTGCCTCCGTCATTGGTGTCAGTGGAAGCAATGGTGCCTTATCTTTGGTGTCAATGGGGGAAAATGACGTCTCATAATTAGTGTCAGAGGTAGGGATAATGCCTCATATCAGTGGGAGTAATAGTGCCTCAAGGGCCACATCTACTTGCAGGCCACAGTTTAGAGACTACTGACATAAAAGGACATTCTACTCCTTTGCATAATGAGCAGAAAGTTTATGGCACAAAGAAATGGGAAACTTTCCATTCTTTCCCTAAACATTTTGGAGAACATGCAAAGATTTACATCCCTTACTAGCACTGCTGGCTTGACAAGTCTTTGTACCAAATAGAATGTGGCTGGATTCACACTTGAACTGAGTGTCTTTGGTCCTTTTGCAGGATATTTTTTTTTTTTTTTGGGGGGGGGGGGGCATTTGTACAGGTGTTTCCATTTAGCCAATACAAGTCTAGTTACTTGCTTACATGTTCACACGTTTTCAGGTGCTCCAATTAAAGTCTACTGTGGCCAATGATGCTTGAAGTTTAAAGCTCAAAAAATGCTTATGTACTTTTTCAAACTACAAGCTTCATTTAATCGTGTCTAGGCTCAGATGCGTACAGGCAGCAACTGAAAACCATGGGATTTTAGATGTTGAGCATTTTGGAGCTTCAAACTACAAAACGTTCAGGTGTGAATGGAGCCTGAAAGACTTTTCTCTAAACAGGAGACCTTACCACTGCGTCCTTTTCTGTTTTTCATGACCTAAACGTGACAGGTTGGGGGTGGGCTCATGCAAACAGCTAGGGTAAACCACTGTTAATAGAGCTATTGTGGGTCCGCCTGTGTATGCTGAACAGAAAACTGAAAAGAAAAAAATTACCTCTGTCCCATCCACCCCAGCAATGAATCGACGTATGGAGCTGCTCTGTGAGAAAGAGCCCTAACACTAACCTTTCCTCATTGACATGCTGTCCAAACATGTCTCCATTGCTCCTCCATTCAAAGCAGAGACACTGTAGGACAGGAAGTGTGTTACTGACTGGATCAGCTGAAGGAAATAAAGAAAAAAATGCAGCCACCACATCTAAGTTCCTCCACCCCAAACTCGCTCATCCATGTCTTTATGGACTTTGCTTGGTGCACTTGTCCAAATCATATGGTGGAGAGAGGATTATGGTGTGGGGTTGTTTTTCAGGGGTTGGGCTTGGCCCCTTAGCTCCAGTGAGGGGAACTCTTAAAGCGGAGTTCCGCCTCCCCCTCCAAAAATTAAAAGTCAGCAGCTACACATACTGTAGCTGCTGACTTTTAATATTAGGACACTTACCTGTCCTGGAGTCCAGCGATGCCGGCAGCACAGCCGATGTTTCTGTCGGGTGCTGCAGCCTCCATTGCCGGTGAGGGAACCTGGCAGTGAAGCCTTGCAGCTTCACGGGTGGGTCCCTACTGCGCAAGCGCTAAGCATGCTGCGCATTCCTATTGACTCGGCGGCGGAGGAGGGAGGAGGGGGCCGAACTTCCGAGGGATGGCACTGCGGCACCGTATCCCGGAAGTGGGGAACGGGTACCTGTCAAAAACAGGTACCCATTCCTCCCTCCCCCCTGAAAGGTGCCAAATATGGCACCAGAGGGGGGGAGGAAACAAAAGAGCGGAAGTTCCACTTTTGGGTGGAACTCCACTTTAAGGCGTAAGCATACCAAGACATTTCATGCTCCCAACTTTGTGGGAACAATTTGAAAATGGCTCCTTCTTGTTCCAACATGACTGTGCACCAGTGCACAAAGCAAGGTCCATAAAGACATGGATGAGCAATTTTAGGGTGGAGGAACTTGATTGGCCTGCATAGAGTCCTGACCTCAACCCGATAGAACACCTTTGGGATGAATTAGCTGAAGAAAGGGGTTTGGTTCCTCAAGCCAAAAGGAGAGAAAAAGGTGGGATTTTGTAGGCAAATAGTAAAATATATCAAATTTATTGAAAAGTTTATATACATCAAACAAACAAAAAGAAAGATTGAGTAATATGATGCATAGTCATATGAGTATTATAACAATCAACTTGTGAACCATTTTACTTAATATTCAGAGTGGTGATTCCCGGTTGTAGAACTGGGGTACTGACGCGTTTCGGCATTAATCTATAGCCTTTATCAAGGAAAAATCACCAAACTCTATGAAGTGAAAAGTGAAGAAATAACAAAAAATTAGTGACTGTTGTGCAAAACAAATTATATAATGGTAACATCGTTTTTTCTGGTTGTGTACCTAAATTGCAGAGATGATTGTCCCCATAAGAATTGGTGGGAGGGTTTTCCAGTCGGTGGTTCCCAAGGTTGCTACTGGATCCTGAGCGGGTTGGGTCTGGAAGGTAAATTGAGTATTGAGGCAAATAGTATTGCCAATTCTCTTTGAATAAAAATTAAAGAGGGAAATCAAAATAACTACCTATAGCCCACGGATGATGTATCCAGGTGGGTGAGGGTAGAATCCTGGGGTGTATGTGTGTATACTGCTCTCATACTCGCATGTCCCATATTTCAGATCTTCTGAAAAAATGGAGAGAATGGAGGGCAGGGTATATATTATAACCAGGATTTGGGTTGTAGAAAGTGTTAACTGTATTTGGGATGAATTAGAGCGCTGACTGCGAGCCAGGCCTTTTTGTCCAACATCAGTGCCTGACCTCACAAATGCGCTTCTGGAAGAATGGTCAAACATTCCCAAAGACACACTCCTAAACCTTGTGGACAGCCTTCCAAGAGGAGTTGAAGCTGTTTTAGCTGCAAAGGGTGGGCCAACTCAGTATTGAACCCTACGGACTAACACTGGGATGCCATTAAAGGTCATGTGCGTGTAAAGGCAGGCGTCCCAATACTTTTGGTAATATAGCGTATCTGTGGTATGTGGACATTGAGGTCCCGTTCACACTTGAACGTTTTGTAGCTGGTAGCTTGAAGCTCAAAAATGCTCAACAATCAAAAACCTATTGTTTTTAATAGTCCTTGTTCACATCTGAATGTTCTGTTCCTTGTAGCAAAACACCTGTCACTCAAAAAAGTACATGAGCTATTTTTCAGGCAGAATTGAGCGTTTTTGTCTCCACAGATTTCAATGAAAACACCTGAAAAGTGCAACATGAGCTTTTTTGAGCGTTTTTTTTTTCATGCGTTTTGTAGCGTGTTTTTTGCCCCTTTTTCAGCAGCACGGCATACCTTTTAGTTGAAAAACGCCTGAGAAAAGCTGAAAAAACTTCTGCTCCAAAAAAGCGCTAAAAAAAAAAAACTAGTGATGCCTATAGTACACACGATCAGAAATTTAGACAAAAAAATACCGCTTTCAAAGCGATTGTACATCTGATCCGAAATTATCCAAAGGGACAAACATGAGAAAAAAAAATCGCACTACACTAGATTGTATGATTTTCGTTTAATCAGTACAGTATTCATCCCTAAAAAATCAGAAGAATAAAACCACGCATTTTCGGGAACGAAAGAATGCATTACAATACAATACAGTACATCACTTCCAAAGTTGTATTGCGTCGTACGAGAATTTTCGTAACTTTAGTAGCCTCATTTTCAATATGAGATTAGAAAATAAAACATGATCATTCATCTGATATTCTCATTGTGTGTACAAGGCTTTAGGTGTGAACGTAGCCTGAAGCCAACCCTGTAAGTGTTATGTGACTGCAAAGAGTCCATTGTTGCTTTCTTTACATCTGTTTAGTAAACTGCAAGTTCCAGTTCCCCCATCTGATGGTTGGTCTGATGATCCCCAGTGTAATGCCATGAACAGATCACTGCACACCACACACAGGCAGAGATCTGCTGCTGGTAGTCACCAATCTCCTGTTGTCAGCGATCATCTCCTAGTGATATGAGTTGAGGTTATGCAATAGCAATGTGCAGGTTCCTGCAGAGTCATAGTAAAGAAAAGTGAGTGTAGATGTGAGCCCTCCTCCTCCCATCCAGTCTCCTCCTCAGACTCTGCTCATTCCCCTCCACACTGAGGACACACAGCCTTACTACACACTGCAGGAGCAATGCAGCTCTGAGCAGCTGGAAGGTGACAGGGTGATCTGAGCCAGCCATCACTATACAGCCAGTGCATGGACAGGTGAGGTGGGGGTGGGGGAATCCTGTGTGTGATGGGCAGGAGGGGGACACTGATTTCAGATGTGGGTTATACTGTGCATCCTCTTCTACTGCAGTGTGCAGAATATATTGCAGGGATTTCTTATTCTAATCGTGGAATCTGCAGCACCTGACAGCTCTGGTCAGCTTTCATTTCATGTGTAGATCGTGCATGTTATGATCAGTTGGGGCAATCTGTAGATCGCCCATAGAAAAAGATGTGTATGGTGCTGATCAGTTGGGGCAAACTGTAGATCATGTATGGTGATGATTAGTTGGAGGAGATTGTAGATCGTGCATAGAAATCGATGTGTATGTGATGATGACTTATGACAATCTGTAGATCGTCTATAAAAATCGATGTGTATTGTGGTGATCAGTTGGGGGGCGCAATCTGTAGATCATGTACGGTGCTGATCAGTTAGGGGAAATCTGTAGATCATGTATAGTGCTGTCTGATCAGTTGGGGAAATCTGTAGATCATGTATGGTGCTGTCTGATCAGTTATGGGAAATCTGTGGATCATGTATGATGCTGATCAGTTGGGGAAATCTGTAGATCATAAATGGTGCTGATCAGTTGGAAGAAATCTGGTGCTGATCAGTTGGGGAAATCTGTAGATCATGTATAGTGGTGATCAGTTAGGGGAAATCTGTAGATCATGTATAGTGGTGATCAGTTGGGGGAAATATGTAGATCATGTCTGGTGCTGATCAGTTAGGGTAAATCTGTAGATCATGTATAGTGCTGACCAGTTAGGGGAAATCTGTAGATCATGTATGGTGCTGATCAGTTGGGGGGAATCTGTAGATCATGTATAGTGGTGATAAGTTGGGGGGAATCTGTAGATCATGTATAGTGCTGATCAGTTGGGGGAAATCTGTAGATCATGTATGGTGCTGATCAGTTAGGGGGAAAATCTGTAGATCATGTATAGTGCTGATCAGTTAGGGGGAAAATCTGTAGATCATGTATAGTGCTGATCAGTTAGGGGAAATCTGTAGATCATGTATAGTGCTTAATATGAGTTGTGAAGTGTCGGTGAAAGCAGACTTCAGATTGCTGTACTAGTAGAGTAGAATTGTTGTACTTGGTTACCAAGGTGCATGGCTTCCTGTCAACCACAAACACATCACTAGAGGCTGTTGGATCTTTACAATGCAAACACAGCAGGGCGAGGAGAAGGAGGAGGGGGGTCATCAGGGGTTGAAGGGATCCCAGAGATCCTCCATCTATGATAGATGACTGCCTGGACCGACCTACCTTCCCCCTAGTCACCTACCTACCACATTCCCTCCTGTGCAGCATCAGTGACTGTCTGCTCTAGATTTGTCATTTCCTTTTCCTGGCTCAGATCAGCAGCTCATTGAAATGACAAGTGCATCTCAGCACAGGAGAAGTTTTCTGCTAGAGTGTATTTTTTTTTTTTTTTTTTTTAATCCAGGATGTCATTTAAAAAAAGATTTTTGTAATTGACTTTTGCTCTTGTAAGTGATGATTTATTAAAGCCAAAAGCAAACATTTATTATATTGCAGCTTACCGATTCTTTGATGTGATGGCTGTACTCATTTTCTATTTTTGGCCTTTCTTTCCTTTATTTTCTTCTGCTAAATTAGCCAAAAAGTCTGTTGTTTTTTAATAGAACAAGCTGTCCTGCAAATGTAGCAGTTAGAGGGATGTGACAAACCATTAAACACTGACAGGGGTGCTTACAATGGTTAGCTTTTATTTATTTATGTAAAACCTGATCCCTAAGGCTACGTTCACATGTGGGCGTAGCGGATCACGGGCAGAATCACTGCGATTCTGCCCGCAATCCGGAATCATTGCAAATTGCAGGACGCCTGTGCGATGCCCGTGATTTGCAATGGCACCCCAAACGCTGTGCGATGTTGCCGCGATTTCCGCCTGCCAAATCGCGGTAACATCGCGCAAACAGAATGGAGGGACGCATGACGCACAAAAGAAGCTCCTGTACCTTTTTGGGCGTAATGCGTCCCGCGATTCTGTTTGCGTGATGTTACCGCGATTCGCACAGTGTTTGGGGTGCCCTTGCAAATCACGGGCATCACACAGGCGTCACGCGATTTGCAATGATCGCGGTGATTCTGCCCGTGATCCGCTATGCCCACATGTGAACGTAGCCTAAAGGGAAAAAAAGCAAAAAACGGCTTGCTGTAACTGCTTGTATTAGCTGGATATGGCTTCAATTTGTTAGTGTATTTATTTACATCTAATAAGCTCAACAATTCTGTTTTTACAGGCGTTTGAGCTTTTTTTATTGCCTCTAAACGTGCCTCTATGTTAAGTGCCGGTTCACACTTATGCGATGCGGGAAGGCTGCGAATTCGCAGCCTGTTCCCGCATCGCAAACGCACCCTTGGCAGTTCACACTGCCATATGCGATACGCTGGGGGTGTCAATGAAATGTTAACGACACCCCCAGTTTGATCGCATATCGCAGTGCGATCTTTACAGTTCGCACAGGATCGGATCGTACAAGTGTGAACCACTGTGCGATCCGATCCTGATGCGGCTGAAAAAAAGGGTCATGTGCGACTTTGCTGCGGGTGCAGTGCGAATTTAGCCATACAAAGTGTATGGCTGAATTCGCACCGCACAGCCGATCGCATGTAATGAAGGAGCAGTGCGCTCCGATATTAAATGCGATCGCCGCAGCCGCACTAGTGTGAACCGGCACTAATGCATTCTAATGGCCAGAATTCTGGATATAGAGTTTATGTGTGTCAGGTGCGGTAACTTATGTGAACACGCGTAAATGCACAGGCTTTTTGCCACGCTTTTGCTGCTGCTAAACTCCTGTAGGAGAAAAAGCATCTATAGACTACAGTGTGCATTAAGCCTTAACACTCCCTATTCTCCAGATTAACAATGCTGCTGATCAAAGGTGCCTCCTGTGCTCCTTCATCCAGAGTGGGGGCACTCTAGGCTTGAATTTAGGAGCTTTTGGCATTTTTTTTGCCAAAGCTCCTAAACCACAAAAGCCGTTGGGGTTGATTTACTAAAGGCAAAGAGACAGGGAGGTTGGTTTACTAAAGGCAAATATACTGCAGTTGCTCTAGATCTGAGGGGAAGCTCCGACATGAAGGGAAGCTCTACTGGTTTCTATCATCCAACCATGTACAAACAAAAATGCAGTTTTTATTATTTTCCTTGTATGTTCCCCCTCAGTTGTAGAGCAACTGCCCTTGCAGACCATTTACCTTTAGTAAATCAACCCTTTTGTGTCCATGTACACATTAGGGGTTGATTTACTAAAGGCAAATAGACTTTGTGCTTTGCATAATGCTGTTGCACTCTGTTAGTGCAGTTGCTACAGAGCTTAGTAAATGAGAAGTTCTGCTGACTTCCATCATCCAATCATGTGCAAGCAAAAATGCTGTTTTTTTTTTCATTTTCCTTGCACATGATTGGGTATTCGTTGCAAAGTAAAGCTTTACCTCATTTACTAAGCCCCAAAATAACTGCACTCGCAAAGTTCAACCGCACTTTGCACAGTCTATTTGCCGTTAGTAAATCAACCCCATAGGGTTTTAGCAGAGGTTAGGAACTTCTGCGCTTAGGTGAAGTTAAAGTTCGCTCTCCTGAATGCAGAAGAATCGCATTCAAGACAGGAACATTTTGGCCGCAGGAAACTACAAACCGCGGCAAAAATGCACTTTGCGTTTTTGCTGCGTTTTGCGTTTTTCTGCAGCCGTGGTCAGGGTAGGCTAGTGTACATGTAGCTTAATACTGGCGTGTTACTGGCCATATCAACAGGGGAAAACAGAGGGAAAAAGCCTACAAAAAAAGAAAAATAATGCAGCCACCACATCTAATGATTGGTAAGCCTCAATACGTTAAATTTTTGGTTTTGAGGTTAAAACCGCTTTGAAGCTGAGCCTCAAGCTTGAAAACTTTTATTTAACACCTTTACGACCGCCCGCCACAGATGTACTGCGGCAGGCAGCCGCTCCTAGGCAAAATGCCGTTCATGTACGGCGCTTGCTCCCGGGAATCTAGGGGGTGAGCATGCGCCGCCGGCGGCGCGCTCCTGCCCCTGCTCGTCAGCGACCTAAGCCAATGCCTGTGTCAGGTGGCTCCAATTGTTGCCTGACACCCGCGATCGTTCCCTGCTGAGAGAGAAGGACGGTCAGCTGTTGTAAACACAGCCGACTGTCCTTCTCCCTGGGATGATCATTGAGATCATGTGATCCTTCTATATAGGATCACATGTCTCTATGGTCATTTCAGAAGCCACGCCCCCCTTCACAGTTAGAATCACTCCCCTGGGGTCACATTTAACCACTCGATCACCCACAGGGTTTACCCCTTCCCTGCCAATGTCATTATTACAGTAACAGTGCATATTTTTAGCATTGATTAATGTAGTAATGTCACTAGTGCCTCCAAAAGTGTCAAAGATGTCAGTTAGGGGTCCGATCTGTCCACCGCAATGTCGCAGTTTCTCAAAAAATCGCAGATCGCCGCCATTACTAGTTAAAAAAAAAAAAAACAATAAAAATGATATAAATCTTTCCCGTAGTTAGTAGACGCGATAACTGTTGAGCAAACCAATCAAAATACGCTTATTGCGATTTTGTTTACCAAAAATATGTAGCAGAAAACAAATTGGCCTAAAATGTTAAAAAATTTAGATTTTTTAATTTTTTTTTTTGAGAATGTTATATAGCAGAATGTGAAAAATATTGTTGTTTGTTTTTCAAAACTGTCGCTCTTTAAAAAATAAACAAACAGGTGATCAAATACCACCAAAAGAAACCTCTATGGCTCCATGCACACAGGGCGTCATAAAAACGTGCTCCAAAGCTGTTTACATAACGCCGGGAAACAGCAGCTGTAAAAACGTGCTTTCAGTAGCTTTTCCTACTAGCGTTATTGCACGTTTGGCCACAGTAGCTGTTAGCAGCGTTTTTTTCTGCCTCCATTCAAAATCAATGGTTCCCTATGGGAGCCTATTGATTTGAATGGAAGTCACACCGCAGGTCGGATCAGGGTGATCCGACTTGCGGTGCGACCTGCACTGTGAGAATCTTGAGGGGGAACTCCACGCCAAAATGGGGAAAAAAAACGGCGTGGGGTTCCCCCCCCAGGTTCCAAACCAGGCCCTTCGGATCTGGTATGGAATTTGAGGGTAGCCCCGCGCCGAAAAAACGGCGTGGGGTCCCCCCCAAAATCCATACCAGACCCTTATCCGAGCATGCAGTCCGGCATGCCAGGAAAGGGGAGGGGACGAGCGAGCGGCCCCACCCCCCCTGGATCATACCAGGCCACACGCCCTCAACATGGGGGGGGGTGTGGGTGCTTTGGGGCAGGGGGGGGGGCTCTGCACCCCGCACCTCAAAGCACCTTGCCCCCATGTTGATGAGGACAAGGGCCTCATCCCCACAACCCTGGCCGGTGGTTGTGGGGGTCTGCGGGCAGGGGGCTCATCGGAATCTGGAGGCCCCCTTTAACAAGGGGGCCCCCGATCCCGGACCCCCTCCCTATGTGAATGGGTATGGGGTACACTGTACCCCTACTCATTCACCCCATAAAATGCAGTGTATGGAAATGACGACAGGAGACGTTTTGGAAAATTTATTAAAAATCTTCATCCGGCTCTTGTCCTCTCCGGGGGTCTTCTCCTCTCCGAGGGTCTTCTGCTCTTTTGCTGTCCGCCCTTCTTGTCTTCTCCTCTCCGGGGTCTTCTGCTGTCTTCTCCTCTCCGGGGGTCTTCTGCTGTCTTCTCTCCGAGGGTCTTCTGCTGTCCGCCCTTCTGCTGTCCAATCTTCTTGTCTTCTCCGCTCCGGTCTTCTGCTCTTTTGCTGTCGGCTGTCGGCTGTCCTTCTTCCTCCGGTCCTCCTCCGACGACGTCTTCAGCGATTATGCCGGCCTCTGGTCTCCGCAGCTTATTATATAGCCATTAGGGGCGTGGCCGCCAGATGACGTCATCGGGAGACCACGCCCCCTTGTGTCACCCCTGTGCCACAAGGGGGCGTGGTCTCCCGATGACGTCATCTGGCGGCCACGCCCCTAATGGCTATATAATAAGCTGCGGAGACCAGAGGCCGGCATAATCGCTGAAGACGTCGTCGGAGGAGGACCGGAGGAAGAAGGACAGCCGACAGCCGACAGCAAAAGAGCAGAAGACCGGAGCGGAGAAGACAAGAAGATTGGACAGCAGAAGGGCGGACAGCAGAAGACCCTCGGAGAGAAGACAGCAGAAGACCCCCGGAGAGGAGAAGACAGCAGAAGACCCCGGAGAGGAGAAGACAAGAAGGGCGGACAGCAAAAGAGCAGAAGACCCTCGGAGAGGAGAAGACCCCCGGAGAGGACAAGAGCCGGATGAAGATTTTTAATAAATTTTCCAAAACGTCTCCTGTCGTCATTTCCATACACTGCATTTTATGGGGTGAATGAGTAGGGGTACAGTGTACCCCATACCCATTCACATAGGGAGGGGGTCCGGGATCGGGGGCCCCCTTGTTAAAGGGGGCCTCCAGATTCCGATGAGCCCCCTGCCCGCAGACCCCCACAACCACCGGCCAGGGTTGTGGGGATGAGGCCCTTGTCCTCATCAACATGGGGGCAAGGTGCTTTGAGGTGCGGGGTGCAGAGCCCCCCCCCCTGCCCCAAAGCACCCACACCCCCCCCCATGTTGAGGGCGTGTGGCCTGGTATGATCCAGGGGGGGTGGGGCCGCTCGCTCGTCCCCTCCCCTTTCCTGGCATGCCGGACTGCATGCTCGGATAAGGGTCTGGTATGGATTTTGGGGGGGACCCCACGCCGTTTTTTCGGCGCGGGGCTACCCTCAAATTCCATACCAGATCCGAAGGGCCTGGTTTGGAACCTGGGGGGGGAACCCCACGCCGTTTTTTTTCCCCATTTTGGCGTGGAGTTCCCCCTCAAGATTCTCACAGTGCAGGTCGCACCGCAAGTCGGATCACCCTGATCCGACCTGCGGTGTGACTTCCATTCAAATCAATAGGCTCCCATAGGGAACCATTGATTTTGAATGGAAGAAAAAAAACGTATAACGTGGCTTAACGCACGTTAAGCAACGTTATGGAGCCTTATGGAGCCTTTAGCAGCGTCAGACGTTTTTTGCAGCTTGACGCTGGAGCTCCTGAACCCACAGTTTCTGGGTTTTTTTTGGAGCTGTAAAACGCCTATGCCACTTGGAGCTCCTAAAAGCTCTATGTGTGCATGAGGCCATAGAATAACATGGATGGGCGTTCTGCAGCTGCAAAAAAAAACGTCTGACGCTGCTAACAGCAGCTGTAAAAACGTCCAGTGTGCATGAGGCCTAATTATGGGGAAAAAAAGGAGGTAAATTTTGTTTGGGTACAGCGTCGCACGACTGCGCAATTGTCCGTTAAAGTAACGCAGTGCCGAATCACAAAATACGGCCTGGTCAGAAAGGGGGCAAATCCTTCCGGTCCTAAAGTGGTTAAAGCGGACCATTTCAGCAAAAAAGTACTTTGTAGCATTCCAGCCCACCCCCCTTAACAAATCTGAACTTTGGACACTTTTTTATTTTTTACCTTTTTGATAAGAATTTTTGTTCCTAGCCACCCCTGAGAATGACGTTAGCAGCCTCCTGGGATATCTACCCCAGCTATCTAAGGAGGCATCAGCGGTTGGGGTGTCAACAGGGGCCTAGCTACAAGAACCTAGGTAAGACTGCCAGCCCCATAATGATGTTTACTACCGCTTTAACCACTTTTGGACTGGAAGGTTTTACCCCCTTAATGACCAGGCCATTTTTTGCGATTTGGCACTCTGTTAATTTAATGGACAATTGTGTGGTCGTGCGACACTGTGTCCTTTTTTTCCCACAAATAGAGATTTCTTTTGGTGGTATTTGATCACCTCTGTGATTTTTATTTTTTTGCGCTATAAACAAAAAAAGAGCGACAATTCTGAAAAAAATATATATATATATTTTTCACTTGCTGTAACATTTAAAAAAATAAATAAATTGAAAAATCTAAATTTTTCATCATTTTAGGCCAATTTGTATTCTGCTTTGGTAAAAAAAAAATCCCAATAAGCATATTTTGATTGGTTTGCACAAAAGTTATTGCCTCTCCAAACTAGGGAAAAGATTTATGTCATTTTTATTTATTTATTTTATTTTTACTTTTTACTGCGATTTTTAGCAGGACTAAAACATTGCGGCGGACAGATCGGACCCCTAACTGACATTTTTGACACTTTTGGTGGGGACAAGTGACATTACTACAGTAATCAGTGCTAAAAATATGCACTGTTACTGTAATAATGACACTGGAAGGGAAGGGATTTACCCAGGGGGTGATCAGAGGGTTAAATGTGAGCCTAGTGGGTGTTTTCTAACTGTGAGGGGCTTGGGCTTATTGGATCAACACAGGGACCTGTGTTCCTAAATAGGAGGAACACAGGAGCCCTGTGATGATAACTGACAGAACAACTGCTGTGTTTACAACGGCAGACTGCAATTCTGTCTTCCCGGGGAGCGATCGTGGGTTCCCGGCGGCAATCGCTCCACCGGCCCCACAGATCAGCTTCCCCTCTCGCGAATCGCCATGTGCACGCACCCCCCATGCTCGCTCCCGAGGAGCGATGTATGGGTATGGCGATTCGCGCAGCCGAGCCAGCCTGCCGCAGTATATCTGCGATGGGCAGTCGGCAAGCGGTTAAGGCCTCACACACACTGGATGTTTTGCTATCTCTCCTGGACGCCTTTCCTTCTGGCAACGGTGTTTTTGCAGAAAAAATGCTCAACGCTTGTAAACGTGTTTAGGTGTGTCAAGCGCTTGGGTGTTAATTAATTTAATTGGGCAGAAAACTAATTTATTCTGGCCATTGAAATGAATTAATGCCCAAGTGCATAGGCGTGCGCACAGGGTGTACCAGGTGTGCCTTGGCACTCCCTAATCACCCCGTTTGCTGCAGATTTCCCCTGTTTAGACCCTTTGATATACAAACATACAAACTGTAAACAATAATAAACAATAAGATATAAAAAATAAAAACTACTGAACACCGTCCACTGCCCTAATGACACCAAACTCTGCCCTGCTGACACTGTCCATTGCTCTACTGGCATAGTCAGTATATATATATACATGCACACACATATGTGATTGAGCTTTGGGGTGCACACCCTAATGCAATAAGCTGTGCACACCTATGCTCAAGTGCTAAACGCACCTAGTGTTGAAGCGTGTTCACATGTGTTTACATGCATTTTCTGGCCTCAAACTTCTGCCAAAACATTTCTGCTCGTCGATGTGCTGGCAGTGGGGTTTTTTTTTTTGCCTCTAAATTAGGGATCGACCGACATCGGTTTTTTGTTACTGATACCGATATTTTGGCCATTGCATATCGGTATCCGCCGATATGGGCTGATATTTTGAACATTTAAAATTTTGCAAAATAAACACAGTTTTTGACACAAATCTGTTACTGAACCCTTTGGTGGGTGGGTGGCTGGCTGGCACCCTGTGGTGGGTGACTGGCTGGCTGGCACCCTGTGGTGGGTGGGTGGCTGGCACCCTTTTGTGGCTGGCGCCCTTTGGTGGGTGGCTGGCTAGCATCCTGTGGTGGGTGGCTGGCTGGCTGGCACCCTGTGGTGGGTGGGTGGCTGGCTGGCACCCTGTGGCGGGTAGCTGGCAATTTTTGGTGGGTGGCTGGCTGGCACCCTGTGCGGTGGGTGGCTGGCTGGTACAGGCCCAGGGCCTGTGGCTGGCTAGCTGGTACAGCCAGGGCCTGTGGCTGGCTGGTACAGGCCTGTGGGTGTGTGGGTGGCTGGCTGACACCGGGCAGCTGTGGGTGGGTGTATGTATGTGGCGGCTGTGTTAAACACACTGTGTGCACTGTACACTCACTGTCCCAAGACTCCCCGACTCCAGACAAGGCTGAAGAAGGTGGCCTAAGAAGGCAGAAGCTGTCCCAGTGCACGAAGGCACGTGGCGCAACATACGCAATGACGTCACGACAATATCGGCAATATCGGTAACCTCCGGGGACGATTCCAATATATCGGGGAAAGTGCATTTCGGCCTTGCCAATAATCGGTCGATCCCTACTCTAAATGCCACTAAACGCCTAACTGTGTGTGGCCGCATAGGCTAACATGCAGGGGTGTTTAGAGGAAGAATAAAAAAAAAAAAATCCAGACGCCCCTACGTGCAGGGTTAAAAATGTCCAGTGTGAGGTCTTATGAGTATGAGGTCTTAATGGCAATGTTGGCCTCTCCTTCTAGTAACCAGATTCCTCTTGGCAAAAAAAAAACCAGGCGTACAGAAGCTCAAGTGTGAATTGAGGCTTACAGGTCAATGCACAGTAACATGCTAAATATCAGGACTGCCATTCATTCTGAAAGGGACCTCCATGCACAAACTGTATACCAACAGTACAAACAAATGAGCACTGCCCCCACCTTTAACTGGTCTTTGCGGCAAGGAGCACATGGAAGGACAACGCATTTAGGACAAAACCAAAGAAAATCCCCAGCTCAATTTGTCAGCCAGCCTGCAACCAACCAAATTAACCTGTCTAACAGTTTGCGTTAAAAGACAGGGGTTGAGTTTGCACACATTTGCAAATAGTGTAATCTGCAGAGGCTTCGAGACAGGTTAATTTGGTTGGTTGCAGGCTGGCTTACATGTTGAGCTGGGAATTTTTTGTTTAGCTTTGTTTTACATGCATTGCCCTTGGAAGGCAAAGGCCAGTTATAGGTGAGGGCAGTGGCCATTTGTTTGTACTGTTGGAATAGTGGGGAGGGGACGCACTGGACACCTTTGCTGCCATTGTATAGGCTGGGTGCACCCCTGTGCCTGAATGGAGGGGTGGGCTCCTTCCAGGCTCACCTGCCCTGTGCCTATCCATTATAATGCATGTGTTTTTAATATGGAGGCTCTCAAAAATGTATAGAGTTATGACTGCAGATAAAAATGGGGTGCTTTGGCACGGCCTCCACACCTTACACATGTACTTGCAAATGTGTGCAAACTAAACCTCTGTTTTTAAGGTGAACTGTTAGGTTAATTTGGTTGGTTGCAGGCTGGCTGACAAGTTGAGATGGGAAATTTCTTTGGTTTTGTTCTACAAACTGCATACCAACCTTTCTCAACCTTTGAACCCTTGAAATAACGTACAAGCCTCTGGGAACCCCTACTAATAATTCCTATATCTACAGCTCATAGTAGATTAGTGTGATGCTTCCAAGGCTAGGTTTACACCTTCAGATTCCCTAAGTTCCCAAGTGTCGCATGTAGGACAGTCTATTCTTTTAAGTGGGCTTTCCTTTGTGTGAGAAACATGGAACAATAAGTCCCTCAGCAATGTCCAAATCTCACCACACCAGACTGTATTACGCTGTGGCACCATGCGGCTTGACGCTAACAAAAATGTGCATATTAGCAGATGTGTTGGTAGGCCAATACCAAATAATGGCACCGCTGCACGGTTGCAAATAGGCAGAGCGTTTCTGTGCATGTCAGGAAAGCAGTTTTGCGACACACACAAAGTGTGAACTTACAGTATCTCACAAAAGTGAGCACACCCCTCTTATTTTTGTAAATATTTTGTTATATCTTTTCATGTGACAACACTGAAGAAATGACACTCTGCTACAATGTAAAGTAGTGAGTGTACAGCTTGTATAACAGTGTAAATTTGCTGTCCCCTCAAAATAACTCATCACACAGCCATTAATGTCTAAACCGCTGGCACCAAAAGCGAGTACACCCCTAAGTGAAAATGTCAAAATTGGGCCCAAAGTGTCAATATTTTGTGTAGCCACCATTGTTTTCCAGCACTACCTTAACCCTCTTGTGCATGGAGTTCACCAGAGCTTCACAGGTTTCCACTGGAGTCCTCTTCCACTCCTCCATGATGACATTACGGAGATGGTGGATGTTAAAAACCTTGAGCTTCTCCACCTTCCATTTGAGGATGCCCCACAGATGTTCAATAGGGTTTAGGTCTAGAGACATGCTTGGCCAGTCCATCACCTTTACCCTCAGCTTCTTTAGCAAGGCAGTGGTTGTCTTGGAGGTGTGTTTGGGGTCGTTATCATGTTGGAATACTGACCTGCGGCCCAGTCTCTGAAGGGAGGGGATCATGCTCTGCTTCAGTATGTCACAGTACTTGTTGGCATTAATGGTTCCCTCAATGAACTGTAGCTCCCCAGTGCCGGCAGCACTCATGCAGCCCCTCATGACACTCCCACCCCAATGCTTGTCTATAGGTAAGACACACTTGTCTTTGTACTCCTCACCTGGTTCCCGCCACACACTTTTGACACCATCTGAACCAAAACAGTTTATCTTGGTCTCATCAGACCACACGACATGGTTCCAGTAATCCATGTCCTTAGTCTGCTTGAGTTCTTGCAGCTTCCCACTGTGCATGCGTGAGCCGCACCTCATTTCAGGGACCTGTGACGTGTCTCAGAAGGTTGCAGGCAGGGTGGGGTGGGTGGGGGAGGAGAACTTTTGGTGGATCCAGTGCTGCAATCCATCCGAAAGTTGGAGCAGGTACCTATCAAAACCAGATACTCGCTTCCCCGCCCCCTCCCAAAAAAGTGGCAAAAATTAGAGGTGGGCAGGAGGGCATAAAGAAAACTTCCCTTTTAGGGTGAATTTCTGCTTTAAAGTGACAATAAGCGATATCCTTATTCTCCACAAATAATCCTCCTCCCCTTTTCTTCTTGGGAGTGGTTATCTGGTTTTAACAGATACCTGCTTACACTTCTGAAGTTGCCACAAACCCCCCCCCCCCCCCTTTTGCCTGCAGCCTCCAGGCATATATCACAGCTTTCAGAAGACTGCTGGACCATTCACAAGGCGTAGTGCAGCTCACACATACCCAGCGGGAATTTGGATGTGAAGCTGTGAGGGGTCATAGCCAGCCTCCTTTAGAAAGCATGCCGGTGTTCTGCCGAAAACTCAGACTCGCCAAAATCTCCAACCACATCCTTCCGGTGACTCTCCAGCAGCAATGATTGCACATTTTGACGAGCTGGCTGCTTTAACAGAACACCGACAGCATATACGCTACGGTACATGATATAATGAGGAGATATTGTTAGTCTGCCCAAAAACATGGCTGCCTCCTTACCCTGTGTTCTGTGAAAATAGCCAACTCGTCCTATACCATAGTGTATATGCTGTTGGTGTTCTGTCAAAACAGCCAGCTCGTCAAATTCTGCAATCATTGCTGCTGGAGAGTCACCGGAAGTGACGTGGTTGGAGATTTCGGCGGGTGGGAGTTTTAGGCAGAACAGCGGCACCTAGGACACATGTCCCAAGGGAGGACAGTGCTGGATCCCTCAACACATAAGTGTCCTTTTATTAAAAGTTAGCAGCTACAGTATTTGTAGCTGCCGACTTTTCATTTTTTGGGGGAAAGCTAAAGATCCTCTTCAAAGTGTTTGTTACCCCAGCATTTCAAATTCCTGATATGAGTCTCTGTACCATATACTTGTATGAAAAAGTCTCCTGTTCTCTTTGTATTGCTTACTTTGTGTGAATTTCTTAGTGTTCCTGCTAGTCCCTTTGCTTTCCTGTAAAAAAAAAAAAAAAAAAAAAAAAAACTGACCACACTAAGCGGGAGAGCTCACCGCGGTCAGTTCTCTAGCTATGCTGGGAACTCAGGCTGCTCTCCTCCAATGATCAGACTTGTACTGACATGCCCCCTTTCCCCCTACACAGACTTTTACTGGGAAGATTAGTGATCTGTTGCTTCTCCTCCTTCCAGCTTTTAAGCCCCTTTCACACTTGTGCGACTTGGGACTGCAAAGTCACATGAAAAATCGCACCCCATGATTTCCAATAAGTACCATTCATATGTATGCGACTTCAAGTCGCAGTCACTTCAAAGTAGTCCCTGCACTGACTTTGATGCGACTTGAAGTCCATAGACCTCAAGATTACACAAGCTTTGCTTCAAGTCACGTCAAAGTCGTGGCAAAGTCGTGTTATCGTTGCACGACTTTCAGGTCATACAAGTGTGGAAGGGGCCTAAGCAGGACCGAATTATAAAGCCTTTTGTTAACTTACATTTAGTGATATGTATGAAAAAATGAGATTGATTTGCAGATGTAAAGCAGAGGTGTGCATAGTTACCCTTGTTTTTCTTCCTTTTTATGTGAATATTATAATATTGTTCACCATGAGTGAATCTATGATGGAAGTGATAACTAGACATTCTAGTATGTATGTATGTATGTATGTATGTAGTGTGTCCTTAGTTCACTGGTGGAGAAGCGATGTGGAGTAATAGGTGGCCGTCCCCTGTGATGTAAGGAAAGTATTTGTGCAGTTGAACCCTTGCCTAGAGATGTTAGATTTACCATGGTGATAGTGAATTGGAGACACTTTGAAAGACTCGTCCTGCTTTCAGTGCCAGAGCCCTTTCAGCGAGCGGACAGAGTGCTAGAGAGAAGAAAAGACCTCTCCGCATGGATGAATGGATGCATGACCTCTTAAAGTCATTCCCTGATGCTGTGCGTATTCACCCCCCCCTGGCGTTTTGTGAACACATCCAGCACAAAATACGGGGGCCCCATGTGGATAACTGGCTGCGTTGCCTGTGACAACCATCAGTTTTGCAGTAAATTCATGAATACAGTCTTCATTGTAGACAACAAAGGTTCTGTCCTTTTAGGATGTGGTGTTTAACCCCTTCATGCCTGTAGGTAAAACAAATCTTAGTTTCAGAATACAGTTTTGTAACTTTGGCATGTCCGGGTAACTATACATATCATTGCAACTACTTTGTGTATTCCAAGTCAATTGTACCGGGTTTTTTTTTTTCAAGAAAAATTTGAGCCTTTATTTGGTGGCAAATGGTAATAGACATCTGATTTGTTTTATTATTTTTATTCATTTCAGTTACTTATATAGCGCTGTCAATTTACGCAGCCCTTTACATATACATTGAACATTCGTATCAGTCCCTACCCTCAAGGAAAACGACAAGAGAAGGGCATACCGACTTTGTGCATTACCACTAAAAAGTTTATTAAAATCAAAGATGGGTAGCGTACAATATACTCACAAACATAGGATATGTACAAGCATGTAGGAAATGGGAACCACTCGCCTCCAGAACACTTCTCTACTGCTGGATAGCCTGATGGCGTCCACAAAAACCTAGAATGGGTTACGCTTTTCGAGGGAGGACTCTCTTCCTCAGAGCCAAAATTGCCACTTTTGTCTCTGAGGAAGAGGGTCCTCCCTCGAAATGCGTAAGCCATACCAGGTTTTTGTGGATGCCATCACGCTATCCAGCAGTAGAGAAGTGTTCTGGAGGCGAGTGGTTCCCATTTCCTACATGCTTGTACATATCCTATGTTTGTGAGTATATTGTACACTATCTATCTTTGATTTTAATAAACTTTTTAGTGGTGATGCACAAGGTCGGTGTGCCCTTCTCTTGTCTTGTTTTCTTACAGTGCTTTTTGGATACCCTTGGTCCCGAGGAGGGCAGCAAGACCGCTTTGTTTGTGCCAAAAAACGACCTAGAACATTTACCATCCCGCCTACCACTTGAGCGCAGGAGATATACTGTTTTTTTGTTATTTCCTAACCTCAAGGAGCATTACAATCTAAGGTCCCTAAGGCTCCTTTCTCACGGGCGGTGTGCCCAATGAAGTCCGTTTTGCTCAGTGGGGATCGATCCACCGATCCCCGCTGAGCAGGCGGATGACAGCTCTGTCTCTGCTCTGTGTGCAGAGATGGAGCTGTCATAGCCCCATTCTCCTCTATGGGGAGATCGGATGAGAACGGACCGCCTGTCCGTTCTCATTCGATCCTATCCGATCCTCCAGACAGATGGAAAATAGGGTTTCCATCCGTCTGGATTTCATGGACAGAATCGGATCCGATAGCAGTGGGTGTCAGCGGAGATGTCTCCCTTGACATCCGCCGCTCCATAGGGGTGCAAGGAGCATCCGATCCGGTCTGCCTTAAAAACTGACAGGCGGATCGGAAAGCCAGTGTGAAAGGGGCATAACTCACATATATTCATACACATGCCAGGGCCAGTTACCTACCAGCATGTCTGTGGAAGGTCAGAGGAAACCCACACAGGCACAGGGAGAACATGCAAACTCCAAGCAGAAAGTGTTGTGGCTGAGATTTGAACCAGCGACCCTTTTGCTGCAAGATAAAAGTGCTAACCACTACACCACTGTGCTATTATCAAACAAATCAGCAGCACTGATCGGATGCCGATTGGCAGACCTTTTTTCGGTCATGCCTCTCCGACAGAAGCCAGATGTTCGGCTGGCTTCTGTCGGATTGGCTGCCGAATGTTGGCCGGGTTCTATTGAACTGGCCAATACCGCCCAATATTTAAAGAAACATACATTGCCCATGGAAGAGTGCAACACACTCAATGATAAAATCAATAAAGTAAAGTTTTATTGGTAAATACAATTTCCAACAGATCAATAGTGACATAATTGCACACTCTCTATGGTGGTCGGTCACATTACTCCTCACTCCTTGTCAGCATGACTTACCATGCCATCATGTTGGAGGACTTGTTGGATTACTCTCCATGCCCGCCATTCCATCTTGTCCTGTTTGCACTGCTGGGCCCTTCGAATCCCACACACACAGTTCCCGTGTCAGACATTTCCAGGCAACTACCATTAGGTCATGAGCATGTGATGTCTTGCAGATTTACAATTGTGTGTGCATCAACCCCTGAGGAAGTAACGCTATGTCACGAAACACGTTGGGCTATATAGATGCAAGTTCACACCTATTCTGGATTGATCTTTGAAACACTTTACTCGGCTACTACAGTAAAGTAAAGTAATATGTATATGTTGACTAATCTGCTTAATGATAAAATTAATAAGGTAAAGATTTATTGGTAAATACAATTTCCAACTGATGTCTTGCAGATTAACAATTGTGTGTGCATCGACCCCTGAGGAAGTGACGCTATGTCACCAAACACGTCGGGTTATGCAAGTTCACACCTATTATGGATTGATCTTTGAAACACTGTACCTGGCTACGGAAGTAAAATGTTGACTAATCTGCTTGACCATATGGAAATTATGTCACTGTTGATCTGTTGGAAATTGGATTTACCAATAAATCTTAACTTTATTGATTTTATTATTGAGTGGGTTGCGCCTCATCTAAAGTCCCATGGGCAATTCATGTTTTTTTTGTATATTGTGTCGGGATGGAGACGACTCACGGGGCACATCCAACTATTCTTCTTTAGTTAATACTGCCCGATATTTGGCCTGTGTGTACGACCCTTAAGGCTCCATTCACACTTGGCAATTTGGAATCGCCTTAAAGAGGTTGTAAACCCTCTCTTATAACTTGTACCTATAGGTAAGCCTTTAATAAGGCTTACCTATAGGTACTGTAAATATCTCCTAAACTTGCACCGTTTAGGAGATATTTATTTTTAAAGCAGCCAATAATGTCATCGGCGCATGCGCTCTGAAGGAACGGCCACCCGTGCCAATCCTGCGCACGCGCGGGAGTGATGTCATCGCGCCTCCAGCCAATCAGATGCCCGGAGGACGCGAACCAGGAAGCAGGACGGCCGAAAATGTCGGCCGTGTCTCTGCTGAGCGGGCGGCACTGCGGGGGCTTCGTTCTAAGGTAAGTATTTCATAATGAGCTAGTATGTGATGCATACTAGCTCATTATGCCTTTGTCTTACAGGGGGTTTTTTTCTTTTTTTTTTTTTTTTTGGGAGGTTTACTTCCTCTTTAAGAAATGCTGCGAATCTGCCCATGATTTAAAATCATGGTAAAACGCTTGATGTGGGTTTGGGTGCCATAATCCTTAAAGCGGAATTCCGGGCACAAAAACATTTTTTCAATGAACATACCCCCCGGGACAGTCAGGGCTAGTACATTCCACAATGGCTAGCCTCTGATCTGTCCCGGTTAGCACTTACCTGCAAGAAGAAATACTCACTTATAAAATTTCTTCCACAGCATTGCCATCTCTGTTGTGGGCAGCTGAAGCCACCGCGATCCTCTTCTGCGTCCTCTTCCGCGTCTTCTTCTCCCAGAATGCGCCTTCACCGTCCCCGCTCGTCACTTCCGGTGCGGCGCCGCATTCCTACACAGCTTCTGGGCATGCCCAGAAGATGTTTAGCAGGGAATGCGGCGTCGCACCGGAAGTGACGAGCGGGGACGGTGCCGTCGCATTGATTCCTGGGAGCGATGACGTTCAGCTCCCAGGAATCATTGCAAACCGGAAGAGATGGCGCGGGCCGAGGCCACAGAGGGAGGAAGTGAAAAAAGGGGAGTATTTCTTTCTACAATTACAAGGTAAGTAAAAAAAAAAAATAATCCTAACTATCCAATTCCTTTTCAGGTGAAGCAAAGCAAGGGGATGGGCACAAAATCGATTAGGTCGATTTTGTGCCCGGAACTCCGCTTTAATGGCACCCTAAGCCCAGTAAATAAAAAAAGGACCAATACCGCGCTATATTTTAACAATACTGAAAAAGCGACTGGCACTACAGATGACAATCCGTATCTAGAGTAAAAATGCATAAAGTGAAGCACTAATAGAAAAAAAAAATGAAATGAAAGTGCATATATAGTGAAATATTGAAACATGTCTATATGGCAAATATGAGCATTAGTACAAAACACATATATTATATTATAGCCAATAGAATTGATATAAAGTGCATAAATATTTGATAACAGATCAATAAAAATCTGATAAATAAATCCAAAGAAAGTCCAAAGTAAGTCTAAAGTGCAATGTGAAAAGCAAATCTTCAATCGTTATTCCATGTGATTATTCAGAAACTCGTGTATAGGAACCGCCACCAATATTAGAGGGAGGCTTACCAGATAAAAATAAACTTTATATCAATTCTATTGACTATAATATAATATATGTGTTTTGTACTACTGCTTATATTTGCCATATAGACATATTTCAATATTGCACTATATATGTACTTTCATTGCATTTTTTTTCTATTAGCGCGTCACTTTATATATTTTTACCCCAAGCCCCAGTGCCGAGACAAGGTCATTCATTATATCAATTCTATTGGCTATAATATAATATATGTGTTTTGTACTACTGCATATATTTGCCATATAGACATATTTCAATATTGCACTATATATGCACTTTCATTTAATTTTTTTTCTGTTAGCGCGTCACTTTATTCATTTTTACCCCAAGCCCCAGTGCCGAGACAAGGTCATCCAGCGTCCAGGGCAAGGATGCCAAACTGCGCTCCCCCCCTCCCTTAGGATTAGGGTCAAGGCGGCCCTCCATCCCTGCAATAAACTATTGTGCCCAGGGCATCCGCACCTCCCGCCCACCCCTTGTCCCAGTGCAGTTTTGCCGCAATTATCACGTGACAGAATCTTGTAACATTGGCGGCAAAACACACTTTTAAATATTGCGTAAAACTCATTCCCAACAAGGAGCAGGAGCTTCTTTTGGGCAACAGATGGGCATAGGGCAGCCCATAAAAGTAAAATGGGCTGCCCTATGTGCAACACACAAGCAAATAGAGCTTTAAAAAAAGATATGAATGGGGTGTAATACAGGAGGTGTGTTACTGGCCAGATCTCCAGGGGGAAAAGCCTAAAAAAGAAAACAAATGCAGCCACCACATCTAATAACTGGTAGGCTGCAATAAATTTCACTTTTGATTTTGGGTTTATTATGGCTTTAATCTGGTGATTTGTTCATTGTCACTCAGAGGCCAATAATCATGTATCCGATTCCTGAAGGTTGTTTTGAGATTGAAGGTTTGTTTATAAACTATCTCAGTATATTATGTTTTTATTACTTTTTTTTCCAATGTTGCAATATTGGTTATTTTATTTTGAGAATATGAGAACAATAAACAATATAGTTTTGTTGGGTTACATGCGATTGAAGGTCGCAGTGCTGTAGAACAGATTGAAACAATGTAAACATCTCTGATTAGTCCATGACACTGGACACGTTCACATGTCCTTTCTTCCATAGGAGCATAGTGGATGTTCAGAGCTGTCAGAACTTTGTACTCCATTGTCTAGGTCAGCTTTTCCAACCTTTTCAACACAGAGGAACCCTTAAAATAATTTTCAGGTCTCAGGGAACCCCTACTAAAAATGACTATATCTACAACTCATGATACATTATGGTCAGTGGGATGAATGCTCCTTACATTTGTGGAAATTGGGAAGAATTACCTTCTTCCAGATAGCTAAAAAGATCAATTGAAGGTAATGAACCAATGTGCTAACCAATATGTATAAAAGATGTAAGGCCCCTTCCGACGGAATCCGTTCTGCTCAGAGGGGGATCGATACGCCAATACCCGCTGAGCAGACAGATGACAGCTCCAACGCCGCTCTGTGTGCAGAGATGGAGCTGTCAGATCCCCGCAGTCCTCTATGGGGAGATTGGATGAGAACGGACCGATCCCATCCGATCCCATCCGATCCAGAAATAGGGTTTCCATCCGTCCAGATTTCACGGACAGGATCGGATCGGATGTCAGCGGGTGTCAGCAGAGATGTCTCCTATGACACTCGCTGCCCCCATGGAGCATCCGATCAAGTCCGCCTTAAAAACTGACAGGCGGATTGGATTGGATCGCTGGTGTGACTGTGTAAAAAGGAGGCAGGGGGTAATAGCAGCCAATTTGAGTAGTGTCATCACATACAACAAATAGTTTAAATCATAAAGAAATCTGCGCTAAAATAAAACAAATATATAATCAAAATAGAATAAAAAAATCCAACTTAAAGCGGAGTTCCACCCAAATGTGGAACTTCCGCTCATTTGCTTCCTCCCCCCTCCAGTGCCCCATTTGGCACCTTTCAGGGGGGAGGGGGGAACGGGTACCTGTTTTTGACAGGTACCCTTCCCTACTTCCAAGTAACAGCGCGGCAGCGAAGTTAGGTCCCCTCCTTTTATCCCCCGCCGCCGAGCCAATCTGAATTCGCAGCGTGCTTCGCACATGCGCAGTAGGGACCCGTAAGGCTTCACTGCCAGGTTCCCTTACCGGCAATGGTGGCGGCAGCACCTGACAGCCAATGGAAACATCAGTTGTGCCAACATCGTTGGACTCCAGGACAGGTAAGTGTCCTAATATTAAAAGTCAGCAGCTACAGTATGTATAGCTGCTGAATTTAAATTTTTGGAACTTCGCTTTAAGAGTCCTTTCACACGGCCGCTCCGCTGCTTAAGTCCGCTGCGGGACTTTTTTTTTTTTTTTTTTTCTACGGAGCGGATGACATTTGTGTCATCCGCTCCGTGTGCCCGCATATCATCCTATCCGTTTGCGGATGATATGCGGACATAATGTAAGTATATGGCACTGCGGATGTCAGCGGATGACACCGCTGACATCCGATTTTCCTTCCTTTCCGTTTTTTACACGGATGAAAAAATAGGGTTCTGTTCCATTCGAAAAAACGGAACAGAACTGAAAGGAGGAAAATCGGATGTCAGCGGATGGTATTCCGCTGACATCCGCAGTGCCATTCACTTACATTATGTCCGCAAATCATCCGCAAACGGATGGGATGATTTGCGGACACACGGAGCGGCCGTGTGAAAGGACCCTAACATAGATCATATAGTGTGGACCAACATAAATATGTTGGAAATCAAATAAAGTGCATAAACATGCTAATTGTGAAATAAATAAAAGTGAAAAAAATCACACAGTAAAGTGCAATATTTCAGAGGAGACGCTGCCACTGTGTTTTTAACTGTAAGTTACTATATTTTTTAATAAATATTTTATGGTACATACTACACTATAAAGTTTTTTATTTGCCTTCCAAGAGCTGATTTATATCAAGGGTGAAGGATCAATTTTCCATCTTGGGATTATTATTAATGCGATTCTTTCCCTTCATTAAGGTGAGGCCATTGCACTCATAGCTGGATTGATGCATTTTTGATACCTGGGATTGGGCACAGAAGACACTTGTTTGAATATCGTTTGTTGTCACCGATTTATTGTGGACTTTGATCATTTGGACTATCACTCGTTTTTTTGGAGATTATGTCTCCTCTGAAATATTGCACTTTACTGTGTGAATTTTTTCACTTTTATTTATTTTGCAATTAGCATGTTTATGCACTTTATTTGATTTCGAACATATTTATGTTAGTCCACACTATATGATTTATGTTAAATTGGATTTATTATGCTATTTTGATTATATATTTGTTTTATTTTAGCGCCAATTTCTTTATGTTTTAAAAAGATGAATGGTGTCAGGAGAACTTATCTGAAAGGCAGCAATTGCTCAAGGAACCCCTAGCAACCCCTGGAGGAACCCCTAAGGTTCCATGGACCCCAGGTTGGGAACCACTGATGTAGATGAAATGATCATATTTATCATAGACAATAGAAACGTCCTGCAACCTTATGATGGGCTGCAAAGTATGGTGAATGCAGTGTGAAGCTGAATATTCACTGTAATCTGGCCATAGATGGGTCAAAATTTGACAAATTCAGCAAGGACAAGCCATTCATGTCTGTTCCCATGAGTGTCGATTCACACATATGCGATGCGGGAACCCTGCAAATCCACTGCGGGTTTCCACATCGCACTCGATTCGCAGGCAGTTCACACTGTCATATGCGAATCGCTGGGGGTGTCAAAACACAGTTAACGACACCCCCCAGATCAGTTTGCATATCGCAGTGCGAACTGTAAATTCAGGCATTAATCGGATCGCTCAGGTGTGAACACCTATGCGATACGATGCTGGTGCCGAACAAAAAAAAGGGTCCTGTGCGACTTTGGTCCAAATGCGATGCAAATTCAGCCATACAATCTGTATGGCTGAATTCACAACGCACAGACATTGCATGTATTTTACATAGCAGTGCAGTGCAAATCACATGCGATGTCTGACATCGCATATGTGTGAACCGGCACTTAGTGCTGCTTCACACGTGTGCAATGCAGGAACCCTGAGAATCCACTGCGGGTTCCCACATCGCACTCGACTTGCAGGCAGTTCACACTGTTATATGCGAATTGCTGGGAGTGTCAATACACAGTCAACGACACCTCGAGATCAGTTTGCATATCGCAGTGCAAACTGTCAATTCGGACATGAATCAGATCGCATAGGTATGGACACCCAATGCGATCTGATTCTGGTGCGGACCAAAAAAAGGGTCTTGTGTGACTTTGGTCCGAATGCGATGCAAATTCAGCCATACAATCTGTATGGCTTGCATGTGATTTGCAGAGCAGTGCGGTGCGAATCACATGCGATGTCTGACATTGAATATGTGTGAACCGGCACTCAGAAGTCAATCTAATGATTGTATTCTCATGAACGGGTCTGTTGGTAAATTCTTGATCAATCAGTGCCAGCAGCCAATTGATTGCAGGACTGATCGACGTATTAGTATCAGTGGAGGAATTCCCACTGCCATAGTGCAGCAAAGAGGATTCCTCCACCCACCTTGATTGCATGTGGATGAAGGAATCAATTTTTTGCCCATGTGTGCCACATGGCCAGGAGCTGTAAAAACAGGGAGTTGATCCACGCTTTTACCACCCCCAACCACCCAGACATGGTGCCAGTTGGGTTAGTACACATTGCTTTGTATTACAATGCGCAAATTTTAATGCAACCTGCCAAGTTTGACAGGTGACATTTGCCTCATGTGAGTGAATGGGACCGGCCTGCAACCATGAGACAAACACTTGTAGATGCGGCACGATATCGCAATGCAAGGAAAAAATACAAAAATAAGCAGGCATGAGGAGGCGGATGCATCAGCTCCTCATTGCCTGTCAAACTCTCTCATGTAAGTAAATGCAACTGTGCTGTAACCATGAGCCAAACAAAAAAAAGGGCCAAAAAAAAAATGCATCAGGAGGTGGCAGTATCTCGTCCTAAACTTCTCTGCCTTGTTAATTGGTGAGGCCATCCATGTCATACGGCTCTATGCAAACCTATGCACACATTTCCCCATGTTTTTCTCATGCGTCGATAACTATTGCGTTAATTCATAACTATAAATGTGTCCCTAACATGCTTCTGCACACAAAAAGCATGCGATTACCAGAGGAGTAACTAGAACCTTCAGGGTCCCGGTGCAAGAACCATGAAGGGCCCCCCGAACCCCTGGCCAGGCCCTTCCCTTCAAGCATGGGGCTCTTCCCACTGGTCCTGGGTCCCTTTACACTCGTTATGGGACCATTTTACAAGTTTTGCAGTGGGCCCCCTTCCCGCCATCTTGAGGCCTCCCCACGGTGGTGAAATGCCAGGACTCGGTCGCAAGTGTGACCTTTGCGATCCTGGAAGTTCAGCCACTGGTGTCAGTAGTTTTTATGTTTTGGTATGTTATTGTATTATTTTTTATCATTTTATTTTATTTTTTTTTACAATGTCACTGACTATGACTCTGTCCATTCAGAAAAGGAAGGAGCTGGTAAATTACATATTTACCGACCTCTTCCTGGTTCTCTACCGTGACACAGCCGACAGGAGAGGGAAGGGAGCACAGTGGCGGGGGGGACCATGGGAGCACACAGGGGCCCAGAGACAGCAGAACACAAGTGAACTGGATAGGAGGAGCGGCGGGGGCACCATACAGAGGAACCAATCTCCTCAATTTTCCTCCTGCAGCTACAGGAGGAAAAAGGAGGACCGTGTTTTCTCTACATGTTGCCCCCCTCGCCCCTCCTATCCAGGTGCACTGGGGAGCCGCACAGACCCCCTGGAGCATGGGGCCCAGTTGCAATTGCAACCTCTGCAACCCCTGTAGTTACGCCCCTGGCGATTAATATTTATGGGCAGAGCTCTATAACACACAGTAAGGATGATTTACTAAAACGGAAGAGTGAACAATCTGGTGTAGCTCTGCAGAGAAACCAATCAGCTTCCAGGTTTTTTTGTCAAAGTTTAATTGAACAAGCTGAAGTTAGAAGCTGATTGGCTACCATGCACAGCTGCACCAGATTTTGCACTCTTCAGTTTTTAGTAAATCAACCCCATTAAGTAGTTACATAGTTAGGCTGGTTGAAAAAAACATTTAGGGCTGCTCCCCCTTGATCAATGCCCCAATAGCAAGCTGCTTGCTATGGGGGTGTAACATTAAAAAACTCCACCCCGTGAAAATTCCCTACCCTCCTCACTTCCTGTGCACGTATGTCATTGAACAGCTGAGCTGCTTCCCACTGCGCATGCTCACAGCTGCGGAGGGTAAGGAATTTTCATGGGGTAGTATTTTTTAACGTTACACCGCATCAGCTGTTGCCGCCACGCGTCCCACTGCGCATGGGCAGCCACTACATTAAATCATCTCCGCTCCAACCCTGAGATTTCCCTGCAGGGCGCGCGTCATTCATCAGCAGGTGCGGCGTCCCACATGATCTCGGCTCTGTGATATATATTTTCATAGACCCGTCGCCGCTTTTACATTTTGGAGCCGAGATCAGGTAAGTCTGACGGGTTGGAGCGGAGATGATTTAATGTTGGAGCGGAGATGATTTAATGTACGCGCGATGCGGTGTAACGTTAAAAAACACTACCCCATGAAAATTCCCTACCTCCGCAACTGTGAGCATGCGCAGTGGGAAGCGGCTCAGCTGTTGAATGACATACGTGCACAGGAAGTGACGAGGGTAGGGAATTTTCACGGGTAGGGTTTTTTCACGGAACACCGGCACTGGATCATGCTCACTCCCGAGCCCTGCTCTATGCTTCCATATGACAGGTAGAGCTGCGGCTTGGTCCTGCCCCTGCTCTCTCCTTATTGGCTCACTGGCTGTGATTGACAGCAGTGGGAGCAGGTAATGAGGAGATGGAGTCCCAGGATGGCTGATGCTCTTGTGCACATTGCTGGATCGAGAGGGGGCTCTGGTGAGTGTTAGAGGGGGCTGAGGGGGAGCTCTATGCAGAATTATTTTTTGTGTTGCAGACAGAAATTTGAGCCATGAATAGCCAGGCTTTTCTCAATAGGAAACCATCTGTTTCATCTGTTTAGCAATCAGTTGCTGCTGCTAAACATTACTCGGTTACTAAGGGCCAGTTCTCACCAGAACACAGTACAGGAACCCGTGCACATTTCCAGCACTGCGTTCAAAATGCACTGCCGTTGCAATCTGCAGTGGGTGGTAATGTAAACCTAATGACACCCTAGATGCAGGTCACAAGCGCAGTGTGTTTGCCTGCAGCGGATCACACGTTACAGTAGTACCATGCTATCCTGTTTTTGTGTGTTTGGTAAAGTAGTGCATGCATTACTTTCAGTACGATTTCAGCCTGTTCATTTGGATCAAACTGCACGCAGATCGCATGTGAATCGCACAGGAGTGCACAGCGCATTCTGTGCGATTCATGGTGTGAACTGGCCCCGAAAAATCCTCTAGGTATGTAGCTGCCCACAAATGGTTAGAAATGGCTTCTCTCTGTGTACTGTATCTGATTGAAGTTTATATTACCATTGATAAATAATCTGCATTTAAACATATGGCATTGAATTCCGGTCATTGACTTTATAGCTCATAACAGCTTCCCACGATATTTTGTACTTGCACAATGAATGTTATTATATTATACAGAATAATATTTAAATATTAATTTGTCTTCATTTTTATTTTTTAATTTTATTATTTTATTTTTTATTTTTTTATTATTATTTAGTACTATTTACTAAAATGAAGGAGGCTTCAGTAACTTGAGTCCTAAAGCAAGCAAAGCATTTTTTTAGCACACCGCCGTGCCTTTACAAGTCTTTAATTTTTTTTTTTAAATGGCAATGTTATATGCCTGAAGGGAGTAGTACTATACTGTATACCTGAATTCTTTTCACATTTGCTCAGATAGTCTTTACCAATAGGAGGTTACTTTATCCTTAACCAAACACAAAGTGCAATAATAATATCCATATACAACCGTCAACAAGCAAACGATCACTTAGGAAACCCTATGTAGATAGTGTTGGGAATGCAGATCTGTAAAATGAGAAGTCCCTACAATAAACAAACAGTACAAGAAGCCAAAGTAATGTATGGAATAATGTACCCCCTACTGAGCCTGGTGTGCACTTATAAAGGTCGGGAAACCTAATATCCTTAGTGTCGGTTCACACTATGGCGATCCGACTTCGGGGGGCGACTAGTGAAGTCGCCGTACACCGCGACTTTGGCGCGACTTGCACAGACTTCACATAATGGAAGTCAATGCAAGTCGCTTCGATTTCGGTCAAAAGTAGTGCAGGAACTATTTTCTAAGTCGGAGCGACTTGAGTCGCTCCTATTAGAATTGTTCCCATAGCACTGAATGGAACGCGACTTGTCAGGCAGCCAAGTCGCCTGACAAGTCGCGGTAGTGTGAACCGGGACTTAAAGTGTCACTAAACCCACATCATAAAAAATATCAATAAATGTTAATTACATGCTGTTCAAAAATGAAACCACTTTCCGACCGTCCGCCGCAGTTTTATTGCAGCAGTCTGGCTCGGCTGCGCGAATCCACGTAGGGGGTCGGTGCTCTGGACTTCCGCCCTTCTCTGGACTCCATCCAGTTCCAACACATCCTTTCTGAGGATTGGCGACCAGAAATGGACAGAGTACTCTAGATGTGGTCGGATCATGGCTTTATAAAGTGGTAGGATTATAGTTCTCTAGAAGTACGTCGGTCGCAGAAGTGGTGCAGGGGGGTGGAGGGCGGCAGCGGGGATACCCATCCATGGGACCGGCTACCGCTATTGCCGCCAGGCACCCGCGTTCGCTTCCCACTGAGAGAGAAGGACGGTCAGCTGTTGAAAAAAACACAGCTGACCGTTGTTCTCTCTGAAATGATCACAGAGCGCCTGTGATCCTTCTATATAGGATCACAGGTCTCTATGATCATTTCACAAGTCCCTCCCTCCACACTCCCCTAGGCTCACAACCCTATGATAACCCCTAGGTTAACCCCTTCCCCAACACACGAGCAAATAGCGCTTTAAAAAAAAAAAGATATGAATGGGGCCTAATACAGGTGGTGTGTTCCTGGCCAGATCTCCAGGCGAAAACACAGGGGGAAAAACCTAAAAAAGAAAACAAATGCAGCCACCACATCTAATAACTGGTAGGCTGCAATATATTCCACTTTTGATTTTGGGTTTAACCTCTTCCCGACTGCCCACCGCATTTTTACGTTGCAGCCCTCCTGCGAAAACCGACGTAGACCTACGTCAGTCACGCGCCTGCAGCTAGGGGGCAAGTGGCAGCGGGGAAGCCGATGCAGTGGGCGGGCGGCTCCGATTGCTGCCTGACACTCACGATCGATCCCCGCTAAGAGAGAAAGGACAGTCGGCTGATGTAAACACAGCCGACCGTTCTTCTCCCTGGAATGATCACAGAGCCCCTGTGATCCTTCTATATAGAATCACAGGTCTCTATGATCATTTCACAAGCCCAACCCCCCCACAGTTAGAATCACTCCCCTAGGCTCACATTTAACCTCTTGATCACCCACAATGTTAGCCCTTTCCCTGCCAGTGTCATTATTACAGTAACAGTGCATATTTGTAGCACTGATTACTGTAGTAATGTCACTGGTCCCCCCCAAAAGGTTTGAAAATGTCAGTTAGGGGTCCGATCTGTCCGCCGCAATGTCGTAGTCCCGCCTAAAATCGCAGATCGCCGCCATTACTAGTAAAATAAATAAATAAAAATGATATAAATCTTTCCCCTAGTTTGTAGACGCGATAACTTTTGCGCAAACCAATCAATATACGCTTATAGTGATTTTTTTTTTTACCAAAAATATGCAGCAGAATACAAATTGGCCTAAAAGGATGAAAAATTTTAATTTTTAAATATTTTTTTATTGAAAATGTTATATAGCAGAATGTGAAAAATATTGTTTTTTTTTTTATTCAGAATTGTCGTTCTTTTTTTGTTTATAGCACAAAAAAATAAAAATCGCACATGTGATCAAATACCACCAAAAGAAAGTTCTATTTGTGGGGGAAAAAAGGACATCAATTTTATTTCGGCACAGTGTCACACGTCCATGCAATTTCCATTAAAGTACCGCAGTGCCGAATCGCAAAAAGTAGCCTGGTCATTAGGGGCAAATCCTTCCGGTCCAGAACTGGTTAATAAAAGTGAGTTGAGTTGTATAGATCGGTGTTTCTCAACCTTTTTTCATTCAAGGCACCCTTGCCTGTCGAGTGCATGAATGAAGCTGTGGGGCACCCTTGCCTGTCGAGTGCCCCCACAGCAAGCAGCTTGCTATGGGGGCACCTGAGCCGCGATGCAGCTCCGTGTATCCATTAAGACACGGACCCTCCGTTCGGCCCTACCCCCCTCGCTCTTCTGATTGGCTAACTGACTGTGATTGACAGCTGGAGCCAATGGCGCCACAGCTGTGTCTCAGCCAATCAGGAGAGAGAGTCCCAGAGGGCTGAGAGACTTGTGGACATCGCTGGAAAGAGATGGACTCAGGTAAGCATTAGCGGGTGCTGGGGAGGATGCTACACACAGAAGGTTTTTTATCTTAATACATAGAATGCATTAAGATAAAAACCTTCTGACTTTACAACTCCTTTAACCCGACTGTGCTATCCCACACAGTGATGCAGGTTCTGGGTATATAAACCTCACTGTATGAATGTGAAAAACAATCACTCAGCCCCACCAACAATTGCAATATTTTGTGTAATATCATTATTATTTCCTATGATCAAAAGCACCATCTTGAAGATATAATCATGGGTGTCCGCAAGGGGGGGGGGGGCAACTTCCTGACCTGCTCTAAGAGGGGGATCTATGGGGACCCTGCTCTAAAGGGGAAGCTATGGGGGACCCTAGCCTGGCCTGCTCTAAAGGGGGATCTATGGGGACCCTGGCCTGCTCTAAAGGGGGATCTATGGGGACCCTGGCCTGCTCTGAAGGGGGTCATATTCGCTATAAATATATATATATGCCTGGAGTACCTGGTGGTGCAGGAAAACCGGGTAGCACGGGGGAATATAGGTGAAAAGGTAAGACTAAAGAGGGATCTATGGAGACCCTGGACTGCTCTAAAGGGGGATCTATGGGGACCCTGCTCTAAAGGGGATCTATTGGAGACCCTGGCCTGCTCTATTGGGGTATCTATGGGGGCAAAAAGGGGCAATTATGGGTGACCTTAAAATGATGCCCCCCCCCCCCAGAAACTTCCTGACCTGCTCTAAGAGGGGGATCTATGGGGGACCCTAGCCTGGCCTGCTCTGAAGGGGGATCTATGGGGACCCTGGCCTGCTCTGAAGGGGGTCATATTCGCTATAAATATATATATATATATATATATATATTCTTTGCGGGGAGTGCCTGGAGTACCTGGTGGTGCAGGAAAACCGGGTAGCACGGGGGAATATAGGTGAAAAGGTAAGACTAAAGAGGGATCTATGGAGACCCTGGACTGCTCTAAAGGGGGATCTATGGGGACCCTGCTCTAAAGGGGGTCTATTGGAGACCCTGATCTGCTCTAATGGGGTATCTATGGGGGCAAAAAGGGGTGAGTATGGGTGACCTTAAAATGATGCCCCCCCCCCCAAAAAAAAGTTCTGTGGACGCCCATGGATATAATGGGATATTTTTAAAATACATCAATCATGAATAATACCACATTTTGACCGGTATTGACAGAAAAACACAGTTAAAAATGATTTAATTAAAAATAGATTACAGGGTCATTAGGTAATAGATGAGTATGGTTTTTTTTTTTTTTTTTTTTGAGAACATGATGTAATAAATATAGCAAACTACGGTGAAGACATGTAGCTATGCAAATGATTGATAGATTCGTACACCTAATTTATTTTTACATACACCCCTTTGTGTTCATCAAATATTATTAAATACTACCCAACAGAAAAAAAAAAACCTTACAGAAATTTTATTTTTGTTCTCACTATAATGGAAACAAGAAAAATTGTTGGCTGAAGATGACTTTAAACCAGAGGTAGGTACATTTAATGGCACTCACACTGAATCAAAGGTATTTCTGTACTATGTAAGAAAGGTTGCACTGAGCTATCATTGTGACATTTCCAGCAATTGACTTTGTGAAATACAACAAGCAGCTCAATTCCTTTCATCTGATTCAGCCAAGTAGCTGGGGGAATTGCTGAGATAAATTTCATATTCTCATAAAATGACTGAACAGGATTTCATGCAGATTGATAGAATCTTAAAGTTTAGTCGTGCCGCAGATCCATCTTTTATGGTGATAAATACAATTTTACATTTTTGTTGCATTTTCTGTGTGTTTTGCACATGTGAAAAATGTACATGTAAATGTACAAATGCACCAAAAACGCAACCAATAAATTGTTGCGACATTGTTGATTAGCCACTTAGGCTCCGTTCACATGTCAGCGTATGGATCGCGGGCAGAACCGCCGCGGTTCCGCCCGCGATCCGGAGATTATTGCAAATCGCGGGACGCCTGTGCGTTGCCCGTTGATTTGCAATAGCCCCCCAAACGCTGAGCGATGTTGCTGCGATTTCCGCCTGCCGAATCGCGGTAACATCGCGCAAAAAAAATCGCGGGACGCAATACGCTCCAAAGAAGCTCTTGTACTTTTTTGGGCGTAATGCGTCCCGCGATTTTTTTTGCGAGATGTTACCGCGATTCGGCAGGCAGAAATCGCGGCAACATCGCTCAGCGTTTGGGGGGCTATTGCAAATCAACGGGCAACGCACAGGCGTCCCGCGATTTGCAATAATCTCCGGATCGCGGGCGGAACCGCAGCGATTCTGCCCGCGATCCATACGCTGACATGTGAACGGAGCCTTAAAGAGGAAGTAAAGCTTCCTCTGTAACTTGTACCTGTAGGGAAGCCTATGTTGCGCTTCTGGGAGAATGGTCAAACATTCCCATACACACACTCCTAAACCTTGAGGACAGCCTTCCCAGAAGAGTTGAAGCTGTTATAGCTGCAAAGGGTGGGCCAACTCATTATTGAACCCTACGGACTAAGACCGGGATGCCATTTAAGTTCATGTGCGTGTAAAGGTAGGCGTCCCTATACTTTTGGTAATATAGTGTATTTGAAAATTGATTGATCCTGATGTACTGATGGCCAATCCCAATTTGTGAGGCCCAAAATTCCAGGACAGTACAAATACCCCCTAAAATTTGCCCTTTTTGAAAAGCAGACAGTCTAAGGCATTGTGATTTTTAACTGTCATGAATGGGTACATTAATGGCAGCTGTGATTACTAGTGATCTGTGATTGGCTAAAGCTAATCACATGGTACAGGGGGCTGTCATTGGTGATAGCTGTGGGCCAATCACAGCTTAGGAAACATGGCTGTTATGAATGAATTAATTCATAACAGCTTTGTTGACATTGTGATTATGTGATCACATAGCGATCTAAGCGGCTGCATACTGGCAACCGCAACCTGCTGTGCCCTGTGGATACAGAGGGAGCGGCTTGCTGAACAGCGTGCATGTGGTAAGTAACGTATGGGTACGTCACTTTGACTGTACATCACATCCAGAGCTGCGCTAAAATTAATTCTAATTAATTTTCTAAAACTATATAACATATAAATAAATTGAAAAACACAGAAAGTCATGAGTCTATAAGAACTTTTTGTGAAAAAGGAAAATTTCCTCTTGAGCTCTCACTGAGTTAGCGAATATCCATCACTAAAAAAAGGATAACATCCTTGTGTGAACCACCACCATGAATGGAGAGATTGCATGCTTACCCACTATACATGAGCCTCTATCTCAAGATAGGTCATAAAGTCTCAGGACAATCGTCCAATCATAGACCATCAGGAAGCAGCTCCAAACCTTCACTTCAAGGGGACCCAGGATCTTATATTAATTCTCCGCCAAACATCCTCTCATTAAAATGTATTTAGGAACATAGAAGAGAAAATGCTCCAATAGTATAAAATCCTTTAGTATCGTTTATTAAATATAAAAACTGCTCTTACATCCAGTTAAAAACAGTAGCACCAAACAATCAATTTGCTCACCAGCAGTAAAAATGAACAACCGCACTTCTGGGATTGGAAAGACGAGATCAGTGCATAGCTTCTCCCTACGCGTTACGTCAAACCTGACATTGTCCTGGACACTCAAGAAGAGATTTTTCTTTTTTCACAAAGAGTTCTTATAGACTTATGTTTTTCTTTGTTTTTTCTGTTTATTGATTTGTTGTATAGTTTTAGAGCACTCATTAATTTTAGCCCAGCTCTGGATTTGATGTACTATGTAATGCTTTGTTTAATATCTTATGGTAGAGTTGCTGCTTCACATTACATTTCTTTGCATATATAATTTCTTGATTATGTTGAACTGAATAGTGTTGAGCGAACACGGACTGTATTATTCATTACATTACATTACATACAAAACAGGAAATAAAATTACCGAACACGGATTTTATACCCGAACATACGGTAAAGTTTTCGGGTCCGTGTCCGGGTAGCAAAAATCCAATTATCCGGTACGGACCCGAAAACTTTACTGTATGTTCGGGTTTAAAATCCGTGTTCGGTAATTTTATTTCCTGTTTTGTATGTAATGGCGCGCTTTTAATGGCGGGCTTTCAACAGCCAATCAACAAGCGTTTAACTGGTGTGCCAAAGAACTACTAATGGCATGGCTGTGATTGGCCAGCTGAAGCATGTGACCCAGGTCTTTATAAGCTCGAGACACAGCGCGCAGTGCGTCAGTCTGCTGTAGTGTAGGGAGAGAGCACACATACGGTGCTGGCTGCTGCTGATTAGGGACAGACAGGGTAAAACAACATTGTGCCCGAAAAGAATGCAGGGACAGGTCGGAGTGTAGGCAGGGAAAGATATTTGAGCATTTTAGGGACAGGCTGGAGAGATTAGGCAGGGAGAGATTAGGAGACACGGGACAGAACAATCGTCCGTTAGCGATCTACATCGATTTTGCTGTGTGGGGGGTGGTGCAGTGAACAATCTTTTTGCCCTCACTTGAGCCCACTGAGGAGGAGGAGGAGGGAGAAAAAAATATATTTTTATCAGTCTGTTGTGTCCAGCGTTCAGCTATATTTTACTACAGAGTGCTGTTCTAATCTGCTATTTAAAAATTACAAAGTTAACCACTTTACCACCGGAGGATTTTGCTGTCTTACGTCCAGGCCACTTTTTGCGATTCGGCGCTGTGCGACTTTAACTGACAATTGCGCGGTCGTGCGACGCCGTACCCAAACAAAATTTACGTCCTTTTTTTCCCACAAACAGATCTTTATTTTGGTGATATTTGATCACCTGTGTAATTTTTACTTTTTGCGCTATAAACAAAAAAAGAGCGTTTATTTTGAAAAAACAACAATATTTTTAACATTTTTTATATGAAATTCCCCCCCCCCCCCCCCCCAAAATGTAAAAATCTAATTTTTTTTACATTTTTGGCCAATTTGTTTTCTGCTACCTATGTTTGGTAAAAAAAAATCACGATAAGCGTATTTTGATTGGTTTGCGCAAAAGTTATTGCGTTTACTAACTAAGGGAAAGATTTTTTGGTGGGGTTTTTTTAACGCGTAATGGCGGCGATCTGCAATTTTTTTTGCGGGACTGCGACATTGCGGCGGACAGATTGGACCCTTGACTGACATTTTTGACACTTTTGGGGGTACCAGTGACATTACTGCAGTAATCAGTGCTATATATATATGCACTGTTACTGTAAAAATGACACTGGCAGGGAAGGGGTTAATTTTATTGGAGAGGGAGGGGTTAATGTATGCCTGGTGCTTACTAACGTGTGGGGGGGGAGGTGACTGAGTGACACAAGGACAGATCGGATGTTCAGCTATGCTGAACACTGCAATCTGTCCCTGCCTGTCACTTAGGAGATCCGCCCGCTCTGTTTACACACACTCACTCGATTCCCCGACGATCGGGGAAGAGCGGCGGCGCTGTGACTGAAAACATCGGGAGCGCCGCCTACAGGGGGAGGAGTCCAGCGACGTAGGTCTACGTCGCTGGACGATAACGAGCCACATTGCTGCAGTAGCAGCAATGTGAGCAGTGGGAAAGTGGTTAAAGGGGATTTTTTTTTTTTCCCTTCATAGACTGCTGCTGACCGTGACATAAAACATAAGACACTGCTGTGTTCACATGTGCTATTGAAAAATCACCAATTTTATATACTTTTTTCTATTCCACTATTCAATATACACCCTTTTGGGGTAAAAAAAATTAAATTGCGGCATAGTCTTTATCGGTACGTGTGAGATACACCTTTCAAATTTTTTTGGCGCATCTTCCACCGCCGAGGATTGCAGGGTGCTTCAGTTTGCCTCCTGTTCCGAACTCCTACTCCTCATCCTCATCCTGCCTTTAGGGTACAAAAAATTGTAATCGGGGGCTAGTCTGTGTTTGTACGTGTGAGATACACCGTTTTATATAAATTTTTCTATTCCGCTATTCAATATACCCCCTTTTGGGTAAAAAAAATTTAATTGCGGCATAGTCTGTATCGGTACGTGTGAGATACACCTTTCAAATTTTTTGGGCGCATCTTCCACCGCCGAGGATTGCAGGGCACTTCAGTTTGCCTCCTGTTCCGAACTCCTCCTACTCCTCTTTCTCATCCTCATCCTGCCTTTAGGGTACAAAAAATTGTAATCGGGGCCTAGTCTGTGTTTGTACGTGTGAGATACACCATTTTATAAAAATTTTTCTATTCCGCTATTCAATATACACCCTTTTGGGGTAAAAAAATTAAATTGTGGCATAGTCTGTATCGGTACGTGTGAGATACACCTTTCAAATTTTTTGGGCACATCTTCCACCGCCGAGGATTGCAGGGCGCTTCAGTTTGCCTCCTGTTCCGAACTCCTCCTACTCCTCTTCCTCATCCTCATCCTGCCTTTAGGGTACAAAAAATTGTAATCGGGGCCTAGTCTGTGTTTGTACGTGTGAGATACACCGTTTTATAAATTTTTTTCTATTCCGCTATTCAATATACACGCTTTTGGGGTAAAAAAAAATTAAATTGCGGCATAGTCTGTATCGGTACGTGTGAGATACACCTTTCAAATTTTTTGGGCGCATCTTCCACCGCCGAGGATTGCACGGCGCTTCAGTTTGCCTCCTGTTCCGAACTCCTCCTACTCCTCTTCCTCATCCTCATCCTGCCTTTAGGGTACAAAAAAATGTAATCGGGGCCTAGTCTGTGTCTGTACGTGTGAGATACACCGTTTTATATACTTTTTTCTATTCCGCTATTCAATATACACCCTTTTGGGGTGAAAAAAATTAAATTGCAGCATAATCTGTATCGGTACGTATGAGATACACCTTTTAAATTTGTTTTGCGCATCTTCCACCGCCGAGGATTGCAGGGCACTTCAGTTTGCCTCCTGTTCCGAACTCCTCCTACTCCTCTTCCTCATCCTCCCTTTAGGGTACAAAAATTGTAATCGGGGCCTAGTCTGTGTTTGTATGTGTGAGATACACCGTTTTATATACTTTTTTCTATTCCGCTATTCAATATACACCCTTTTGGGGTGAAAAAAATTAAATTGCGGCATAGTCTGTATCGGTACGTGTGAGATACACCTTTTAAATTTGTTTGACGCATCTCCTTCCACCGCCGAGGATTGCAGGGCGCTTCAGTTTGCCTCCTGTTTCGAACTCCTCCTACTCCTCTTCCTCATCCTCCCTTTAGGGTACAAAAATTGTAATCGGGGCCTAGTCTGTGTTTGTACGTGTGAGATACACCGTTTTATATCCTTTTTTCTATTCCGCTATTCAATATACACCCTTTTGGGGTGAAAAAAATTAAATTGCGGCATACTTTGCATATTTGACTGTGAGATACACCCGTGCGATACTGTTGTTGTTTTGTTCCGCTATTCAATAAACACCTTTCTAGGGCAAGATCATAAATTACAGAAATATGAGGAGAACGTCAAATAGGGGCCGTGGCCTGGGTCGTGGTGCTGCTGGTAGAGCTTCTGTTGCAAGGAGAGGACGTGGTCGATCTGTGCCAGCTACACGCACAAGTGAAACATCTTCCTCAAGTGTGAGTAGGCGACAGAACCTGCAGCAGTATTTCGTAGGGCATCATGCGCCTCTACAAGTGTTGAGGCAAGAACAAGTACAGGCGATAGTAGATTGGGTTGCTGACAGTGCCTCCAGTTCCTTCACATTGTCTCCCACCCAGTCTACTGCAGAGAGGTCAGAGTTGGCACTTGCAGCCGATGTCCAACCGTCTTTCACCTCACCCCCTTGCAAATCAAGCAAGCAGTCTGACCCCCAAGTCATGCAGCAGTCTCTTCTTCTTTTTGATGACTCTGTCAGCAGGGTTTCCCAGGGCCATCCACCTAGCCCTGCCCCAGAAGTGGAAGAGATTGAGTGCAGCGATGCCCAACCACTTATTTCTCAAGATGAGTACATGGAAGGACCATCGCAGCACGTCTCCGATGATGATGAAACGCAGGTGCCAACTGCTGCGGCACTCAGAATTGTGGAGACCGACAAGGAGGACAGGGGTGAAGACTGGGTGGAAGATGATGTGGAGGACGATGAGGTCCTCGACCCCACATGGAATGAAGGTCATGCAGGTGACCTGAGTAGTTTGGAGGAAGAAGCGGTGGTAGCACAGAGCACCAGCACAGCAGAAGAGGGAGCAGGGTGCAGAAGCGGAGCGGCCGTGCCCTAGACACACCTGCTACTGCCCAACGCAGCAAGGGACCGAGCGCACCAAAGCCAGCTCAAAGGAGTTCTCTAGCGTGGAAGTTCTTCACACAATGTGCTGATGACAGGACACGAGCGGTTTGCACCCTGTGCAACCAGAGCCTAAAGCGAGGCATAAACCTTCTCAACCTGAGCACAACCTGCATGATCAGGCATCTAAGTGCAAAGCACGAGCTGCAGTGGAGTAGACACCTTCAAAACCGAGAAAGGTCTCTGACTCCTCCTGCTTCCTCTTCTGCTGCAGTCTCGACCTCTTCATCCACCTCTGTAGTGATACCGGCACCTGCCACCCCGCAAACAGAGGATCTGTCAGCAACACCACCACCTTGGTCACCAATCATCTCCACAATGTCCCGTGGAAGCGTTCAGCTTTCCATCTCCCAAACACTTCAGAGGAAGAGGAAGTACTCCCCTACCCACCCGCGATCCCTGGCCCTGAATGCCAGCATTTCAAAATTCTTGGCCTTTGAAATGCTGTCATTCCGTCTGGTGGAGACGCACAGTTTTAAAAGCCTTATGTCGGTGGCTGTCCCACAGTACGTCGTGCCCAGCCGCCACTACTTTTACAGACAAGCCATCCCTTCCCTGCACAACCAAGTGGGGGAAAAAATCAGGTGTGCACTGCGCAACGCTATCTGTGGCAAGGTCCACCTAACTACCGATACGTGGACCAGTAAGCACGGTCAGGGGCATAATATATCTCCCTAACGGCACACTGGGTAAATGCAGTGGTGGCTGGGCCTGAGGCGGATAGCAATTTGGCGCATGTCCTTCCACCACCGAGGATTGCAGGGCACTTTAGTTTGCCTCCTGTTCCTAACTCCTCCTACTCCTCTTCCTCATCCTCTAACGCCTCCTCATCCGGTCAGCGTAACACCTTCACCACCAACTTCAGCACAGCCAGGGGTAAACGACAGCAGGCAGTTTTACAACTTGCCTGTTTGGGGGACAAACCACACACCGCGCAGGAGTTGTGGAGGAGCATGGAACAGCAGACAAATGAGTGGTTGCTGCCAGCGAGCCTGAAGCCCGGCCTGGTGGTGTGCGATAACGGGCAAAATCTCATAGCAGCTCTGGGCCTAGCCGGTTTGACGCACATCCCTTGCCTGGCGCATGTGCTGAATTTGGTGGTGCAGAGGTTCCTTAAAATTACCCCGATATGTCAGAGCTGCTGCAGAAAGTGCGGGCCGTCTGTGCGCACTTTCGGCGTTCTCACCCTGCTGCTGCTCGCCTGTCAGCGCTGCAGCGTAACTTCGGCCTTCCCACTCACCACCTCATATGTGACGTGCCCACAAGTTGGAACTCCACCTTGCACATGCTGGAAAGACTGTGCGAGCAGCAGCAGGCCATAGTGGAGTTTCAGCTGCAGCACGCATGCGTGAGTCGCTCTGCGGAACAGCACCACTTCACCACCAATAACTGGGCCTCCATGCGAGACCTGTGTGCCTTGTTGCGCTGTTTTGAGTACTCCACCAACATGGCCAGTGCCGATGACGCCGTTGTCAGCTTAACTATCCCACTTCTATGCCTCCTTCAAAAAACGATTCGGGCGATGATGGAAGAGGATGTGGCACAGGAGGAGCAGGAGGAGGAAGAGGGATCATTTCCAGGCTTTCAGGGCAGTCATTCACAAGTGGCTCCGAGGGTGGGTTCCTGCACCCACAATCGCCAGGTACACAATTGTCCAGCAGGGGCACACTTCTGGAGGATGAGGAGGAGGAGATGGAGGAGGAGATGGAACCATGTTCACAGCAGGGTGGCACCCAGGCCAGCTCATGGCCATCACTGGTGCGTGACTGGGGGGATACAGAGGACACAGACGATACACCTCCCACAGAGGACAGCCTTTCGTTGCCTCTGGGCAGCCTGGCACACATGAGCGATTACATGCTGCAGTGTCTCCACAACGACCACCGAGTTGCCCACATTCTAACTTGTGCTGATTACTGGGTGGCCACGCTGCTGGATCCCCGTTACAAGGACAACGTACCATCCTTAATTCACTCACTGGAGCGTGATCGCAAGATGCGTGAGTACAAGCGCATGCTGGTAGACGCGATGCTGCTGGCATTCCCACCTGACAGCGGGGCCACAGTGGAAGCACAAGGCCAAGGCAGAGGAGGAGGAGGAAGAGGTCGCCAACGCAACCAGGACACCGCCAGCACCTCAGAAGGCAGGGTTAGCATGGCCGAAATGTGGAAAAGCTTTGTCAGCACGCCACAACAAACAGCAGCTCATATGGAACGTCTTAGCAGGAGGCAGCATTTCACCAACATGGTGGAGCAGTATGTGTTCACACACCTACATGTAGTGAATGACGGGTCTGCCCCCTTCAACTTCTGGGTCTCCAAATTGGGCACATGGCCTGAGCTTGCCCTTTACGCCTTGGAGGTGCTGAACGTGTATTTAGCACGGCTGGGGGCGTTATCAAAGACAAGCTCACATTCATTAAAATGAACCAGGCATGGATCCCACAGGACTTTTCCGTACCTTGTGCAGAATAGAGATGGATACCGACCTTACCCAGCCATTGTTATATTTTTGATCTTTCTCACTCTTTTGGGGTGTACCCTAATTTAAAATGACTAAAAAAAAGCAGTGTTGGCTACCTCGTCCCCCTCCACCGCCGCTTCCACCTACACCACCACATCCACCGCCACCTCAACCTCCCTCCTACTCCATATGGGCCTCGTCCTTCACAGATGAAGAAAATTGTTTTATTTTTCTGTTTTTTTTTTTTGTTGTTTTAAGTTATTTCCCTATCCACATTTGTTTGCAGAGCACTTGCCATGCTCTTAACTACATTTTGCTGCCATTTGCAGCACTCTAGCCCTTTCCATTGTTTTTTTAGAGCAATTTTAGTGCCTGAAAGTTCGGGTCCCCATTGACTTCAATGGGGTTCGGTGTCCGGGTAAAGTTCGGAAAAAGTCCGGGTCACGGACCTGGACTTTTTTTTCAAGTTCGTTCAGTTTTGTTAAAGATTTTCAGGTATGGGTAGGTCACTCTATGCTATCCAAAACTATTTTAAAAAGTTTTGGCTTCAGCTCTACCTTTAACCTTGCCATGCTATCTAATAAGACTGCAGCTCTTCTATTGTTATGCATATGGAAATTATTAACTAACTGCCCAAGACTGTTTAACATAACCCTAAATAAATGGTGTTTTACATGTACATAGTAGCAGGACAGGATAACAGCTGTCTATGTGCTCGGAAAATGCTGCTGATCTTCCTGCTGTTAGTTCCTTAAAAGCACTTGTGAAATTTCTAGTCTGCATTCTGACACAGGAAACAGTTCTATGAAGTAAGAATTTCATCTTATCTCCACGTTATCATATTGTCTTTATGTTCACTTTAGAATTATACAAAAAGATAGGATAATGCAATTGAAGCAACAAAAAAACATAGAAATCAAGATAAAGCGGTCTAATAAACCCTATCCATAAACTTTGCTTAATTAGTCCCTTTAGGTCAGTGGTCTTCAAACTATGGCCCGGGGGTCTGATGGAGCCCTTTGCTTGCTTTTATCTGGCCCTTGGGGCACTATTTCATCAACTGATACCAATGATGGGGCATAATTTCCCCACTGACATCAGTGAAGGGGCAGAATTCCTCCCAATGACACCAATGATGGGGTAAAATTTCTCCCAATGACTCCATTGATGAGACACAGTTTCTCCCGATGACACCAACAATAGGGCCAAATGAAACCAATGATGGAACACAATTCCTCCCACTGGTAACAAAGATGGGGCATTGTTTTTTTCCCACTGTTGCTAGGACCATTTCTACTCCCAATGGCCACAGTCCGGCCCCCCAGAAGTCTGAAGGACTCCCTCCTTAGGTATATCTTAGGAGTGCAGATAACCTTCCCCTATGTTATGGAGAAGGGGAGCAGGGGGGGTTATTGTAGTCCTGTCCTAGGGTATCAATCATAGATATAGTAAAGTCAGTGAGTGTTGTCACGCTAGGTTAAGAAGTGTGTATTGATAAGGGAAGACTGTGCAGCCCCAATCCACCCCTGCGGCAAAGATGGCTGCCATGGGCAGTAGTGTAGCCGTATGGGTGTACACACCACAATGCAGTGCGGGCAACCCACATTCAGTTCGCGTCCCTGCACTGCAGTTGCAGCGGGTGTCGACGTTAAGTTAATGACCATCCAAACGCAGGTCACATGCATTTGCCTGCACTGGATCGCAAGGTACAGCAATACCACGTGATCCCGTTGCAGTGTGTTCTTTAACCACTTCAGCCCCGGAAGGCTTTACCCCCTTCCTGGCCAAGCCACTTTTTGCAATGCGGCACTGCGTTGCGTTACTTTAACTGGCAATTGCGCAGTCGTGCGACGATGTACCCAAATAAAATTGATGTCCTTTTTTTCCCACAAATAGAACTTTCTTTTGGTGGTATTTGATTTTATTTTTTGCGCTATAAATAAGAAAAGACAATTTTGAAAAAAAAAAACAATATTTTTTACTTTCTGCAGAATAAAAATCCAATAACAAAAATGTAAAAAATAAAATTTCTTTATAAAATGAGGCCACTATATATTCTGCTACATATCTTTGGTTAAAAAAAAATCCCAATAAGCCGCTTTGCCTTCCTTGGTATGATCACCGGGTTTCCGGAGGACATCGCATCCGCTGATTAGCTTCCACTGTGTCCAATCACAACGGGAGCGTGGCTCCGGTGGTGCGCCCCCCCTCCAGAGCCGAAGAGAAAAATCATGTACAGGTACGTGATTTTGCGCTTAAGGGCTGCCCCGCCGTAGTATATGTACATGGGGCGATCCTTAACTGCTTAACGACCGCCCACCGCAGGCAGGCAGCCGCTCCTGGGCGCTCGCTCTCAGGAGGCTAGGGGGCGAGCCCGGGCCGGCGGTGGCACGCTCCCACCCCTGCTCATCAGTGGGGAAGCTGATGCACAGGTCAGGTGGCTCCGATTGCTGCCTGACGCCCGCAATTGCTCCCCACTGACACAGCTGACCGTTCTTCTCCCAGCAATGATCATAGAGCCCATGTGATCCTTCTATATAGGATCACATGTCTCTATGGTAATTTCAGAAGCCACCCCTCCCCCCCCCCCCACAGTTAGAATCACCCCTTGATAACCCAATGTTAACCCCTTCCCTGCCAGTGTCATTATTACAGTAACAGTGCATATTTTTAGCACTGATTACTGTAATGCAATGTCGCAGTCCCGCAAAAAATCGCAGATTGCCGCCATTGCTAGTAAAAAAAGAAATAAAAATGACATAAATCTTTCCCGTAGTTAGTAGACGCAATAACTTTTGCGCAAACCAATCACAAAGAAGGACATCAATTTTATTTGGGTACAGCATTGCACGACCGCGCAATTGTCCGTTAAAGTAACACAGTGCCGAATCGCAAAATAGGGCCTGGTCAGGAAGGGGGCAAATTCTTCCAGCCATAAAGTGGTTAAGCAGTTAAAGTAGTGCATGCACTACTTTTGGTGTGGTCCAGTGTGATTCAGCCAATTCAAAATGAATGGGCTCAAATTGCACCGGACTGCACTGCATGCGAATTGCACAGTTCCTGTGAGATTCCTGGTGTGAATCGGCTCTGAAAGTGCAGGCTCATGTCACTGAACAGAGCTTACTGTCTGGTGGAAGCGCCTGCTACACAGGCAGGAGAAATGTCCGGCAGTGCTGTGTTCATTAAGCCTGAGATTGTGCACTGTTTACAGGCTCAGCGTCACTGAAGAGGCTTATCCCTGCAACTACCTGTGTAACAGGTGCAGTAGCTGTACGAGAAGCTCAGTAACGCTGGGCCATTGGTTTTTCTGGGCTCAGATTATTTATAAAAATGTTATTGTTAGTGTCATTTTCAACATTTTAGATGTTTATTATTCACACGTAGGCTCTGTTCACACCTGTGTGACTTGTCATGCGACTTTGGGCACATATAGTCGCATGAAAAGTCACAGCCCATTGTTTTCAATGGTACCTGTTTGGATCTGTGCGATTTAAAATCGCAGTGTCTTTGAAAAGGTTCCTGCACTATTTTGATGCAGAGAAAGAGTACACAGAGGTACGCACTGCACCGAGGCTAACCTGCATGACATCCAAGTTCACTGATTGTACCTGGGTGCCAGCTCAGTCTGCAGCCGTGATCAGTGAAGATAAAAGACAAGAATAGCGGCAGACCAATGTACAAAAACCAGGCTTCTTTATTTATTTAATCCATACAGGTAAAAAGGCAGAAACAAACAGCTCCAGCTCACATGCCTGACGAAGGGGTCCTGCGTGACTCCGAAACGTTGCACTTATCCTGATGTGATCCTTTGCAATAAAAAGTTTCTTTGGACTGCTGTGCACGATCCATGGTGTGCTGGCGAACATGTATACTTATCTGTGATAGATCCAATGTCCAGCTGGTGATCGCTGCAGCACCTACAACAGATGTGCCTATATCCAGGAAGGTGTGTGATGGGAATATGAACTATTCACAAACAGATCCTGGACATTGCGACTTTAATGCGACTTGAGTGCCAGAGAGTGTAAAGTCTTATCAAAGACGCATAAAAATCGGAACCGGAAATCGTGTGACTTTGGAGTCGCACAAGTGTGAATGGAGACTTTAGGCCTCATGCACACTGGATATTATTAAAACGTCAGTAGAAAGCTGTAGCTGCAGAAGGCGTTTTTCAGCTTTTTTGCAGTATTGTTTTCTCAGTGCTTTTCAGCGTTTTTTTTTTTTACTTTTTTCAGCTGTAGCATTTTTTAGCTTTTTTTTTTTTTTTTTTTAGCAAAACTATATTCCCACAATGCTTATGGCTCAAAAACATTAATAAATGCAGAATAGCCAGCTTTTATCAGAGTTAGAGCGTTTTTACAGCTGAAAAACGCCTCCTAAAACCCAATAGTTCTGGGTTTTCTGTTACAGCCAGAAAACGCCCCTGCCAAAAACTGCTGATAACAGCCTATGTGCACGGACACATAGGATAACATGCTGGGGAGTTTACTGACTGTAGAAGAAAACATCTGACGCCAAAAACAGCCGCTGTAAAAACGTCCAGTGTGCATGAGGCGTAAGCCCCTTACACACGTACCGATTGTTGGCCGTGAATTTTCGGCCGCCGCCCGATCGGCCGATTATCGGCTTGCTAGTATGATGATTCCGACAACCGACTGCAACTTTTCGGCCGAACAAAATCTGGTGTGCATGCTATAAAATTTTTGTTGGCCGTCACCAGAACGGCCGATTTTTCGTCAGTCAGTACAGATTTCGGCCGACAAAAGTCAGATGAGCAAGACTGGGCATGCTCAGAGAAGAAAAAACACACGGAAAGTAAACCAGCACATGACATCACTTCTGAAGTAGATTTTTGTTGGCCGAGAAAATTCGTGTGCAGTCTAGGCACATTCCAACCAACACAACAACACTGGACAAAAGACGGCCGATCGGTCGGCCAACAATCGGTACGTGTGTACGGGGCTTAAGTACCCATTCACACTACCGCGACTTGTCAGGCGACTGGTCAGCCTGACATGTCGCGGTCCATTCTGTGCTACGGGAAATGTTCTAATAGGAGCGACTCAAGTCGCTCCGACTTAGAAAATAGTTCCTGTACTACTTCGGGGTGATATCGGAGCAACTTGCATTGACATTCATTATATGAAGTCCGTGCAAGTTGCGCCGAAGTCACGGTGCACGCGACTTCACAGGTCGCCCCCGAAGTTGTGCCACGGTAGTGTGAACCGGCACTTACTGTTAAAGTGACATTAAAAGAAAAAAAAAAAGATTACATTCAAAGATATATTTTAATTTAAAAAGTACCTTCTATTGCTCTCAGCCTTCTCCAAATTCCTTTTTTTTCTTTGCTTCTCGTTTCATTGGTCGTTATTTTATTTTACTTTTTATTTTATTTTTTGAAGGGGGAGCGTATAAAGACTGACTCCACTAAAATTGGCATTAACAGCATTTTTATATTTCAGACTGGCCTTGTATATCTTTTGGTTTTGCACTATACAAGCCTGAGAATTCTCAGTTCTATGCAAGTGCCATCAGCAATACAAAGCCAAATGATGGTGTCACAATATAAAAGTATATTGTATATTAGAATCTATAGAAGATATAAGACATAGCAAGTGCCCCTTCACTTTTAGATGGTGTTGAGCTTTTTAGTTTCATTGGTAAAAAAAAAAAAAACCGCAACCCTGGCTAACAGAACAGACACACTACATTGATTTTGTTTGACTGGTGCAGTTTGTGACATTTATTTAATATATAATAAATCATCCGTTACAATAAAGATCCTTAATAAGATTTTTCTAGAATCCATGGTACATTAGGAATAGGAGAGCAGCCAAGTAAGTGCTGGCATATTGGAAACCACTCAACATTTGTTGTTCTTTCTATTTAGCTTCGGTTTTCTTTTTACCATGACTGGCATATGTGTATGGGGACTTTTAACATCCTGTAAATACATTGCCCTAGTTTTGTGTCTGCTATTCAAGGTAGATGATGGCCATGGAAATCTAATTCCTAGGCAATGCATATAAAATGGATGTATGCTGAGCCTTTTTATAGTCTGTCTTATACTGCAATATAGTGTTGATAAGCAAGCTGTGAGCACTTTTTTTTACCCAGATATACAGTATATTAAAGAGTAATGTGAAAAGTATAAAGCCTGCAAAGCATAAGTGTCAAACTCCATTTCATTGTGGGTCAGTTGTATTTATAAGACTAGATGTCCAAAGCAACCCCCCACCATACATCAAATGTCAAGTGCCCCCATCTTTCCTTACATCATAGTGACCCCCCTTACCCAGGGCCATATTACCAAATGGGCACGCTGGGCAGTTGCCCAGGGGCCCCACCTTCCCAGTGACCCAGCCCTAGTCAAGCGTTAGTCCCGATTCCCATGTGCATCCAGCCGTCGAACTTAGCAGGTGGCAAGCGCCTGTCGGCCCTGTGCTACTGTCAGGCCACTTGGGCCATGGAGGGGGAGCCCACAACTGCAGGAATGCCTGTCTGCCTCCACGGGAACAGGCACACACAGGACAGTCAAGTCTGATGCCTGTGTGTGTGTGTGTTCACTGGACCCAGCCACCCAACTTGGAAGCTGTCATTAGCCTGGCACTGCTGTACCAATAAATATCGCCTTATCAATATATTGCATTTTTATTCTCGTGGGTGATTGTGTAGGCAGGGCCCCAGTGCATTGCATTGCCCCGGGGGACTATAATGCTCTTAGGATGCCACTGCCCTTACCATGTAAAACAAAGAAAACAGGGCGCACCAGCCTTGCACATTACCCAAGTGGTGTTTTTAAGAAGAGATAAAAATAAGTATACTCACAAACAAATAAATTATAAAAGCATATCAGGCTCAATAATTGGACTCTCAGTTTGATTGCCAGCATCACTCAACCTACTTCCTTTAAGGCCCAGGGCATCGTGTACCCACCTCAGCCTGTGACTGGACAGTAATAGGTAAAGCAGCGGATCGAGGAGCTTGTCTCCCTGGTGCTGATATTAGCAACAAATCTCTGCCTGGTTTGACCAGGAACAGATCTGCACATCAAGCTGACTGCCTCTGATAAGCAGCTATATAGATTCTTACAAGAGGGAGACCAGGAGAGCCTGCCCTTATCCATCCCTCTGCCTAGCTGGGCAGAGGCGTACAGGCATCCAGCTGGTTCCCTCTGATGAGTGTCCGGACAGAAACTTACCAGAGGGAGCAAGAAGCGGAGAGCTTGGTGTTGCTGTGTTGCCTGCATTTCTTCTTCTCCTTCCCAGGGAGGGGGATCACTAAACATCACATTTACCCAATTGCACCTTATAAGCAATGTGGACAGGTAAGTAGGGATAGGGGCATGGCCCTAAACAGAGACAGTGTGCATCCAGGGCAGTGCACTCATCCCTGCACGCCTAGCAAACTCAGATATGTGGATGAGTCTGTGCAGCCACTGCATCTCTATCGACTAAGGCCAGAATCTGCCTAGGCAGCTGCCTTAAGGTGCAAGGATGGGGGGGGGGGGGGGGGCAGTAAAATCTGAATCCCAGTATGCGGCATACTCGCACTGTCCTAAATTCAGCTGCAAATATCAACATTGGAGCCTCTAGCTCAGAGGTTGGTGGCTCCATTGGTGCAATGAGGTGAGATAGACATGGTGCAGTTCTCTGCTTTGTGGGGTTCCACAGTGACAGAGGGCCAGGGATCCAGATTCGTCTTCCTTCTTAAAATTAGGGAATATGGACGCTTGTTTTACAATGGCAGGGAAGGAGAAAGGGTGGATTTTGTCAGAGGATGTGCACATTTAAAGTGTGGGGAAGCTAGCAGCTCATTAAGGGAACAGAGATTAAGAGGAGCTCCAGTGTACCCCCAAAAAATTAAAAGTTACAAATACCGTAGCTGTTGATTTTTAATATAAGGACACTTGCCTGTCCAGTGATCCATCGATGTCCTAACCCGAGCCGATTCTTCAATCTTAGGTTAGGGAAATCTTAGGTAAGGGCACCTTAGGTAAGGGAAAGTCCCACAGTCTTCTGGGACCTGTGATGTGTCTCAGAAGGCTGTGGGGGGAAGGAGGAGGGGGCCCAACTTCCGCACAGATTACCGTGTCGATCTGACCGGAATGGAGAGCGGTGCCTGTCAAAACCACTCCCCCCCCCCCCAAAAAAAAGTGCCAAATTTGGCAGTGGAGGAAGGAGGATGCAAACAAGTGGGACTTCCCCTTTTGGGTGAAGTTCTGCTTTAACAGGAGGTCTATTCATTAGATCTGGGGATTGGGTGGAGTCTAAAACTTAAGGGGGTGGAGTCTAACATGATTGAGGCAATTAGTTTCATCCTAGTAACACCACACATTGAAAATATGTTATCTAATTAGGGAAGTGCCCCAGCATTGTGTCCAAGCATTCTTTTCTAGACCACATAAGGCTCAATTCACTATGGTAATGATTATTACTTTCCATAACCATCAATGTTTTTAGCTACAGAGCCAATGAGATGAAAAATTACAAGCACATGACATGACTGAAAAATCATTATGACAATAACGTGTTATACAGTAGCTTAGTGAACTGAGCTCCCGCTGCCATGCATGGCTTTCCATTTGTTGCTAGCATAGGGTATTCAAACCCTTGCTGCAGCACTGATTATGTAAAAGAAACCAGAAATAAGAATATATATATATATATATATATATATATATATATATACACTATATTGTAAAAGGTTTTGGGACACCTACCTTTACATGCATTCTTAGTCCGTAGGGTTCAATACTGAGTTGCCCCACACTATGCAGCTATAACAGCTTCCACTCTTCTGGGAAGGCTGTCCTCAAGGTTTAGGAGTGTGTCTATGGGAATGTTTGACCATTCTTCCAGAAGCGCAATTGTGAGATCAGGCACTGATGTGGAAAAGAAGGCCTAGCTCGCAGTCTCTCCTCTAATTCATCCCAAAAGTGTTCTATCAGGTTGAGGTCAGGACAGTCAAGATCCCCCACCCCAAACTCGCTCATCAATGTCTTTATGGGCCATGCTTTGTGCACTGGTACGCAGTCATGTTGGAACAGGAAGGGCCAACCTCAAACTGTTCCCAAGTTGGGAGCATGAAACTGCCCAAAATGTCTTGGTTAGCTGATGCCTTAAGAGTTCCCTTCACTGGGAATAAGAGGCCAAACCCCTGAAAAAGAACCCAAAACCATAATCCCCCTCCACCAAATGATTTACCAGTGCACATATCAAGGTCCATAAAGACGTGCATGAGCGCGTTTGGGGTGGAGTAACTTGACTGGCCTGTAAAGAGTCCTGACCTCAACCCAATAGAAAGCTCTGTATGAATGAAAGACCTTTCCAAATGGACCGAAGTAATTAGGTCTGAAGTGCCTTCCTCTTTCAAAGGGGTTTTATTAGCCACCACTAGTCTACTCACTGTTGGTACTCAGGAACTCAGTCGATCTCCATCCTCAGCCATCCATGGGAAGAATGCCACCGTTCGCTCAAACAAAATGAATAATCATAGTGCTTTCCGCAAATCCACTACTATTTTTATTAAAAACTATGCTAAAATACCACTCACAATAAGTGCACAATACTGGTGCACTTCCCCCTTAAGATCTATGTTCTCCTGTTCACTCACAAAATGGTGTCCCGTGTACTTCCGGTTAGGTGGCGTGATGTCATCAAGCTCCTCCCTCTGCATTATGTCACCACATCACATGACCTCTTCAGGGAATGGGCCACCATGATGACCGGCTGCTTACTTTTGTTTACTTTGCTATGGCAACCATTCTGGCTGTCATATTATTGAAGCCTCCTCTCTAGTGATCATTATATTATACTCTGCCAAAAATGATAAAAAAAAAGGATTTCCCCATCCCAACAAGCCAAGTGGATGGAGGAATCCTCCCCACTGTGCTAGTAAATTCTACCAGTGGGGACTCCCCTGCTGTCAACACTGTATGAAAATTTTCAAATGCTCCTTTTCAACAGAAGTGGATCATTAGATAAATCAAAATTAATCTGAAGGAGCCAAATTTTGGTCCTTCTATGGCCAGCTTTAGGCTAGTTTCACATCTATGCTTGTGTAGTTGATGCATTTTTGCAGAGAGTTTTCTGATGCATTTTTATTGTGCGTTTTTGATGCATTTTGTGCTTTTTGGCAAGTGTTGAGGTTGCTAGGAGGAGGAGGTTGTTGAGATGCAGGAAAACACAAGCCTATGGAGCCAAAAATGCACTATACTGCGTGTAAAACAAATCCCTCAACCTTTCCAAAAAAAAAATTTCAGGAAACCACAGAGATGTGAATGGGACCCATAGGTAATAAGGTTAAATGGATTGTAGTGTGTTCCCCTTGACCTGCAAATGCACTAAAAAACATACAGGTGTAAACCTAGCTTAACACGGGGTGCGTGCATGCAGTTCCATACTGTCTGGACATGTAAACAAATGGCTCTTCATGTTGTACAGGCCTTTGCCCCCATGTGAATGACACAGTGCCATGTATGATTTATCGGGCCTTGTGTGCACACTGCAGCCTGCGCTTACCACAGACTGGGAGAAAATTGTGTCTGCACGCTTAGACTCTACACCTTGGATGATGTGAACATTATTTCCAGTGATGGGTTATTAAACACGTTAATGACATGCTTTAGTTAAGAATTTGTTTGTAAATGTTGCCAATTGAACTGCTACAAATATATAGCAGAACCTCCATTATACTATAAGCCTCATCTATGGGCAGAGTAAACAAATGGCAGTTCTTGAAGGCAGGGGCTGTCCTTACTGATTACAGTTTTCTTCTAAATACACAGCAGTCGCCTTCTAATTGCATCTGTGTGAGTTTGTTACGTTTTGCCAAGGGCTCTTTCACACTGGTGACTTTGACACAATGATAAACTACAAATAACGGGTGTAATTGTGTTAGCTTGGGCACTTTACACTAACTGTCACCGGGAGTGATGGATCAGAGCATTGTTACTGAACTTGCTGTGGTAAGATCGGAAACCTTTGTACTGTCCAGTGTAGTGTTTGACTCTTAAGATGTGTTGACACGTATTATCTAACATGGATATCATTTGGCTAAAGGATCACAATAGCAGCAGACTCTACTTTGCAAAGGCCTGGGGCTAAAGTCACTGTAAAGTTGAAGTTGAAGTCAACCTGTAATTAATAAAATGTCAGTTTATGTGAAGAAGCAACTCCAATCATGATTTGCTGCACGCATTCGTAATTTAATTCCTTGCCCTCTATAGACATAGCTTCTGACAGTTCCTTTTTTTGGTGAACCTTCCATCAAATGGTAAATTTTTACACTAACACCCACAAAGGGAAAATGAGAGGGGGAAAATTGGGATTTTGCGATACCGCCACCATTAGCATGGACATACAAACTTCATCTAAAAGTACAAAATGAATGTCCTAACCTACGCAGCTTTTGGAATGCGGTATTTGCAATGAGATCACAACTCACAGGTATCCTGACCAAACCCACACCAAGTTTGGCATTACTGAACCTTCACATTTCTAGATTCCCACGACAATTTAGGAATGTCGTGGCACATTTACTCTCAACTAGTAATCACGAAAAAAAATGGAAGACCAACTTTGCCCCTTAGATTTTAGAAGTTATTCATAGGGTGAATCTCCATTGCCTATATGAAAGAGCAATAGCTTGTAGGTACAACTCCTTGCGCTCCTTTCATGCTAAATGGTCCATCTGGACCCAAACATTTTTAAAAGACAAGGAGCTCTAGGAGGTATTGGTAAAATCTACCTGTTACTCTGCACAATCAGAGGACACACTACTGTGGACCCAAGTCCTTGCCGCTTTTCCACTGCATGATACGGCTCCGTTTGGCACCTTTCCACTGCATGGTACCGCATGGTACGTGTTTGAACGGTTCGGTGCGGTTTGGTACAGCGGCACTTCTCCACTACATGGTACGGCTCGGTACGGCTCGCTTAAACAGTACCACCTCGGTTGGGGTTCCAAGCGGGCCGTACCTATACCATATGCCACAATCCTTTGCATGCAGGCTTGATTGTTTGTCACTACTAGCCACTGATTGGTCAGAGAATCGTTGTAATCCCACCCACTTACTACTTTAGTGGAAAAGCAAACCGAGCCGAGCAGAGCCTATATAGTGCTGAAACGTCCCGACTCATACCACACAGTGTAAAAGCAAACTGAACCAAGCAGGGCCAAGCAGTGCCGAGTGGAGCCGAGCCGGTACTTGCAGTGCAAAAAGTGCCATTAGTCACCTAAATAAAGGATCCGAGTTAGGTACAGTCCTCTTAACTTCCTGTTCCCTACCCCTCCCCTGTCTTTCCCTATTTTGTTTATCTTTTTGTTTCGTTTGGTTACACTACATGTCAATGCCCTGCGAATGTTTTCCTTGGTCACACATTGGCTTTTGCCGACAAACAATATAAACGTATGCAGAGAGCATAATTGTTCCAACCTTCTATATGTTAGATGACTATGTTATCTGGTTAAATTGCTCAGCGGTGTTTGTCAAACGCGTGCAGAACTTATGTGATAATTGTTTTATTCTCTGCAAAATATGTAATCGATACCGTTCATTGTATAAGAATTTCATAATAGAAAATATTGAAACATTAAAGTACAACATTTTATTAGGACATTAAAAACAAGCCTCTAAAGTGGGGGTCAGCAACCTGTAGATCGCAATCTACCAGTAGATCGGGGACAGGTGACTGGTAGATCGCAGGTCTGGGCTAGCTGACCCCGCCATCCCAGAGCATCAAACAGAGTGAAATGCAGAGGGACTACTTGTAAAGTTAGAGCTGTAGTAGGGAGTAAAGCCCCGTACACACGTACCGATCGTCGGCCGACGGAACGTCCTACAAATGTTCGCGGCTGGTGTGTTTGTTGTTTGTCTGTTGAAAAGTGCTCCAAACTTGCCCAGGACATTTGTCTTCCGACAGAAAATGACGTCACTACGTTCCACGCACGTTCGCCGCTACAAAAGAGGAAGTGAGTGTTTGGCCGTGACCCTTCTGGGCATCTCGCGCTGATTTCGTTAGCATTTGTTTGGTTGACGACATTTCGCTATTTTCCGAGACATCGTTCGAGAATTTATTATGGCGACCGTGAATTCGTCCGTTGCTGTCGTTAGTGTTGGAGTTTTGGCTCTGAGACGACGTACGAGCAATAGGAAGAAGAAGCGGACCTCCTGGACGAAAAATTGGTTGCTTAACCGTGATCAATTTTCTCATATGTCCTTGCTGAGGGAGCTCCAGGAAAATAATCCTGATGACTTCAGGAATTATTTGAGGATGACGGATCCCATCTTTTACCGTCTTCTTGCCCTGGTGTCCCCCTATATTCTGAAGCAGGATACTTGTATGCGGCTTGCAATTACTCCTGAGCAAAGGTTAATTGCGACGTTGAGGTATCTTGCAACAGGGAGAAGCCTGCAGGATCTGAAGTTCACCACAGGCATCTCCCCCCAAGCTCTTGGAGTCATCATCCCTGAGACCTGCTCTGCCATCATCAAGGTCTTGCAGAAGGACTATATCAAGGTATGTTTGATTTTTTACATTACATTACATGTATTACTAGTTTCACCTGAATTATGATGTTTTTGGATGTACAGCAATTGACACAGGCCATTATTTGTAAACTACCCTCTGTCCGCATGCACATAGTAGTAAAGATGTAGATTATCTTTAACCATTTGTAAAATTACCCACTAACCACCCCACCATTCTCTCCTATGTGTCCCTAAACGCATTGCCTGTTAACAGTATTTTGAATTTGGGTCATTTTATTGCTTTCCCTCAAACAATTATTCCTTGGCCAATGTTTTAGTACCTAGTTAATGATTTATCTAAAATACATCAGTCCATCCATTCCCACCTATGATTCTGTATGTTTATGTAATGATGTTAAAACCTTCACTGACCACAAGCCCTTATTGATGTATAAATGCCCAGTTTTACTTACCCATCCCCCCACCCACATGCTAAATCTCAAAGTCAGCATATACCAAAGCTCAAGTTCAGAGGTCTTCAAACTATGGCCCACTAGTTGTTCACGAACTTCAATTTCCATCATGCCTAGTCATGTCTGTGAATGTGAGAGAATTACAAGGCCTCATGGGATGTGTAGTTCTGCAACAGCTGGAGGGCCGTAGTTTGTAAATCTCAGCTCTAGCTGGTGAGTATAATGGGCCATACACACTAGAAGATTGTCAGAACAATTTATCCTTCCGATTTACCAAAACCAAATAATATGAGGTCCAACAAACACTTTCAAATCCTATGCAATCTGGTAGGCCCTTGCACTACATAGAAAAGTTAAATCTGCACGAAAAAGTCTTCAGAGAATCTTCTAGTGTGTATGGCCCTTTACAATATAAGAACAATAGGAGGTTGAAAAGAAATGTATGTAGATGTTACATCCCCATATCCAAACCTTTGCCTTCCTGTTGTATATTTTTTTAGCAAGTTGCATAAGCATTTAACAGACAACTGTGTGTGTAATTAATAATGTGATGTGCTCAAGCACTAATTTTCTTTTTTTTTTTTTTTTTTATTTTTTCCCCACAGTTTCCTTCAAACGCAGAGCAATGGCTGGAGATTTCTGATCAATTTCTGGAGAAGTGGAATTTTCCCAATTGTGGGGGTGCTATTGATGGGAAGCACGTCCGCATTGTCCCCCCTCCGAATTCCGGCACATTTTATTATAATTATAAAGGTTTTTTTAGTATAGTCATGCTAGCCATAGTTAATGCAAACTATGAGTTTATTTTTTTGGATATTGGCAAAAATGGCCGCAATTCGGATGGGGGAGTTATTGATCAGACGGAGTTCGCTCGTCGTCTAAAGAACGGCACTCTGAACCTGCCATCCAGGGAGCAAACTGTTGAGGGTATGAGCTTTGTGTTTATCGCAGATGAGGCTTTTGCGCTTGGGGAGCATCTCATGAAGCCCTACCCTCAGAGGAACCTCACCCCAGACCAAAGGATTTACAACTACCGGTTGTCCAGAGCTTGCAGAGTTGTGGAGAATGCCTTCGGGATAATGGCCAACCGGTTCCGGATATTCCTGACGTCCATAAACCTGGCACTGTACAAAGTGGATAATGTGGTCTTGTGTTGCTGCATTTTGCACAACTTCCTACGCAGGAATGCACAAAATTATGTCTTGCAGCAACTGGATACTGACCCTGCTATGCCAGGTACAAGTGGAGAGGCCCAACCTTCTAACCAAGTGGAGTCGATGACGTCAATGGAAGTTGGACGGTCAGCATTGGCATCACACAGGGCCCGTCAGATCCGCCAGGAATATCTGGACTATTTCGTGGGGAGAGGAGCTGTGTCCTGGCAGCAATCACTGTCACACACCCATTAATCTTGTTAAAGATTGGACACACAAGATAAATGTCAGAGATATATTATTTTTCAACACATTAAACAAAAATTGCAATGATTCTGTATTGTGGATTATAATCATTTGGGCACATATGCCAAACACAATTATTTGGGTTAATCATGTGTTATATATGTGTGACTTTGGAAGGGTTAATACATTCATCAGTGTGTTTCTTGACTGTAGTCTCTCACCAGCTGATCCAAAGTGATGATGGCCATGTGTTATTTTTTAGCCAGTGGTGTAAATACAAGGGCCTTCTGCACCCCACAAAATGTACACAAACCCTGTCACATTGAGAACTAGGTCACACCCAAGGTTCATCTAATGTCACCTTACATTGGTGTTCATTGTCCAGAAGTTGCCCATACTATATATTTCATATAATACATTAGGGTATTAACAAAGTACCTACACCTGTTATGTTGTGTTCATTTATGACATCCTTCTCACTGCCCACCAATGTTAGGATATGTCAGTGTTATGTGAAACTTGATCATTGTTCATCTCAAAGTGTTATATATATAGGTAATGGAAAGTGAACTAGAGCAACGAACAAGCAATACACTATAGATTACACTGATCTCCCTACACTGATTGCTACTGGCAATATCAATGCCATATTGAATCCTAGGACTGCTAGTACCTTGAGTGTTGAGTCACACTTATGCGATGCGGGAAGTCTGCGACTTTGCAGCCTTCCAGCATTGCATAAGGGTGACCCGCCACTTACTTTTTCCACAGGATTGTATTCCACAAGTGTTAAGCACTGTGCGATCCAATCCAGATACATCAGAAATAAAGGGTCATGTGCGACTTGTATGCGTGTTCAGTGCGAATGTAGCCATACAAAGTGTATGTCTCAATTCACACTGCACATCTGATGGCATGTAATATCGTAGCGCACTGCTCCTTTATTACATGCGATCAGATGTTCATGCGAAAATCAGCTATACAGTTTGTATGGCTCAATTCGCACTGCACTCGCACAAAAGTCGCACATGATGCATTTATTCAGCCGCATCAGGATAGGATCGCACAATCGTTCAAACTTGTGTGATCCGATCCTTTGTGAAATGTCAGATCGCACTGTGATATGCGTTAAAACTGGGGGTATCTTTAACATTTCATTGACACCTCCAGCAACTCGCATATGGCAGTGACCAAAATGCTTTCATTAACATGTAAATATGGGAATAGGACAGCCATCATACATTTAGTGCTTCTTTACACAGCTTTAGACCTCGACCCCCCAACTAAAGTCTAATAAAGAATTGAACACACATTGTTGAATGTAAAAACGTTTTAGTATCAAACATTCACAGGGTTAGGGTTAGGGTTAGGGTTAGGGTTAGGGTTAGGGTTAGGGTTAGGGTGTTGTAAAGTGCTTTTCCCAAACTTGGGTACACTCTTTAACATCTGAGTGTAATTAAAATGCCATAAAACATTCTAAAAAAATTGTAACATCAGGAACATCCCAATACAAACATTAAAAACCTAGTAAAATTGTGGCTTAAAATTTGCCAATCATGTCCACAAAATTGCGCATTTTGATTTGTAATGCCGTTGCAGTCTCCTTTATTTGTTCCAGGTCTGCGCAGCATTGGAGAGCCTCACGGGTCAATTTGGCTAATGTGCAACTATGTAAAACATGGTCTGTAAAAATTAAAAAAAAATGAGTCAATGTGAATCACCTACATGAGGTCATAATAATAGAGAAACATTTGGTGTCCAGGTAATCTTAAATTCCTCTCGAGTTAATACCTACCCTGTTCTTATGCTCTTTTGCCCTAGGCTCTTCTTCTTCCTCCTGTCCTCCTCCGATGCTGTTGCTGATGATTCTGCCGGTCTCCTGAGCTTACTATATATTCATTAGGGGTGTGAACGCATGATTACGTCATTGTGAGGGCATGGTTGTAATGTATATATATTAAGATGCAGAGACCAGAGACGGGCAGAATGCACGGCAACAGCATTGGAGGAGGACAGGAGGAAGAAGAAGAGCCTAGGGCAAAAGAGCAGACAACATAAGAGCAGAAGATTGGACAGCAGAAGAGTGGAGAGGAGAAGATCCAAAGAGCAGAGTGGAGAAGACCGGATGAAGATATTTAAGAACATTTCATAAACGTCTCCTGTCGTTATTCACATACACTTCCATTTATGTGGTTAATGTGTAGGGGTACTATGTACCCCATACCCATTCACATAGTGATTGGGGTCTGGGATCTGGGGGCCACCCTTTGTTAAAGGTTGCTTCCAAAGTCCTAGGAACCCCCTGGCCGCATGACCCCCCAAAACCACCAGACAGGGTTGTGGGGATGAGGCTCTTGTCCTCCTCTACATGGGAGTAAGGTGCTTTTGGGTGTGCGGTGCAGAGGCCCCCTGGCCCAAAGCAACAAAACCCCCCCATGTTGAGGGCATGTGTCCTGCTGTGGTCCAGGGGGTGTTTGGTCCGCTTGCTCGTTCTCTTTCCTGGCCTGACAAGCTGCATGCTTGTATAAGGGTCTGGTAGGGGTTTTGGGGGTAACCCACGCTGTCTTTTTGTTGTGGGCATACCCTCAAACTCAATACCACACACAAAAGGCCTGGTTGTGAACTTGGGGGGACACCCACGGTGGGTTGTTCAATTTTTGGGTGTAGTTCCCCCTCAAAAATCTTCACAACGCAAGTGGCCCCGCAAGTCAGAGCATCCTGATCCGACTTAGGGTGCGACTTCCATTCAAATAAAGAGGCTCCCATAGGGAACTAGTGTTGTAAATTGGAGGCTAAAAATAACACTGATAAAAATCATTCTGAAAAAACCTACGTGGGCACACAATTGGCTCTTGGACACTTGGTCCTGGTTCCTCCACAGTTTCGGAACTGGCTTCCATGCTGCTTGGCAAGTTGCCAGGAGATCGGGCTTCTGACCTGGCTGGGGATGCCACATCCTGGCATGATGCAACATCTGCAATGTAAATTTGTAAGGGAATACAAGAATATAAGGTTAAACAATCATTGCAAATACACATATTTCTATGATCCCACTACACAAAAATCTGTGACTACCAACCTTCTTGTTGCTCTGGTGTCTGGTCACTTGTAGGCTCCACCAGAATAACCTCAGGCATAATGTCTTCATCTACATAATACAAAACATTGGCCATATCATAAAAGTCACAAGAGGTACATTTGTTAGGACATGGTGCCCTGCTTGATAGCTCTTTTAGTAACAAATATGAAGACATGTACATGGTTATCTACGAAAAATATGGTACATTAATGTTTGACAGTGCATAGGAACCAATTACCTTTAGTGGAATCTGTGCCACCTTCTGTGCCCATGTCCTCATCTTGTTCGGCAACTGCCGATGGAGCTGCCAAACCTCTCCTCCTCCTTTCCCATTGTTTGGCACGGAGTTTACGTTTTTCTCCTATTTAAAGGTTTGAATAATAATCTGTGATTAATAGGAATGTTTGCTGAGAAGATTCGTGCAGGAAAGAACGTTCGTTGCAACACAATACATATATTTTTCACTATGGCTTCCTGACTTTTAATGTCATATACTAAAACATCAACAATAGATCGATCAAATCACGACATGACAACTAAAATGAGTAATCTAACTTTTTACATAGACATTATAATCTAGACATGTTAATACAACATACACCAAATTATAAAAAACATATTGCATGATTAAAAAAATAAAGAAAAAATAAAACTTACTTTTTTTCAAAATCCGATGGATTTGGGAAAGCTGATCCTGCTCACGGTGTTTGAGGTCAGACCACCGTTTCCGAATCTGATCTTTCGATCGCTCGACACCGAATTTTTTGACCAAACAGGCCACCACCTTGTCCATGATGCCATCTTTCCTGGCATTGGGCCGATCGTAATTTGCCAACTTTCCATCGTAATCCATTTTTTCTAAAATGGAGACCATCTCCACCATTTCTGGCTTTGACATGGGTGTAGCCCTTGATTTTCGGGTGGCCCAATCACTTCGGCCCCCACTAATTGAGCTCCCAGATTGTTGAGACATGGTTCCTAATTAAACAATGATTATTCCACTGCCTCAGGTGTGTGTGTCGCATGTAGGCCTGATCTTCGGCACGTACACACCCCTGCACAAGCCCGCCACTGGAGGAGGAGTTGACGCCTGCGCTGTATTTAAAGGACGCCAGATCGTTCGGCCGACGATTCGCTAGCGGACATATCGAGAGTTGGAGCACGATCGAGCGGCGAATCACGACTTTTCCCCACAAACAAAGGTACGACTCTTTTAATAGAAAGTGTGTGTTTTGGGCCCTATACAGCTTTTATTAGGAATATCTTTATTATGTGCCAAAATACATGCTATTTTAATATGTTTTGTGTTGTTTTGTGTCTTGCAGGCATATACTGTCCTGCAATATGGTGGACAATTTCACCACCCACAACTTTTTAATAAGTTTTATTGATGAGTTCAGGCAACTGCCGTGTTTGTGGCAAGTCAAGTCCGCAGATTATAAAAATCGAAAACTCAGAAAACAGGCCATGGAACATTTGGTGGCCTTCTACAAGCCCGTCTGTCCTGGGGCAAATTTTGATTATATCCGCAAAAAAATAAACAGCATTCGCACTGCCTACAGGCGGGAGTTAAAAAAAATTGAAGATTCCACCCAGTCTGGAGCAGGGGCACGGAATGTATATGTACCACGGCTGTGGTACTTTGATAACATGCGGTTCCTGGCAGACACCATGGAATCCAGGCCGTCAATTTCTACACTGCCTTCTACATCGGCAGAGGGCTCAGTGTCGGTTGATCCAAGCCAGGATGAGGATTTCCTGGAGGAGAGTTTTACTCAGGTATGGCATTTCACTATATATTGTCTGCTAAAATGTAATCATGTAACAAACTTATAAGCTAAACCATAATTGACCCTTTAGGTAAACGGGCATAGCAAGGGGTTGGCATGACAGGCAACCGCCAGGGGCGCAGGCCAAGGGGGGTGGGTCACAAAAACATTGGCATTGTTTTATTGTTTATTTTAACAATCCACTCAGCCTGCACACCCCAGAACCCCCAGTTTGCAGGCGGATTCATGCAGGTGTAAAACATTGAGAGCTGCTTCATGCAGGTGTAAAACATTGAGAGCAGCTTCATGCAGGTGTAAAACATTGAGAGCAGCTTCATGCAGGTGTAAAACATTGAGAGCAGCTGAGCCAAAAGACCAGGAGACTGAGACTGCCTCTCACTGCATCCCCAGCACCCCTCCGGTCTTACAAACACTGCTGCATCCCCAGCACACCTCTGGTCCTAAGAAACACTGCTGTAGCCTCAGCATTCCTCTGGCTCAACCTTTTTTAATACAAAACTAACAGCTCCTGCAAATGATCCATCCATCCTTGCTTCCATGTCTCTGGTCTCTCACTCTGGGTCAGCAAGGCAGGTGGCTTCCTTATTCATGTTTCCCTGCACTGCTTCACCCTCAATGCCCTACATCAAGTCCTCTGCAAGTTCAGGCCCCTCTCTCTCTGCAACCCCCTCCTCTCTCTCTCACACCCCCTCTTTCTCTCCCTCTCTCTATCTCTCAACCCTCTCTTTCTTTTTCACACCTGAGACAATGATTGCCCACTAGAGAGCTCTACACTGGGCAAAGAAGGGGCAAATTAGAAACTTTTAATGCCCTTTAATTTTTTTTTGGGGGGGTGGGTTACAGTTTTACATTGATCTTGGGGGGGGGGGGGGGGGGGTTGTTGCCAAATACAGCTCCTCAACAAGGGCACTGGAGACCCTAGATATGCCACTGTATGTAAAGTCTGCTATTTGTTCACAATAATATAACAAACATGACTTTTTATATACACTATAACATTCTAATCAATTGTTCATTTCATCAACAGGGAAGTGTCACTGAGGAGGAGCCAGGTTGCAGCCAGGAGCCTGGGGAGCCTGTGGAGCCTGAGGAGCCTGTGGAACTATTTCCACCACCACCTCCTCCTGCCAAACGGAGGCAAAAGAGGAAGCACGTGGATGACATCACCGACGAGTTTATCCAGGAGGCCACCATAGCCCTACGTCGGAAACCGGAGGCCAATGAGTCCTTCGGGAATATGACTGCCAAAATCCTGGATAAGGTGGACCTCAGGCAGTGTCAGTATGCCAGAAAAATTATTCTGGATGTGCTGCAAAACGCTGAAAACGGCATACTTACTGAGCACAGCCATGCATGCCAGGAGCACCCGTGCCCTCCACCTCCACCTCCACAACACCCACCACCTCGCCAAATGCCACATGGCCAGTGGCAATATGGCCAGCAGGATCCAAACCTGCCCTCATGGCAACCTGATTACAGTTACCAGCAACTTTAATTTGTGTAACCCCCTATTATTTATTTTACCCCTGTTTGCCAGTTTCTAGTTTAATTTTGTCCAAATGGACCTTTTTTATGTTTAGTTTATTATACGGAAAGTATTGATGTTTGCTTTGTTTTTTTTTTGCTGAGATCCAAAAAATAAAGAAAATTTAAAATAAAAAATGGCCTATCTGAATTTGTTAACATGTTTAATATTGTGCATAACCTGAAAAATATGTTTTAGACATTAATTCATACAAGAATAAAGGGTCATATCAATAGTTAGATCTTTGGTGTGAAAATACAAAAATAATGGTGAAGAGTTCAAATTATTTAATTCTAAAATTTGATAGAACAGATAGAATAGACAAACATTATCTTCATCATAACAGAACACATGCCTTTTTATTAGAAAAGTATGGCATTATGAGCAGCATCTTCCTTCTTCTCACATTTATCAAGATGAGCATGTGCTCCGCATTTCACCTATTTCTTGGACTTCCGCGAGCCGAAAGTTCTTTCTGAATAAAATGTTGAGTTTACTAGAGAAAATTCTTCCGGGAACTCATTTGGTTTGATCATGCGTGTTGGGATTTGTAGCTGTGTGTCGGCAGAATTGTGTACTGACAGGCGAACAATCGGCCGTTCTGGTGTCGGCATACAAATATTTTCATGTTTGCAAGAAAGACTTTTGTCCGCGGATTGTGCGCAGACATCTGTCGGAGGCACCATACTAACACGCGTACAATCGGCAGATCCTTCGTCCACCGACGTTTGTATGCCGACGATCGGTACGTGTGTACGGGCCTTAAGAGCCGCATAAGCTGATGCCTCCTCTGTAGTGCTGGCTCCTGTCCCATGCGGAGTAATACCCACTGCACTCCACCTGTTATCTCAGCTAGCGGTCTCCAGAGTGGTGCCAGCAGCAGGAAGGAAGAGATCTTCAGGTTAGTGTGAAGCAATACACCAGGCATAATAGCAGCTTTGTGTTGCTTTCTCACCACCTACTTTAACCCCTTGGACCCTGCAGAAGCATGCAGTTGCAGGGTGCTTGCAAAGTGGCCCTATTTACTTTAAGGGGTCGCAAATGGCAGTTGGTAGCACCCACCAAAAGCAACAATAGGCCTAATTAGTGTTGTGGCATTTGTACACCAAAGGGGGTAGGGATCAGGGTGGTAAAACTTCAGTTTAATCACAGGGTCCCCCCCAACTTTACGTGCAAATAAGCCCTAAGGGTGCCGCTGCCAAATGCAGCTAATGGCTCATTTACAAGTGCAGCAGGCACTGCTGCTCTCCTGAAAAGCGATCCAAGTGTGTTTGACAGGTGTGGAGGAGGCAATATTTTGCCTCCTCCCCATCTGATTTAGGCCCATGATTGTTGTGTAATGTACACGACTGCAACACAGTAGTACAGCAATATGAGGTTTAAATCAAGTATAAGCAGGCGACTCTGTGCCCGGTGATCTTTGACCTCTCCCATGTTGTTCAGATAGATCTCCACCTCTTTAGGCCCCGTTCACACTGGGGCGACGCTACTTCGCCGGGCGACCTCACAGGTCGCGGCGCGCTGCTCGCCCCGCGGCCTCGGAGCGCCCGGCACGGACTTCATAACATTGAAGTCTATGCAAGTCGCTCTGGGTCGCCCCAAAGAAGCTCCGGACCCTTTTTCTAAGTCAGAGCGACTTGTGTCGCTCCTATTAGAACGGGTCCATAGCTTCTGTATGGCAGGCGACCTACGGCGACCTGTCAGGTGACCAGGTCGCCTGACAGGTCGCCCCAGTGTGAACGGGGGCTTAAGGTTACCTACCCCTGCTGTAAAGTCAAAGGGGACAATATAATACATACAAACTTGAAAATAAATTAATAAATAAAAGACCTTATGCTGTATGTAATGTCAGTATATTTTACAACAATCTAGAGGGTGGTCTTAGATGCATAGGAAACCAAAGCCCCAATGAGTTTCAACTAATTAAGTCTTCCTCAGGAGGGAGGCATCCCTTGTCGATGTCAAAGGATCTCTGCAATACATACATTTATGAGAATAGAAACAGGCAAGAAATGGTATTATAATATTATCAGCACACCAATGGATGGCATAGCAAGCATATAGCAAACTTCCATTGAAAATACATGACCATAAATTACATATATGTTGGATGTCTCTGGGAGACGGGTGGCAGTGCCACATGTATTTCCATACAAAGCACAAGGGATTACGACTGAGTTCCCAGGGGCCTGTAGGGTCCTGCTGACAAAAATAAAAAATGCATGAAAGAAGTGAATGCCAAAACTAAAAAGTTAAATTGGTATTAGGCAAGTCTATGATAAAGGAGTAGAAATAACAATAAAAATATACAATGAAATAGAGTAAGATACCTTGGGGAATATCTTGTCTTCCAGACCATAAAGTTAAATGAGGACTCCAAGGCGACTGATTTTTTTCTTTATGCAGGCATCCAGATCAAAAAGCCCCAAAGATCTGGTGATAAAACACAAAAACATGCATACCGTGTTTCCCCGAAAATACCCCCGGGTCTTATATTTATTTTGGCACCAAAAGACATAGTAGGGCTTATTTTTGGGGTAGCTCTTATCTGTAATGTGCTGTCTTCTCCCTTCCTGCCTGTACCTAGTAAAAGTGGTTGTAACATCCTTGCATCCACTCTATTACTGTTTTATATAATTTCCAGTGTGTTTCTGTAATATAATAGTGTGAAATACCTTCGGTACAGCGCCGCTCAGCTGATCCCCCACCACTGTCCTTCTCTTCTCCCCTGCGGTCACAGAAGCGCCAAGTATTATAATATGATAGTGTAAAATACCTTCGGTACGGCGCCACTCGGCGCTCAGCTGATCTTCTGCTCTGCTCTTCCTTCTCTTCTCCCCCGCTGACAACTGGGGGTCACAGAAGCGCCAAGTATTATAATATGATAGTGTAAAATACCTTCGGTACGGCGCCGCTCGGCGCTCAGCTGATCTCCTGCTCTGCCCTTCCTTCTCTTCTCCCCCGCTGACAGCTGGGGGGTCACGGAAGCGCCGAGCAGCGCTATAACTAAGGTATTTCACACAATTATAATATAATACTTGGCGCTTCCATGACCCGCTGTGAGCACTGCGGAGGGGAGCGCTGTGCTGAAGGTATTTCACACTATTATATTACGGAAACACACTGGACATTATATAAAACAGAAATAATAGGATTTTACAGACACTAAACTAGGGCTCATTTTTGGGGTAGGGCTTATATTGCAGCCCTCCCCAAAAATAACAGTAGGTCTTACTTTCAGGGTAGGTCTTATTTTCGGGGAAACATGGTAAGACAATTTACAGTGGGGTATAGGAACATGCTACTCTTATAGTTTCATTTTTAGATTTAGGCATCCCATACATTCACTATTTGCGTTCAACCGGAAGGTTGAACGCAAAAAAATGATCTGATTCCCCAAATCACACATTTGATCTTCCCATTGTGCTCCTGTGTTCTGGAGCAGAGCCTTCCCTGCCATCAGAATGCAAAGATCAGTGCTGCAAGCTATAGTCAGCAGCACTGATTGATCACATTATACAGCATAGCAGGGGGAATCTCCATTGCCAACAATTATATTCAGTAGCCATGACATCCGTGGCTGCCTGAATACACTGGCGTTGAGGAACACAGAGTACATCTGATAGGACGAACTAACTGGTTAGCTGATAATTTTCCATCAGGCTCAGTCAGTCTTTCAATTGACTTCTGTGGTGCTTGCAGGGTCACCCAAGGCTCGAATTTTGGCAGATTTAGCAGAAATCAGATGAAATTCGAGCCATCTATAGTCAGCCTGTTCTATTTCTCAAATAGTTGTCCTACTAAGCCATACTACTAAACCATATCCTATTTATTCCAAAAATAATCCATACACACCTACTACTTAATGGGTGTGTTATCTATTTTTTAATAAAATACAGGTTTTCTGCCTACTTGTAAAGTCCTCTTTTTTTTTTTTTTTTTGCCCCTCATTTCTGTGGGGCCAGAGGCGTAACTAGAACCTTCAGGGCCCCGGTGCAAGAAACCATGAAGGGCCCCCTGGCTCCCTGGGGCCCTTTACTCTCGTTGTGGGGCCCTTTATTACGGTCCCGCGGCGGGACCCTTTCACAAGTTATGCAGTGGGTCCCCTTCCTGCCATCTTGGGGCCTCCCCACGGTGGTGAAATGCCAGGGCCCTGTCGCAAGTGTGACCTTTGCAATCCTGGAAGTTCACCCACTGGTGTCAGTAGTTTTTATTTTTTGGTATTTTAATTGTATTATTTTTTATAATTTTATTTTATTTTTTTTACAATGTCACTGACTATGACTCTGTCTATTCAGAAAAGGAAGGAGCTGGTAAATTACATATTTACCGACCCCTTCCTGGTTCTCTATTGTGACACATCCCCTGCAGCAGCCGGTTAGATAGGAGGAGTGGTGGGGGGGGCAGCATACAGAGGAATCAATCTCCTCCATTTTCATCCTGTAGCTACAGAAGGAAAAAGGAGGACAGCGATTTCTCTACATGCTGCCTCCGCTGTCCCTCCTATTCAGGTGTAAAGGGGAGCCACATGGGCCCCCTTGAGCATGGGGCCCGGTTGCGATTGCAACCCCTGCAACCCCTGTAGTTACGCCCCTGTGTGGGGCGATTTCCATAGACATCTGTGCAGGAACCCACACAAATATCTGTGAAATCGCCCCCGAAGTTGGACTGTAATGCCGACATTCAAAACGGCCTCAGTGTAAACCTGAGCTAAAAAGCACCCCCCTAGCATTTCAATCTACGGCCATCTTCAGTAAGGGAAGATGATTCATGTAGCATTTACTTCCTAAATCCATCTGCCCTTAGCTCAGGCATGCAGGCAGTAGGGTGTGCTTAGCGGAAAAACACACTTTAGCTGATAAAAGAAAAACAAAATACTCATGAAGACTCCGAGGATGTATGACACCATGTTGAGTTATACCAGAAACCAAAAAGCAACTGAAGAAATTCAAAAACAAGTAAATATAATATACCTTCATGTCTACAGTATTTACTACTGCAAACAGCATAAGGATTAAAAATAGTTCATGTTGATTGAGAGAGTAAAGTTCTGTTTCAAGCAGTTACAGCCACAACTTTTCTTTTTTCGCCTTTTGAGATAACAAATTAATGAATAAAAACTGGCCATTTTATGCAACCCTGTCAGTGCTAAACAGTTTATCTCATTATTCTAACAGCTACTTTTGCTGGACATCTTGGTCTGTTTAAGGAAGTTGAAATATAACAGACTTTCTGGCTGGATCACTAGGTGAAAAAAAAAAAAAAAGAAAACGAATTAAAGTAAACTTCCAGTATTGGTTATAAGACAGGGGGTGAAGGTAAATCACTCCAATGGGGCACAGATAACAATAAATAAATAAATAAACCAACGGAGTTGTAAGGTCCCGTTCACATAGGGGCCACGATATTTCGCACCGCGACCTCGAAGGTCGCGGTGCGAGCAGCGTGCCGTGACCTCGGAGCGGCCGCCACGGACTTCATAACATTGAAGTCTATGGAGGTCGCCTCCTGGTCGCTCCAAAGAAGCTCCGAACCCTTTTTCTAAGTCGGAGCGACTTGTGTCGCTCCTATTAGAACGGATCCGCAGCTTCCCTATGGGAGACGACCTACGGCGAACTGTGAGGCGACCAGGTCGCCTCACAGGTCGCCTTAGTGTGAACGGGGACTAACCCTCCCTTACTTTATCCAAAATAAAAAAAACTTTTGCCTCTAGACCAGGCATTTTCTGTCACCTTTTGTTTACATGTTAAAATGTTTTTTTTTTTTTTTTTTTTATTAGAAAATGAGTTAGAACCCACAAATATGGTGGGTTTTGCTTTTTTTGTATGTCACATGGTATTTGCACAGCAGTTTTTCCAACACAGTTTTTGTGGAAAAAAAACACATGAGAGAAGCCGCCCCCGCCGGGAAAAAGACAGAGATAATCACAACTGAATCTGGAAGTTTGGTTGTACCTAAGTTGATCGATCGATCAACTTGGTACATTCAGTCTGCCCATACACAATTTGAATCTCGGCCAGTCCCTGCTAAACCGGCCGAGATTCGAACCTTCCATGGACAGCCTTAGGCTGACTGGCTGTTGCCTTTTCTCTATAAAACATGGAGCCAAACCTTTCACCCTGTGTATTATGTCTCTGTTCATCAGTCCACTTTAAAAATTGTTATGTTTGAACAGGTACTGTAAATCTCTTTCTATATTTTTCTTGAATTATCCTAAATGATGATAAATATGTCATTACACAATGTATTTACCCTCCCTTTGATGAATTACTAAATGTTCCCACCCTCATGACATTACTCAGAACCGTAGTGCACTGTGATGAAAACCTCCATCAGGGCTAATATACGTAGACGCCGGAAGCTCTCTAAAGCCTCGTACACACGCAACAAATTTCCGCCGACCGGTCGTCCGTCTTTTGTCCAGAGTTGTGTTTTGTTGGTTGGAATGTGCCTAGACTGCACACAAATTTTCCCACACGACAAAATTCTACTTCAGAAGTGATGTCATGCGTTGGATTGCTTTCTTTGTGTTCTTTCTTCTCTGAGCATGCCCAGTGTTGCTCATAAGATTTTTCCCTGTTGAAATCTGTACTGACTGAACGAAAATCGGACGTGTTTTGACGGAGGACAAACATTTTATAGTCTGCACACCAGAATTTTTTCGGCCGAAAAGTCGGAGTTGGTTGTCGGAAGCATCATACTAACAAGCCGAAAATCGGCAGATCGGTCGTCGGACGAAAATTCCCGGCCGAATTTCGACGCGTGTGTACGAGGCTTAAGGCATAGGCATCCCCTGTGGACTCTTAAATACATTTTGGTGAAACAGTATGATCAGAGGCGTAACTAGAACCTTCAGGGCCCTGATGCAAGAAACCATGAAGGGCCCCCCCAGACCCCTGGCCGGGGCCCTTACCTTCAAGCCCAGGGCTCTTCCCACTAATCCTGGGGCTCTTTACACTCGTTGCATGGCCTTTTATTACGGTCCCGCAGCAGGATTCTTTCACAAGTTCTGCAGTGGGCCCCCTTTCTGCAATCTTGGGGCCTCCCCACAGTGGTGCAATGCCAGGGTCCGGTCGCAAGTTTGACCTTTGCAATCCTGGAAGTTCACCCACTGGTTTGCTACCGGGCCCCCTGGAGCATGGGGCCCGGTAGCGATTGCAACCCCTGTAGTTACGCCCCTGAGTATGATTAACCATGACGTATCTGAGAAGGGTTTGAAAAGATGATGTGTTTGTGTGTCTTGTCTTTTGCTGAGTAAAGTTTCTTTTCAACAACTAGGTCATTGCTTTTTCTATTTGAGAAATTTAGCAAATGCCTCTGAAGTGCATGTTAGGGCTCTTTCACACGGGCTTTCCTTTTTTTTTTTTTTTTTCCAAGGAGCGGGTGACATTTGTGTCATCCGCTCCGTAGGTCCGCATATCATCCCATCCGTTTGCGGATGATATGCGGACCTAATGTAAGTCTATGGGGATTGCGGATGTCAGCGGATGATACCGCTGACATCCGATTTTCCTTCCTCTCCGTTTTTTGAACGGAACAAAAATAGGGTTGTGTTCCGTTCAAAAAAACGGAACAGAACTGAAAGAAAGAAAATCGGATGTCAGCGGATGGTATTCCGCTGACATCCGCAATGCCATAGACTTACATTATGTCCGCAAATCATCCGCAAAAAAGTAGGATGATTTGCGGACATACGGAAAGCCCGTGTAAAAGAGCCCTAAAGCTCTTCTTACGGATTTCAGATGCTTTCCTGTTGACAGTAATTAAACTAACAAGGAGTGTGAAGTGTGCTTCTTCCTAGTTTTGTCTGTCACAGGTAAGAGTAATGCCCCATACACACGTGCAGATTATCTGAAGACTTTTGTCTGCAGATTTACCTTTTCTATGTAGTGCAAGGGCCTGCCGGATTGCATACAAATTGAAAGTGTTTAGGTTTGACCTCATATTATATGGTTTTGGTAAGTCTGCAGACAAAAGTCTGCAGATAATCTGCACGTGTGTATGGGGCATAAGAGTACCAGACAGATTTTTATTGTGGTTTGTGCCCAACAAGGTGGATTCAGCTTCTCGTATATCATGCCTGCAGTCCTTGACCATCTCTTGTAAAGTGCCCATGGTCTTTGACTATACCTCGTTGTGTGCTTGTTGTCTCTGACACTGAATATTTACTGAATTTATATGCAACCTATTTGTGATGTCGAGGATCGCACTTGAGGCTCCCTTTTATCAAGAAAGTTGACCACCACTGCTTTCAATGGCTGGATGTATGCAGCAGCTGTGGCACCTGTTTTTTTACATCAGGGGGTTGCTATGGTGTCTTAAGCCCCAAGGGGATGGGACTTTATGGGCAAGTGATCATGTACAAGGTTTATACATAAATATAAATAAAATTTATTAAAGAAATTAGTTTAAACATAGACTCAAAAACACATATGAGTATTGCGTTAGTAAGTGTTGGGTTATAGACCCAAAAGGGAGTAGGTGAAGAGAAAGGTTTCGGAAAATTCCGTGACAGGTGTAAATATGGTGACTTTATAGGGATATCCCTATAAGGTCACTATATCCCTATAAAGTCACTATAAAGTCACCATATTTATACCTGTCACGGAATTTTCCGAAACCTTTCTCTTCACCTACTCACTTTTGGGTCTATAACCCAACACTTACTAATACAATACTCATATGTGTTTTTTGAGTCTATGTTTAAACTAATTTAATACATTTTATTTATATTTACTGTATTTTCTGGTGTATAAGACTACTTTTGAACCTCAAAAAAATTGCCCAAAAATGGGGGGTCGTCTTATACGCCGAGTATAATATCTCCAAGGTAACCTAAGTATAAGTATTACCGGTAGATGAAAATTAGGGGGGTCGTCTTATACGCCCAGTCGTCTTATACGCCGGAAAATACGGTATATATAAACCTTGTACATGATCACTTACCCATAAAGTCCCATCCCCTTGGCTTGAGGCACCATAGCAACCCCCTGTTATATTTTAAGGGACGGAGGCAACCCATATTGCTTTAGCTATTGTAACATGGGGGACAATCAGCTCAGCAGTAGATGCATTTCTTCAGTGATTCACTGCAGTCAGGTATACATTTTTAAGGGCATGGCAGCCCACTTTTATTAAAAGGCAAACGTAAACAATAAGGAAAGTCCATAACAGTTTCCCACGCAGGGGTTCTTCGCCAGTAAGTACAAAACAAAATACTAGCCCACCTGGCTCTCTCGCTCTCGTGCAGTCTTCCTCAGCACTTTATGCTGGTCCCCAGACCATGAACTCCTCAAAGCTAACCGCTTCACTGTGGCCTTGGTCCTCAGGCCGTCTCCTGTCTCACTCACGCACACACCTGTGCTCCGGCTGCCACCTGCAGCCACTGACTCCCGGAGAGTATCGGAGTCCTCCTGACTCCCCACGAACAGACCTCCTGTCTGCTGGCTGGAACAGTCTCCAACTGGGAGCCCTGATGTCTTCCTAAACCTTGATTATAAGGGCTGTGTGTACCTGAGCACACACCCTGCTTGTAATCAGCAAAACCTGGACACAGAGTTGGAGATTCCATCCCTCCCAAGACACTTTGAAATCTCCAAACTACAGAGCCCCTTTCAGGTAAACCAAAACCTGGAGAAAGCTGCAACAGCAGTTTTCTCCACTGCATAACTACGCTCTGTAGTCCTGCACAGAGCAAATATGCACACTCTGTGTCCTTTACATGACCCTTTTCACCATGACAGAGTCTCCACCTGTCACATATCCCCCCCTCTTGTTTCGACCCAGTAGGGGGCGGAACACACCAGCCCGAATTCCTGATCGGGACACCTCTGTGCCAGCTACCAGCTGCGTGGGCCCAATCTTTTTTCCGGGTGCGTTTCCAGGCACGCCCTATCCTGAATCGCAATGGGGTCCTACACTTCTGGATACCCAGTTTTCCTTTATCTATTTCTACCCGAACTAGAGACAGGATTTCTGCTGTTTGCTGGTCCACGCTCAGCCCTTCCATCACATGAGGTCTAGTGGGTGAGACAGTATCCGCGTCATTTACTAACACCTGCTCAGCCACACCTCGGACCGCACTAGCAGAAGTATTCTCTGTCACCGCATCAGGCGGAGAGACTTCCAAGGTCTCCATCAGCTCTCCAGAGCACCTTCCATACCAAACCGTATCTGGAAGCACCCTCACAGGGAACTGTGAGATCACTTGCCACACTATTAAAAAGCACCGTACTAACTTGTTCAACTTCTGATTTAGGTTAGCCAGCACAGCTTGTACTACCTGGCTCCACCCATGGGTACACCGCGATACAAATATACCCGACTGGAATGGAGGCACCCAGGTATGCAAGGAATGTGCTTTCACCAGTTCAAGTAGTTCCAGCAACACACTTGTCAATTCAATGCATTCTGCATCAATATGCAACACATTTTTAGGGAATTTTCCCTCACCATTGACGTGGAAGGTCTCATCCACTGCAGCCTGAGAGGTTGAGACATTTAAAGGGGCCTCCCCCTCACCAGAGGTAGCCATCATTACAACCTGGTGCTCCCCTGGAACACTGTCAGGTGTATATCTCCCACTCATCCCCTCCAACTCAACAATGAGCCTCTGCACGTCAACACCAGTCACATGGTCACCTTGACACTTGGCATTAAGAGGTTGGGCGGTGGATACCACATCTGCCATGTATGCGCCCTTAATCGGTCCTTCTGACTGGGAGGGAACGACTATCGCAGGCACCAATGCTCCCTCAGCCACCGGCTGCTCTGCGATCCCTCCTTCTGGCATAGCAGTCGTTGTTTCCACACCCTTTTCACCTGCCAGAGCCTTGTCTAACATGGCTATCAAATTTTTTCCCCAGCTATCCCAATCCATTGTGCTTCCATCATAGGTGCTCTGCAGCACTGCATCACCTGCTCTAGGAGGCACATGGGATTCTGCTTGCACTAACACATTCCCACTAGAAGGTCCAGTTACACTCTGCCCCACCAGAGTAGTATTAGTACTGTCATGGACAATCTCTGACTCCAACACACGGAGACCCCCAGAGACTTCCATGGACAACCCAGAGGCTCTCACTCTAGTTGCTAAGGGAGGCATCCCCCTTTTCTCACTGCTAGTGAACACATCACCAACATAAGTATGTTTATCTACAGTAATACCGTTATCAGCATTTATACACACAGTGTTAAGAGCTTTAGCAGGCTCTCTTTTTTCATGAGCAACTGCAACCTGTTTGCTACTCAGCACACCACCCTTCCTCTCCCAAGAGGTACTTAAGCCCACTAGGGCGGCTCCACAGTTGTCCTGGGAAACCACATACCTCACACCTGCGGGCTCATGGGAGGTTTCCCGGGGCATCTCTGCAGCACCTGTCACTAGGGAACCTGGCACACAGATGGTTTTGGTCATCCCTAGGCTAACATTTCTCCCAGCACTCTGCTGGATTACACTAGGCACATACAGAGTCCTCAAGTCTTTTTGAGTCTTTAACCTTGCTGCAGGTTGAGCTTCAACCTGTGTCTCCCCACTGCTCTGGGTATGACACTGCAGCAAGTCCATTTTCACACCTTGTGCGAATCTCCCCGCTGGACGGACTCCCACTTCACTGGGATCAGTCCCACAAACTGCAACAGTCTTACCATATCCTGTAGCAGGTAACTTTGGCTTCATTTGAGTGCGTGGTCGCTCAGCTGCATCCTCACAAGCTACTGCCTCTTTGTGGCCATAATGCAGCACTGCAGCCCTTTCAGACTCTCCAGCGGTGTTCCAGAACCTAGGGCAAGTAAACATCCCATGGCCTACTTGACCACACTCCAAGCATGGTACTGGATGCTGAATTTTAACTCCTTGGCATCTCCTTGATGACTGATGCTCCCTCATTTTTGCAGGATACCACTGGTCACGATCATCAGCAGACAGACTCCTTGGATCCCAGACATCCCTGCTGGGCTGGACGTTGCTGCCACGGATGACCATACTCCTCCTTTCCACACGCTGTTGTCCACCTGGATTCCTGTTGCCAGGGACAACCATACTCCTCCTTTCCACATGCTGTTGTCTGCCAGGATTACTGTTGCCAGGGACAACCACTTTCCTGGTGCATATCACAGGCTTTCCTCTGCTGAACCCAGTCTCAAGCTGTGACACATTCACTTTTCCCACCACAGCTATTGGTTTAACTGCAGCAGCGTTGCCAGGGGCAACAACACCCCTCTCCCAGGTATGGATACCCAGCAGCTCTCTCTTACTGAAGGTTGGCTTGCTTTCTCCTCTGGCTTGGTCCAGTGCTGCCAGGTGCTGCTTGCACCAGTCCACCGCAGACTCAAACATTGGCGGACTCTCCATACTTGTAGTCATGCAACAGTTCACAGCAGGAAAGAGGAGAAAAAAAAATTTTTTTTACTTTCCTTTCACAGGTACACCACCTGCAACACGCAATGCCTTTTGCCTGGCTGCACTTCTGCACACAGCCAACCGTTCCTGACCTGAAATCACTGTGGAGCGCAGACCTGGATTCCACCATCAGCTTGCCCGCATCCGAGCACCAATTGTAACATGGGGGACAATCAGCTCAGCAGTAGATGCATTTCTTCAGTGATTCACTGCAGTCAGGTATACATTTTTAAGGGCATGGCAGCCCACTTTTATTAAAAGGCAAACGTAAACAATAAGGAAAGTCCATAACAGTTTCCCACGCAGGGGTTCTTCGCCAGTAAGTACAAAACAAAATACTAGCCCACCTGGCTCTCTCGCTCTCGTGCAGTCTTCCTCAGCACTTTATGCTGGTCCCCAGACCATGAACTCCTCAAAGCTAACCGCTTCACTGTGGCCTTGGTCCTCAGGCCGTCTCCTGTCTCACTCACGCACACACCTGTGCTCCGGCTGCCACCTGCAGCCACTGACTCCCGGAGAGTATCGGAGTCCTCCTGACTCCCCACGAACAGACCTGCTGGCTGGAACAGTCTCCAACTGGGAGCCCTGATGTCTTCCTAAACCTTGATTATAAGGGCTGTGTGTACCTGAGCACACACCCTGCTTGTAATCAGCAAAACCTGGACACAGAGTTGGAGATTCCATCCCTCCCAAGACACTTTGAAATCTCCAAACTACAGAGCCCCTTTCAGGTAAACCAAAACCTGGAGAAAGCTGCAACAGCAGTTTTCTCCACTGCATAACTACGCTCTGTAGTCCTGCACAGAGCAAATATGCACACTCTGTGTCCTTTACATGACCCTTTTCACCATGACAGAGTCTCCACCTGTCACACTATCTAGAGATCAACCCCCCCCCCCCCCCCCTTGTTTTTTTACATTGGATGTCACCAGGTGCCCATGTGCATGAAGTCTTAGAAGGCAATTCTATTAATTTTTGAAAGATTTCCTTCTACTCTCTATTGTGTCTCCAGGACTGGAATTGATGGAAAATCCCCACAACGGGCTACATACAGCAAAAAAAAAAAAAATAAACTGACATGGATTTGAACCCTTACCCACTGCATCCTAAGCTAAATTAAAAAAATAAAAACTTGGGTAATGTACACTTGACTGCTGAGGCGCATAAGCCCAGAAACAAAATTAACATAGTAACAAACACCCCCTCCCCATATAAAAAAAAAAACACACTTACCACGAGTAAGTTGGAAAGGGCAAGGCCATAGCTTTTATTTAGTTTCCAATACCAAAACCAGTACACGTTTAGACCAGTGCCAGTCACGGTTATACTGTGAGCACTCTTAGTCAATAACAACTTAAATTCCAGAAAAGGTAAGGGGGGAGGGTCTGACCCTCAATGCCTGGCAGACAGCCTACCCCCACTTTACAAACAAGGGCATGACCCATTACCGGAACTTTAACTGCTGGCAAGGTCAAAAACCGCCGTGAAAGCTGTGACAGACCGACCGAAAATAACAGGGCGGGGGAGGGGGGTCTTCACTGCGATTCTTCTTAAAAGACCCAGAATTCCCTGGGGAAGGTCCTCTTACTGTGCTTAGGCTCAGCCCCATACCCAAGGCTCCGTCCAATCCTTGTGTCCCATGTAGCCTCCTGCTTGATTCAAGCTCTTGGCCATGCCCCCATCAGTCAAGGCTCTCTTTCCCTAAAGGGGTCAAGAGGCCTTCGTTAGGTTGAATATATTTTTATTTGTAACGAAAATGTGAACATGAAATAACAATAGTGTTGAACATTAACCAAGTTGCACAGGGTAACCGTCCAAATATGAGACCCTACACCAAAATAAATCCCTGCGCAGAGGGAGTAAGTAAGTATAGTACTGGTATTATTGGTAAAAAGAGAAAACAAGGGAAAAAAAAGAAAAGAAAAAGAAGGGGGGAGGGGTTGAGAGTAAAAAGGATCATCTCCTGAATGTTAACATAGAGTTGCTCTCTTTCCTAGAACCAGATGCCCCAAGCTCTTAGAGTTGTATCCGTAGGGGAATCCAGCCCAACCCCTGCACCAGAGACAGCAGTGTTGGGTCAGGGTCGGTGGCCCATCTGGTAATGTACACTTTAAATAGAAGAATCTTCCTCCAAATAATGAAGCATAGCCTAAATGGAGAAAAATGAAAACTGCTACCCCAGTTAGATTTCATTGATATTAGCGATAGTGCTTTAGAGAAGCTTCAAAATTGTGTTCCTAAGCAATCAATTTATGTCCATGAACTACAAGCCCCATATTATAATATAATGGCAGCAAAGTGAGTTGTTGAAATCATTCTATTGTTCAGGTAAAATTTGATTACTTATTTGAATTCCCTTTTCAGAAAATTGAGTCCATTATAAGGAATGAAGCACAGAAGACACTTTGTTCTGGAAACATTTGTAATATGACAATAACCGTGATCTATCTCTCTGGACATTACTGTTGTGTCCTGTGCCCATCATGTACAGATCTGTAGAGAGGGTAGTTGTAAATGCCTTTGTTGCATATATATCATTTTTCTTTTTCTCACCTATTTTCTGTAAGGACCCATTCACATATTGCATGCATCGCTCACGATTTACAAAGGTGTGATTCACACACGTTTCCATGTGTCACACATAGGGCAGCCTATTCATGTTTGTCGTACCAAAGAAGCTCAGGGACCACATTTTGGCCCTGAGCCAGGTGCATTTTTACTCCATGATTACTAATCACCCAATTATAAACGGGGCCTGAAGGTCAATAGAGAAACACATTTCCATTGCTAACCTTACATTGGTTCTAAAATCTTAACAGTTTTTTACTATAATGCATTCTATTCATTAAGGTAAAAAAATGTCCCCCCCCCCCCCCCCCCCCCTTCTTCCCTAAATACTTACCTGACTCCTCTACCTATCCAGCACTGTTCCAGTTGCAGCACCACTATACCCTTTCCTAACACTGAGGGCAGTGGGGGCCATAGGCTCAGGATGTGGACGGGGCCTACTCACCCTGGGAATGGGGACTTCTCCATGAACCTGGTCATGCGATGATGAGCATTAAAGTGGCACCCCATACTTAAAAGTGAGATGTTCACCTTGCAATAAATACACAATTAACTTGAGGATCAAAACACTCTTCCTGTGACACTACACCCATTATCGTCCTAATGCAGATTAGAGATCCCGGCGTTCACTGAGTGCGGATCTCTGTGCAGGCACCAATTACACTGACCTTTAGAGAGGGAGCCAGAGCACTGACCCTCTCACTAACCAGAGGACCCATCACTCATGCCGGACACCAGTGCCCGGTACCACTATCCCACTGCCTGGGACTGCTATAGAATTCCCATCAGTCCTGGTTATCCATAAAACCCGGGGGCGGATCCGGGGGGGGGGGGGGGGTTGGACAATGGGGAAATTGTCCCTTCCGAGAAAATTTTACGGACTCCAACTTTTATTTTTTTTACCGGGCGCAGTCATGCCATACTCCAGCTGTGGCAGTCCCAGCTCCTGCTTAGCACTGCCAGGCCAGCAGTGGTTGGTTGCTAGGACAGCTCAGCGTTTAGCAACCAACCACGTGGTTAATATGACTCTGCCCCCTGGCATTCAGCAGAGAGCGGAACTTTCTCTTGCAGTCCTGGGCTGGCTGCTGCCACACCTCCCGGCTCACTCCTGCAGCTATCAGTGGTTGGTTTCTATCAACCACCACATAGTTTGTCTGACTCCGCTCCCAGTGTGTGGAACTTCCTCCTTTAGACCTGGCTGCTGACAGTGTCTTGCCTCCCTGGTGCTTCACATGTGAATTTTAAGAAGGTAAGGAACTTCAGGAGACTCATATTTAATGTTAGAGAAGAAACAGCTCTGGGGACCCTGATATAAGGGGGGAAGCTCTCTGGGGACCCTGATCTAAGAGGGGGGCTCTGGGGACCCTGATGTAAGGGGGGGGCTCTCGGGGGACCCTGATGTAAGGGGGGCTCTCTAGGGACCCTGATGTAAGGGGGGCTCTCTGGGGACCCTGAAGTAACTGGGGCTCTCTGAAGACCCTGATGTAATGAGTGGGCTCTTGGGACACTGATTTAAGTGGGGAGGGGCTCTCTGGGGACCCTGATGTAAGGGGGGGGCTTTCTGAGGATCCTGATGTAAGGAGGGGGCTCTCTGGAGACGTTGATGTAATGAGGGGGGCTCTCTGGGGACCCTGATGTAACAAGGAGGGCTCTGGGGACCCTGATGTTAAGAGGGGGACTCTGGGGACCCTGATGTAAGGGGGCTGCTCTCTGGGGACCCTGATGTAATGAGAGGGGCTCTGGGAACCCTGATGTGAGGGGATCTCTGGGGGTCCGTGGTGTAAGAGGGGGGCTCTCTGGGGACCTTGATTTAAGGGATGGCTCTCTGGGGAGCCTGATGTAAGGGGTGTCTCTCCGTGGACCCTGATGTAATGAGGGGGGCTCTGGGGACCCGGATGTAAGGGAAGGGCTCTCTGGGGACCTAGATGAAAGGGAGGGCTCTCTGGGGACCCTGATGTAAAGGGGGGGGTTCTAAAGTAATGAGGGGGGCTCTGGGGACCCTGATGTAAGCGGGGGGCTCTCCAGAGACTCTGATGTAAGGAGGGGGGCTCTGGGGTCCTTAATGTAAGGAGGGGGCTCTCTGGGGACCCTGGTGTATCAAGGAGCAGCTCTGGGGACCCTGTTGTAAGAAGGGGGGCTCTAGGGACCCTGATGTAATGAGTGGGGGGGGGCTCTCTGGGGACCCTGATGTAACAAGAATGGCTCTGGGGACCCTGATGTAAGAAGGGTGGCTCTCTGGGGACCCTGATGTAACAAGGAGGGCCCTGGGGACCCTGCTCTAACAAGGATGGCTCTGGGAACCCTGATATAAGGAGGAGGGCTCTGGGGACCCTGGTGTAAGGGAGGGGCTCTCTGGGGACCATGATGAAAGGGGGGGCTCTCTAGAGACCCCAATGTAAGGGGGGGCTCTCTCGGGACTCTGATGTAATGAGGGGGGCTCTGGGGACCCTGATGTAAGTGGGGATGGGGGCTCTCCAGGGACCCTGATGTAAGCAGGGGGGCACTGGGGTCCCTGATGTAAGGAGGGGGGCTCTCTGGGGACCCTGGTGTAACAAGGAGCAGCTCTGGGGACCCTAAAGTAATGAGGAGGGCTCCCTGGGGACCTTTATGTAACAAGAAGGGCTCTGGGGACCCATAATGTAAGGAGGAAGGCTCTCTGGGGACCCTGATGTAACAAGGGGGGCCCTGGGGACCCTGATGTAACAAGGAGGGCTCTGGGGACCCTGATTTAAGGAGGAAGGCTCTGGGGTCCCTGATGTAAGGAGAAGGGCTCTGGGGACCCTGATGTAAGGGGGAGGGTTCTGGGGACCCTGATGTAAGGAGGACTGCTCTGGGACCCTGATGTAAGGAGGAGGGCTCTGGGGACCCTGATGTAATGAGGGGAGCTCTGGGGATCCTGATGTGAGGGGAGATTCTGCAGACCCTGATATGAGGGGATGGGCTTTCTGGGAACCCTAATGTAGGGATGGGGCTCTCTGGGGTCCCTGATGTAAAGAAAGGGGATTTGGGGTCCCTGGTGTAATGAGGGGGGCTCTCTAAGGACCCTGATGTAACAAGGAGAGCTCTGGGGGCCCCCGATGTAGGGATGAGGGCTCTGGGGACCCTGATGTAGGGATGAGGGCTCTGGCCAGCCTGATGTATGGGAGGGTGGCTCAGGGGAGTCTAATGTAAGGGGGGGGGTGGCTCAGGGGACCTTAAGGTAAAGGGAGTGGCTCTGGAGACCTTGGAGTAAGGGGGAAGGTGACGCTGGGAACCTTGATATAAGGGGGGCTGACTCTGGGGACGTAAGGGGGAGGGGTCTTTGACATAAGGGATATGACTCTGATAAAGAGGGGGGTGGAGATTTATGATGTAAGGGGGGAACTTGATGTGAACAGGGGGGCTTGTCTTGACTGCGGCACCCTATATGTTGTTTTGTCTGATAGACTGGCCTCTGATAAACAGTCTAGCAGTATTCGTCACCACATGCAGCCAGTGACTACAATGCTGATCAGCTTATTCTGACAGTGGGGGAATCCTGCTGTCAGAATATAAAGACACAGCAGGGAGGATTTCCCTATCCACCTTGATGTTACCTGTGGCACAGTAATTAGGAGTATTTTGTAGTACAAGGATTGTGTTATGTGTGCAGTGTATACAGCGAGTATGCACAGATTCTTTTTATTCATCCCCCTTTAAGCCCTTTCCACTTTTAGCTGGGTACACACTTAAAGGAGAAGTATGGAGAAAGCTTGCTTTCTCCGTACTTCTCCTATGGATTACAGGAGGGCAGTTCGTTTTGCAATACAGTTCTGTAAGTAACAACTTATTTTCTGGCAGTGTCCCTCCCGTGACTAGACCCTGGATCCGTCCCTGTAACAACCACTGTTAAACAAGACTTCCTGCCAACTCCTCTGGAAATTGACCCTTCCTTGGTGGCTCTTTAGCTTCTCCTCTTTATCCCCTATAGGTGTTACAAGCCCTGTTCTTGAGATATGCTATTTGCATTCATGCACCTCTTTAGATAAACTTCAGACCAGGCATGGAGCAGTTAAGAAGACTTTAATGAACATTTAGTAGAACAGTCTAACAGTACAGCTTATGTGAACACAGTCCAACCCTAACTAACTAATGCAGGCTGCCCAGGTTCATATGTTCTCCAAAGTAACAAAACCTTCAATGCAAGTCCAATGCTGGAGGTTTCCTGGCTGCAGGTGAGATCCCATGGGATGACCTAGTAGGGGGGCCACGAGCTCCAGTAGGACTTCATAGTGCAGCAAGCCTTACCTTGTAATCCCATGTGCAGGACTCTGCCCTGAACCCTTCTCCAGTATTTAAAAATTAGAGCTACATTTTTGATTGCAAAGAAGCGACTCAATCTCACTAATGCCTCGTTTCCACTGAGCGGATCGGTTCGGGTCGGTTCGGTACGGTACGCTATTTTGGGTGTTTCCATTATGAAAGTGGCCCATACAACCGAACCAAACCGCACCATTCCTGGTCCTGCTTCAGATGTAGGGCCATAGGAAATGGTACGGTACGGTTAGGGCGGAGCTACTGGCGTCACACAATAGATTCCACTGATTGGCGGGCAGGAAAACTTCAATGCTCACGTCAAATGAAAGAGCAAAACAAACACCTCGTTTGGTGTAAACCCCGCATGGTCCCTGGTGGCCCGACTTGCAGTGGAAACGCTCACCTGAATAGACCGGACCATTCTAACCCTCCCAAACTGTACCGACCCGAACCGTTCCGCTCAGTGGAAACGAGGCATAAGTTGTCACATCGAAAAATAGCAAGAAATAATGTAAAAGAAAAAAGCAGAACTTTGTCTTTCTCCTACGCTATATTGGTCAGGGTTTGCTCATAGGTCAACCGCAAAATGTTTCACCGCAAAATGTTTCATGTTCTTTCTGTTAAGCAGGGCATGCTTCTTTTGTGCAGTGTTGCCAAAGATCAGGTACAGAAATATAAATTCCGTTTAATAAACTTGAAGAAATTGATGCACCACTCTTGGCATGTATATTGTATATATTTTTTTTTTTATTAAATAAGGCTTTCTAAATTTTGACTTTAAAATGCTCCCTTATTGTTTAGCAATCCCCTGAAAATAAGCCTTAAATGTTTTTCATTAGTACTGGTAGGAAGAGTAGTAAGAAGCAGCTTCCCTGCTTGATGTCGGCATTCCATCGATTTATTATGTTACTGCATCTGTAGTCTCTGCTAGTTCAAGTTCTATTTTCACTTCCGTCCAGAGGAGAAATATTCACCCCTGATGTCATTCAGCATAGGGACAATCGAAAAAGGAAATTATTTAATTGTAAGCAACCAAGGGAAAGTGAATATGCTCTCTTCTAGCACAAAAGATCATGTTAAAAACAACCCATCAGGATAGACATAGCCAGGGCTTTTTTTCTCAGAAAATAGGTGCAGGAACTAAACCACGGTCCCCCCAAAACCCCCTCCCCCACACACACACCCTCAAAGCCGCATCAAATAGTGGCTGTGGTCAAATTTCACTAGCAGTGGAAGGGTCTTAAAGGGGTATTAAATACCAGGAGTGCATTAGATACAGAGTTCAGAGTTCAGGGGTGCGCTATGTGCAGAGTTGGAGGATGCATTATGTACAGAGTGCAGAGTTCAGTTGTTTGCTGCATACAGATTGCAGAGTTCAGCCTTCTTCCACAGCTGCTTACCTCTGCATTTCCTAACCACATCTCACTTTCACCCCTCTTCAGCTATGACCTCTGCATGCGACCCCCCCTCCACTGCTCCTAAATTCTCCCCCCTCCTTAAAAGCTCCACCATCTTCCACCTTACTTTTGCTGTTGCATTAGGCCAAAGCACCCAGCCAGCTCTAGTACCTCCCCGCACACTGTAGATGGCTCCACCTCTCTCACTTGCAGAGCGATCATCCAGTGGGGTTGTCGGCATCTGCACTGCACCACAGGCACCTGCATCTCCCTTGTCCCCATCCTGCACTTAGTGGGAGCCACTCAGGAGATCAGATCTATGGGAGCTGTTGAGAGAGAAGCTGTCACTTGTAAACACAAAAGCTGGATTTCTGTATTTAGAAGTGATAGTGGTGAGCAGGGAACAGAAGGCCTGAGCCAGAGGTGGTGGAACTGAGCTCCACCAAGTTCCAGCTGAAAAAAAGCCCTGGACATAGGAATGTTGCCTTTGCTGATTTCTCGTGGCAAATGCACACTCCTAGGTTGTCATCCTTATCCTTCGCTCACTACATATTGATGCATTGACCTGGAAAAGCAACAAACCTATGTATGGGGACCGAGTGTTGGATTGATTCATGCCACTGGAGGTATCATTCCTGACAATAAAGATAAAGATAAAACTACACTGGGTGTGGGATTTTAAATATACCTCCAATGGTGTAACAGATGCACAAAGGTGATAAGACTACAGAGAAAATAATATTTTACTTTATTTCAACATATGAAAAACACATCAGTTAAAATAATTTTAAAAACAGATATATATATCAGCCAATCGATGTTAATATGTGTGTGGCCTTGAGATCAGCCTGTAAGGGTCAACGCGTTTCACATGATCTCCCGCTTTATCAGGACTTGAAATCTCAAACGGTAGTGATCACCACTCAGGAACCTATAAGAGGGTGGCCAACGGCAAAGCCCATCTAGCCTGTGGGGGGGGGGGGGGACCTACAAACAACTGCACAATGACCACTAGAAGTGCATTAGTACCCCCTTCCAAATGTGTGTACATGGACTTGTAAAGAAGAGAGAAAGCTTCTAAATTCTAACTGAGAATACTCCTCTCTCAGAAAGCCAAGCATGGCATGGCCCCCAACTTGCTCCAAAGATGGCACGCCCTGGAACAGGCATCTGCACATTGCATGTTGGATCACCTAATATGCTCATGCCTGCTTCAGGTTAGAGTCTAACTAAGTAATAAGGAATAATCTCACATTAACAATCAACACCATCAGCAGATTAATTTACAAAGGCCAAATGTATTAATGTATATCTACAGCAATTTATTTGGATTTACTGGTAAGGGGTTGGAAACTTTTCCAAAAGAAACTCTTTTGGATTAAAAAAAAAAAAATAGTAATGGCAAATTATGAAATTTCAAATTGTCACCAGAATGGAAACATGGTCCTGGTGACAGCTGTCTAAAGCTGGTCGTAAGTTATACAATCTGATTGCACAATGTCTCTATAATTTTCTTTTAGCTTTACCAATCAAAACAATCTATTTATTGTAATAGATCTGACAGACTCTTACACTACATGGTAGATCTAAACCAGAGATGTCCAACCCTGTGATCTTTCTGGGCCACATTGGAAGAAGAGGAATTGTCTTGGGCCATACATAAAATACACTAACAATAAGGATAGCTTATGAGGAGAAAAAGTCGGGCAGATCACAAGTTAACAATCACTGATAAAGATAATGTACCTATCTGAGTAATAAAACTTAATTTATTTTTGTAATATTTTTTATTATAAAAGTAAAACGAGTGCGACATCTGGTAAACGGATGCATCAATATCTGGTTTAATGGGTGTAGTGGCAATTCTCAATGAATTTCCAAGGTGGTCATCAGATATTTTGGTTTTAATTTTGCCTTTTCATGTGCTTCGTCCTTATAAAATAGTTGCTCATTAATATCGGTGCTGCTGAAAACTGATGACATGAATAAGGCTTGATTGTAAAGAGTAGGAAAATTTTCCATTGGTAAGATAAAACTTATAAAAGTCCAGTAAAGAGGTACTGTCACATTTTTCTTCGGCCGCATGTGTTTGCTAAGTGTAAATGCATTTTTACAAAAAAATGAAAAGAAAAATCAACATTTTTAATCATATTTATCAGTTTGTGTGCGGCCACATTCATAGCCATCTTGGGCAACTTGCGGCCCGCGGGCCGCAGATTGGTCACCCCTGATCTAGAGGAAATTGTACAGTCAGATTGTGAAGCTTTTTTTTGAAGACCTTTTCTTTCACTTTTATTTGTCATCAAATGGCACTTTTCCACTGCAAGTACCGGCTAGGCTCCACTCGGCCCTGCTTGGCCCTGCTTGGCTCGGTTTGATTTTCCACTGCATAGTACCGCATGGTACGATGTTGGAACGGTTCGGTACGATTTGCTTTTCCACTAAAGTAAAGTGGGTGGGATAACAACGATTCTTTGACCAATCAGTGGCTAGTAGTGACAAACAGTCAAGGCTGCATGCCAATAATTGTGGGATATGGTACCGGTACGGCCCTCTTGGAACCACAACTGAGGTGGTACTGTTTAAGCGAGCCGTACCGTTCGGTTTCATGTAGTGGAAAAGCGCCGCCGTACCGTACCGAACCGTTCCAACACCGTACCATGCGGTACCAGCAGTGGAAAAGCGCAAAAGCGAGCCGAACAGTTCGGTTCCATGTAGTGGAAAAGCGCCGCCGTACCGTACTGTACCGAACCGTTCCAACACCGTACCATGCGGTACCATGCAGTGGAAAAGCGCAAAAGCGAGCCGAACCGTTCGGTTCCATGCAGTCGAAAAGCGCCAAAATATGCAACTACCTGTCATCCCTCGTTTACTCCAGTCTGGACACATCCTGAAATCATGGTCAAATCACAACAGTGCCCTGTTAGTTTTTCCTTTCATCACACATTTCAGGCCATATTTAGGTGGTTCCAGAACAAACCTCTTTTTAACAATTTCATCATTAATTCACAAATGTTCAATAAGTTTCAAACCTTGGCAGTCAGGGTTTACAACCTTGTCTTCAGAAGGGGAGCTTGCCTAATTTGCACAGCTTAATAATATAAAAGTGAGACATTGTCCAAAAAATGTACCCACTTTTTTGGGTCTGTAAAGTAGAAACTGGTCTGGTGACCAATGGGTCATCTTTCAAAAACAGACCCCTTGGTGGGGGTCAGTTTTATCTGTACTCCAATTAATAACAAGGTTTGATTTTCTTCCTAAGAGAAGGTCCTAGGTACTGACTTTATTATTGACAACTGGCACCAGTTTTGCACTACCCTTAGCAGTGGGAGGCCCCAAGCTACCCTATATGAACCTGCATTCTTTTCTTTATATGGTCCCAGAGAAAATACACACATTTCTTACCCTCTCTATCTAGTCTAGTTTACAGGTTGCTCAGTTAGTTGCTTTGTTAATCCGTATGCTGGTATTACAGTTTCCTATTCTTTTCTAATCAAATGATTAGACCGTTATCCAAAGTCTTTAATAGAACATTCCATTTGTTTTTAATTTATGGTAGGATATAAATACCTGGGTATAAAAGTACTCCTTACCTTATACACTTACTGGCCACTTTATTAGGTGACCCTTGCTAGTACTGGGTTGGACCCGCTTTTGCCCTCAGAACTTCCTTAATTCTTCATGGCATAGATGTAACAAGGTGTAGGAAACATTCCTCAGAGACTTTGGTCCATATTGACATGATAGCATCAAGCAATTGCTGCAGAGTTGTCAGCTGCACATCCATGATGCGACTCTCCCGTTCCACCACATTCCAAAGATGCTCTATTGGATTGAGATCTGGTGACTGTGGAGGCTACTGGAATACAGTGAATTTATTGTCATGTTCAAGAAACCAGTTTGAGATGATTTGAGCTTTGTGACATGGTGCGTTATCCTGCTTGAAGTAGCCATCAGAAGATGGCTACACTGTAGTCATAAAGGGATGGACCTGGTCAGCAACAATACTCAGGTAGGCCATGGCATTTAAATGATGCTCAGTTGGTACTAAGGGGCTCAAAGTGTTCCAAGAAAATATCCCTCACGCTATTACACCACCAGCCTGAAATATTGATACAAGGCAGGATCCATCCATGCTTTTATGTTGTTTACGCCAAATTCTGACTCTACCATCTGAATGTCGCAGCTGAAATCGAGACTCCTTAGACCAGGCAATGTTTTTCTAATCTTTTATTGTTCAATTTTGGTGAGCCTGTGTGAATTGTAGCCTCAGTTTCCTGTTCTTAGCTGACAGTAGTGGTACTTGGTGTGGTCTTCTGCTGCTGTAGCCCTTCTGCTTTAAGGTTCGATGTGTTGTGAATTCAGAGATAGTATTCTGCATACCCTTGTTGTAACGAGTGTTTTTTTGCGTTACTGTTGCCTTTCTATCATCTTGAACCAGTCTGCCCATTCTCCTCTGACATCTGACATCAACAAGACATTTTCGTCCACACAACCGCTCACTGGATATTTTCTTTTTCAGACCATTCTCTGTAAACCATAGAGATGGTTGTGCTTGAAAATCAACGTAGATCAGAAGTTTTTGAAATACTTAGAACAGCCCGTCTGGCACCAACAACCATGCCACATTCAAAGTCACTTAAATCCCCTTTCTTCTCCATTCTGATGCTCAGTTTGAACTTCAGCAAGTCTTCACCATGTTTAGATGCCTAAATTCATTGAGTTGCTGCCATGGGATTGGCTGATTAGCAATTTGTGTTACCAAGCAGTTAAACAGATGTACCTAATAACGTGGCCGGTGAGTATATGTGTCCAGTAGTAAACTAGGGATGCACATTGCTACAATAAAGGGTCAGAACTGGTTATGATTGAACTGATAATCTGAATATGATGTTTAGAAGATCATTTCAGTTAGATACATTGATGAACATTTGGAAGCCACGGTTTGTATCATTCCATGTATCATTTTGTATCATTTAATTTGCTTATTATGGTACAATCTTTGTCAAAATGTATATTTTGATCATGTAATGTCTTTGGCCTTGTGATGGCCAGGAATCATTTTTGTCCTTGTAGTAATGTAATAAGTTATAATTTTATATAAAAACCTTGTGAATTCCATGCTTTCTTTTGTTCCTTAGTAAAGGACATTTTACCACAATCATGTTTGTACATTTATTTTTGTATCCTTCTTAAGATGAAAAAAATGAATGCATTGGTTGTTAGAGTCTTGAAGAATATCCCTATGAATAAAATGTTATAATGTGTGAATTTCCAGTTCTCTGTAAAATTTGTTACTTTAAAGTCAATTTCACCCAGCGCAGATATATCCGTTGTGCTTGGTTGCTGACAGGTTGAGTTATATGCTGGTTTCTAAAGTCTCCTGAGGTCTCCAGACATTCATAGCTTTCTCCGGTGACCATCACAAAACCAGATAAATGTGTCTAGGTTTGGGGCAAGGTTACAAGTTAAACGTTAAGTTAAATGTTAAAGTATAAATGCACTTTAATAATAATAATACACCTAGAACCCCTTCCTCCCAAGTCTTATAATTAACTGTCCTTGGTTCATCAAAATAATTTCTGGAGAAGCCAGCCACTGTTAGTATGCATGGTAGGCAGCCTCCTAATATCAATAAATGGATATTCTTTACATACAGGTATGTGCGGGTGTGGAAGAAAAAGAGCTAAGCCGGGAGACTTCAGCAGATGCGGCTCCCAGGGGGTTACATTTCAAAGATCATAGAGGAGCATGCACAGTTGGGTTGAGTGGGGGTTGCTGGTGGGGGATTACAGTTGCCATTTATATTTTGGTGAGGGCGGCATATGTGTGAATGCATTATTTTTGGATTTAGGGATTCAAGCAGGGGAACATTTACAATATTGGGACAGAAAAGAAAGATCAGGATTTACAATTGTCCTTGAAGGTGAGAGCTCCACACTGAGCTATTGAAGGCTTATAAAACAATTGCATGGTTTGAGGTTGTTAGTGGTGTTCCCCAAGGTTCAATTTTGGGACCACTACTCTTGTAAATGTGTATAAACAATACAGCATTTGGGATTAAAGCCCAAACTTCAGTCAAAATGTTTTATTTCACTTTGGATCAAGCAGGAAAGGTTTGGAGACTCAGTTAGGTTCCTTGCCATCTGGGTACATATTGGGAAGATTTCCTTTCTCAATCTCTTCCCACCAGAAATAGAAAAACCCACTTGAAGTGTGCCTCCGGTCCCTTCACCCTGCTGTGCCATGCTGCACATAGAGTTACAGAAACATCATCACTCTGAGAGGTGAAGGGACAACACCAGAACTGGTGTCATGGTGGTTTTCTATCATGTCCCTTCGACAAAGGCTGGTTGTTGGACTGGCTTTTGTCGGACAGGCAGCTATACACACTGACTGAATGTCGGCCAGTTCCTGCTGAACCGGGCGATATTCAAAATCACGTGTACCCAGAATTAGAGGGCTCCTAAAGAAGTTTAAAAAAATTTCAGTGTTAGTGTAACTAATAAAGTTAAAAAAAGAAAACTGTAACTGAAGTTGGGCTTTACCAGCCATTTCTATTTTGTGCATTCCTAAAGACATGGCCATGAGTTGGCCAACATTTTAGAATGTTGATCCAGACAATATTTAATTGCCTTTGAGCAGCAAGAGGAACGTTATCCCTGTAAAGCCGGCCAAAGAGGGAACACAGTCAGTGTTGATGAGGGAATCCCTCCTGCAGATCCATTATGTTTTACCGATAGGGGGGAAGCTGTCCCCACCAGGAGAACACAGTGATTATTGCTAGCAACTATAACAGCTGCTAGCAATAATCACATGTAAAATCTGGAAGGGTGGTTGTCTGCCTATTCAGTAATCTCAAGCGGTTTCTGCCCAACCAGCCGATATTTAAACCATCTATGGCCAACTTAAGACTACATTCACTAGAGTGTGCATGATCCTACAGTGTGTATGATTCCTGCACCCAGGAGTCACAGGTGTTGTGTACTGGATGCTGGTAAACACACATATACATGCACACAGATACAGATAAGCACCCCTGAATGCAAACTGTCTCCTGGAGGCAGGATTGAATGAAGCATAAGAGATATGGCACTTTTCCACTGCAAGTACCGGCTAGGCTCCACTTGGCATGCAAAGGATTGTGGGATATGGTACCGGTACAGCCCTATTGGAACCACAACCGAGGTGGTGCTGTTTAAGTGAGCCGTACCGTTCGGTTCCATGTAGTGGAAAAGCGCCGCCGTACCGTACCGAACCGTTCCAACACCGTACCATGCGGTACCATGCAGTGGAAAAGCGCAAAAGCGAGCCAAACCATTCGGTTCTATGCAGTGGAAAAGCGCCAATACTGTACCTGGACCATGCTTTTTAGGGTTTTTGTCTTAGTCTGGATCAACTACTGTTTTAGGGTTTTGAAAGATCGGCAGGGTGCTATGGAGACCTATGTCTTTTTTTTGTCTATGTTGCTATGGAGTTGAAGGTTACTGAAATAATATTTGAAAATCTTAGAACATGTCAAGTAGTCTTTGAAATTTTAAGCAAGCCAATTTCGGTTATTTCAGATTAATCAGTAATTTGTAATTATATGCTATTTCACTCTGATACTAGGAGCGAGCCGCAGTGTCCTGAAATGTGGCCAGGACATGTCAGCACTAACTGGTGTTTCTTTTCCCAGGTTTCTGGGGTGGCAGAAATAGCTTACAATTATGCACTTACCTGTACTCAATCAACATTGTTTAGGAGTGTGTCTATAAGAATGTCTGACCATTCTTCCAGATGCGCATCTGTGAGGTCAGGCACTAATGATGGACGAGAAGGCCTGGCTCGCAGTCTCTGCTTTAATTCATCTCCAAGGTTGAGGACAGGAATCTGTGCAGGCCATTTAAGTTCCTCCACCCCAAACTCGCTCATCCATGGACTTGCTTTGTGCACTGGTGCACAGTCATTTTGGAACAGGAAGGGGCCATACCCAAACTATTCCCACAAAGTTCGGAGCATGAAATTGTCCAAAATTGTCTTGGTATGCTGATGCCTTAAAAGTCCCCTTCATTGGAACTAAGGGGCCAAGGCTGACTAATGAAAAACAGCCCCACACCATAAGCCCCTCTCCACCAAATGATTTTGATCAGTTCACAAAGACATGGATGAGTGAATTTGGGGTGGAGGAACTTGACTGACCTGCAACTCAACCCGAAAGAACACCTTTGGGATAAAATAGAGCAGAGACTGTGAGCCAGGCTTTTTCATGCACATCAGTGCCTGACCTCACAAATGTGCTTCTGGAAGAATGGTCAAACATTCCCATAGATGAACTCCTAAACCGTGTGGACAGTCTTTCCAGACGGGTTAAAGCTGTTATAGCTGCAAAGGGTGGGCCAACTCAATATCGAACCCTACAGACTAAGACTGGGATTCCATTAACCACTTGCCGACCGCTCACATTGAGCGTACTGCAGCAAAGTGGTTCGTTATCGTCCAGCGACGTAGTACTACGTCGCTGGACTCCTCCCCCTGTAGGCGGCGCTCGCGCGCCGCCAGAGGCGCGCTCCCACTGTTTTCGTTCGCAGCGGGAGTCGGGCCAGGGGAGGAGCGGCGGCGATCACCGCTGCTCTTCCACGTTCGTCGGGGAATCTAGTTTGGAGGTCCGCCCGCCTGTGTAAACAGAGTGGGCGGATCTCCTAAGTGACAGGGAGTGACAGATCGCAGTGTTCAGCATAGCTGAACATCCGATCTGTCCCTGACTCACTCAGTCACCTCCCCCCACACACGTCAGTAAGCACCAGGCATACATTAACCCCTCCCTCTCCAATAAAATTAACCCCTTCCCTGCCAGTGTCATTTTTACAGTAACAGTGCATATATATAGCACTGATTACTGCAGTAATGTCACTGGTACCCCCAAAAGTGTAAAAAATGTCAGTCAAGGGTCTGATCTGTCCGCCGCAATGTCGCAGTCCCGCAAAAAAAAATCGCAGATCGCCGCCATTACTTGTTAAAAAAAAAACACCAAAAATGACAAAAATCTTTCCCTTAGTTTGTAAACGCAATAACTTTTGCGCAAACCAATCAAAATATGCTTATTGTGATTTTTTTTACCAAACATATGTAGCAGAAAACAAATTGGCCAAAAATTAAAAAAAAAAAATAGATTTTTACATTTTTTTGGGGGGGGGGGGGGAATTTCATATAAAAAAATGTTAAAAATATTATTATTTTTTTTTGTTTATAGCGCAAAAAGTAAAAATCGCACAGGTGATCAAATACCACCAAAAGAAAGCTCTGTTTGTGGGGGAAAAAAAAAAAGACGTAAATTTCGTTTGGGTACGGCGTCGCACGACCGTGCAATTGTCAGTTAAAGTCGCACAGCGCCGAATCGCAAAAAGTGGCCTGGACGTAAGACAGCAAAATCCTCCAGTGGTAAAGTGGTTAAAGTTCATGTGCGTGTAAAGGCAGGCATCCCAATACTTTTGACAATATAGTGCATCAAATTTTTTCATCCACTGTAAAAAAGAGCAAATGGCCCTTCATACTTTTCAAAAGTTTTAAATACGTGTAACTGATAATTGCAGTTTTTTATTTTTTATGCAAACGTAGCCACGTGTGCTTTAAGCAGGATAAAGAAAGCATCTTTGTTTATCCTACAGAGGATTAGAATGGTTGATATGAAATATATTGATTGATAGAAGGCACAGTTCTCTTCATTTATTTACAGATATTTCACTCAACAGGCCACAGCTACAGCAAATGCACTTTCAGCAATAATTGTTTCCTTGGCACGATTTGCACCATGTATCCTGCCCTGCCAATCTTTTGTCAGAATTGCTAATGGGATTACAGGTTTTACTGTTGCAAGAAACCCTGCAAGTCCCTTCTAAATCCTGCCTCTCTGTCTTTTCAGGCAGCTTAAGCCCTTGGTAAGAAGGACAGGACCCATAAGAAGAAAATTAAAATCGGCATCGGAGTCGTGACAGGTCTTGCTTTTGTTTGGGTGCCAGACATCAATGACTCAGGCGTCAGCTGCCGTTCGGGGATAGAAGGTAGATGATGCTTCGGAGGAACGGCTCCAGAGATTTTCTAACATCCTAACAGCAAAAACTTGGTTTGAACATACCTTTTCCTGAAGGATCCCAGCAGAGGCAACATGGCTACCTCCCGGCTGGTGAACAGGAACACAAGGGACATTGCAAATGTCATGCAAAGGTTACAAGGTAAGTGTCACCTAGCTGGCACAGTCTATGTTCAGGCACGGTTAAGCATTGTACAATGTGATTATAAACCCTGCTGGAAGTATTATGGGCTTTTGTGTGTTGGCTTACTGTTCTGCCTATTCTTCTGCTGTATCACTCCTCCATAATACATTATTCTAGGTTCCAAAATTAAGCCCTGCTAAAAATACCACAAACGCAGCAACTCTGTAAATCAAAAGCTGTAAGCGAGAGAAATGAATAACTTTCAAGATGAAAGCCCTCGCTGTTGATTATATCCAAGTATCTGGAATGCATTATTTAAAAATACATAAAGTGATCAAAATCATAAGCAATATTTAACATACTTACAGTCATGGATTCATAAACCAAGTATATAATAATCTGTATTCCATAAAGCAAGTGTAATAAAGCATTAAATATACCTAAGCAGTGATCATGCTGGGTCATGAAGCTGTCATATTGCAGCTGTCACTATGTTAGGCAGGAAGTACCCATAGACATGGGATGGTCAGATAGGGTAATGGTCATATGTTTGAAAGTGCGCTGCAACCTCTGTAGACATCAACAATCTAAAACTGGCCATAGATGGATTGAAATTCAACCAGTTCAACAGGGATTGGCCGAATTTCCATCTATGTATGGTGGTTCCCACTCAGTCATAGGAATGTTGGAATATTTTTCTCGATCAACAGCTGCAGCCACGGCTTAGTATATTCTGATAGCAGAGAGTCCCTGCTGTCAGAATACAACATCTCGGAGGGGAGGATTCCTCTGTCCACCTTGGTTGTGGCCAGCTTAAAGCGGAGTTCCGGGCACAAAAACGATTTTTTTTTTGTGCCCCTCCGCTAGGTAGAGCTCACCTGAAAAGGAATTGGATAGTTATTTTTTTTTTCTGTTTACTCACCTTTTTATTGAAGATCGTAAATACTCACCTATGACAGCTTCCTCCTCCAGCGCCGAGGCTCACCCCGTCACTTCCTGCCTCGCGATGATTCCTGGGAGCTAAACGTCATAGCTCCCAGGAATCAATGCGACGGCACCGGCCCCGCTCGTCATTTCCGGGCGACGCCGCATTCCCCTGCTAAACAGCTTCTGGGCATGCCCAGAAGCTGTTTAGGAATGCGGCGCCGCACCGGAAGTGATGAGAGGGGCCGGTGCAGTGCATTCTGGGACACGAAGACGCGGAAGAAGACAGAGAAGAGGACCGCGCCGGCTTCAGCTGCCCACAACAGAGATGGAAACGCTGTGGAAGAAATTTTCTAAGTAAGTATTTCTTCTAAAAGGTAAGTGCGAACCGGGACAGATCAGAGGCTAGCCATTGTGGAATGTGCTAGCCCTGACTGTCCCGGGGGTATGTTCATCAAAAAATCGTTTCTCTGCCCGGAATTCCGCTTTAAAGTGATTGTGAAGTCTTGTTTTTTTTTCCTCCAAAAATAACAAACATGTATTACTTACCTCCTCTGTGCAGGGGATTTGCACAGTGCAGCCTGGATCCTTCACTTCTCGGGCTCCTGGCCCCTCCCTCTTGTTGAGTGCCCCCACAGCAAGCAGCTTGCTATGGGGGCACCCAAGCTGAGCCCCACGCCCCCTCTCCTGATTGGCTAGCTAACTTTGATTGACAGCAGCGGAAGCCAATGGCTGTGTCTCAGCCAATCAGGAGGGAGAATCTCGGACGGCTGAGACACTCATGGACATGGCTGGACAAAGAGGGACCTCAGGTAAGTATTAGGAGGGCTATTGCACACAGAAGGCTTTTTATCTTAATGCATAGAATGCATTAAGCCCCTGCCCACTTCATTTCTGATGGATTACAAGAAACACAGACCTCTTCTCATCTCTTCCCCCTCCTCATTGATATAACCCCTCTTTGTGCACAGACAGGACAGAGAGCACAGAAGGTTATCAGCTCACCAGATTTCTGGCAAAATCAACAGATATTTTTGCATTTATCAAACAGAATCAAAACTGAGTTTGGATATTTATGCATAGTTACATTGGTCCAGCTTAGACCAAAGCTTGGACCAAAGTAAAAATTTCCCATGCCAGGCCAATCCCAGTGGAAGCTGGAAATGACTGAAGTAGACACCACTACTAGAGTGAGCTCTACATTTTGTAAATGCAAGGTACTCTCTGAATGCCACCCATGCAGAGTGTGCAACCCCCTGTGGAGCTGTTTAGCATGGGGAAGCTAGTGGAGATCACTACAGCAGTGGTGTCTACTACAGGGATTTCCAGCTTCCACAGGGATTGGTCAGGCATGGGACATACATACTAACTTTAGTGACATCACAATCTCCTCTTCATCCAATCAGAGAAAGCTTTGCATTCATTAGGAAATGTTCTCTGAATGGTGCCCATGAAGCCAGCGGTAATCACAATAGTAGAGATGATCTACTACAGTGATTTCCAGATTCCACAGGGATTGACTAGGTGTGGCACATAAAGTACATACTAAAGCCTAGTACACGCAGGCTGAATGTTGGGCGACAATGGCCGGTTCAATAGAAAACTGGCCGACATTCGCCCCTTGTGTACTTTCGCCGATCTGACAGAAGCCGGCCATTTGGCCAGCTCCTGTCGAAGGGTCATGACCTGAAAAAGGTCTGCTGAGCGGCTCCGTATCAGCGCTCTTAGCCAATGGCTGAGAGTGCTGACAGGAGTGTTGTGGCGGGGGGCTGTACAAACAATTGCTGTACTAACGTCAGATTGTTAGTACAGCCGCTCAGACCTGAGTTGTCAGTTGTTTTTTTTTTTTTTTCGTTCAGCCCGCTGGATTGAAAGGTAAAAATAAACTATTAGTGTGTACTAGGCTTTACATTGGCAAAAAGCCATACCTAAACTTCAACTTTAACCACTTCACATGCGAGGCAATTTTTTCATTTTTCAAACACATGTTAAAATCTGAATTTTTTTTTTTTTTTGCTAGAAAATTTATTAGAAGCCCAAAACATTATATATTTTCTGAAAGCAAAGACCCTGTAAAATAAAAGTTGGCAGTTGCAATTTTTTTTTTTTATTTGCACATTTTTTGGGAAAATATAATTTATGTTTTTTCTTTTTTTAACTTTTTTATAACAATTTATTTTTCGTACACTTTTGTATTATTTTAATTTATTTTATTTTTTTTTTCATTTAACTTTATTGCTATCACAAAGGGGCAAACAAGTGCATCTACACTTACAGTTTTTTCTTAGTCCTCCTGTAAAGTCCCACAAATACCTGCTGATGCTGACATTGAAGTTCGCCTAATGCAGCTTCCAATGATGGATCGCATTGATGCTGCGCTGTTTCTGAATTCAGAGCAAAGTTGCCACTCTCATGTAGGTTTGTGCCTGCTTGGACTACAAGGGGCTGAAAAAATGTTGTGAGGGGGTTGGCTATTAGTATTATCACTACTGAGTCACAAGCCTGTAGCTGGTCGATCAACGCTTGGCCACACCCAGTCCTGCCCACTGCTTTCTGGACTGACAGCTCAGCTTCTGTTGCTGAAACCCACTAAGGGCTCATGCACATTGCAGCTCAAATAAAAGCTGCTTTTACTGGCATTTCAGCTTTTATTTCTCTGCCAGCTTAAAGAAGCTTGTGCTTTTTTTTTGCACTCTTTTACACATTTCTTTTTTAGCTTCTTTGAGCTTTTTTGAGCATAAGGTTTCTTTTTCACAAACCCTACCCTCGGCTAATTTTTCCTATTTTTTTCAAGCTTATTCTGCGCTATTTTATGCTTTCTCTCGCTTTTTTGAGTGTTTTTGCACGTTTTTGGTTACTTTTGGGTGTCTTTTCTGCTTCAAAGCTCCTCTCAAACAGGTGAGTTTGGTGGGGAGTTTTTTTTCTGCCTGTAAGGGCTCATGTACACTGCAACCAAAAAAAAAAGCTGCTTTTACCAGCATTTGAACTTTTATTTCCCTGTCTAAAAGCTTGAAGAAGCTTGTGCTTTTTTTGTGCTCTTTTGCATGTTTTTATTGAGCTTCTTTGAGCTTTTTTAAGCATTAACGTTTTTTTTTTTTTCACAAACCATTCCCTCAGCTCAGTTTTCCTATTTTTGTGTGCATTTCCAAGCTTTTTTGAGCGTCTTGTGCTTTTTTATGCTTTCTCGTGCTTTTTCGTGCGTTTTTGGGCATTTAGCTTTTTTATGCTTGAAAGCTCCTCTCAATAATGAGAGTTTGGTGTCTGTAAACTCCTGAAAAAGGCATAGTGTGCATGGACACATTGACTAACATGGAGGGGGGGTTTCCAGGCAGAAAAAATGAGAGCTCAAAAAGGCTTAAAAGCCTGTAGGCACAGCTTCTTGGAGCTTCTTTAACCACTTCTGGACCGGAAGGTTTTATCCCCTTAATGACCAGGCCATTTCTTTGCGATATGGCACTGCATTACTTTAACTGACAATTGCGCAGTCGTGCATTGCTGTACCTAAATAAAATGTATGTCATTATTTTCCCACAAAGAGAGCTTTCTTTTAGTGGCATATGATCACCCCTGCGGTTTTTATTTTTTTGCGCTATAAACAAAAAAAGACTGACAATTTTGAAACAAAAAGCCATATTTACTTTTCTGCTATAAAACACCTCAAATAATAAAAAAAAATGTAAAATCTAATTTTTCATCATTTTAGGCCAATATGTATTCTGCTACATATCTTTGGTAAAAAAAAAATCCCAATAAGCATATATTTTTTGGGGAAAAAAAATCCCAATAAGCGTATATTGATTGGTTTGTGCAAAATGTATAGAGTCTACACAGAATGCAATCATTTTATGGAATTTTTAACTACTAATGGTGGTGGTCAGCAATTTTTAGCGAGACTGCTACATTGCCGACATCTAACTGACACTTGTGACACTATTTGGGGACCAGTGACACTAATACAGTGATCAGTGCTAAATAAAATGTAATGTCACTACACTAATTACACTCGCAGGAAGGGGGTTAACATCAGGGGCGATCAAAGGGTTAAGTGTGTCCCGAAGGGGGTGCTTACTAACTGTGGGGGGATTGCACTAATTGGGGGAAGACAGCAATCCCGGTTCCTGCTTAGCAGGAACATAAGATCTCCAACTTGTCCGCCAGCAGAACGGCGATTTACATGCTGTTGGGCTAGTGATCGTCTTACACCCCGTTCATGGCTATTCACTCAGACACAGCTCAACGGCCGAATCTGAGGGAAGCCCGAGAGAACCCTTGTGGTAGCAGTAAATCATAATCCTTGAATAGTCGCCTAAAGTAATATTGTCTTTCATACTGTGGACATTTACCTGATCAAGCGCTGTGGACCTTTCCATTGATTTGGAGGCCACCTGTTTCTGGTAAGCGGCCATTCTTCTTCTATTTGAGTGTTGGTGGTTGCACCCATCAAGGTGGATGGATTGGCGATCATCTTCTTTCACACGCACATTGGGATTTGTGGTGCTTTTTGATCATGGAAACTGTTTGTTTTTTCACTTTATTTTGCACATTTTTCAGACACTATAATCAATGTAATTTTTTATGGACTTTTTTCATATGAACTTGGACTTTTAAGTTATATATTTAATTCACATGTTTATATATCAGTTATGCACTTTATGACCCTGTTTATTAACTTATTCTTTAGATACTCATCATCTTCTCACATGCATTCTTGCACTTTTTGATCATGTTTATCAATTTGCTAGCGCTGCACTTTATTTGTATATGATTTGCCTTGTTAGTCAGATTGCCATTCTGTCTCTCCCGGGGATGATTGCTGGTGGCCAGTGGACATTGACATCCTCCCTAGCCAATCATGGCATGATCGCACCTCCAGGGGCCCGATGGTGCCATCTAGTGTCTATTGAGCAAAATGACGTACAGGTGCGTCGTTTTGCGCAATAGCGCCACATTGCCGCAGTAAATGTAAAAACACGGTGGCCGATTGGCAAGTGGTTAAGATGCAGTGTGCATGAGCCCTAACTGTGAGCTGCAGTGTCTGGGAGGAGAGCACATGAGACACAAAGGAATTAATATTTTTGCTGAGTCAGAAAAGGTAAGGGGAGTTTTTAAGGCTGACTTTTTGAGCCTTGTCCATCACATAACTGGATTTGATACTTTTTAAGACTCTCGCATAGTAGCCTTTAGTTGTAATTTAAATAAAAATGTATAAAAAGTGTAGCAACAAATGTAAGATGGTGTTTTATTGTTTCTATTCTCTGACTTTGGCAGTGTTATCTGATGCTGGAAGTAGACTCAGTCTGCCTGTAATGCTGTAGTCATTTAAATAAAAATCTCATACCTGTGCCAAGATTTATAGTGGAAGGTGTGTGGTGCTGCATTATGAATGAGCTGATAAACCGCAATGGAGAAGCCGTTCTGTTTCACTAGAAATAGAGTACATTAGAATGTCCTTTTCATCACATAAAACAGCTTGGTACTAAAAAGGTATTATACGTGTTTGAATTGAACAAATGTGGCTGTTGCATTATCATATACAAATATAAACTATACACAGAAACAAGAATTTTGTACATTTAAAAATATATTTATAAGAGTATTCAAATCATGCTGATCTGTTTTACCTGTAAAACATCTTAAAACATGTAAAACTATATAAATATACATTCCCTGAGAAATGCAGGGAATGCATTAAAGCGGTTTTAAACCCCAAACATGAAATATGAACAATGCATATCCCTCTATAGCAGGGGCGTAACTACAGGGGTTGCAGGGGTGGCAATTGCAAACGGAACCCATGCTCCAGAGGCCTGTGTGGCGCCCCTGTACACCTGGATAGGAGGGGCGGCGGGAGCAGCATGTTGAGAAATCACTGTCCTCCTTTTTCCTCCTGTAGCTGCAGGAGGAGATTGGTTCCTCTGTATGCTGCCCCCGTCGCTCCTCCTATCCAGTTCACTTGTGTCCAGCTGTCTCTGGACCCCTGTGTGCTCCCCCTGGTCCCCCCTCTACCCCGCTGTGCTGCCCCCCCCCCACTGTGCTGCCCCCCCCCCCCCCCACTGTGCTCCCTCCCCTCTCCTGCCGGCTGCTGCAGGGGATGTGTCACAATAGAGAACCAGGAAGGGGTCGGTAAATGTGTAATTTACCAGCTCCTTCCTTTTCGGAATGGACAGAGACATCAGTGACATTGTAAAAAAATAAAATAAAATGATAAAAATTAACATAAAAAGATTAAAATACCAAAAAATAAAAACTACTGACACCAGTGGGAGAACTTCCAGGATAGCAAAGTTCACATTTGTAACCAGGCCCTGGCATTCCACCACCGTGAGGAGGCCCCAAGATGGCGGGAAGGGAGCCCACTGCAGAACTTGTGAAAGGGTCCCACTGTGGGACTGTAATAAAGGGCCCCACAATGAGAGTAAAGGGCCTAAGGACCAGTGGGAAGAGCCCCAGGCTTGAAAGGAAGGGAACCGGCCAGGGGTCTGGGGGGCCCTGCATGGTTTCTTGCATCGGGGCCCTAAAGGTTCTAGTTACGCCTCTGCTCTATAGTGTGTATTTGTATCAATTAAGAGCACAAATGTCACTTTTGTCTGCTGCTGCATTCCTCTGCTATCAGCATGAATTACTTCTGACAAGTTTTCCTGACACCAAGAGAAAAATGGGGACAGGGGAGGGACCTCCAGCTGATTGACAACCTCAGATCTGTTCCTGTGTGCTGTGTGAAGGAGGTTTGTCCTTTCCCTCCAATCAGCTCTCAGAGCTCTCTTCACTGAGCTCTGCTGAGTGTAACTTCAGTTCTCTGCCCTCTTTGTTTTTGCCTCTCAGACAATCTAGAATTCAGCACTTTGGACAGATGTAGCGAAGAGAAGACCGCAGATAAACAGGTACAATTTATGTAGGAGGATTTGTTTAGGTAAAAAACATTTTTTCCTTTTAAACCACTTTCATTATCCCGAGTCTACGTAAAGGGGCTGCTCTTTTCTATAATTAATTGAAGAATAATCCTGTCATGAACACAAAGGAGCATTAGCTTATATGTTTCTTAAAGTGGTTGTAAAGTCACTGTGCATAATTACTAGAGTTCCCTTTGTTATAGACAGTGCCACTGTGCAGTTACATGACCTCCTGCTGCTATAAAAGGGAATTTATAGTTAATTATTATTTATTTTTTAAAGCTAATCCAAATTAACAATTTACCTCACTAAGTGCTGTAGTGTCCCTCACTACATGTAGGTTCAGCTACAAACAGTACACAGTGCTGGCTACTGGCTGTGAGACAGACTTCCCCTCTTACACCTGGAACAATACAGAATCGGTCTGAGCGGCATTCAGCCATTCACAGGCAGCCTTGTATTTAGTAAATGAATACAAAGCTTGCTTTGATTGGGAGAGCCTGAGGGGTAAGCTGATGACATCATGCTCTCTGGCCTCATTCACAGAATACAAAGCTGCCTATGAATGGCTGAGCACCACTCAGGTAAACTTTGCATTGTTCCCGGGTGATAGATGGAAAGTGTACTGTACGGAGCTGAAGACACATACATTGCATACAGTGCTTAGGGCCAGCAGCACCTAATGAAGGAAATAGTTTGTTTGGACGGGCTTGGTCCAAATTAACCTTTAAAGTGACAGGAATCATGGAGATGAGTTTTAAAGTGATTGTAAAGTCTCATTTTTTTTTTTTTTTTTTTTAAATAACAAACATGTTATGCTTACCTCCTCTGTGCAGTTGGTTTTGCACAGAGCAGCCCGGGTTCTCCTCTTCTCGTGTCTCTAATTCCTGCTCCTGGCCCCTCCCTCCTATCAAGTGACCCCACAGCAAGCAGCTTGCTATCAGGGCACCCGAGGCAAGCTGCAGCTCCGTGTGTCCGTCCAGACATGGAGCTGGATTTTGACACCGATCCCTCTCTCTCCTGATTGGCTCACTGACTTTGATCGACAGTCGTGGGAGCCAGTGGCACTGCGGCTGTATCTCAGCTAACCAGGAGGGAGAGTCCCAGGGTGGCTGAGGGACTTGTGGACATCACTGGACAGAGAGGGGGCACAGGTAAGTATTAGGGGTGCTGGGGGGGGGGGGGAGGGCGGCTGCTGTACACAGAAGACTTTTTATCCTAATGCATAGAATGCATTAAGATAAAAAAACTTCCTGACTTTACAACTCCTTTAAGATAACATTTGAGGTTTTATTTTTATTTATTATGATTGGTATTTGTACAGCACCTTTAATTTAAACAGCGCTTTTCAAATATATATTGTACATTCACATCAGTCCCTGCCCTTAGGAAGCTTAAAATCAAAGGTCCTTAATTCACATCCATACACATACTAGGGCCAATTTATACAGGAGCTATTTACCCTACCAACATGCCTTTGAAGTGTGGGAGGAAACCGTTACTCCTGGAGGAAACCCACACAGACACAAGGAGAACATGCAAACTCCAGGCAAGCAGTGCCGGGGTTGGGATTTGAACCGACAACCCCAGTGTTGCTAGGCGAAAGTGCTGCAGTAGAAGGTCAGACACTGTAGGAAGGAAAAATAAAAAAATGTACATTTATATTTATGAATATAGTTATTAGGTAAAGCATATTTCCACTTTTGAGTCCTTTTTGAGAAAACCCCATGATAGATTTGGCAGTGTTCTAAATCACACAACATATGGAAGAAAGAAAAAACTTCCAGGGGTTGCCATTTGCGCTCCATTTTGCCTAGGTACAGTATATGGGATATATGGGGTGAGTCACTATGTATTATATGCTTAAATTAGACCATTTTAATATCATTTTAATAGCACAATCTATTTTAATAGCACCATTTATAAAGCACATATTAATCCTTGGTGGACCTTTTGTGTGTACATATATATTTTATTGAATTTTTTTTTTTTTTGTTAAAAATTATTACTATTTTACATTTTTTTGGTTTAATTCATGCCTTTCATATATATTTTGTATTTTCTTTGAATTTGTATGAATTTGCATGAACTTGGAAATATGTGAATGTCCTCCCCCCCCCCCCGCCTCTTTTTGAGGGTGGGGTTTCCCAGCTATGACTAACTTATATAAGGCGCTTGTCGTGTGTGGCCTAGCTCTGAGAAAGGGGGGTCGCCCCCTGAAACGCATCAGCTTTACACCCCCTTGATGTTCACAACATTTGTGTGCCTGCACTGCATGGCATTGTGTGGTTCTATGGCTATTTCTCATTGCTACTTTGTGAGTATCCATTTTTCTATTGAATAAATGTCTTTTTCGGTAATGCACTAGGTGCGTGTGCCTACTTGTTCGTTTGTTTTTGCAGTAAGAAAAGAAAAAAAACGACATGTTGCTGCTTCGAGCCAATCCTTCCAGTCTCATACCCGGAACACAGTACAGTCTATCACAGCGGTGCTCAGCCATTCAGAGAAAGCAATGTATTCTAGCAATGAATACAAAGCTTCCTCTGATTGGCAAAGTCAGAGAGGGGGACTGGTGATGTCACAACCTCTGACTCAGCCATTCAGAGGCAGCTTTGTATGCATTGATAGAATGGCTGAGCACCGTTGTGACAGACTGTACTGTGTTCCGGGTATGAGACTGGAAGTCTCGGCTCGACCCGGAGCACAGTGCGGTGTGCTGTATGGAGCCTCAACTACATACAGTTTATACCGCGCATTCAGCGGCCTCACATGTTAGTGAGGGACATAGTTTGGCCCAGCTTGGCCCAAACAAATTATTTAAAGTATATCAAAAGATGGATTAAGACCCCGTTCACACTGGGACGACCTGTCAGGCGACCTGGTCGCCTGACAGGTCGCCGTAGGTCGCCTGCCATAGAGAAGCTGTGGACCCGTTCTAATAGGAGCGACACAAGTCGCTCCGACTTAGAAAAAGGGTCCGGAGCTTCTTTGGGGCGACCAGGAGCGACCTGCATTGACTTCAATGATATGAAGTCCGTGCCGGCTGCTCCGAGGTCGCGGTGCGAGCTGCGCACCGCAACCTGTGAGGTTGCCCCGGCAAGTAGCGTCGCCCCAGTGTGAACGGGGTCTTCAGCTTCGAGCAAGTAAAAAAGCACTTCAAAAAATAACCATCAATTTTTAAATATTTTAATTATGCTTTATGAATGGGATCATTTAAGGGTCCTTTCACACGGTTCACTGTGCGGTGCGGACCGTTCTCTGCTCAGCGGGGATCGATCCGCCGATCCAGCTGAGCAGGCGGATGACCGCTCCACCGATCCCCACTGAGCAGGCGGATGACCGCTCCGTCTCCGCACTGTGTGCAGAGAGGGAGGGGTCAGAGCCCCGCTGCTCTCTATGGGGGAATCGGATGAGAGCTGACTGCCTGTCCGCTCTCATCCGACCCTATCTGATCCGATCCCCTGGATGGATGGAAAATAGGTTTCCATCCGTCCAGATTTCACGGACAGGATCGGATGCGGATGGCAGCGGGTGTCAGCAGACATGTCTCCGCTGACATCTGCTGCCCCATAGGGATGCATGAAGAATCCGATCAGATCCACCTAAAAAACTGACAGGCGGATCTGATCGGATCGTTCGTGTGAAAGGACCCTAAAACATACTGTTTAAAGTAGATATTATCCCAATTTAGCTACGAAAATGGAAATACACTTTAAATGTAAACCCCCAACAATGAAGAACAATTTGCTCCCATTCGGTGTGTTAAATAAATTACTATCAGTGTCGGTTCCCACTTGTGCGATGCAGGAACCCTGCGAATCCACTGCGGGTTCCCGCATCGCTCCCAATTCGCAGGCAGTTCACACTGCCATGTGCGAACTGCTGGGAGTGTAGATACAAAGTTAATGTCACCCCTAGATTAGTTCGCATATTGCAGTGCGAGCTGTCGATTTGGACAGCAATTGGATGGCATAGGTGTGAACACCCATGCGATTAGATTCTGGTGCGGACGAAAAAAAAGGTTGCTGCACGACTTTGGCCAGAATGCGATTCAAATTCAGCCGTACAACCTGTATGGCTGAATTTGCATCGCACAGACATCGCATGGGATTTGCAGAGCAGTGGGGTGCAAATTACATGCAATGTCTGACATCGCTATAGTGTGAACCGGCACTAATATCCAGTTAGTTAAAACAAAAAAAAAAAAACACCTGTCAATCCTGCTCAACATCCAGTCCTGTTTTATGCCTTTTGCACTATGCAGTCCAATTTAAAAAAAAAAAAAAAAATGATAATATTTCTCTCAGATATCATGCTATGCAGGTGAGGAGAGTGGGGAGTGTTCTGTATCCCTAACATGCTTCCTGTCTTAGGGTGACAACACTGACCCTCCATAGATACATCACAATACACTTTGACCCATTGTCACTCCAGCACATGAAGTATGCTACTGGCAGGATCACCAAGTAAAAATTCTAGAAAGAAAAAAACGAAGGCAGCCACCACATCTGAGGACTGGTAATATTCAATATATGATATTTTAGACATGTACGGTTAATTTGGTTCTGAATAAATATTCCAAAAAATTTTCGTTACTCGGAGATTCAGATATATCCGAATCCCTGAATTACAGTATAGACAAATTTTACCGAAATCGCCGAATAATGAAATGAACTACGTATTGAAATTTACTTGTACATTGACATTTTTTCGAAGCTGCCTACAGCTTCTGCACAGTATTGTACATAGTAGAATGTTGAAAGTAAAATACTACTTTTATTAATTAGAACACTTTGCATATTTTGAATATACTTATTATTAATACAAACAAGATCAATGTGTATAAATGACAATCAGATGTTTGGTTACTCGGCTGCCACATTTGAATCAAAAAAAATCTAAAATTGTATTCATTAGAACTAGGGATAGACCGATTATCAGCAAGGCCGATATATCAGGGGCCGATATGCACTTTTCCCGATATATCAGTATCGGCCCTGGAACAGGCCGATATTGCTGATATTTTTGTGACATCATTCTGCCTTCCCTCGCCTTGGACAGCATCGTCTGGAGTCAGGACTAGTCTCGCGGGAGTGTATCAAAGCCATACACCTACCCACAGCAGCCCGGTGCCAGCCAGCCACCCACATTCACAGGCCCTGTACCAGCCAGCCAGCCACAGGCACTGTACCAGTGAGCCAGCCAGCCAGCCACAGGCCCTGTACCAGCCAGCCAGCCACCCACAGGCCCTGTACCTGCCAGCCAACTGCACTGTACCAACCAGTCAGTTACCCACAGGCCCTGTACCAGCCAGCCACCCACAGCCCCTGTGCCAGCCAGCCATCCACCACAGGGTGCAAGCCAGCCAGCCACCCACCACAGGGTCAAAGACAGCCAACCACCCACCACAGGGTGCCAGCCAGCCACCCACCATCACAGGTTGCCAGCCACACACCCACCACAGGGTGCCAGACAGCCAGCCACCTACCACAGGGTGCCAGACAGCCAGCCACCCACAACAGGGTGCCAGCAAGCCAGCCATTAAGCAATAAACAAAAATTAATATGTTCAGTACCAGATTTGTGTAAAAAATTGTCTTTATTTTTCAAAACTTTAAATGTACAAAATATCGGTCCATATCGGCCGATACCGATACGTTGTGACCAAAATATCGGTATCGGTATCAGCCCTGGGGTATCGGTCTATCCCTAATTAGAACACTTCCCATATTTTGAAAAGGTTATTGTGAATACAAACGAGATCAATGTATATAAATAACAATCAGATATTTGGTTACTCAGCTGCCGAATTCAAATCTTAAAAAATCTAAAATTTTTAATTCGACCGATTCGAAATGTATGGATTAAATCGCTTTAAATCGAGAAAAAAATCAGTACATTTTAATGAAAGTCAAAAAAATACATAAAACAAATTCTGAATATGAATTCCGAATAAGAATTTAACAAATTAATTGAATTTAACAAAACTAAATAACTGAATTAACGAATCTGAACCAAATGAAACGTTTTCATCATGCATATGTCTATTATATTTTGGTTTTTGGACTTAGATACGCTATGCATTGTATTTTTATGATCCAATGGAGTGAGAAAACATAAAAGTACGGTGACACTGTCACTTAAAATACCTAAGGGCTGCAAGCAGGAAGCATTCCAATGCACAGCTTGCAAACATTCCATCGTAAACTGAAAGTAGAGTCAGGGCATTCCGGGGCCTGACACCAACGCCGTTTTTTTATTTGTGTAGCTAAGCAAGCCAAAGAAAAGCTTGGTTGTGTAAGGAGCTGCTCATAATGACAATACCGGTGTGAATTGTTGATATTACTGTGTACTAGCAGTTCCCTAGGAGCTGAGGGCTTCACATACCTCTTTCAAGTCATTAACGATAGCATATAAAGTGTAATCAAAATCAATTGCACATTTGATCATTTTCCATTGCTTAAGCGATATTGATTGCGATTGGTCCTGCCTGAGTGCTTAGAAGACATGTCTGAAAGTTTCCTAACCACTTACGGACCGCCCGCCGCAGTTTTACACTGCTCCTTTGACATTAAATACCAGGGCTATGGCAGCAGAAAGCTGCTACAACCCCGGTATTTTTTTACAGGGCAGGTGGTCCTCTTTCACATAAAAGTGGTCCCAGTGGCAGATCTCTTTTATGGGCGGCGGGAGAGATCCCGGTCGTTTTCCCCCGCTTACAGTCGGTAACGGGGGAAAATGATCCTGGTCCTTTCCCCTCCCACTGGCCTTAATAGGCCTATGTTTTTTTAATATCAAACAAAAACGTTTTTTTTTTTTTGCTTTTTAGTGTAGATGTGAGATCTGAGGTCTTTTTGTAGTGCACAGTGGATTTGCCTTTAGTAAATAAACCCCAAAGTGTTTACATACAAAAAAAATTCTATAGCTTGCACCCTTTGTCGTCTGAAAAGTCAGAATCGGCTGTCGAAAGAATTATACTAATGATCTGAAAATCGTCAGATCGTACGTCGTACAAAATTGTAGTTCCGATTTTCTTATTGTGAGTACGGGCCTTTAACAACTTTACGTCGCTACTTTGACGTTAGTTACTGGGGTTATGGCAGGTAGCTGCCATAACCCAGGTATTTTTTTACTGGATGGGTGGTCCTCTTTCATATAAAAGTGGCCTGAGAGGCGGATTCACCACGGGATCACTTTTATGGGTGGCGGGAGAGATACCACCCCCCCCCCCCCCTCCCTCCCACTGCTTCTCGGATGTTTTCCTTTCCTAGGCAGGAAGTCGAGTGAGGGCAAGCTGGCCCCCCACTCAACTCTATGGCCTTGGAGGACCGGAGCAACGTCATAAGTTGCGTCCTCCCAATGGCTTTTTTGATTTGAAAAATGACAATTTTTTTATTTTTTATTTTATTTTTTGTTTTTTTTTTAGTGTAGATGTGAGGTTTTTGACCCCCGATCTCACATTAGAGAGGACCCGTCCTGCTTATTTTTATTACAAGGGATGTTTACATTACATGTAATAGGAATAAATCACATTTTTTTTTCTTAAGGGACAGTGTAAAAATAAAAAATGAAAGGTAAAATAAATCATGAAAAAAAAATTAAAGGGCCCCGTCCCTCCGAGCTCGCACGCAGAAGCGAAGGTTTACGCAAGTCGCGCCCACATATATAAAAGATGTTCAAACAACACATGTGAAGTGTTGCCATGATCGTTAGGGCAATAATGCTAGCCCTGGACCTCCTCTGTAACTCTAAACTGGTAACCTGTAAAAATTTTTAAAGCGTCGCCTATGGAGATTTTTAAGTACCAATATTTGTCGCCATTCCACGAGTGTGCGCAATTTTGAAGCATGACATGTTGAGTATCTTTTTACTTGGCTTTACATTATCCTTCACATTATAGAAATAATATGGGTTAAATTTACTGTTTTTTTTATTTTTGAATAAAAAAAAAAAGTGTATTTTTTCCAAAAAAAAGTATGTTTGTAAGACCGTTGCACAAATACTGTGAGACATAAAGTATTGCAACAATTTCCATTTTATTCTCTAAGGGTCTCTGCTAAAAAATATATATATAATGTTTGGGGGTTCTAAGTCATTCTTTAGCAAAAATACTGATTTTAACTTGTAAACGACAAGTGTCAGAAATAGGCCCGGTCCTTAAGTGGTTAGAGCAGAGCTCTACCCAAAAGGGGAGGCTCCTCTTTTCTGCCTCCCCCTTGCTGCCACATTTGGCACCTTTTTTGGGTGGGGGAGCAGGTTTTTGGTTTTGACAGGTACCCGCTCAGGGCCGGTGCTAGACTATTTTGCGCCATAGGCAAAACTAGCTACTTGCACCCCACCACCACCACCACCATGTCTCATTGGCTGGATACCTCTTCTTCACAGCTTGGCTGAAGTTTGTGGGAGGGGGCTTTGTCTCCAGCTAACATCATCAAATCCTGCAGTGGTATGAGGCATAGTGTGTGGGGAACAGAGCAGCCATCAGAAATTTTGGGGCCCCTTACACAGCTTTAGGCCTGGGCCCCTCGGCCTGACCCCCGTACATCAGAGTTTACCACTTTCATTGGGATCCCAAAGTCTTCCCTTACATTTGAATCCCAAAGTCCTCCCTTACATCAGGGTCCCCCAAAACCCCCCTTACATCAGGGTCCCCATAGCATCCTTACATCAGGGTCCCCATAGCCCCCATATACGTCAGTGTCCCCAGAGTCCCCTTGGCTGTGGCTGCACCCTAGGCAGCAGTGCACCCTAGGCAGCTGCCCAGTTCAGCTTGTATTGCACAGTGGATTTGCCTTTAGTAAATAAACCCCAATGAGTGCATATAGTCCACGAATAAGAACCCACACAACACAGTCACAAGGAAAGGATGGATGAGCCGCCACAGTGTCCGGATCACTGTGTGGCCAGCTGACAGGTGAAGAGCTGGGCTGGATGCTTTGCTGCTCCCACTCGGCTCGCTCAATCCCAAGGATAGCTCCTAGTGGATGATGGTCTCCTGTAAAAGTGGGGTGGCAGGACGCATTTCGAAGACTGCTCCTTTTCTTCAGCTAACCCCCACGCGCTACCAGCTCTCATTTATATAGACTCCCACAAGCTTCTTCACTGTGGCTAGATCCATTAATCAAAAAAAATTTACAAATGCACATATCTTTGCAGAAAAAATGTGCAGTTATAAGATGTGATGGCTGCATTAGTCGCAAAGTATTGCACCCGTGATCAGTGGGCTAGGGGTGCAAGGTCAGGCTCCTGCAAGCAAGAGCTCTACAGCTTTTATCCAATACCTCTGTACAGGCTGTCAGTTTACATGCTGCATGGCTTGTAAATGAACTACGAGAGCGCTCACCAACACCCTCTCAGTTCATTGAGAATTACAAGCCATCTTCCACGGTGGGGGGGGGGGGGGGGGGGGGGTTAGGCCATATCCTGGGATTCTGCCACAGACTGTCAGAATCGACTCATGCAGGTAGCAAAGGGAGGGCAGAGTATTCAAAAATCACACTAAGTGCTTTGGACTGCAGCAAGTCCGAGGTTTACAACCACTTTAGAATTTTTTTAAGCTTTGTACAATTCAACCTGAACTTCAAATCTTTCTGCAGGTAGTGAGAGGACATTGTACAACTATACTACAGGACTTTATTTCTATAATTATTTTCACTATAAAAAAGGCTTTAAAAAGTGAAATGATACAAGAATTGTTAATATATATTATGACATTAAAGTGTTACTAAACCCACAACAGTAAAATCAGTCTCTATAAGCAATAAAGCATGCTGGTTATACTCACTGAGGAAACCTAAGGGCGTAAACTTGTGCTTTGTGTAAAAAGGCTGTTTGATCCTGTCTTCTCTGAGCCTTCCCTTCTTCCACAGTCCTCAATCCATCTGCTGATAGTACAGAGTACTGGGGGCACTCTGCACATGCTCAGTTTGGTATGTATTGCTAGAGATTTTTTTTTTGAGGGGGGGGGGGGGCATGTGATCAGCACAGGGCCAATCAGCACTGTCCAGACATAAGGTCAGGAGTCTTGAAGCCTCATAGGACAGTCAGAGAGACAGAGAATGAAAACTCCTCCTACAACCTTTAACCAGTGCTCTGCTGGACACTAATAGAAGTCACAAGACTGCTTTATACTGCCGAAGAGAAAAGGTATTTGGCAGTTTATATTTACTAAAATAATTGAATTTCCATGTTCTGTGTACTGTGGGAGACCAGATATATTGAATATAGGGTCCTGGGTTTAGTAAAGGGTAAAAGATAATACATCTCAGTCTGTCAAAAATTAGCTTTGAGTGCTTATAACATTAACCATGCTGCCAGACTAGCTCTTGATTTTAATAGGATTACATTATATAGGTTACTAATTTGTGAAATTTGAAGCTCGGCATTGAGTTTCATGTAGAGATTACAAAAAAAGCTTAAAAAGCCTGACATTTTACATTTAGTGACACTGGTTGCACTAACAAGTGGTTATTATCTCTTAGATTGTAAGCTCTAACGAGCAGGGCCCTCTGATTCCTACTGTATTAAAGTGTATTGTATTTGTTTACCCTCAAGTTGTAAAGCGCTGCGTAAACTGTCGGCGCTATATAAATACTATATAATAATAATTACATACAGAAAACAAATATAGTGCTTTAACTTGTCCCGTAAGCTCATTATTTCATTTTCTGAATGAGCAGCGGCAAAAAAGGACGGTGCCATAGGAGAATGGGCACAGCCAATAGGAAATTTGTTTTGGGTCACAACTCAACTTTTGAAAGCATATTGCAAGCAGTTTATTTAAAGGTCTTTTTTGATTGGTTGTTTTACTGCACTGTACAGACTTTCCCATTAGCAGGTGCACTACTTATCTATAAAGAATTACTGAATTTCGGACTTATTGCTACCAACCATATTTCCACATTTCTTTTATTGTAATGTTAGAAAATAAATAGCATCACAATTGTTGGGTGAACGCATTTATTACATTTACTTACAGAACCTAAAAAAATAGTACAGTTACAATACATTTCAATATAGAAGGAATCGGAGGGCCTTGCTCATGGAGTTTACAACCTAAAGGGAGGGGGAGGTGGTACAAAGGGTAATAACTGCAGGGGGTGATTTAATGGAGGTGACCAAAGTACAGTTTTAGGTGGAGGTGCAGTAGGCTTCCCTGAATAAATGAGTTCTCAAGGATCGCCTAAAGATAGACAGGGTAGGAGCTACGTGGACATACTGGGGTAGGAAGTTCCAGAAGATAGGTTCTGGAGAAGTCTTGAAGGTGAGCATTGGAGAAGGTAACAATAGAGCTAGAGAGCAAGATCACTTGGGAAGAGCAGAGTGGACAATTTGGGCCTATGTCGAGATGAGGTTGGTGATGTAGTTGGAGGCAATGTTGTGGATGGCTTTGTATGTTGTGCTTAGTATTATGAATGTTATATGTTGGGCTAGTGGAAGCCAGTGAAGGGTTTGGCAGAGAGGGGCATCAGTTAGTAAGGTCGCATAGGTCTAACAGCAGTATTCATAATAGAATAAAGATGGAGGAGCCCAATTGTGTTTATTTTTCAGAACCAAGGAGTGAATAGGTTGTTTTGCGGTGCCGTTAGTTAGGAAGGGGTGAATTCTGGAAATATCGCAGAGGTTAAAGTGGAGTTCCGGCCTATTTTGCAACTTTATTGATTCCTGGAGTGCTCGCTATGCTGATCAACAATTGGGCATTTTCAATTTTTTTCGGGGGTCCCTTACCTTATTTTCAGGGCATTTTTGATTGTACTTCCTCCTTCTCCCCCCTCTGTGGCCACGGCCACCGACATCACTTCCGCCTTTGCATTGCATCCTGGGAGCTGTTTGTCATCACTCCCAGGGGGCTGGAATCAGGAAGAACTCCCAGAACACTCCCTGGAATCAGGAAGAACTCCCAGAACACTCCCTGGAATCAGGAAGAAGGACACAGCAGATTACACTGCGGCTTCAGATGCCCACATCCAAGATGGCCACGCTCAGACAGCATTTTTAAAAGTAAGATTTTGACTAAAATCCAATACTGTACACCTTGTAAGTATGAGAATAGCGGTTCTGTAAAGGGCGATGGATTAGGATTATAGGGGTATTTTTAGTTAAAAAAGGTATTTGAGGCCGGAACTCCGCTTTAAAGAGGCAAGATTTAGCCAGTGATTGGATGTGGGGCCCAAAGAAGAGGTCAGAGTCTAGGATTACACCTAGCACCTTGATATGCTGTCGATCTCAATGGTAAAGTCATGAGGGGGGAGTTGGGGAGGAGGAAATATTACAAGCTCAGTTTTAGAAAGCATGAGCTTGAGCAATCTTTTCACTTTAAAAGATTGACAGCTGGAAAGTCTGCTTTTCAAATTACCCCACGTTCCCTTTCCTATCACTCTACTTCTCGTTACTTTTTTATTTTTTATTTTTATGCTGCTTAAAATAGTTTCCCTGTATTTTTTCCTTTGGATTATAAAATTATTAATTACTGTGTTAATATAAGAGCATTATATTTTAACCTTATTACAAGTTTGTTGGAGTTGTAGATTTTTTTATTTTAGTATTTTTCCGAAATGTATGTCTCCTTTCTTATATATATGTATAATTAAAACATCTTCAATAAAAAAAAAATGTACTATATAAATAAATATTTTCTTCTAAAGGAAATATAAAGCCAGGGGTTTCTAGTCCTTTGCTCAGATTTTATTGGCCATGGGTTGTTTTTTTTGCTTGTGAAAATTACTATTTGTCTTTGATTAATCTGTCTTTAATTAATTTGTCTTTGACTTGACAGGTGTGCCAAATAAGTAAATACAAACTTGCTAACAACTCAGTTGTTCACACCTATAGCAAATATATCTAGAGAAATGCTGCTAAGCTGTGTAAATGCCTGTAAAAATACTTCAAGGCTTCTATATTGAGAGACTAAAGAATGAAAATCTCATGTAGGCACACTTTTAAACAATATTTGGCCCAGAGCAAGGTCTGCCTACAGCAGACAGCAGAACATTTACATTTTTGGAGATGGCATAATGGAGTGTGGCATAATATAACAGAAAATCGATACTATACTCATTTAATTTTAGCAAGAATTTAGCTGCATTCCTGGTACCCAAAATGCTTAATAAGCAAACCATTTTAGCATCTAATTTTAATAACAAACAAAATGGCCCCCTCCCCCACCTATAACTGGCCTTTACAGCAAGGGGCACATGGAAGGGCAACGCATGCAAGACAAAACCAGAAAAATTCCCAGCTCAACTCACCAACCAGTCTGCTTACCAACTGAATTAACCTGTCTAACAGTATGCGGTAAAAACAGGGGTTTAGCTAGCACACATTTGCAAACGCATGTGTAAGCTGCAGGGCCACTTCACGGCACCCTGTATTACTTGCAGTCCTAACTCCTGTAAATCTATTAGAGTCTCCACAGTGGGAGCACATGCATTCTAATGGATAGATAGGGTGTAGGTGGGCCTGGAGGTAGCCCGACACTCCCTAAAGGCACAGGGGCACAATGGATGCCCAGCACATAGCACAATGGCAGCATAGGCTTACAGTGTGTCCCCTCACCAGTATACATCAATAACAAATAAAATGGCCCCTGCCCCCACCTATAACTGGCCTTCGCAGCAAGGAGCACACGGAAGGGCAATGCATTCAAGACAAAACCAGAAAAATTCCCAGCTCAACTCACCAACCAGTCTGCTTACCAACCAAATTGACCTGTCCAACAGTATGCGTTAAAACAGGGGTTTAGTTAGCACACATTTGCAAACGCATGTGTAAGCTGCAGGGCCACTTCACGGCACCCTGTATTACTTGCAGTCCTAACTCCTGTAAATCTATTAGAGTTTCCACAGTGGGAGCACATGCATTCTAATGGATAGATAGGGTGCAGGTGGGCCTGGAGGTAGCCCGACACTCCCTAAAGGCACAGGGGCACAATGGATGCCCAGCACATAGCGCAATGGCAGCATAGGCATCCAGTGTGTCCCCTTACCAGTATACAACAATAACAAACAAAATGGCCCCTGCCCCCACCTATAACTGGCCTTCGCAGCAAGGAGCACACGGAAGGGCAATGCATTCAAGACAAAACCAGAAAAATTCCCAGCTCAACTCACCAACCAGTCTGCTTACCAACTAAATTGCCCTGTCCAACAATATGCGTTAAAACAGGGGTTTAGTTAGCACACATTTGCAAACGCATGCGTAAGCTGCAGGGCCACTTCACGGCACCCTGTATTACTTGCAGTCCTAGTCCTCTAGTGAGAGACTAATGAATGAAAATCTCATGTAGGCACACTTAAACAATATTTGGCCCAGAGCAAGGTCTGCCTACAGCAGACAGCAGAACATTTACATTTTTGGAGATGGCATAATGGAGTGTGGCATAATATAACAGAAAATCGATACTGTACTCATTTAATTTTAGCAAGAATTTAGCTGCATTCCTGGTACCCAAAATGCCTAATAAGCAAACTGTTTTAGTATCTAAAGTTCGCTTTTTAACATCATACTCACCTTTCTGGTGGGCGACGTGTTGAAAATGTTCTCTGTTGCACAGCTGTAGGCATCATTGCTTTCTGTTCTGCATGCATCAGATAACGTATCAGATGTGGTACCTCCTTCTGATTCATACTTAGAACTTAGAACTAAGTAGTGATGTAGGGTCAGAGGGAGGAATTGCAGCAACCAAGGGGAGCTCTGTCCGGCACACCCAGAAGTGTCAGATAGTAGCTGCGCAAGTGACCACCCGAAAGATGAGTATAAATCTTTTTTGCAGGGGGCTTTCAGTTTTAATTTTGTTGAGGAAGCAACATGCTCATTTTAATGAAAGTTAATTGAAGAAAAGTTTGGGTTATTGACCTTAAGGTGGCACTTTGTATAATTATTGGACAATAACCTTGTGTAGGTATAAGACAACCAATTGTTATACAGTACATAAAGATACATTTATTTTTAGCAGGTCGCCTACTTTCTTTTCTAGGCAGGCAAGTCCCCAAACTTTTTAAGCAAAGGGTCAGGTTTTGTACGTTACACAGTATTTGAGGTCAGGGGAAGGAAATATACTACAACATTCGTGGTCAGTGAGAGCACAAATTGACCCGACATTGGTATTCAATTAGAGTAAAAATTCCCTTACAACAGTGGTTAGTGGGATAAAAAAACACCCTATATTAGTAGTCAATGCAATGCAAAATACCCCTGTGGTCAACAGAAGTAAAAAATGGTCCTATTTTCGTGAAAGTAAAAAACACCCGCACATCAATAGTCAGTGGAGTAAAAAAAATGCTCTTACAACAGTGGAATAAAAATGCCCCTACGTCAGTAGTGAGGGGGAGTACAAAATACCCCTGTGTACCCAGTGGTCAGTGGAGTAAAAAAAATGCTCTTAAAACAGTGGAGTAAAAATACCCCTACATCAGTAGTCAGGGGGAGTACAAAATACCCCTGTGTACCCAGTGGTCAGTGGAGTAAAAAAATGGAAAACTGTATCAAATACTTACTGTCATTTTCCTTTCCTGACATCAAGCCATGGCAACATACATGTGATCTATCCATAAAAGTAAATCTAGAGCGACCTCCCCATTCTCCGTAAAAATAATAAGATAAAAAAAGGGAGGGTTTGTATGCTGCCATGGATTGGCATCAGTAATGTCTGATGTCATCCCTGATGACATCAGACGTTACTGACAAAACACATAGGGTGGGATCAGCGTGACACGTCACTTCCCCCATCTTGGAACGGAGGTGGAACGCATATCAGCGTCCCTGCCATTTAAGATAAGCCTGTTTGACCTACAACATTTGTAAGTGCTTTTAACTTATTGGAAATTAATAAATGGTAAAATTACTACACTAGGAAGGGTCTTTTGTTCTTCCTTGATTTTATGGTATACCGTTTTGGAGTTATTATCTCATTGGAGTGGATCGCCAGTGGGGAGCATCTATTTATATGAGAGATCATCTCTCAATAATCCTATATGCGTATTATATGCTTGCATCTGGTGAGTAGGAATTTTGTCTAATGGTGGTGGAAGAGAGCACAAACCACGTTTGAATGTGTAGAGGAACCAGAGAAGATCTCTGCAACTCCGCATTTGCAAGATTTGGAGCACTTTGGTGTATTATAGACTATTTTTACTTCTGTCATTTTTGCTATATTTTACGGAGTGCGGTTTTAATCTTGATATTAATTTTACATTCTGGGTTTCATGCCATACAACCAGCTGCTTCACATTTATATTTTATATTATTTTCACTATATTGGTTTATTTGTCACAATTATTTACAGTGTTTTCCTAATTTTTACACATTGTGTGATTATTATTACTACTGGATTGTATCCAGCGTGCGCAGGTAGAGGGTAAGTTTTACACCTCTTTTTTGTACTATTGGGCTTATATATAAAAAATGTGCCGCTAGATGCTGTAAGGAAATACCTAAGGAAAGCCCATGCCATTGTACGTAGCAGCCTACCCTCCTCAAATAAGCATGCCTCTGGATCTAGTTTGAACAGGAAACAAGGAGCCTTGAAGTGTTTGTTAACTCAACCCTTTATATTCCTGATATGTGCCTGCGGTACCAAATACTTGCATGAGGAAGTATTCTGTTCTTTTTGTATTTTTTCCTTTATGTGAAATCCCTGGTGTTCCTGCTAGTCTGCTAACTATCCTATTACAAACTGACCACATTAAGCAGGAGAACACACCATGGTCAGTTCTCTAGCTATGCTGGGAACTCAGTATGCTCTTCTCCAATTTATCAGACTTGTCCTGACACGCCCCTGCTGCACAGCCATTCACTCGGAAGCTCATTTTACTAATGCTTCTCCCCCTTAGCTCTTATGCAGCTGAGAACAGAGGGAATGTGATCACTTCATAAACAAGGGAAAAAATGTATTAATAATGTTTTTTAATCTCTATCCAAAAATGTTTTGCCTTTAATTTCTATTTTAAACTGAATGGGTTGTTTTACAAGATGATCGTTTACAATCACTTTAGTGGTTGATGCAAACATCAAGAAAATTATCCTGTTGAGCAGTGGTCTCCAAACTGCAGCACCGGGGCCAAGATGTGGCCCTTTGCTTGCCTTTCTCCGGCCCTTAAAGAATTATTCCTGCCACTGACACCAATAATGGGGCATAACTCTTGCCACTGACAATAACAATGGAGTACTATTCCTTCCACTGGCACCAACAATGGGGCATAATTGCTTCCACTGGCACCAACAATGGGGCATAATTGCTTCCACTGACACCAACAATGAAGCACTGTTCCTTCCACTGGCACCAACAATGGGGCATAATTGCTTCCACTGGCACAAACATTGGGACATAATTCTTGCCACTGACACTAACAATGGGGTACTATTCCTTCCACTGGCACCAACAATGGGGCATATTTCCTGCCACCAATACCAACAATGGGGCACTGGCACCAACAATGGGGCATAATTCCTGCCACTGATACCAACAATGGGGCACTATTCCTATACTGACACCAACTATTTCTATCCCTAATACCAGAGATCAGGTATTGTTTACTCAAACTTGGCACAATCTGGCCCCTCTTAAATATGAAGGACAGTAAACTGGCCCTTTCTTTAGATTAGATTTCTTTCATACAAAAAACCCAAGGGTCAGCCTCTTCCTCCAACAACACACTGGCTGGCCATACACCGGTGGAATTTCATTCAAAATTCTGAAAAAAATCGCTCATCAAAGTATTCACTTTTTCCATCATTGAATCAACTAATTTTATTCAAAAACCCTTAAAAGTTCGTCCCGACCTGCTACTTGAATGGACTCCCAGGCATATCAAAGAGGTTTCCTTTGTGCCTAGCACATGTGCATTATAGTATTTACCATTTTTTTAAATTTAATTTTAACGGGTAGAACTTTTTGTTCAAATAAGAAGAAATGACCATCCTGCTTCTTTGAATGTTCTCATCACTACGGTTGAAAGCAATTTCTGATTTTATTCCACGGACCATTAGGAAATCAACAAACCTTGCAAAAATGAAAAATGTTGAATGCTCGTCTACTGGTGTATGGCCAGCCTAAGAGCTTCACCAAAAGGGAGCCTGATATATAAGCAAAAATGACAAGTATGAATTACAGACAGTAGTCTAGCTCCACTTGGCTGCCATAGAAGAGCAGTGCAGTCATCTCATTCATGTCTGGGATTGCCTGGATGCCCTCTGTAGTGCAAGCTTGAATTGGAACCTTTGGGCATAAAATCATTTACAGCAACAGGATTGTGTAGCACCTTTTCTAGGAATTAACAGTGCACATTATTTTTTTGTTAATTAATCCTGCCTCGTAATTATTGTCTGAGAGCCACAACGCTCATGCTTTCTAATTTGTTGTGTGCACCAGTCCAACGGTATATTTACTGAATCAGCCTTGAGTGCATATATCAGTGTAGCAGTGCCATATTCGTACCTACAACGACAGCAGCAAGCTTTTCTGGTAATTACTAGCTTCAATTTAGTTATATATTTCCTTTGCACATAAATTTGTCACATTCATTTTTTTTTAATTGGAATTCATTTCATGAATAGTTATTATAATGTTTTAGGTATTTTTCAATAGGGTAAGGCAAATTGATTTAATCAAAAGGTGAAACCTTTTCATTTCACCTAAAAACATTAATTCAGACTTGTCCAGTCTGCTAAGAATTATATGATATATTAGTCACGATTGATTGAATCCTAAATTGCTCGATTCACTGCAAACTAGACAGTTCTGTAAGGAGATGTTCAGGCAAACCAGAAATTTGTCTCCTGATAGAATTAAGTTGTCCATCCCTAATTCTGTCAGAACCTAAAGCACCTGTGTCAGTGGATGCAATATTAGCCTCCCGCATCAATGTCAGTGAATGCAATAATATCCTAGCATTGGTGTCAATGAATGCAATAATAACCCTTCAGCAATGGTGTCAGTGGATGCAATATTAGCCTCCCGCATTGATGTCAGTGAATGCAATAATATCCTAGCATTGGTGTCAATGAATGCAATAATAACCCTTCAGCAATGGTGTCAATGAATGCAATAAAAGCCCCCAGCATTGGTGTCAGTGAACACAATAATAACCCTCCAGCTTTGGTGTCCATCAATGTAATAAAAGCCCCCAGCATTGACGTCAGTGAACGCAATAATAAGCCCCAGCCCTGGTGTCCGTGGATGCAATAATAACCCCCAGCACTGGTGTCAGTGGACACAATGATAACCCCCAGCATTGGTGTCAGTGAACACAATAATAACCCTCCAGCTTTGGTGTCCATCAATGCAATAAAAGCCCCCAGCATTGATGTCAGTGAACGCAATAATAAGCCCCAGCCCTGGTGTCCATGGATGCAGTAATAACCCCCAGCACTGGTGTCAGTGGACACAATAATAACCCTCCAGCTTTGGTGTCCATCAATGCAATAAAAGCCCCCAGCCTTGATGTCAGTGAATGCAATAATAAGCCCCAGCCCTGGTGTCAGTGGACGCAATAATAACCCCCAGCACTGGTGTCAGTGGACACAATAATAACCCCCAGCATTGGTGTCAGTGGATGAAAGAATAACCAGCCTTGGTGTCAGTGGATGCACTTATACTCACAGCAATGGTGTCAGTGAATGCAATACCCCCTACATTGGTGTCAGTGGATGCAATATTAATCCAGAGTACTGGTGTCAGTGGACACAATAATAACCAATAATGCTCCCAGAATTGGTGTCAGTTAATGCAATAACCCCCTGCAGTGGTGTCAGAGGATGCAATAATAACCCCCAGCATTGGTGCCAGTGGATGCAGTGGATGCAATAGTATCTCCTTCTTTTTCAAGACCTCTGCAATTCGCCCTGGCATGCTGTCAATCAACTTCTGGGCCCCATCCTGACTGATGACAGCCCATTCTTGCATAATCAATGCTTGGAGTTTGTCAGAATTCGTGAGGTTTTTTTTTTTTTCACCCATCTCTTGAGGATTGACCACAAGCTCTCAATGGGATTAAGGTCTGGGGAGTTTCCTAGCAATGGACCCAAACTTTCGATGATTTGTTCCCCAAGTCACTTAGTTATCACTTTTGCCATTGCTGGAAAAGGCATTGTTTGTCACCAAAGTGTTCTTGGATGGTCGGGAGAAGTTGCTCTCGGGGGATGTTTTTGTACCATTCTTTATTCATGGCTATGTTCTTGGGCAAAATTGTGAGTAAGCCCACTCCCTTGGCCGAGAAGCAACCCCACACATGAATGGTCTCAGGGTGCTTTACTGTTGGCATGACACAAGACTGATGGCAGCGCTCACCTTTTCTTCTTCAGACAAGGTTTTTTCTGGATGCCCCAAATAATCAGAAAGGGGATTCATCAGAGAAAATGACTTTACCCCAGTCCTCAGCAGTCCAATCCCTGTACCTGTTGCAGAATATAAATCTGTCCCTCATGTTTTTCCTGGTGATAAAGTGGTTTCTTTGCTACCCTTCTTGGCACCGGGCCATCCTCCAAAAGTCTTCGCCTCACTGTGTGTGCAGATGCACTTACACCCAGTGGTGGGATTCAGCCGGTTCTCACCGGTTCTATGGAACCTGTTACTAACATTTAATATGTTTGCAGAACCGGTGCAAGCCGGAGATCAAGGCAGCAGGCAGCAATCTGAAATTTCCTCAGCTGGCTCTTCCTTTCTCCTGCTCATTGCAGCGTTGCTCAGCAAAGTCTCCCGCCCCCACCCCCGAGTCGGCTCCTGCGCAAATTAAGTTTAAACACAGTTGCTGCTGTACAGAAGCCCTATGAGAGCCGGAGGACACAGCACACAGCAGCCCTCCTCCCCCCTTTCATACACAGGTCACCCTCGGTCGGAGTCTGAGCAATTCTGATCACCTATCCGTGCTGCTGCTGGAGGGACTCCTTTTCTGGGGACAGGGACCCCTTCTCCCTTGGGAACAGGGACTCCTTTTCTGGGGACAGGGACCCCTTCTCCCCTGGGGACAGGGACCCCTTCTCCCCTGGGAACAGGGACTCCTTTTCTGGGGACAGGGACCCCTTCTCCCATGGGAACAGGGACCCATTCTCCCCCGGGGACAGGGACCCCTTCTCCCCTGGGGACAGGGACTCCTTTTCTGGGGACAGGGACCCCTTCTCCCCGGGGAACAGGGAGGCCTTCTACCCTGGGGACAGGGACCCCCTTCTCCCCTGGGGACAGGGACTCCTTTTCTGGGGACAGGGACCCCTTTTCTGGGGACAGGGACACCTTCTCCCCTGGGAACAGGGACCCCTTCTTCCCTGGGGACAGGGACTCCTTCTTTTCTGGGGACAGGGACTCCTTCTTTTCTGGGGACAGGAACTCCTTCTTTTCTGGGGACAGGGACCCCTTCTCCCCTGGGGACAGGGACTCCTTCTTTTTTGGGGACAGGGACCCCTTCTCCCCTGGGGACAGGGACTTCTTCTCACCTTAAGGCTTCTCCGTGGCTATCTCCCAGCAGGAACTCTTTCCCTACAGGGAGTCCCAGGGGCCCTACTACTGCCTGACAGGGATGATGAGACCCCTGAGGTGGTGAAACTCACACAAATCTATTTTTTTCATCGTTTTAAGCCAATTTGTATTCTGCTACATATTTTTGGTAAAAAAAAAAATCGCAATAAGCGTATTTTGATTGGTTTGTCAAAAGTTATCTCATCTACAAACTACTGGAAAGATTTATGTCATTTTTGATTATTTATTACTAGTAATGGCGGCGATCTGTGATTTTTAGCGAGACTGCAACATTGCGGCGGACAGATCGGACACTAACTGACATTAGATTAAAAAAAATTACACCATTCTTAAAAGTCGGAACTGGTTACTAAAATTTTTGAATCCCATCACTGCTTACACCCACCTGTTGCCATTCCTGAGCAAGCTCCGCACTGGTAGTGCCCCGATCTCACAGCTGAATCAACTGTAAGAAACGTCCTGGCGATTGCTGGACTTTCTTGGACATCCTGAAGCCTTCTTCACAAATGCAGTGGAAATGTTTTTTTTTTTTTATGGGATTAAGTTCATTTTCATGGCGCAGAGGGACTTTGCAAATCATTGCAATTGATCTGATCACTCTGGAGTATATGCAAATTGCCATCATAAAAACTGAGGCAGCAGACTTTGTAAAAATGAATATGTGTGTCATTCTCAAACCTTTTGGCCATGGCTATAGTATAGTGTCTGTATGGATCAGTATCTTGATCGTGATCAGAACTATAGTAGTGTCCCCAACCGTTTAGCGTCCCCAAAGACATGTGGTAGAATACAATTTGGCTTACATTTATGAAGAAATTTGGTTTTATTGGATAGGTTTATATCAGGATGTAGTAAATATTGGGTTTTTTCAAAATTTTCGGTATTTTTTCATTTATGTAACAAAAAATAAAAAAAACTGTGGTGATTAAATAGCACCAAAAAAAGCTCTATTAGTGTGAACAAATTATATAAATTTCATTTGCGTACAGTGTTGCATTATCATGCAATTGCCAGTTAAAGTGTTGAATAGCAACAAATGCCTGGGTCACGAAGGGGGGTAAAACCTTCTGGAGGTCAAGAGGTTAAAAAAAAAAAAGTAAACGTGCTGTAGCATGACAGCAGTGCTGAAGCACTGATTGCAGCAATTTGCACTGTTAGCGGCTGTATTATAGCGCACCTGCTGGGTGAATGGTTCCTAAAAAGTACTATTGATTACACAAATGCGATTGTATATTTAGTTTCTTTAACCACTTAACAAACGCCCGCTGCAATTTTACATCGACTGGTCTGCTCTGTCCCACGAAACGACGTACCTGTACGTCGCTTTGCAGGACCGCTAGCGGGGGCACGCGCCCATTTGCCACAGGGGAAACCGATCAGCGGGTGCGGTGGCTTCCGGGCACAAATGATCACTCCCTGTGGAGACAGAATACAGCAGTAAACATGGCAGACCACTGTTCTGTCAGTGATGGGCACATGGATCCTGTGTTCCTCTTCTTTAGGAACACAGGTCGCTGTGTTCATGCAGCAAGCCTATCCCTCCCACAGTTAGAAAGCACCCCCCCAGGGACACATTTAACCCTTTGATTGCCTCTTGTGTTAACCCCTTCCCAGTCAGTTTCATTAGTACAGTAACAGTGCATATTTTTAGCACTGATTACTGTAGTAATGTCACTGGTCCCCCCAAAAGTGTCAAAAATTTCAGTAAGGTGTCCAATCTGTCCGCCGCAATGTCGCAGTCCTGCTAAAAATCACTGATCTCCGCCATTACCAGTAAAAATAAATAAATAAATAAATAAAAATGACATAATTCTTTCCCCTAGTTTATAGACACGATAATTTTTGTGCAAACCAATCAATATACACTTATTGGGATTTTTTTTTTTTTACCAAAAATATGTGGCAGAATACAAATTGGCCTAAAATGATGAAAAAATTGAATTTTTTACATTTTCTTTTATTGGGAATGTTATATAGCAGAAAGTAAAAAAACATATTGTTTGTTTTTTTTTTTTTGTTTTTTCAGAATTGTCGCTGTTCTTTCGTTTATAGCGCAAAAAATAAAAAGGTAATCAAATGCCACCAAAAGAAAGCTCTATTTCTGGGGGAAAAAAGGACATCAATTTTCTTTGGGTACAGTGTCGCACGACCGCGCAATATTCAGTTAAAATAACGCAGTGCCGTATCGCAAAAAATGGCCTGGTCTTTTACTGGGGTAAATCCTTCCGGTCCAGACGTGGTTAACTACAAAACACTGAATCCATACAGAGAATCTTGGGAAGATGAGCAGAACATTCTCCAAATCTATTTTTAGTGATCTTGTCTGGTTTTTGGGTTGTTATACAATCTGTGCTCTCTAAGTGTCATTGTAAAATGCTGAAAACGTATTTCTGTCATGCTGGGGTGGTGGCAGGTAAAATATAGTGCAGAACATGAAGTATTCAGCATTTATTAAACACTTAGCTTGACACCATCTGAATATATTTAGACAGACACAATGATCCCAAACAATGAGCACGTTATTAAAGGGGGCGAGTCACTCCCCAGTTCTTCCAGTGGACCATTAGTACTCTGCATGAACAAGTTCCTGTCACAATACGGTGTCATTTTTCAAAAAAGGCTGATATCCTCAACGATTTATGAATATGGGATATACACAAGCATTTTAAAATACCTGCTTCATTTCCCAGTGCTTTCTTGGGCCTGGAGAGCCACATGTGCCGTGTACAACCTGCCATACAAGTGAATGGCTGTACGCGGTCATACCCTTGTAGATGCCAATGCTTCTTTGCATCAGCTTTACCCATGCAAGAGCATTAGACATATTTTCTGAACATGAAATGTTCATAAAAATTGGCATTTACAAGAGAACAACTTTCTCACGTATAGTCTGCAATACAAGTGATGGGCTGTATGGGGCACACAGGGCTCCCCAGGAGCAGGAAATTATACTGGGCAGGGGCATAACTACAGGGGTTGCAGGGGTTGCAATTGCAACTGGGCCCCATGCTCCAGGGGGCCTGTGTGGCTCCCCTGTACACCTGGATAGGAGGGGCGGCAGGGGCAGCATGTAAAGAAATCACTGTCCTCCTTTTTTGTTCTGCTGTCTCTGGGTCCCTGTGTGCTCCCCTGGTCCCCCCCCTACTGTGCTCCCACCCCCCCCCCCCACACTGTACTCCTTTCCCTCTCCTGCCGGCTGCTGCAGGGGATGTGTCATAATAGAGAACCAGGAAGGAGTCGGTAAATATGTAATTTACCAGCTCCTTCCACTTCTGAATGGACAGAGTCATAGCCAGTGGCATTGTAGAAAAATAAAATAAAATGATAAAAAATAATACAATAAAAATACCAAAAAATAAAAACTACTGACACCAGTGGGTGAACTTCCAGGATCACACAGGTCACATTTGCGACCAGGCCATGGCATTCCACGACTGTTGGGAGGCCCCAAGATGGCAGGAAGGGGGCCCACTGCAGAAGTTGTGAAAGGGTACTGCTTCCGGGACTGTAATAAAGGGCCCCTTAATGAGAGTAAAGGGCCCCAGGATCAGTGGCAGAACACCAGGCTTGAAGGGAAGGGACCCGGCCAGGGGTCTGGGGGGCCCTTCATGGTTTCTTGCCCTGGGCCCTGAAGGTTCTAATTACGCCTCTAAAAATGGGCATCTAAAATCCCCGTGTAAGCACCATGTGCATGAACCCTAAAAAGCAGTCCCTGAACTCCAGTTAAGTGACTTTGCCTAGGCTGAGCTGATGCATTCAGTGTGCTGCAGGAGGAAGCACTTCCTTAACCACTTAAGGACCGGTGTTCTGTCAGAATACCATACCCTATCAGAATTCCATACCTCCAACATTTCTGGTTGCGGATCAGCTGTGGCTTCGCCATGCATCAGCTGTAGCCGCGTCACAAGTCATACTGCACATGCGCAGAATAGGTAGGGCATTTTGATAACATCGTAAGGGTCAGGCAAAAGTCCTAGTGTGCATGCGCCAGCGCATGCGCACCAACGGTTCGGGCAGCGGGATCTCTGATAACAAACATCCATCCGATCTTCATGGCCCACACTGCGCTGACCCTTCACTACGCCGAGCCGACACTGCAGCGACCCGACAATCCGATCTCCATGCCCCCCACTGCGCCGACCGGACAATTAGACAGTGGGCTTGCGTGTGTGGGTAGGGAATAGGATTGTCCCATTGTCGGCTCGGCGCAGTGTATGCCATGGAGATCGGATGGATGTTTGTTATAAGAGATGCCGCTACCCGATCCGTTGGTGCGCATGCCCCCTACTCATGCACAGTAGGACTTTTGCCTCACCCCCTTACGATGTTATCAAAATTCCCTACCTATTCCGCGCATGCACAGTAGGACGTGTGACGCGGCTACAGCTGGTGCATGACGAGCCTGCACCGGAAATGACATAGGTAGGGAAATCTGATGGGGTAGGGTTTTCTGATAGAACACTGAGCCTATTTCTGACACTTGTTTTTTCAAGTTAAAATCAGTATTTTTTTGCTAGAAAATGACTTAGAACCCCCAAACATTATACATTTTTTTAGCAAAGAATAAAATGGCGGACGTTGCAATATTTTTTTGTCACGTGGTATTTGTGCAGCGGTCTTTCAAATGCAATTTTTAGAGAAAAAATACATTTCACTGCATTTAACCACTTGCCGACCGCCGCACGACTATCTACGGCGGCGGTCAGCCCCTCACAGGCAAAGTGACGTAGGTCTACGTCGCTCGCCTGTGAGGGTTTAGGGAGCGAGCGCGCGCCGCCGGAGGCGCGCTCCCGCTCCCGCGTAGTCACGGACCCCCCCGCGCGTGTGACCGGCGGACCCGATCGCCGCCGGCCACTCTGCGATCGGCGGGGGAGAGGGAGAAAGTCAGGCAGCTTGTGTAAACAAGCTGCCTGTCATTCTCCTCTCTGTATGAGAGATGATCACATGGATCTACTATGTAGATCCATTGATCACTCTGCATACAGTTGAAGCCACAGCCAATCACAGTTAGAATCACGCCCCTAGGGACACACACAGCCCCTCCCTCTCAAATAAAGTTAACCCCTTCACTACCAGTGTATTTTTACAGTAACAGTGCATATATATAGCACTGATTACTGTAGAAATGTCACTGGTAACCCCAAAAGTGTCAAAAATGTCAGTCAAGGGTCCGATCTGTCCGCCGCAATGTCGCAGTACCGCAAAAAAAATCGCAGATCGCCGCCATTACGCGTTAAAAAAAAAAACAACAAAAATGACAAAAATCTTTCCCTTTGTTAGTAAACGCAATAACTTTTGCGCAAACCAATCAAAATACGCTTTTTGCGATTTTTTTTACCAAACATAGGTAGCATAAAACAAATTGGCCGAAAATATAAAAAAATTTAGATTTTTACATTTTTTTTGGGGGGAATTTCATATAAAAAAAAGGGAAAAATATTGCTATTTTTGCAAAATTTACGCTCTTTTTTTGTTTATAGCGCGTGATCAAAAAATCGCACAGGTGATCAAATACCACCAAAAGAAAGCTCTGTTTGTGGGAAAAAAAGGACGCCAAATTCGTTTAGGTACAGCGTCGCACGACCGCGCAATTGTCCGTTAAAGTCACGCAGTGCCGAATCGCAAAATACCCTCTGGTCGTTTAGCAGCCAAATCCTCCGGGGCTTAAGTGGTTAAAAAAATAAATACAAACAGTAAAGTTAGCCCAATTTTTTTTTGTAATGGGAAAGATAATGTAACGCCGAGTAAATAGATACCCAACATGTCATGCTTCAAAATTGCGCGTGCTCATGGAATGGCGACAAACATTGGTACTTAAAAATCTCCATAGGCGACGCATTTAAAAATTCTACAGGTTACCAGTTTAGAGTTACAGAGGAGGGCCTAAGGCTAGAATTATTGCTCTCACTCTAACGATCGCAGCAATACCTTACATGTGTGGTTTAAACACTGTTTACATATGTGGGCGCGACTTGCATATGCGTTCACTTCTGTGAGCGAGCTCGAAGGGACGGGCGCTTTAATTTTTATTTTTTTCTTATTTATTTTACCTTTTATTTTTTATTTTTACACTGTCCCTTTAAAAAAAAAAATGTTGATCACTAATATTCCTATTACAAGAAATGCAAACATCCTTAGAAATAGAAATAGAAATAAGCAGGACAGGTCCTCTTTAATGTGAGATCTGGGGTCTGAAAGATCTCACATCTACACTAAAAAGCAAAAAAAAGGAAAGCTTTGTAGTGTGTTTTTTAGCGTTTTTTAGCTTTTTTGCATTGGCTTTTTTTTAGCGTTTTTTTAGCATTTTTTGGAGTTTTTAGCTAAAAATTACCTCTCTGCTATTTTGGTAACTCAGACTTTCCCACAATGCAATGCTTGCTTCACACCCATGCGATAAGATTTAGGTGCAGGGAAAAAAGGGTCCTAAAACAATGGCGTTTTCAGCGTTTATTGGAATTTTTTGACATTAGAGCGTTTTTACAAAACCAAAACCCACTTGTTTTTGGGTTTTTTTTTACAACCAGAAATTGCTACTGCCAAAAACTGCTGATAACAGCCTATGTGTGCATGGACACATAGGATAACATGCTGGGGAGTTTATTGGCTGTAGAAAAAAACATCTGATGCCAAAAACAGCAGCTGTAAAAACATCCCGTGTGCATGAGGCCTAATAATTATCTTGGTTTTAATCATCATTTAATTTCCTAATTTGTGGTAATAAAATCCCATTGTTTTTGCTACGGTTTTCTTGATACGCCAAAATATATTTACACAAGCATGGTGTATAACCAGGTAGGTACAACTAGTGTACAGCCATTTATTACTATGCATAGTTTATACCTCAGCTCTGTCCCTTGGGCATTTAAATATGACCACCATAAGGCCTTATGCATTCCTACTAGGGATCAACCGATTATCGGCAAGGCCGATATGCACTTTCCCCGATATATTGGAATCGGCCCCTAAGGTTACCAATATTTTCCATATTTCGGGAAAGTGCTGTACCGGAGTGATGCCTGCAGCTAGAGGCATCACCCCGGTACCGGCGTCCATAGCCGAAGGTCGGCTGTCTTGTAATGACAACTGATGCGGTTGAGAAGCCGCTCGGCTGTCATTACAAGGAGCGGGAGGGGACATCCCCCCCCTCCCGCCGCCTTCCGCGGCTCGCCCGGGTCTCCCGTCCCACCAGGAGACACGGCAACCAGCCTGCACGGCCGCCGAAGACCCGATCAAAGCCGCATTCGGCTCTGATCGGGTCTCCATGTAAAAAATCAGAAGTGATGTCATGACATCACTTCCGGGTACTCTGCGCCAAATTCAAAACAATTACAGCATTCAAAACAGCCAAATTTGGCGTTTTGAATGCCATTAAGTGCAGAGGAGGGGTTTGGGGTTTTTTAGACCCCCAGATCCCTCCACAAGAGTACCTGTCAAAAAAAATAAAAAATGTAAGAAAATATTGGCCGATACCGATATGTGATGACCAAAATATCAGTATCAGTATCAGCAATAAAAAAACGATATTGGTCAATTAATAATTCCGACTAATGAGGCCTGAGGTTGTACCATGGCAGACTATTAGATTATTGTCATCAGCACTGCCAAAAAAGCCGATTTTCTGAAAACAAATACAATAAATGAATTACTTCTGCATTTTCCTGGGATCTTGGTATAGAAGTGTGAAGCTCACAATCGGTGTCGCGTTTCCAAGGTATTCCCAGTACATCAGTATGCGGGAATGCATGTGAAAGCTCTCCTGCTCATACAGAATCGCAGAGGGAATAGAGTACATGGTAGCGCACACTCGGCTCATTTCTAATCTGTCACTTTGGATAGTGGAATTTCTTGATGATGCTAGAGGGTTTACGAAACTGACCTATCTTGCATGATGTTCCGAGTCCATCCATAGTTACAGTTGCTATGACCAATAAAATTTTCACAGCTCTATTACCAGCTATGCAGCTACAACAGAAGCGGATTTTTTTAACCCCTCTTTGCTTTTCCTTCTAAAATGTATTCATTCTATATGCTCAGTTGTTTAACCGCTTTTATAAATATTAAGAAATCAAAATTTAATAGTACACTCCAGTCTTCTGTTAAAACGGACCTTCACTATAATTGTTTAAAAGTACAAAAAAAAAAAAAAAAAACGCCATTAGAAATGTAGGCAATGGGAATGAAATTATTTCAGCTACATTCACGCAACCACACAGGCAACCAGGGACAGCTGCTGGTAAAAATCGATGTTTAGATTGTAAGCTCTAACGAGCAGGGCCCTCTGATTCCTTTTGTTCCAAATTGTATTGTAACTGTAATGTCTGCCTCCATTTTGTTAAGCGCTGCGCAAACTGTTATCGCTATATAAATCCTGTATAATAATAATAATATATTCTCAACGGTGGTCCTAAACACTGCCTACACATAAATAAAAATCCCAGAAATTAGGAGTTTTTTAGGTGCCATTAGAAACAAACCAAAGAACCAATAATAAAATTATTCAAATTTTATTATACAAATATTAAAAATCTTTGTTTAAAAAAAGCAATTTGTCCATACATATGACAATATTGCAAACATTCCTGAACATGTTTCACTATACATTCATAGCTTCTTCAGGAGATTGGTCTGGTTGTTGCTCACATAAGACTTGTTGGGTCTTGTTGGGTCCATAAAAGGTCCATAAAAGTCCATGTTGGGTCCATAAAAGGAACATAACAGCCTGTTTGGTCAGTATACAACCCAGAAACTTCAAAAATTATTTTTCAATGAAAATTAAGACCAGGTGAAGGACACTTAGGATTTATCTAATAAATGCTTATAGGAAGGATATCAGTGTACCATAACGAGCAATGGAACTCAAGATTTAGGACACCTATCGTCACCTATAAGTTGCAAAGCCGCAAATCCTTAGAAACATTGAGGCTTGAAAGAAACTCATAGAAAGGATAGAGATATTACTAAACACCTCTCCTCTTCATTGATAGCAGAGCAATTGAAATCTCAGCACACCTAAAGTGTCCACTCTCTTCACTGGTCCCCCTGGGGTTGCTGCAGGGCTGTCTACACATACTGTGTGGGATCAGCAGCAGCCATGAGCGGTGGCTGTCAGATCTGTATTTATGGATAAATCAATGGCTGGCACCACCACAGTTTGTATGTAACCACTAATCTAAATGGTTGCAGAGGAATTGCGCTTCCAATTGACCCTGGACGCAGACAAACTGGTCACAGTTAATTGGCCAGTTTGTATGCAGCCATATCTGTGCCCAGATGTGGAGTTTCGCTGCCTCTGAATGCAGCAAACTATGCGCCACTAGCTGTCTGTGTAAATAAGGCCTCGTTCACATAAGGTGTCTTATACTATATGCCAGTGCAGGTCGCCTTTATCTGCTGTGTGGGTGCATGCAGGTACACTTATCTCCCAACCGTCTTGGAATGGACGGGACCATCCAGAGATTTCAGTGAAATCTCAGCGTTCCGCAGATCCAGGTTTTATCCTGGAGCCCAATGCCAGAACGAGGTCCGACACTGAGCTCCACTAATCCCTCTGTCATTGACCTAATATGGCCACATAGCTATATTAGGTGAGTGATCTCATGGGCATCCCCGTCCCTTTGTGGTGTGGGGCCTAGTCTGCTACTGACACTGACAGCTTCTGTTCGGATTCATCAGGAACATGAGTTTGGACTAAACCCAAGCTGGATTTCCATGAATGAAAAAAAATGGCGTTTTGTATTACTTTGACCCTGTACAGCCAACGGTAAGGAGAGGAGGAGAGCCAGCACAGTGTTGCGGGGGGGGGGGGGACATTTAATTCTTTCTTTTACGATTTGCTCAAACGTGGGTTTGGACAAAACCCAAACCACCCTCCAGCTCATCCCTAGTCCAGACGCATTTTTTTTATAGTCTGCTTCCTCGCCAATTTGCCTATTTTGTTTCCCAAGTGGTCTCCGAGCGGCTGACCCTCCCTCCTGTTTACTAGTGTCTCCTTCAGCTAGCTGGCTGCTAAGGAGACACCTGCGTGTGCGCATTCCCAGCTGGGGCTGTATGCATCCCCTGAAACACACAGCGCTTGGCAAGCCATGCCCCATGCTGCCTTCTCCCAGCTCTTGACAGACGCTACCCTACCCTTAACTCAGCCATACAAGTTTGAGGAAAAGAACGTATTGTCAAGAGACCCGGGGACATATTAGGTAAGAATTGCAGAATTGGAGGGGTTGTAAAGGTACTTGGACTTTTTTTTCTTTTCTTTATCTTATTGCTGTAAATGCATTAAGGGGAAAAATGCTTAGCCCTTAGTACTACTTTAATTACAGCAAATATAAAGAAAATAAAATATAGTCCTGGCGCTTGTTATCCGGATAAAACCCTTGGACAAATAACCCATAAAACCTCTGGTCAAAGGACCCCATCAACGTCCTCACTGAAATCCAGGAGCAGGTGGCTACTTTTCATTTTATTATCCTTTATATGTTATTAGAAGATTGGAAAAATGTTGCCTGGTCTGATGGGTCTCAATATCCACTGCTTCATACAGATTTGGTGTAAACAACATAAAAGCATGGATCCATCCTGCCTTGTATCAACCGTTCAGGCTGGTGGTGGTAGTGTAATGGTATGGGGGATATTTTCTTGGCACACTTGGGGCCTCCTAGTGCCAATTGAGCATTGTTTAAACTCCATGGCCTACCTGAGTATTGTTGCTGACCATGTCCATCCCTTTATGACTACAGTGTACCCATCTTCTGATGGCTACGTCTAGCAGGATAATGCCCCATGTCACAAAGCTCAAATCATCTCAGACTTCTGTTTCTTGAACATGACAATGGGTTCACTGTACTCCAATGGCCTCCACAGTCACCAGATCTCAATCCAATAGAGCAGCCTTTTTCAACCAGGGTGCCCAGGCTTGAGTTTTTTTCAGGCGTGCCTTGGCGAAATTCCTAAAATTGCCCCAAAATTGTATACAAGCCAGAGGGTGGATGAAACCTGCCTTTTAGTTACACAAAGCCACAGGTTTTCATTGTGCACAATTAAAACCTTTTAAAACCGCCTAATGACCAATGACATCCTCAGTTGATAACGAGGATGTCAGTTGCCTGCATATCATCCTTGTTTGACCCTCCCTTGCCCCTCTCCATCAGTGTTAGGGCCACATTAGCTGAGTGATGGAGAAAAACTGAGGGAGAGGAGAAATATTGGAATACTAGTCAGTACCAGTTTGCAAAAGTGTATTTGCTTTGGAAGAATAAATCCCTCTAACGTTGGGTGTCCTATGTGTATTGATGTTGCTGCGTTATGTAAAACTATTAGAACAGTTTTTACATTTTAGAGTGGGGTGCCTCGAGATTTTCGATCATTTTAAAGGGTGCTTTGACTGAGAAAATGTTGAGAAACACTGCAATAGAGCACCTTTGGGATTTGGTGAAACGGGAGATTTGCATCATGGATGGGCAGCTGACAAATCTGCAGCAACTGGGTGATGATATTAGGTCGATATGGACCAAAATCTCTGAGGAACGTTTCCCACACCTTGTTGAATCTGTGCTATGAAGAATTAAGGCAGATCTGAAGGCAAAAGGGGGTCCAACCTGGTACTAGCAAGCTGTACCTAATAAAGTAGTTGGTGAGTGCAAGTTCACCTCAGTGCCATCTTAAGAGCATTAAAGGGCCCCGGGCAATGCATGGCACTGGGGCCCTGCCTACACAATCACCCACGAGAATAAAAATGCAAATTATCGATAAGGCGATATTTATTGGTACAGCAGTGACAGGCTAGTGATAGCTTCCAAGATCGGCGGCTGGGTACGGTGAACACACACACGGACGGGAGTGCGGACAGGCATTCCTGCAGTTGTGGGCTCCCCCTCCATGGCCCAAGTGGCCTGAGCAGCGCAGGGCCGACAGGCGCTTGCCACCTGCTAAGTTCGGCGGCGGGATGCATGCGGGAATCGAGACTAATGCTTGGCTGGGGCTGGGGCTGGGGCAGGGTCCCTGGCCAGCGTGCCCATTTGGTAAGATGGCCCTGGTTCACCTGTCAGTTTTTCAGATAGACCTGTTTAGAAGCTCCATGTTAGTCTGTGACCAGCTGGATGTAAACAAAATTTAACTTGTGTACAGAAAAAAAAACATAAAATATATGTGTCCCTTTCCACAGTTTCAGGCCTAAACAAGTTTCATCTGAGGTAGTCTGGTGTAAACAGTTGCAAGGCCATTTACATTAAACCACCTATGGGTCAGGAAGGCTCAGTTTCCTAACTAAAGCAGAAAAAAGGAAGAGAGGGATGACACAACAGTGACATCTCTTCTGTTCTGCTCCGATTTGTCAGGGGATCTGTTTACAGATCCCCTGCTAATAGGCCCAGGCCGTGCCTGGTGTGAAAGGGGTCTATGACAGGCAAATCTCTAGGCAGAATGACAGCCAAACAGTTAGAAAATGTAGCATGAGAAATCATCAGTGGCAGCCTCCATTATTTACTCCAGAGTCTGCCGCAGACAGATTGCATTCAAGTCCGGTCATCTGTCCCTAGCTGCAGTTTATTGCTGGATGTGATACATGAGAACACACGCAGACAGCCGCAGCTCCTGCCATTGCTTTGTACAGGCATGCTGCTGCAGCTGTTCGCAGACACCTGTGATTCCAGCTGCAGAAATCCACCTCTATTTCTAAGCTGAATGAGGTATAATAGAGAAATGTAAATGAGGGTATTGTGTTTCTATTGTGAAAATAAAACAAGAACATAGTGAAAGGACTTTGAGAAAGAACTGATTGATGAATTGTGTTTGTTTATTAGGTCTAGGGAGAGTCCTGTCATTCTGACAGATTACACTATACAGACCCTCCTGGATTATTTCAAGTAAGGAATGACAGTTTTGGTATTTGATTAGCTGTTTCACAATAGTGCTGTTTTTAACCCTTTAGCTGCCAGAGCCTTTTTTTTTTTTTGCACACGTTTCATTTTAGATGTGAAGATTGCATTAAACCCCCAAACATTATATATTTTCTGAAAGCAGAAACCCTACAGAATAAAATAATGATAGTTTCAATTCTATTTTTTTTGCTACAGGATAATAGTGCAGTGGTTTAGGAAATGCAAAAGTTTGGTAAAAAAAATACACTACAGTAACGCAATAGATACCCAAAATGTATTGTAATTGTAAAATTTTGTGTACCCGTAAAATGATGAAATACTTTAATACCATATCTTTTCCATAGGTGATGCTTTTAAAGTCCCTACAGGTCATCAGTTTAGAGTTACCCAGGAGCTCTGGTGCTAGAATTATTGCTCCCACTCCGGCATGCACAGACGCAATAGATACCCAACATGTCAAATTGTAAAATTTTGTGTACCCGTAAAATGGCGAAAAACTTTAATACCATATATTTTCCATAGGTGACACTTTTAAAGTCCCTACAGGTCATCAGTTTAGAGTTACCCAGGAGCTCTGTTGCTAGAATTATTGCTCCCACTCTGGCATGCACGGACGCAATAGATACCCAACATGTCAAATTGTAAAATTTTGTGTACACGTAAAATAAAAAAAACTTTAATACCAATTATTTTCCATTGGTGACGCTTTAAAAGTCCCTACAGGTCATCAGTTTTGAGTTACCCAGCTCTGGTGCTAGAATTATTTCTCTCACTCTGGCATGCATGGGAACACATAACATGTGTAGCACAATCAATGTTTTGTGCTTAAGCTGCACGCATTTACATGTGTACGTGCGTGTATGTGGGTGTAGGGAAGGAGGGGGTTTGAAAGTGATTAGGCGTCTGCATAGCCACCAGATTGCTTCCACCTGACAGCCGACAGTCAGCTTGTCAGATATACACACACTGCCCCATACATCGTTAGCAGCGAAATGGTTAAA